>NC_136429.1:20522500-21722500 GCF_052849685.1 Lactuca virosa | reverse complement strand
TAATGAAGGATAAGCTTTAACAAATCCACATTGGTATTAATTGTATTAGACTCATGAGAAGAAACCCCTTAGATTGCTTTTTTCACACTTATGCCTTACATATGAAAAAATATTGGTTGTGATTTTAATAT
Source organism: Lactuca virosa (assembly GCF_052849685.1). NCBI lineage: Eukaryota > Viridiplantae > Streptophyta > Magnoliopsida > Asterales > Asteraceae > Lactuca > Lactuca virosa. The sequence goes on along the minus strand of NC_136429.1, from coordinate 21,722,369 downwards.
TTTCATATGAGTCTTCCTTATTTTCTAAGGGTGTTATATAATTTGAGTAGAGTTCTTCAACTAGAGCTAGTTTATTGTATGTTTTTAAGGTTATTATGTGTATTCATACTAGAAATTGATTGAATCGATATACGTGTGATTATCTTTTAACCTTAATAACATATGGGTAAATTGCAACAACCATGAATACTCTTATTTGTTTCTACCAACACTAGAAACATATTTTTCCAATAATAACAATCAACTTAGATATTTTTTACGAACTTAAATTTGTTACATAAAATATATATAATGTTGATGTGAAACACATTTTATTCTTTTTCATCGTCCACGAAATCTACCATGTGTACAAACCGGTTACATGGAAACCATGTGTACAAAATGGTTACATGGAATTTGATAAAAAAATTAAATAATATAAAATTATTATTACTATAGAAAAAAACTCTTGCAACCCCTTTTTTATTGCAACTAGTCACCACTTACCGACCAAATAAGTTGCATATCATCTATATATGTAACGGTTTAAGTTGGTAATCATTATGAGTAAATGATAAAATAAGTTGCTTGTAGACGAAACTTTATAAATGGTCCATGTGGTTTTTCAGAATCTGGGTTTTAGTCCATAACTTTTTTTATCCTTAAGGATGGTCCCTGTGCTTATATAACTTTTCATAGACAATCTTTATGGCTAACACCGTCTGTTTTAGTATGTTAAGTTAAAGCATGTGTGAAACAAGTGAGGCCAAAATCGTCATACACCAACCACATGGACCTTCATGAAGTTTTAAATTCTTATACCTTTTATTTTATTATTTATTATTTTAAAGAACATAATTAATGTGTATTTAATAGAACAAGTGGGTCTCACCACCCCATACCCTTCTCTCTCCATTGACACCGCCATCTATGTCGTTAAACACCACCAATCTCCACCATCAAACACCACCACATATGTCGTTAAACACCACCAACCTCCACCATCAAACACCACCATCACTATCATTTCCATCCAATGTCACTACCACCACCACTATTATAGAACACTACCACCACCAACACTCTTTACCTCAGTGAACCACTACCCATCACCTCGAAATCAAATTAAACTTAAACAAAATCAAAAGGAAACCAATCCAAACCAAATCAGAATTAAAAAAAAATCCAAATTTAAAGAACCGAAATTTGTCATGCTCATAACTTGATTAGAACAATTGCTTAAATGAGGCACACTTAATCAAATATACATGACGATGTAGGAATTGAGATCGAATTGACAGTTGTAATGGCTAACTAGTAATATATAAGGGCTTCTGTGACAACCTGAAATTTCTATATTGTACAGTCATTCAATTCAATCATAAGTCAGACTTGTTTCTGCTATCATTTAGCATTGTTTAGGGTCTGTTTGAGTGTTCCAAGTCTAGTACATTCAAGGATTAAGTGTTAGGAAGTATCTACGAAGTTCAGTGTGCAACATTCAAGCCAGAAAACTCCAACACATGGAATTTACGGCCGTAAACTAGAGATTACGGCCGTAATCTCTATGTTGGCCGTGAACTCCTTCCTTAAGATAGATATTCCTTCATTATTCTTTATTTCTTACACTTTCAACTTAAGAAATCTCATTTCTCTCTCAAGTATCATCAAGATCACTTTGATTTCCCGATAAATTTGTAAGTGATTCTTCCATTTATTAGTTGATACCTTTCATAATCTAATAAAGTCCCTTAATTTCATCCGTAAAATCACCTCTTTTGGGTTAGATCTTCAAGAACACACACTAGTTCTTTGGGCCGTGAACACCCCTTCAAGCTTCAAAACGTAAGTATCATTTCCATATACTAGTTTCCCATTAGAAGCTCTTGAATCACACCCTTGAAATCAACCACTTTAGCTTGTTAATCAAGAGTTTATGACCATAGCATCTCCTTTGGCCGTAAACCCTTCTCAAGAACACCAATGGCCGTGAACATCTAGGGCCGTAACCCTAGCTTCTTCTTGTGTTGGCCGTAAAATCTCATGGTCGTAAACTCCCATGGTCGTGAACACCATGGCCGTAAACTCTCATGGCCGTAAACTCCCATGGTCGTGAACACCATGGCCGTAAACACACTTGTGTGGCAGTAAACCCCTTTAGTGCAATCATATGTGATTGTAACACTTCAATTCAAGTGTTTCCTAGTCCCTAAAGTGGTTCCCTATCATAATTAGTCGCTATATACGCTAATTATATCCATATATGTGTCATTATATGCCTAATAGGATCTGTTTGTGCTCAAGGCTTCACATGATACTTAGCATCCTTTATCGATCTTACATTCGAATCACTCACTACAGGTGAGTTCATACCCCTTAACTTATCTTTTAAATTATTTTAAATGCTTTTATGGGCGGGGGGATACAAGTTGAAAACATTATAGTTATTATATCAATCACATGTGATTAATAACTACCAAACAAGTGGATTTTCTTATACTTCAAACTGTGTTATCAAACTGTTTCAAAAACCTTTTTATAAACTGACATTAAGTCATCTATAGCCATTCAAATGGTTAAAACTCCTTTATATGTTAAATTATTTATTAAACTCTTTTAAACTTATATATTGTCAAAATCATGTCTATATAGATATAGTTACATAAATAAGGTTGAAAGGGCTTAGGACTGATAACTCGCCTTATTTCATGTTCCTTGTTTGGTTGTGGACTTAGGGTACCGGTTGTTTGTCTGAGTGTCAATTGAATCTTAGTTATATATTATGTATATGTGTATAGATATAAAAGTTCTTACATCAGTTCAATACCTTTGGTCAGCAAAGGTGTACAAACATGATTCAGTCAAACAAACAACATCACTAGTAAACTGTAATAGGTATACTTTAGAGGATTACTACACACTATTTCTAGAACAATGAAACATACAAGAGTCAGTTCATACATGAGTCAGTTCAAACTTACTATAACGAGAAACAGAGAGAACATACTATACACTAGAACAGAGAGAACGTACTATACACTAGAGAACATACTATACACTAGAACAGAGAGAACATACTATACAAATACAAGGATACTATAACATTAATGTGAGCCACTACTTCATGGCACGATAATATACTGTTGTGTCACGTTTTGTAACCAGAGTCTCCTGGAGGGAGAGCGTGAATTTGTGTATAGATCTATACGGGATTGACCATCCTACACCTTGCTGCTAGCTACAGTGGGACCTGCAGGTCTACGGGTGACGAATGTCATACCATTTCGACGTCTCCGAACGTCGTGTTTTACTAGTCAATCGAGTATGGTTACAATCTTATCACAGTTTACCTTAATTAAACAAACTGATTTAAGGTAGTTAGTATATTGGTAGTTACTTATATATAAAATCACAGTACTTCTTTATTTTTCCCATTTCATTCACATTGTGATCTTCTCACATAAACGATAATGAAAACTATATTTTGGTAATGATAGTCATACTTGGGAAAAACACTCACTTTTACAAAAGAACAAACAATCAAAACAGTCGGGTCTTGGTAGAAGACTACTTTAGTAGAAAATATATGATTTTCTACTAAGTATACAAACATTTAAATTCAAACTTTTACATTAAAAATTTACAAACACTTTCATCAAACTTATACAAACAATGACACTAAATACTTATGAACTCACCAACTTTAATGTTGATCTACGCTTTCAAAATAACTTGTATTCTCAGGTCACCAGTAGACAGGTACTGATGACCAGGTTTTGAGAAGACGGAGCACGTTCAAGACTTGTCTTTTATTTTGATTCATATTTTGGTGTCTTATAAACTATACAGTTAACACTTGTATTGAATTATATTATTAATGCAATGGATGATGTTGTTGCTTGTTTTACTATTATGCATTGTTATGATACTGTACATGACATCCTCCGCCCCCGAACGTTTCCGCCGTTCTGGTTTGGGGGTGTGACAGATTGGTATTAGAGCTTTGTTTATAGTGAATTGAGTATATCAACCCATAAAAGATATACAACTATAAACACATCGGGATTAAAATACTCTGACTAAGAGTTATACTTTTAAATAATAAAATATTTAACCAAAGTATGCATACCTGCATTCATACTAAAATCAGTGTCACTAGGACAGAACAAAAGTATTGCGATTGTTGGACAACACAATTAGGCTTGGGGATATATAATCAGACCTGGGAGTGATATAGCCTGATCAACTATATCTTTCCGAGAAGTGATTAGCATGTGCCTAGGAATGGTTGTGGTGTTGCAGCAAGTCTAAAAACTTACCAACACTACTACAATGAAAACATTAGAACAGAACATAAACTTAAAATACTATAGGAGTATGTTGTGTTACTATAATTACTTATGTGCAAACTAAAAAGGTCTTTATTAGTATGTCAATAGTTGCTGAGTGGATACGCTAAGGTTATATATGACTACGGTGTCATAGACTTAGAATCTGTGATCTTTGCTTTACTTCTTGTTCCTTGTTTGGTTGTAGACTTAGAGTTAGGATCACTTATTCGAAGGTCTATCCTGTTTTGGTTACATATGAATGGTATGCACTACGCAAATGTTGGAGTAACTGGTAAGGATCATCTTATAATTATCTTAATTAATACGTCTATTAATTATTTCTTTTACCCCTATTCTCGCATAGATAACATGGTTGGATTCCATCCCCACGACGACCCGTACTTCCCCAACCAAGGCAATGGTGGATGGCTCGATGAAGAGCCAGAAGAGAATCATGCAATTCCATTGGATGATGACTTCACAGAGAACTTCCCGGAGGATTCTGACTCCGAGCCAGAAGTCAATGATCTACCCCTGGTAGCTCCAATCCCAAATCCTAACCCTCGTTCGGCTTTTCAAGGCCCGACGCCTTTGTGGGCAGAACACTTGGGAACATGGAGTCAAGAGTAGGGTCAACCCATGCCATACAATGGAGACAAAAGCTTCTACAACCTGAGCGAGTGAGGCTCAGCAGACAGAATCCTGCCTATTTTGGTACGCAGGGTTGCTCGAAATGAAGAGCAAGGTAGGTCGGCCATCAACCGGGTCATGGAGGTTGATGCCAATGCGGGAGTTAATACAGTCCGCATTTGCCATCTTGAAGATGCTCGTGATAGAGCTACGAGAGACAATGAGTCTCTGCTACAAGAACTAGCTGTGACTTGAGCTGAAGTCATAGAACTCCGCGTACGCCAGCGAGTGTATGAGCGACACTTTCTTGATGTGGAGCATCAGCTGGCTGATTTGAGGGTTCATCCGAGGGGTACCCGTCGCCAGTAGGAGATGCTCTGCTCATCCTTTCTTTTGGATAAATGAATAGCCTTCTTATCTATGCTCTAAGTAGCACTCTTTCCTGTAAATTCATGTTTATCTTAAGACCTTGAACTTTCAGTCTATTAGGTCTATATGCTGTCAAAATTTTCTTATTCTTGTTTGATGTAAGACCTACTCCTAGGTCATTTTCCCGAACTTGCTACATCTTTAATACCAGTATTATTGACAGATATCTAATCTCATGGGAAATCTTTATCCAAATGCTTTCATCCTTCTATTGCTAGACCTCTAATTCAATCATACTTTCATTTGTTTTGTTAGACTATGGAGAGTTAGTCCATGATTCACTCTCATCATACTCTGTATTGAATTCTTACCAATATCTTCATCTTTATAAACTTACAGCTACAAGATGCCTCCACGTCGATCATCGAGACGCACTACTCCGATAACTTCGAATCAACAACCACCACCACCTCCTCCACAATACAATCCAGCAGCTATCCAAGCTGCAGCGAATGCGGCTGTTACGGAAGCCCTAGCTCAATTCAACTCCTCTGGTACTAGCAGGAGTGGAACAAATGTGCATTCCACTCAAGGTGATGCTCCAGTGTGCTCTAGAGAGTGCTCGTATAAGGACTTCACCAACTGCAAGCCCAGGACCTTCAATGGGATTGGCGGAATCATTGCCCTCTCGCAATGGTTCGAGAAAATGGAGTCGATCTTCGAGATCTGCTCCTGTCCGGAAGGGAGCAAAGTTAAATTTGCTTCCTGCACCTTCGCGGACAGAGCCCTGACGTGGTGGAATAGTCATGTCAAGTCACTAACTCTAATAGTGGCTAATGTTATGGACTAGGAAGCTCTGAAGGAGCTCATGGTCGAAGAGTACTGCCCGAGGGGCGAGGTTCAGAAACTTGAACAGGAACTATGGAGCCTAACCATGAAGGGTTCCGACATAGTGGCATATACTGCCAGGTTCATCGATCTGGTGGCACTATGTTCGGGAATGGTCCCTACTGAGGGAAAGAAGATAGAGAGGTATATCTGGGGGCTGGTGCCTCTATTTCAGGGGAATGCATTAGCTTCAAACCCCACTACCTTCGACAGTGCCAAGCGATTGGCACAACAACTCATTGATCATGGAGTCCGCACCCCGACAACGACAACAACCCTGGCAATCCCAGAACCCTCCAAGGCCGCTGACAACAAGCGGAAGTTTTGGGATAACAAGAAGAAGAACGCGGCGCAAAACGCTGCCAAAAAGCAGCAGGTTGTAGATGTTCATGCTACAATAACACCTACTGCTACTGCGCCGATGAAGCAGTATGCTGGGAGCTTGCCTAAGTTCAACAAATACAGCTTCCACCATAACAGACCCTGCCGGGAAATACAGTGCGCTAACTGCAACAGGAAGGGGCACACTGCCCGTTTCTGTAAGGCTCCGGCAAGGCCAATCACCCAAGTCCCCGGCGTTGGTGTGGGCCAGGCTTTCTACGGATGTGGCGAGGTGGGCCACTACAAGAGAAATTGCCCGAAGGCAGGAAATGCCGACGGAGTGGGAAGAGTTTTGGCTATAGGCCACGAGGAAGCAGTTTCCGACCCCACAGTGGTCACTGGTACGTTTCTCCTCGATAACTCATATGCATGCATACTGTTTGATAGTGGAGCGGAGAGGAGTTTCATGAACCAGAAATTTGCTCACTTGCTTAAACAAAAATCACGTGCACTTAAAGAACCGTTCACTGTAGAAATGGCTAACGGAAAGACAGAGAGCACTAGCGGCATATACATAGGATGTACACTAACTCTAGATATCCATTCATTTCCAATCGACCTCATGTCAGTCTCAATTAAAAGTTTCGACGTCATTATCGACATGGATTGGTTGAGTTCTCATCGTGCCGACATCATGTGTTATGAGAAATCCGTTCGCCTTAATCTACCGTCTAGCGAAACCCTAGTGATCTACGACGACAAACCAGGCACGAACCTTCGTATTATCTCGAGCATATAAGCTCAGAAGTACTTACGAAAGGAATGTCGCGCATTCCTTGCTCATGTTGTCGATATGAGCCAAGAGACGATGGACATAAAGAACATCTCAGTAGTACGCGACTTTCCCGACATCTTTCCAGAAGAACTACCAGGATTACCTACGCAGCGTCAAGTCGAGTTCAGAATCGATTTACTTCCAGGGGCTGCCCCAGTACCCAAATCGCCCTATCGTCTAGCACCAGCCGAGATGCAGGAGCTATCCGGTCAACTTAACGAATTGCTCAGCAAGGGCTTCATTAGACCAAGATTCTCACCCTGGGGAGAACCGGTCTTGTTCGTCAAGAAGAAAGACGGATCGTTCCGTATGTGCATCGACTACAGAGAACTGAACAAACTTACCGTCAAGAATCGTTACCCTTTGCCACGCATAGACGACTTGTTCGACCAACTGCAAGGGGCGAATTACTTTTCAAAGATAGATCTGAGATCCGGGTATCACCAGTTACGAGTGTTAGATGAGGATGTTCCGAAGACAGCCTTCCGAACTCGTTATGGACACTACGAGTTTGTAGTGATGCCATTCGGATTGACCAATGCGCCCGCAGTATTCATGGACTTAATGAATAGGGTGTGCTGTCCTTACTTGGATCAGTTCGTCATCGTATTCATCGATGACATACTTATCTACTCTCGAAGTAAGGAGGAGCATAGTCAACATCTACGTCAGGTCTTAGAAACACTGCGATCAGAGAAGCTTTATGCAAAGTTCTCTAAATGCGAATTTTTTATTCGAAGAGTCGAATTCTTAGGTCACGTGGTTAGCGAAGAGGGAATTCACGTGGACCCTTCCAAAATTAAGGCCATTGAGAACTGGTCAGCTCCGAAGACGCCTACAGAAATTCGTCAATTTCTAGGCCTCGCTGGCTACTATCGTAGGTTCATTCAGAACTTCTCTCGGATTGCGAAACCGCTTACAACATTGACCTAGAAAGGCATGGCCTTTGACTGGGAAGAGAAACAAGAGAAAGCGTTCCAAAAGCTAAAGCGAGCCTTATGCAGCGCACCGATACTATCCCTCCCCGAAGGGATATAATACTTCGTGGTATATTACGATGCATACAACCAAGGGCTTGGCTGTGTTCTGATGCAATGAGGTAAGGTCATCGCCTATGCCTCAAGACAACTGAAGACACACGAAGTCAACTACACCACACACGATCTTGAGTTAGGAGCAGTGGTATTTGCTCTGAAGATCTGGCGACACTACCTGTATGGTACGAAAAGCACTATCTTTACAGACCACAAAAGCCTTCAACATACATTCGACCAGAAGGAGCTCAACATGAGACAACGGCGGTGGGTCGAGCTACTCAGTGGTTACGAATGCGAAATTCGTTATTATCCCGGTAAAGCCAACGTAGTAGCTGACGCCCTAATTCGGAAAGAATACTCTAGTCGTAGAGTCAAATCATTGACTATGACTATCCATTCAAACTTGTCCACACAAATTAAGGAGGCTCAACTAGAAGCCTTGAAACCTGAAAATGTGGCGGGTGAATCCCTGAGAGTGATGGATAAAAACTTGGAACTCAAGGGTGGCGGAGCCTTATATCTCATGGATCGGATCTGGACACCGAAGCACGGTGGTTTCAGAGACTTGGTCATGACCGAAGCACACAACACTCGATATTCCGTCCACCCAGGTTCAGATAAGATGTATCTGGATCTTAAAAAGTTATACTGGTGGCCTAACATGAAAGCAGAGATAACTACCTTCGTGAGTAAGTGTCTTACTTGCGCCAAGGTTAAGGTCGAATACCAAGAAACCCTCAGGTTTACTTTAGCAACCGGAGATACCTGAATGGAAGTGGGAGCGGATCACAATGGACTTCATAACCAAGTTGCCCAAGACATCAGGTGGTCTCGATACCATTTAGGTGATCGTAGACAGGTTAACAAAGTCCGCACACTTCCTGCCTATCAAAGAAACTGACAAGATGGAGAAACTAACTAGAACATACATTAGGGAGATTGTACGACTGCATGGTGTTCCCATATCCATTATCTCTGATAGAGATAGTAGATTCACTTCAAGGTTTTGGCAGTCGCTACAAAATTCCCTGGGAACTAGGCTGGACATGAGTACAGCCTACCATCCGCAAACCGACGGAGAAAGTGAGAGGACTATTCAAACTTTGGAAGATATGTTGCGAGCCTGTGTGATAGACTGTGGGAAGGCATGGGATACTCATTTACCCCTTGTCGACTTTTCCTACAACAATAGTTATCACACGAGCATAAAGGCTGCTCCATTTGAAGCCCTCTATGGTCGTAAGTGCAGATCCCCTCTGTGCTAGGCTGAGGTGGGCGACACTCAGTTAGCTAAAGGACGAATTCCTGACAGCACTCTCACAGGTCCGGAAATCATTCGGGAAACGACAGAGAAGATCGTTCAGATTCGTGAACAATTGAAAGCCTCTAGAGACCGACAGAAAAGCTACGCAGACAAGAGAAGGAAACCTTTGGAATTCCAGGTGGGCGACCGTGTTCTATTGAAGGTCTCACCCTGGAAGGGCTTGATACGCTTCGGAAAGCGTGGAAAGCTAAATCCAAGATACGTAGGGCCTTTCGAGATTCTCGCTAGAATCGGCCATGTAGCTTACAAACTCAAACTACCTCGAGAACTTAGTAACGTACACCCTACTTTCCACGTCTCGAACTTGATAAAGTGTCTGTCCGATGAGACTCTTGTAATCCCACTCGATGAGATCGAGATCAACGAGAGCCTCAACTTTGTGGAAGAACCAGTAGAGATCATGGACCGAGAGATCAAGCAAACGAAGCAAAGTCGTATCCTGATAGTGAAGGTTCGTTGGAATGCCAAGCGAGGACCTGAATTCACTTGGGAGCGGGAGGATCAAATGAAACTGAAATATCCTCATCTTTTTACTTAGTTATTTGTAATTGCTTAATTTCTTAAACTATAATTTCGGGACGAAATTCTCTCTAACGGGGGGATGATGTGACAACTCGAAATTTCTATCTTGTACAGTCATTCAATTCAATCACAAGTCAGACTTGTTTCTGCTATCATTTAGCATTGTTTAGAGTCTATTTGAGTGTTCCAAGCCTAGTACATTCAATGATTAAGTGTCAGGAAGTATCTACGAAGTTCAGTGTGCAGCATTCAAGCCGGAAAACTCCAACACATGGAGTTTACGACCGTAAACTAGAGATTACGGCCGTAATCTCTATGTTGGCCATGAACTCCTTCCTTAAGATAGATATTTATTCATTATTCTTCATTTCTTACACTTTCAACTCAAGAAATCTCATTTCTCTCTCAAGTATCATCAAGATCACTTCGATTTCCCGAAAAATTTGTAAGTGATTCTTCCGTTTATTAGTTAATACCTTTCATAATCGAATAAAGTCCCTTGATTTCATCCGTAAAATCACCTCTTTTGGGTTAGATCTTCAAGAACACCAAGAACACCAAGAACACACACTAGTTCTTTGGGTCGTGAACACCCCTTCAAGCTTCAAAACGTAAGTATCCTTTCCATATACTAGTTTCCCATTAGAAGCTCTTGAATCACACCCTTGAAATCAACCACTTTAGCTTGTTAATCAAGAGTTTATGACCATATCATCTCCTTTGGCCGTAAACCCTTCTCAAGAACACAAATGGCCGTGAACATCTAGGGCCGTAAACCCTAGCTTCTTCTTGTGTTGGCCGTAAACTCTCATGGCCGTAAACTCCCATGGCCGTGAACACCATGGCCGTAAACTCTCATGGCTGTAAACTCCCATGGTCGTGAACACCATGGTCGTAAACACCATTGTGTGGCCGTAAACCCCTTTAGTGCAATCATATGTGATTGTAACACTTCAATTCAAGTGTTTCCTAGTCCATAAAGTGGTTCCATGTCATAATTAGTTGTTATATACACTAATTATATCCATATATGTGTCATTATATGCTTAATAGGATCCGTTTGTGCTCAAGGCTTCACTTGATACTTAGCATCCTTTATCGATCATACATTCGAATCACTCACTACAGGTGAGTTCATACCCCTTAACTTATCTTTTAAATGATTTTAAATGCTTTATGAGGGGGGATACAAGTTGAAAACATTATAGTTATTATATCAATCACATGTGATTAATAACTACCAAACAAGTGGATTTTCTTATACTTCAAACTGTGTTATCAAACTGTTTCAAAAACCTTTTTATAAACTGACATTAAGTCATCTATATCCATTCAAATGGTTAAAACTCCTTTATATGTTTACAGCTTCCAAAAGACCCTATCAATTACATTAAACAATTTCATTAGTAACTGCTTGATACATGTATAAATGAAATGAAAAAAATGATAATTGAAAACATTACCTTGTGTTGATTAGAAACAACACACAAATCCAAGCCTCCTTGTAATTCCAGGTCATCATGTAATAGTTCCCAGAACCACTGCTAGTTGGGCTTGTTCTCAATTTCAACTACTTCCCAAGCAATGGGATACACATGGTTATTTGCATCCCTCCCTATGGCAGTTAGTAGCTCACCTTTACATTGTCCCTTCAAAAAACTCCCATCAAGCCCTATAACTCTTCGACAACCAACTTTCCATCCTTCTTTGATAGCCTTAAAACATGTATACATTCTATGGAAAGTAGTAGTGTTGTCAGGGTTTACAGTGATAGATATTTGAATTGTACTCCCTGGATTGGACCTCATCAACTCATGTCCATAATCCCATACTTTTGCATAGTGATCACTCAACTTTCCATCTATTAAAGAAATTTCCCCACACTTTGCTCTATAACATTTTGACCATGAAACCTTGCAATGGAACCTGCTTTGAATAATAGCTTGCATTTCCTTATATTTCAGATTTGGTTTCCTAATCATCTCCTTCAGAAACTGCCTAGCTATCCATGTGGGATCCATAAGATTAGCACTACGGAAATTCCTAACACAGGTATGTTGCTCAACCAGTTTTTTTGATTTGGAATGATCTTTCAGTGCTCATCCATGAGGCCCTTACAACAAAGGGACATTGAAATTTCTCAGGGTCACTTGCACATACAGCCAGGAGCGTTACACTATCACATTTCTTGAACCTAATTGGATAACCCCTACTTATAGAGTAATTTGTCAAACAAATCTTTAGTTGGTGTGGTGATTCATACCTCTCTCCAAGAACTGGCGTCATATTGTTCCACTTCACCTTCGGATCATGGGTTGAGTATTGAAACTACAATTTGACTTCAGCGTCACCCTCACTAACACTCTGCTTCTCCTGTGGTGCTTCATCTTCCGACATTCCTTCAAAATCATTTAGGTTTATCTCAGGTATGGTGCATTCGTCAAGCGCTTGGTCTGTGAGAGTGTTTAGGAACTCATCTTTGCATCGACTTCTTTGTTTGTGTTTGAAAAACTCATCCAATTCCACGTCAATGGTATCCAAGTCATCTACTGTCTCCATTATCACTACAAAACAAAAATTAATCAAATATTATAAGGGAAACAAGATATTGGAGGACCACGTGGATTTTCTTACCTTTGATTCTTCTCATGTAGCGTTTTGCTTCGATGGAGGGTAAGAAAGGGTTTTTACCGAGGAGGAGTGGATGACGGGGAGGTTAATGGAGGGTGATAAGGACAGTCAGCTAGGGTAACCGACTATTATAAGGGTTACCGGTTCGTAGGGCTAAACTGAGTGTAATAGCCCATAATCTGGCCTTTTTCATAAGTGAAATTTAATTTAGGACTAAATCATAAACTGGGGCAAAACTTTGGGACTTTTTCGCAGATTTCCCTTAATATTACGGGTTAACAAACCAAAGTAGTTTACTAGCACACTTACAAAAAAAAAAAAAGAATAAACGAACTTTGACTCAATTTTTTCAACATGAAATAGAAGGTCACCCTTGTAATTTACACACTTCATACTATACTTATAAACGAAACATTTTTCCTTTCACCACATCAATTTGAAACTCCCAACTTTTCATATTTCCATATAATATACTTGTTAACTTAAATATGTTATTAATTAAAAATATTATCATAAATGAAAGACTTCTTAAATTATCAGTAACTTCAATATAGTGTTAAATGCATAACCTAAATTAATATATCAAAAAAACTTAAAAATATACTGTAAAATTTAAAACCTAGACTAAAATATCAAATAAAGTTTTAAAAGAACTCAATGTATATTTTTTACAAGGAGTTAAAAGGAAAATATTAAATACAATAAATGCAAAAGAACATAAATCTAAAAGTAAATTTAACTAAAAGATCTCCAAAAACTATTTTTTTATAATAACTAAATAAGTTGTGTTTGAATTAATTTATAATAACAATAGTTAAAATAACATAAAGTTATAAATTGAATTATGTTACATTACAAACAATGATTGATAATTTGAATAATCATCATGATAAAATTAAAACGTCTTCATTTTTTTTAAAGTTAATAAATCATAACATTAGTTAATTAAAATAGATGATAAGTATAATTAATTTTATACACACGTAAAACATGAGTAGATATCATTAAATAATTCTATTTTAGTAAGTGTTATATTATCTATTGTTCAAATTAATTATAATGTTATATTAACTAAATGTCTAAACATAATAATAATTATTTTTTAGTTAATATAAATGACATAAATATTTTCAATGACATATGATTATTAAAAGGTTAACTAAATAATTTTATTACGCGCAACGCGCGGATATTCGCCTAGTGTATATATATTTAGGTAAGAAAATTTTGCTCAGATCACCAACACGATCGAATGAAACAAAACTATAATTGTAAAACGAACAATTTAAACTTATCAGAGGTGATACGCAGTCTTTAAGTGAGAAATAAACTAAGTAATTATGAGAGTTTATCTTCATAAATGAGACTTTAAGCTGAGATGATCCGCATGCACCCTTCAAGTATTCCATTTTATTCATTTACTCTAACTATGCACAAACACACCAGCTTTTATTCATATAATTAGTTAATATATTTGTTAAAAGTGTGAATGTGTTAGAAAAACCTTTGTATTTTGGACATTTAAATGGAAAAACTATAATAGAAATTAATTCACTTGAAAAATTGCGGTGTAAATTTTCATTAAAGTAGATTTCGGGTGAACCCGAAATACCTGACCCGAATTATCAAGCCGAATACCTGAACTATAAGACCCGAATTGTAATATATGTTGGGTTCGGTTAATATTATTTTATGAAAAAACCCGAAATCCGAAAAATTTACCCGATCAAAAAGCCATATATCGACAACGCGCCTATCACTTTTTTCACATTCTTAAATATCTCTTAATTATAAGTGCATCCCAAAACAATGACGGAATACAGACATTATAATTTAAGGGGCTGAAACAATATAAACAAGTTTAATTTGATTTGAAAGCTATGATATATAAAAAATATAAGACTATTAACTATTAAAATAAAATACTTTTACATTGTCTATGAAAGTATAATTGGTTGACCGTCTAAAACCATAAAAAAGTTCCCTCAAAATGCCAAGTTTCACTATCATCATCATCATTACATATTGATTAATTTTTATTTTTGATATTACTAGTTATTAGAGTGGCAGAAGTATTAAATATCAACCCTTGTCATCGTCTAATCTATAATGTTCAAAAGGTATAATTTTATGAGAAATAAATTACGTTTACAGTTGCCTTGTACTTATAAATTTTAAGTACTAGTCGTTACAAAATCCTCTGATTACTAATGCACATATGACACAACTACTATGCAAATTCTACTTTTTCTACATCACAAAACAACCAAAAAATAGTTAAATAACAAATGGTAAATGAAGACATAATGAAGTAACAGAACACTACTACTGTCAATTGGAAATTTGGAATCACATAGCTCATTAATGCAAAAGCCAAAAAAAATACACTGTAGTTTCTGATATTGGACCCAAAATATTAACTTCTATTAACTTCTATGATATTAAACTTCAAAATATTATATATTATTTATGAAATTCCTAAAAACTGACACGTTACATCACCCCATTCAATTTACAACCAAACTAAAAAGATAAAATTGATGATTCAAACTTTAAGTAAGATAGTACACCCGAGAACTTATAAATTAATAAAAATATGTGTTGTAACTTGTAAGATAGTACACCCGAGAACTAGAATCAATATTCTGTTTATACTTATCATTCCAAACTCATTTGTCACGCAATAATCACATATAGGTTTTTTTTTTTTATCTTTTTTCTCTATTTTATCCTTTTCATCCCACATAATTTTTCATCAATTCAACTTACTCAAAATTCATATTTCTTTTATTTACACAGACTAGTTAAAAACATACAAAACTAATTTAGAAACTATAAAATTAATACAAATAAAACAAAAGATTAATTAGGTTTGATACTAATCTTAATTATATATATATATATATATATATATATATATATATATATATATATATATATATATATATATATTATTAAAACACACAACTCTTATGAACATAAATTCTACGTGCTTCAAAATTGTGTCACCATATTTTCGAAAGTTCTCACTTCTGGTCCTGCCTTCTAAAATTGTGCATCGGTTGTATGTTTGAAGTACGGCTTGGCTAAAATCATACGTGTTGCGTTCCAAATGTTTGCCGCTTTTTCATCCAATGGCGCTTCTTCACACAATCTCCGCTTCCCGGTTGACGCAGTTGCCATTCTTTTGTCTAACCCCTTACTTACGTTCTCCTTTCTCTTTCTTTGCACCTGGTTCGTTTTTGCTGTCTTTCTTCACTATTTAATTTTCTTTGTCTTTCGTTTTCATTTAGGGTTTAAGGTTGTATTAGATTTTTTTTGTATCGTTGTATTATTCAATGTGTTTGGTTCTGATTGTTTATGATTTTTGAAATTTGCCCTGTATTTTGCGTTTTGGTTATGATTGCCCTTCCTCATGCTTTTGGGAATTTTTTTGCGTGTACTCGGTACTTATGTTGGATTTTGGCACTTAATTGTATGTGTAACAACAATGCAGAGAGGTAGTAAACGTACTGTGTTTCAAATTGGGGAGTCTTCTGTTGGGGTTGTTGGATACTCGACCTTCTCTTCTTCTCTTTCGGGTCGGCCACTCCCTTCTTACGATGATTGTGGGGATTGCTCATTCCTTCATCTGGGTATTTCTCTATGTTTTTTGATGTTTATGTTCATGTTTTTATCTTGAAGCATTGAGTTGTTTCCTTGAATGAAAGATTAAGAGTTTCGGAGGAGATTTCAAGCTACACAATGGCTTCAGAGTTTTAGAGTTTTATGGGTTCATAAAATATTTCAAAGCAACCATTAGAGAAAGAGGTCATTTTTTTCCATTAACAAAATTACACCATGATCGATTCTAAAGGTACAACTTATACTACTTATTGTACACTAAGCATTTATCGCGGTCGAAATTTCAATAGTGGTCACATGCTGCTATTTGAAATCGTGGTTATCGCGGTGGTATAGCGGTTTCTTAATATTATGTATAATTTATATTATATACTTATACAAAATTTATATATTAGATTATTAATATTATATAGAATTAATATCGTAAAAAGTCATATAAAAACATAACATTATCTATATATAATATTCTAATATAGTAATATGGAAACTAAAAAGTGTCAAAGTGTCCTCTCAACTCAAGTTGTTCGTGGTTTCTAAGTACTGAAAGAGGCGAGAAAAAGAAGTTGTCATTTGTTGCTTTGTAGTTTGTAATTAATTATATTTATTATTTGGACTTATTAAGACAAAAAGTGTGTGGACTAATTCAAAAAAATAAAGATTTAATATTGAAGTAACACACAATCGTTTTTGTTTTGTCAAAGTAGTCCAATGTGTACGAAATTGTAAAAGTGGGTGTAGCGTCGCTATAGCGCTGATGAGGTTCGCGGTAAATAGCGGTCAATAGCGCCGCTAATAGCGCCACCGCTATTCGTTCAGTAACACCGCAAAACGTTATAGCGCAGCTATAACGCTATCGATAGCATAGATTGTTCAATTACCTATTCTATTGTTCTGCACACTTTCTTGATTACTGATTCGATTTGATTATGTGTTTATGTTTTTTGGATTTGTCTATTATTTGGCTAAATGTTTGAGTGGGGATGAGTTGATTTAAGTTGATTTAAGTTGATGAATGACAGATTTATAGGAAGTTTTTGGGGGAAACACTAAAATGACGTATACATGACATTACTTCAGGAGTAAAGTTCAAGGAATTAATTGAGCCGTGGAATAAATCTGGCAGTGATTCCACATGCCCGCTTCTTCCAAAAACATGAACAACATGAGCACATGGACTGTCATACTCTTCACTCCATTTGACAATTTGTGCAGCTATGAAGTTTGTTTCTTTAATTCTAGGATTTTAATCTTTACCAACTCTTTAGCATTTCAGATTTTTTTGCTTATAATTATTGTATAATATACAAGGTTGTAAAAACGTTTGACGTTAGCTAGTCGGTGGACTGGTGTTAAAGGATTAATTGGCTAGACGGAGATTAATCGGAGACCATAAATTGCTAATTTGTTGAGTTTCAAAAAATTAAATATGACTAATATCATAACAAAGTCTATAAATACCACTAATATCATAACAAAATAGGGTAATATGATTAATACAATACTAATCATTTCCCAGATAGTTTCTATTGAGATAGAACTTCTTCAAAGTGTAAAATTTCATCATTTTCTACTGCTTCATTCATTATGTAGGTATGGATTAATCGAAAGGCGTCCTTTAGTCGGTCGGGTAGCTCTTAGAGACTAATCGGAGATTAATCGGGACCTAATTGAGATTTTTACAACACTGATAATATATGTTGTTTTGTATGCATGTTTTATATGTTATGTTGGTGGATAATAATGGTATTCAGAAGAGCTAAATAGCACTAGCACTCATATAGGTAATATGGTTAGCTTTTTTTTTATCTATTTTATTTATAAAATTTGAAATTTTCATTAGGTTAGTTGTTGTGTGAAAGACTCTGATGCATTTCCATGTTACAAGGAGCGACCACTATTGATGAGTCGTTAAAGAAGAACTCGAGTTTGCTCAAACTTGAACTCAACAACAATTTTATTGATTATCGTGTAAGGTTTTTTTTATTTTTTTTCATCTTTAAAAAAAACAGGGACTTGCAAATGACCATCATCGTTATATTTTATAGCATTTAATTTTAGCATTAGGTGAATTCTGATATCATTTTTTTGAAGAACGTGTGAGGGTATAATTGTGTATCGCATCACCATACATTTATTAGTTGTCTATATTCACTTTTGGTTGGTTGGGTTGGTTTTAATAAATAAAAGCAGACAACTTACATACTTTGATGTCATTAGTGTTTTACACAAAAATAATTTGACGGAATTAAAATACATTCTTACTCCTTTTTGTTATCGTGAAACTGAGTTTGTTTCATCTTACATTTTATGGGACTTTGAAAATTTCCAATGCACAAAATAATAAGTATTTGTGTAATTATCATAGTGGAAATTATGGTAGTGCATTAGCGGTTTCTATTGTTGCTAAAGCGCTCAAGGGTAACAAAGGTTTAAAGGCACCTCTGTCATTTCCTTTTTCTTTCATTTTTGTAACTAATGCTAAGACATTTTTGCCTAAAGTTCTTTAATTGCATATAAAAATGCAGAAACGTTTTTCATGAGAAGTCGGTAGGAGATGGAGGAATTTGTGCATTGGTAACCATATTATCTTTGCATAAAGGTTTGGTTTTCGGATATAACATTGTATTTTCAACTTTATTACCGTAAAAGCAATCACTCAAGAACAAGAAAGCATGAAGAATCAACAGTATCGTACTTTAATTTATTGGTGTATTATATCATTATGATATTCATGATGTTCACTGTATTATACCATCCTACTTTCTATAACTTCCTATTCTGATTATATGTGTGCGTATTTTCTTTAAAAATTTATGAAATGCTTATCTAGGTAAACATTGTCCCATAAATAATTAGATTGACTTTTTGTTTGTGTGTTATAGGATGTTACAAATAAGCTGGAGGAGCAAAAAGTGACAGACTGACTCAACTTAATTAAGGAGAATGAAATGTAAATATATATTTATATCATATTCCCTTTCATGGGAAGTTTATTAAACATATTGTTTATTAATAAGTCACAAATGTTGTTTAGGTTAAGAAACCAATTGAAGCAAAAGGAGCAGCATAATGTGCTTACTAACCGACAATATACACAATAGGTAACGCAAGAAAGATAATACTACATAAAAAACTGATGGGTTTTGAGCATAACAAACAAAAAAACCTATGTATGCATGCAAACCTAATTTTCCCAATCTATGTTTTCACTAATTGAACATACAACATTTGAACATCAATTGGGAAACCTTAGGAAACCTATGTTATTTTCGAAATTTGGATCTAGGGTTAGAAAAACATACCTTTGATTTTTATGTAGTAATAACAATAAGATCCAAGTCTTCTTGAACCTTGAGAGCAAGCGTCACAAGTGTCACGCCTATAATGGTTCACACCCAAACTAAGCAAGAGGATGAGAGAGGAGAGAGGAGATAGGAAAGGAGTCTTGAGAATTTCGGCTATTCCTCTAAGGAATCAAATGGCCGAAAATGAGAAGGAGTAAGGCTCCTTATATAGTGAGGTAGCTTAGCGCCAAATCTAGGGTTTTAGGAGGAAACCCTAATTCCCTTAGCTTAGGGACCAAACAGCCCAAGAATCCCCATCCAAGAGCCCTTGGAAGAAAATTCTAGGGCCTTCCTAGATATTTTCGTCCAACCTCTTCAAGGGAGGTTCTAGAGTCCATTTCCTCAACTATCAATAAATTGCCAAACAACCCCTGCACTTTTAATTAATTCAATTATTCCCAAAATTAATTCCAATTAATTTATTATTAATTATTAATTAAATAATATGATTTCTAATTAATATATTATCTCCATAATCCATTAATAAATCATTTATTTCAATTTATTAATGAAATAATAAATTCAACATCTCTCTCTAAAAGCCATCCTGTCTAGTTGCTAGTTTTGAGGGCAGCACAAATGTAACACCCCGATTCTCAGGTATCGATCTTGTATAAGAATTTCCTTGATTCAAGGTCTACTCGACGAGTTGGTTGCCCTACTCGTTGAGTAGCAGCGGGTTGGTCCACGTATTTTAGTGACCTACTCGCCGAGTCCAAGAAGTGACTCGACGAGTAGGAGCTGGCAGATGAAACCCTAAATCTCGGGGCATTGCACCCTATTTAAAGGATCATTGGCCTTCCCCAGCCTCCCCTTTACTGCTTCTTGTCCCTCTTTAACCCTAAGTTGTGTGTGTGTGTTCTTGTGGTGCGTTCAAGCTTGGAGAAGGAATTTTGGAGGAGGAAACACTTGGGGAAGCAAGGAAATCAAGGCTAGGAACTCGTGGGGAGCTAAGAGATTCATCAGTTGTCACTCTCTGGAAGGTACTAAGCTGCTTCCTTGGCTCATCTCTCTTTTAACCTCTTTTGGATGGGTTTTATGAAAGGTTTCTTATGTTTGAACCAAGATCTGAAGTTGTAACTTCAGATCTGGACTCCCTTTGGCCTCTAGATCCATAAAGTTATCAGCCTTTCCTAGTATGAGCCTTCCCTCAAGTGTGAGACTTCATTGCAAGCTTAGTTTTTTCATTTAGGGGCCTTAAAAGCCTTGCATGCACGTAAGGTTTGCAACTTTACGTGATAAGCATGCCTAAGGAAGTTGGATCTGCAATTTGGAGCCTTGGCATGGCTTAAAAAGTGTCTGTATGGTTAAAGGACTGAAGGGACTCGGCGAGTCGTATGAAGATGGTCATGAACTCGACGAGTGGGATGAACAACCCAACGAGTCCGATGAAGATTGCCTTGGGCTCGGCGAGTCAGTCGATGACTCGGCGAGTCGGCCAGGGTTTTCCCAACCTTTGGACACGTATGAACGCGTCGAGTTGTAAGGGGAAAACTCGCCGAGTTGGCCAAGGAGTTACGGCCACTTACACTAGGAACTCGACGAGTCACTCAAGTGACTCGGCGAGCGGACGAATATTACAAGGAACTCGGCGAGTAGCTGAGGGTACTCGACGAGTCGAGTCAACATGGACTGTTGACCTTGACTGTGGACTTTGACTTTGACCAAGGGTTGACCAGTTGACCTTTGGGGGCATTTTGGTAATTTGGAAATTTATGGAAAAAGGGTTTTATGGTAACTATAGGTGGTGGAGTTCGTGTTGGTGATTCAAGAGTTTGAGCCTATGAATTTCAGTGCGACATTGTGAGGTGAGTTATCCTCACTATACTAAGGGGTCTAAGGCACCAAGGCCGGCCCATTGGGTATGGTATCCTAGCAGTGGTTATGTTGATTATGAGTTAGTTTTGCATGCTAGTGGTTATGTCAGTTAGGTAGATCTGTAGGACTACCGGTGATGTTATATGGTTATTGCATGCTCAGTAGTTATGTTACATGATTTATATCCTATGTGGGATGGGTTGAGGTTGTATTGCTCCGTGCGGTAACCAACAAACCCTAGGAGCATTCCAGATACGAGCCAAGGGAGACTCGTACGGTGGGCTCTATGGCAATGCAGATGTGAGCTGTGGGCCCAAAAGGCAATCCAGACTCACACTGTGGGACCAGGGGTAATCCACTCTGTAAAGCTGTGGACCCATTATATGCTGTTCAGTTTGTTATGTTATGATGTTGCTAACATGGTTATGTGGACTGTATGTGTATCGGTATTTTGGGGGTAACTCACTAAGCTTTCGGGCTTACAGTTTCAGTTTATTGTTTCAGGTACATCAGGGGATCGTGGCGAGGCAAAGGCGTGATCGTACAGCTCCTCATGTTTTGTTTATGTTTCTGGGAAAACTCTGATATTATACATTTTGGAAACCAGATTGTAATGTTTTGATGATTTTGAAATGTTTTTAAAAAGTTTAAATTGGCTTGAATTTTTCGGGTGTTACAAGTTGGTATCAGAGCCTTGGTTTGAGTGAATTGGAGGAACATGCGTGTGAATCCAGTCTCAAATCAAGGAAATGTTTTCAAAATGATTTCTAAAATGGTTTTCAAAATAAGTAAATGAGGATGTAGGATGTACGATCAGCCAGAGCCAGTAAGTAGACCCCAAAAATACCATACAACTATTTGATTATGTGATATGTTAGAACATCATGCTAGAGATAGGCTAGGGATCTTCAGGGATTGCATGATAGAATTGCCTGATTATATGATGCCTGGTAGCCTAGGGTTTTCCTTATATGAGACTGACATCATTACTGTAGTTGCTTAATGTATTCATCACGGTTATACATAATTAATATCTTATAACCTGAGAATGGTTGGCTCGACCTTATGTTCTATTCTTATTGATTAGGGCTTAGGGTAGGATCAGATATTCGAAAGTCTATAGGGTCCATCGTTATGTATGGCTAGCATACACTAGTGCTGCAGGGTTGGTGGAAGTTTCATGGATGGGTGGGTTGTGTGAGGCTGGGAGGCCAGTTATGAGATATTTAGCAATCCTCTAGGAGTGAGAATTGAGCGCTCGCCATGTTGTGTATTCAGTTAGGGCGTTGTGGTGATACTTGAGACAAATATGGGTAGGTGTGGAATGTAGTATGGGCCCGTACTATTGAAAGCACAGGAACCATACGTGTACCAAGGAAGTCACAACCCCTAGGGTTAGTCGGGAGTTGGCTCCTAGTTATTTATGTGGATTATCTGATATCTTGTGGTATGTTTTAGAATGGTGATGACGAGACGCTTTGTGGTTGGATCCGGTTCGGGATCAGGATCAGGAGGCCGAGGCCAGGAGGAGCCAACAACACCTGAGCCGGTGGTGCAGATGGGTACAGAGGAGTTAGATGCCAGGATTCGAGAGATCCTGCATGATGAGCTTGCTGCTGCATTCCGGGCACAGCTGCCGGAGATGTTCGGGTCGATTAAGACCGCCTTGGTTGAGTACTTTGATGAGCGCTACGCAGCCCTTGCAGAGACAGCTGCCACAACAACTGCATCAGTTGTATCCGTGACAGGGGGAGGAGCTAGTAGGGGCTTCCAGTACAGGGACTTCGATAACACGAAGCCCCGTACTTTTGATGGGACGCATGATCCCATCAAGGCTATGCGGTGGATCTCAGATGTGGAGGGGTGTTTCTTTACCTGCTCGTGTCCTACTGACCAAAAGGTCAGGTGTGCTCTGAACCTGCTAAGGTCCGGGGCCAAGAACTGGTGGAGACTTGCGACGGGGTCGTACACTGATGATCAGAGAGATGCTGTTACTTGGGAGCAGTTCAGGGATATGTTCCGCGCCCGATACATTCCACGGGTCGAGCGGGAAGGGTTGTTACAGGAGTTTATGAGTTTCAGACAGGATGGGGAGTCGGTGATGGAGATCACCCGTATGTTCACTGAGAGGGCGATGTTTTGCCCGGAGTTTGCTTCCGAGCAGGCCCAGATGACCCGTTATCTGAGCATGCTCAAGACGGATATCCGTCAGTTTTTGTCTACCCAGCGATGTGATACTCTTCTGGAGTTACTGGAGGCCGCTAGACGGCGAGAGTTGGAGATTGAGCTACAGCTGAGAGAGCAGCGGCAGGCCCCGACACAGCCTCAGCCGGCGCCGAAGCGGTCTAAGACCGCTGATACTAGGACCGGGGGTCAGCAGAGCTACACTTGTGGAAAGTGTGGCAAGGGTCATTTTGGTATGTGTCGAGCTGGTAGTGGGTGCCACAGGTGTGGCAAGGAGGGGCATTACGCGAAGGACTGTCGCCAGGCAGTCCCAGTTCAGGGTATGAGGTTATGTTACCACTGTGATCAGGTTGGCCACGTGAAGGCCAACTGTCCGTTGCTTGCCGCTAAGCCGGCGTAGGTTTCCGCGCCAGCTACATTGAGGATTTCTAATGGGAGGCCAGTTAAGGCAGAGCCTCCGAAGGCTCAGGTCCGTGCCTTCCAGCTTACGGCCGAGGAGGCCAAGGCAGCACCGGATGTGGTTGCTGGTATGTTTCTGTCTTTGATCTCATTTACTATATCCGTAGTATGCTTATCTGTTGTAACTGTGATTAGGTACGTTTCTTGTGAACTCCTTACCTGCATTGGTTTTATTTGACTCAGGGGCGAGTCGGTCTTTTGTATCTCAGACATTTAGTAGGGAATTCAGAGTGCCTGTAGGCGAACTAGAGTGTCCGTTGCGAGTCTCTATAGCTAACGAACACGGGGTTTCTGCTTCTTCGGTCTACCGATGATGTGAGATGGAGATCTTCGGGATACCTTTTCCGATAGACTTGATCCCCATTCCCATGAGGGATGTATGCGTGATTGTGGGGATGGACTGGCTCAGTCGATTCGGTGCCATGATTGATTGCGAGGGTCAGCGAGTGGTGGTTCGAACCCCAAGTGGGGGAGAACTGATCGTATATGGTGAGGGCACCAGAGTGGGGTCAGGGTTCTGTTCAGCCGCCAGGGCTCGGCAGGACATTCAGCACGGGTGTGCGGGATATCTAGCGTATGTGGTGGATACGCGGGTCAGGGACCAGATTTCAGTTTCAGAAGTTCCGGTAGTCAAAGAGTTTGCTGATGTATTTCCAGAGGAATTACCCGGAGTGCCTCCGGAGAGGCAGGTCGAGTTCAGGATCGACCTAGTTCCAGGTGCGGCCCCTATCGCCAAGGCGCCGTACCAGTTGGCACCACCTGAGATGTAGGAGTTGTCGTCATAGCTTCAGGAGCTGTTGGGAAAGCAGTTCATCCGACCTAGCAGTTCTCCATGGGGAGCACCGATCCTCTTCGTCAGGAAGAAGGACGGCTCGCACCGAATGTGCATTGATTATAGGGAGCTGAACAAGTTGACGGTAAAGAACCGTTATCCTCTCCCTAGGATAGATGATCTCTTTGATCACTTGCAGGGGACATCTTGGTTATCCAAGATAGATTTGAGGTCGGGTTATCATCAGGTCCGGGTCAGAGAGGAGGACGTGGAGAAGACCGCGTTTCGGACTCATTATGGACATTACGAGTTCGTGGTGATGCCGTTTGGGCTCACTAACGCACCAGCAATATTTATGGACCTGATGAATCGGGTCTGCAGACCGATGCTCGATCGTTCGATCATTGTATTCATAGATGATATCTTGGTGTATTCCAAGACCCGAGAGCAGCATGAGGAGCATCTACGGGAGTTATTGGGAGTCTTGAGGCGAGAACGACTCTATGCCAAGTTCTCGAAGTGCGAGTTTTGGTTACAAGAGGTCCAGTTCCTGGGGCATCTCGTTAACCAGGAAGGGATTTTGGTCGATCCGGCCAAGATCGAGGCGGTCATGCAGTGGGAGGTTCCGAAATCTCCCTCAGACATCAGGAGCTTTTTGGGATTAGCAGGGTACTACCGGAGATTCATTCAGGATTTCTCCAAGATTGCAGTACCCTCACTCGTCTGACGAGGAAAGGGGTGGAATATCGGTGGGCCCTCAGCAGCAGAGGGCGTTTGAGACCCTTCGACAGCGGTTATGCGAGGCCCCAGTCTTGACACTCCAGGAGGGAGTTGAGGATTTTGTGGTGTTCTGTGATGCATCCATCACAGGTTTGGGGGCGGTCCTCATGCAGAGAGGATGAGTGATAGCGTATGCATCGCGGCAGCTGAAGTCGCATGAGACGAGATACCCTACACACGATTTGGAGCTGGGAGCGGTAGTGTTCGCTCTCAAGATATGGAGACATTGCTTATACGGGGTCCGTTGCACCATATACACGGATCACAAGAGCTTGAGGCATATCATGGATCAGCCGAACCTGAACATGAGGCAGCGCAGGTGGCTGGATGTAGTCAAGGACTACGATTGTGAGATCCTTTACCACCCCGGTAAAGCGAATGTGGTGGCGGACGCTTTGAGCCGCAAGTCAGCTGGGTCTTCCACCCCAGCGAGATGTATGAGGATAGCTGTGGATTCTCCGCTTGTGAGTTTGATCAGAGATGCCCAGGTTGAGGGCATGCGACCAGAGAATTGGAAGCTGGAGAGGATCAAGGGTGAGAATACCCGGTTTGTGCAGGATAGTCGGGGATTATTGACCCGATGCGGTCGGGTTTGGGTTCCGATGTCTGGTGGGGTCAGGCAGACAGTCATGGAGGAGGCTCATAAGTCTCATTTTTCTATTCACCCGGGGGCCACCAAGATGTATAGAGACCTGAGTTTGAGTTACTTGTGGCCATGTATGAAGCGAGAAATCGTGTGGTATGTCGAGAGGTGCTTGACCTGCAGGATGGTCAAGGCTGAACACCAGAGGCCGCATGGTAAGCTGCAGCCTCTAGAGATTCCCATGTGGAAGTGGGAACAAATCACGATGGATTTCATTACCAAGTTGCCGAGGACGGCGAAGGGATTTGATGATATATGGGTCATCGTGGATCGATTGACCAAGAGTGCCCATTTCTTGGCTATTTGGGAGAGTTCGTCGGCTAAGAAGTTGGCCGACATGTACGTTCGTGTTGAATCATAAAAGTGACCCTCTTGAACTTGGTCTACCGCAGTCAACTCTTTTCAGCAACCTCATCCGAAGTCATCATCAACCGCAGTTCACTTTCTAGTTTACTTAGTTTAACTCTTTATCTACTTTTATTAGAATACTCTCTATTGTCCAGTATGCCTTGCATGGCTACACATAGATAGTTGATCCAATGTAATATTTGAGTCTCTATATATAGAGCTCAATCTTTCTTATTCAGATACACATCTCTTACATCTATCTGATTACGCATCTTGAATCTCATATCCTGTGCTATTACTCTCTCCTTCTTACTCTCAAAGTTCACTTAAATATAACTGAATATTATCTCTCTTCGGAGCAAGTCATTCGTGACTTGATCACTAAGTTTGATCTCACTTACTAACTTGGTCTGAGTGCATTCCTTGTTAAGAATCAACTTATGTGTATACTTGATATAACACCTGCTGTCATTTATATTTCCTTACATTTCCGCAACTAACTCTCTAATTATCTAACTCATTAACTTATTATTATTGTTGAGCTTTTAGATCCTCTGAGATAAACTATTCCGCAACTATACTTGTTCTAACGTTTGTTCAAGTGTGTCTCAAGTTTTTCTCTCAACAATTGGTATCAGAGCCATAGTGGTTGCTTTTTGAAGCAAAACTCTGATTTTCAAAAGGCCTTCTATACCACTGAAGCTCTTTTCTTAAAAAACTTTTCAAAAAAAAACAAGGAAAAATGGCACAAGCGTTATCTCTGAATGTTTCCAACAGTGTTGGTGGTTCAAATCGAGCCCCAATATTGGTGGCAAATGAATATCATCACTGGTCTCAGAGAATGGAAAGATACTTAAGGAGACTTGGTAGAGATGTATGGCGGTCCATAGAAGAAGGACCACATGTCCCTGTTCTTACACCAGTTCAAACTGACGGCGCCACAGGCAGACTAGGATGAGGTCAACCAGTCATGAACCGTCCCACTAAAGATGACCTCGATAAAATGGAAAATGATGATGTTGCTTTTTATGAAATCTATTGTGGAGTTGCTCCTGACAACTTCGACATTATCATAAACTGCAAATCAGCAAAAGAGATCTGGGAAGTTCTCAAGAATTTGTATGAAGGCTCAGAACAAGCTCAAGATAAGAAGCTCACAACTGCACTCAATGAGTTCAACAATTTCAAAGCTCATACTGGCGAAAGTTTGGAAGACTCTTTCAAAAGGTTCAACCTGATAGTCACTAAGTTATCTAATGCTGGCACCATCCGCAGTAACCATGAAACAAACCTTCAGTTTCTCAATGGTTTGGGAAGACATTGGACTACGGCTAAGATGATAGTTCAAGGGGATAGAAAGATTCATTCCTTGTCTCTCTACAAGCTCTACGGGGAACTGCAAGCACAAGAATCCACCGTACTCAAAGATTGTGCTGACTTCGGAGGACCACTTGCTCTTATAGCACAAGCTCCACATAATCAATCCTACTCTCCATCGTATGACACTCCTCCGCAGTCATACGAAGCCGACTCAGAGTATGATGACGAAGAAGAATTTCAGAAGGGTATTGTTCTTGTTAGTCAACAGTTCAACCGACTACCACCTCCATCATTTCGTAAGAATCAGCAGTTCAACAAACCTCCATTCAACCGTAAATTCAACCCGCATAATAACCATTCTCTATATCCCAAAAGTTCTCATCCACCACCGCAATCTCAAAATACTCAACCAAAGGAGGCACCGCAGTCCATCCAAACCACTGACTCTGGTACTCCCTTAGAAGACAAAAGTGATGTTGTGATTTGTCACAAGTGCAACAAAGAGAATCATTTTGCAAAAGATTGCAAGGCTAACATAGTGAAAGACAGAGCATTCTACCTGCGAATAGCTCAAGAATTGGAAGAAAATGAAAAGGCAAGGGCATACATAGCCCATGTAAAAAGAGACCATCAAGTTTGGTCAGCCGGAGATGAAGAAGAAGCCATCAGCAACGTCAAAGGAAAAGGCAAGATCTGCATGCTGCCAACTGTGGATGACGATGGGTCTACAAAGCTGGAAAAGAACTACTGCTACATGGCGAAGGATGGAACTCTAAGCATCGTCGAACAGGTAAAACTCATGATTCAAACTCTAAACTATAGCATGCATGACTGTCAACCCTTCATAGACAATCTCAATGACACATGTGTTGCCGTCCTTACAGACTATAACAAAGCTCTAGATGAGAAGAACATAGCGTCCCAAGAGATGTTTCATGTAAAAGGACGACTGGACAACAAAAGACTCAAAATGGCTATGTTAGAAAAGGACTTAGAGTTAAAAAAAGATGCAAGAATGTTGAGTGAAACACAACTAGAGATAGCTTTGAACCAAAGAGATTTAACTCAGCGTGAGATTGTACGCTTAAATCTATTAATAGAAAAATTGTTCAATGAAAGTGAAGCTATTGAAAATTTGGTGAATAATGGAACTGTGGACAATACATACAATTGGGGTTGGTCCAATGGATATCCTACCGCAAAGGATTCCTCACCCCAGTTTAACAAAGATCGACTGTATGTCCCTCCGGACCGAAAATTTCATTTCCCAGTCAACGACAAAACCTTTCCCGAAGACATCAGAACACACTTCGGTAGACTTCATAATCTAAGTAATAACTGTGTCATTGAGGAAATTGTGCCTGAGGTTTCGGGTCACACAAGTGATCAAACTCCTATCTGTGGCACAATCTATCCAAATTCTCAGACTTCATCAGTTGTTGATGAAGAAATTGCCATAGAGAGTCCCGAAGTCTCACAGGACTTCCCATCTCTGACCTCAGACCGCAGTGTCTCTCACTACAATCATGAGCCGTAGAAGTCCTGCGAAAATCCCACAGAAGTCCCAAATCAGTCTTATTCTATGGTAGTCAAATCATCCTTACCGCAGTCCTCAATCAAAAACTGTGTGACTCTTCAGCCAATTCATCAAGAATTACCCATAGAAAACTTTGAAGTGGGTCAATGCGCTCAAAACCCTGAATCTTCAAGTTCGGATGAATCTAGCCCTCGTTTTCAAAAATTTTCAAAGGTTTCCAGGAAACCGCAGTTGAACACCAATGACTGCGGTTCTCCAAAAACCTTAGCTAAAAAAGCTTGACATATCAGATTTCCAAAATCTAAGAGTTCAGAAAAGTTTGTTTTCTCGCACTATTTTTCAAAAAACTCTCCCATCAAGAAAACATACAAAAAGGAATGTACAGTTTCAACAGTCATTCCAAACTAATCTGACACAACCCAAAAGAAAGTAAGGTCTTTTCGAAGCAATGGTTTTCAAATCTATTCCTTAGATGATCCAAAATGGAAGGGTATCTTACCCACTCCAACACTTTTGAAATCACATCAAAATTTTAACAAGTGGAATGGTATTTTACCAAACCCAACAAAAAGGTCCAAAAAATCTACATGTGCTAAATCGTTTTCGAAACAAACCTTTTCAAATTCCAATAGCACCAATGTCAGATCTTACCACTCTCGGACCGGTCACAAGCCTACCTCATCATTTAGACCGCTGACCAAACAAAGTGTCAGAGTAAAAGATAAAATGTCAGTGTGTCAGTGTCAATGTAATTGTCAAAATGGTTCATCTCATGTCAAATCTGGTTCTTTTCAGAAACCTCGTAACTTTTCTAAAAATCGCAACGCTCCAAAAACTCACAAACACCCACGACTAGGATTAAACGTTGACACGAAACCAGTCCCTGCAACCTCGGTTCATGCATCAATCAGAAACTCATCTTTTGTCTCAGGCTCCAAACTAGTTTGGATGCCTAAACTAATAGTGTAATTCTCAGGCCTTGTGCAAGGAGGAACAAGAAGAAGAATGGTTAATCGACAGTGCCTGCTCCTTGCACATGACCAGAAGGTTAGAATACCTTCGGGATTTCAGGCCAATTTGCAACGGTGGAAATGTCACATTCGGTAACAATGCGAATGGGATAATTCGAGGTTATGGTGTTCTTACTACGGGAAACTTCTCTATTCAAAAGGTTGCTTATGTAGAAAGCTTTAAACACAATCTCATCAGTGTTGGCCAACTATGTAAGGCAGGACATCGAGTTGAATTTGATGACCAATATTGCTATATAATGACAAGCGATAGGAGCACGTGTCTGATCAAATCCCGATCCGAAGGTACTATGTATCCTCTGGACATCTCTCTGATCATATAAAAACCGCAGTTATGCTTCCTATCCAAAGTAGTATCCGAAGTCAGCTGGCTATGGCACCGCAAGCTAGCTCATCTCAACTTCAGATACATCAACAATTTGGTCACCGGAGAACTAGTCCGAGGTCTTCCAATCCTCAAGTTCAGCAATGATATTCTATGTCCTGCATGTGAATCTGGAAAGTAATCCAAAGCAAGTCACCCTATGGTGATTGATTTCTCAATTTCTGAACCACTGGAACTCCTGCAAATTGATCTCTACGGTCCATCTACCGTAGCCAGTCTTCATCACAAGAAATACATACTGGCTATAGTTGATGATTTCACACAGTTCACCTGGGTCTCTTACTTAAGACTCAAATCAGAAACTCCGCAGATACTGATCAATTTTATCAAGAAAATTGAACTTCGGATCAAGTTACCAGTAGGACGCATCCGAAGTGATAATGGAACCGAGTTTACCAACCATCTCTTAAATAGTTTCTTGGTTTCAAAGGGCATCACTCACAACTTCTCAGCTCCCTACACACCGCAACAAAATGGGGTAGTAGAGCGAAGGAACCGCACTCTGGTAGAAGCAGCCAGATCTATGCTCAACTTCGCACACCTTCCTCTCTACTTCTGGGCTGAAGCAGTGACCACAGCATGCTTTGTGCAGAACCGAAGCATTGTGTGCAAGCGTCTCAGTAAAACTCCTTATTATGGCCTTAACAATCGCAAGCCAAATGTACGATGCTTCCATATCTTTGGGTGTAGATGTTTCGTAATCAACAAGAGAGACCACCTTAATAAATTCGCACCGAAGTCTGATGAAGGCATCTTCCTTGGCTACTCAATAAACAAAGTTGCTTATAGGGTTCTCATTAGACGCACAAGGCTAATAATTGAAAGCTTCGATGTCAAATTCGATGACTATCACATCCGCAACACCGCTCCATCAACCGAAACCACAACAATCCTAGAAAGTGATATTCCTCCTTCTTCGAGTCCACTAAACCTAGTTGAAGTAAACTATGATGATCTCTTCGACCCTGTACAAACAACCAAGTTATCCGAAGTTCTTGTGTCCCCGGAAGCTCAACAGCAGCATGCTGACGTATCTGGTCCTACACCATCCGATGAGGTATCACTAAATACTTCCACCTTGCCGGTTGAGGGGGAAAACTCAACTCCCGACCATAAAACAACCATCGAGGTTTCAGTACTAGAAGATGCAGCTCCAATCCCTCTCCGCAGAGGATTTCAACCATCAAACGTTTCTTCGGACTCGGATGATGAAAACATAGAGAACATTGACACAAGAACACACTCAAGAATTATCACGCTCCCATCTGCAATCCAGGGGGAACCTTCTCAAGTTCAAGGGGAACTTTCGTCTGCAATCCAGGGGGAACCTTCACCATCTGCCCAAGAAAACTCTGATCCCACCTTTCCAATTCAAGACAATTTAGCAGGCTGTTCTCTAGTCTAGGGGGAATTGCCATCTCCAACCGCAGAGTCTTCCGATATTGAAGACATTCCCTCTACCACAACAGCTGATCATCTGCAACCTCGTCTACACGTATGGACGAAGGACCACCCACCAGGTCAAATCATCGGCAACCAATCCGCAGGTATCCAGACTCGATCTTCCAAGGATTTATCTGATCACTGTCACTACGCAGCATTTATGTCCTCGGTCGAGCCCCGAACGACCAGAGAAGCATTACTAGAACCAGACTGGATATCTGCAATGCAAGAAGAGCTAGAAGAATTCAAAAGAAACAAAGTGTGGCAGCTCGTTCCGAAGCCGCAAGGTCACACTATTGTTGGTACTAGATGGGTGTACAAGAATAAGTTGGATGAATCCGGTGCGGTCGTCAGAACAAGGCAAGGCTAGTTGCCAAGGGATATAGTCAACTTGAAGGTATTGACTATGATGAAACGTATGCTCCGGTGGCACGAATGGAAGCCATCCGAATCTTCTTAGCATACGCAGCTCACAAGAACATCAAAGTACATCAAATGGATGTGAAAAGTGCTTTTCTCAACAGTGAATTAAAAGAGGAGGTTTATCTTCAGCAACCTCCGGGCTTCGAAAGTATTGAATTCCCAGACTACTGCTACAAGCTTGAAAAAGCAGTCTACGGTCTAAAGCAAGCCCCAAGAGCGTGGTATGAGACACTCTCTGAATTTCTTGTCTCGTCCGGATACAAAAGAGGAGTGATTGATCCCATTTTATTCAGAAAAGCAAATGGTAATCACCTTATGCTTGTACAAATATATGTGGATGATATCATCTTCGGATCAACTAATCAAGGAATGGTGGATGAATTTGCTAAGCTCATGACCAACAAGTTCCAAATGAGCATGAATAGAGAGATTAACTTCTTTCTAGGACTTCAAGTGAAACAAGTCCCTCAAGGGATATTCATCCATCAGGAGAAATACACCATTGAACTATTAAAGAAATACTCAATGGACAACTGTTCTTCGGCTAAGGTCCCCATGGCCTTCGGATATAAGATATCTGCTGATCCTTCCGATGAATCAGTGGATCACAAGACTTATAGAGGTATAATTGGCTCATTGATGTACCTCACCGCAAGCCGACCAGACATTGTCTTTGCAACAGGTGTATGCGCAAGGTACCAGGCTGATCCAAAAATGTCACACATGACTGCAGCCAAGCAGATTCTAAGATACTTAAAGGGCAGCAAGACTCTTGGTTTATGGTACCCCGCAGGGAATGACTTCAGCCTACAAGCATTCACTGATGCGGATCATGCCGGATGCAGACTAGATCGAAAAATCACCTCTGGTGGATGTCAATTTCTGGGTGGAAGACTCGTCAGCTGGTCATCAAGAAAACAAAATTATGTATCACTGTCTACCGCAAAAGCTGAATATGTGGCCGCATCCAGCTGTTGTTCACAAGTCTTGTGGATGAAAACACAACTTATGGACTACGGATACAGAATGTTGTCGATACCAATTTATTGTGACTCTGAGAGTGCTATAGCGATTTCCCACAATCCAATTCAGCACTCTAAGACAAAGCATATTGAACTACGGTATCACTTCATCAAAGACCACATCCTGAAAGGTAACATTGAACTAATTTTTGTCCATACTCATGAAGAGATTGCTGATGTATTCACAAAGGCACTTGACTCTACAAAACTCAACAGTTTCTTACAAATGTTAGGAATGATGAATCCGGACCCACAATTCTTTTTGATTTGATAGGTACCGCAGACCATCATTGGTCTCTGTTGCGGTCCTAATTGAAGTTATTTATGATAGATAGTTTTGGTATATCATGTGTACCGCAGTATATTCTATGTACCGCAACTATATATCATATCTATCTTTCAATGGTCCTTATTGTTTGTTGTTACTAATTTTTCTTCAAGTGTTCTCCTCAGTTCTTCTACTGCAGTCATCTAACCATCCATCCGCAATGATAAAAGATCCATCCGCAATGAATTCTCAATCCGCAATCACATTGATTGATTTCTCAACTGCTTCATAAATTCTTGAAACGTGGTGTGCTATTTAATGATCCTTCATTAAATAAGAAAAACATTCAAAAACATTCCTTGTGCAGCATATCACTGTCTCAGTTCTACTTTTTGAATAAACCTTGTGTCAGACCTATTTTGGGTATGATGACAAAAGAACGATTTTCCATAAAAATCTCTTTTAAACTGTCTTCCTATTACCCCCAAAACTTCAAATCCGTTACATCTTCCTCTTTTGTACAACGGATTAACCCCTCACCACACGTTCTTCAGACGTGATGTTATAGGGCCTGACATTTCATTAAATGCTACCCCCCTTTGGAAAATCTCAAAAAATAAAAATAAACCTTTTATTATCTCATCTGTGGCTGAGATTTCTTTTCCTAATAAAAAAAAACCCAAACGTTTTTACCTTATCCAATTTCACTTAGGTTAAAATCAATAACAGTTTCAAATCCGCCACTATAAAACCCTCTTCTTCTTCCCCAAGAAAGTTTTACGCTTTCTGAAAACTCGACGAACTTCTTCTCCTTCATCTTCTTGCACTCTATCTTTCCTGCAAGTTCTTTTCACTCTTTTGAAAATGGTGAAATCGGGTATCTCGAAGAAACACTCCAAGGCATCTGCCTCTGGTCATCCAACTGGTTCAGACTCTGCTTCAAGAAACCAAATGCCAACAATTGCTTCAAGCAATTTTAGGGCAGTGTTTGACAAACATTCCTCTTACAATGCTCCGATCAAGTTGATGATCAAGTTCCTGTCCAATCACCCATTGTTTGGTCCCTTCGATTCCTTCACAGATGTGGTACCTCTATCAACCCTCTTCAAATGTGCTTTCTCTGCATATCGACCCCTCAACAACCTTCAAGAAGTGCATCTGAATCTGGTGAACGATTCTTTTGTTATTCCGACCAAAGAAAAATTCCTCAACTGTAAGTCCCCAAAATGCTTGTGTATCAATCAGATCCATTTGATGGTGCGGAATCCCAATCAAACGGATGATGTCAGATAAAATAGAAGAGAAGGAGGAGAAGAAGATGATGAATCTTGTATGGTTTGATTAGAATGAAGATCCAGATACAAGATTCACACACACTAACACACACTAAAGCTCCTTTCTCTCTCTCTTGGCCTTACACTCCTTTTCCGTTCATCAATCCCTCCTCAACCACCTAACACCTATATATATATACTTGGGGAATATGGGCCATAAATGGGTTTACGGCCGTAAACACCCATTGGGCCGTAAATACAACTGCAAAAATATATTACACGACCAAAAACTATTAATGCCTAAAAAAGTAAAGTATAAACCATATTTTTGACCCAACAATCTCCCCCTTGGTTTATAGCTTTCTTTTCTTTCTAAAATGACCCAACAAGCTCCCCCTAAAAAATAGCTGGCTTTCTTGTTCATCTTTATTGTAAGCTTGGCTTCATCATTTATCTTCAAATTCTTCACAACTTCAAGATGAACTTGATGAATCTTCAATGAATGACTTCATCTTGAGCACTTGAGCTTTTCTTCAGAATTTGGCATTGAACGCACATTGGGTGAGGAGGCTTGACGTACTGATTCTTGAAAGATAGCGCTTTCAGCTAGAGAATCTTCAGAGAGAACGTCAGAGAGAATAAATCTTCTGGATCACTTCAGCAGGTTTAAGATAGCAGCAGACTGATTGAGGAGGCTTCAATGCAATCCGTCACCTAATCTTCAAATGTAGGTTCACCTTGCTCATGGGGTTGAAAGATTGAATGTCGAAAGAATAATCTTCATTTCTTGTTCCTTCGAATGAGAATTCTTCGATGCTCACGGATGAAGCCTTGGCTCTGAAATCTCGATACAGTCTCCATGAGTCTCATCTACACCTGAATTCACCTTTCAAGACAACAAAACTAAAAGAAAACTTAGCACACAATGTTTTTTTTATTATTATTTTTCTGAAAAGAAATAAAACAGAAATAACACTAATTTTTTGGATTTTTAATTTTCTGATTTTTGTTTGGTTTTTAAATTTTTTTTAATTCTCCCCTAATATTTATATTAGAAGAAACTATGAACAAATTTAACAAAAATAAAAATGATATCTAACTTTAAGAGTGATTTGGGATCAAAGTTTTTAAACAGCCTTTATCCGTTTATCAGTACCTCTCCCTTCATGAATAGATCTGATCAATCGCCGATATTGTGGTCCACTTAAACACGAGAGATTGTGACAAAATTAGGACATACTATAAGTGACAAGACAATGTGATCCTAAGATCCTAGATAATATTCCTTAAGGACCATTCAGCTGACGACGACCAAAGATATTGTTGTCCACCTAAATTGAGCAGCGAGATCTACAGACAACCTAGTGATTGTTCAATTTTAAATGTACTAGAACATGTTTCCCGCTTCCTGACATACCCCAATAATCAGGAACTTCCAAAGTACTCCTTACTTTAGGTGAGCAGACAATTATTATGAAAGAAGTCAGATTTAGAATGCATATGCTATACACCCAGGTCGGATCTCTTCCAATCTCGCAGAGGGTGAAAAATATGACTAAACAGATTTAGAGGGATTGAGAAGTAGAATGGTGCATATGTTGTGTACCAGGTCGGATGTATTTCAATCACGCAAAGGAGACAGCATATGACTAACAGACAGGAAGAATTGCATAGATAGAAGATGCAGAGAAATATAATTGCATATGTTACAGTCCAGGTCGGATGTATTTCAATCACACAGAGGAGGCAACATATGACTAACAGAAAGAAAGCAAGAAAATAATTTCCTACAGACCTACTTTATCGGAATTCCCCAGTCGCCCCATCAATACCGGAATTAAGGACAAAGTTCGTACATTGAGGAAGAGTTAAACCACGGTTCTAGATACAAATTATTTTAGTGTGACCGGTGGATTATCATGTATATCTCCCTGCTCAACCTATCTGGGCGTCGTATTGTCAGGCTAAATGGATCTATCTAGGTCAAGATTTTTCAAGTCTCTAGATTCCTTAAGTTCATTAATGCCTAGTCAAGTCCATTTTAATCTTTCGTGCCTACCAGCGCATCGAACACAGAGCCTAGACAATTCAGATTTTGTTCCTTACACAGATTCAGATTGCCTGTTATCACATGATTATATCACTTCCCAAAACATCTCCCTTAAGCACATTTCATTAACACCATATTTTTGGATTTTCTGATTTTCTAATGTTTTTGGATTTTTTTTTAATTTTTTAATTTTTGTTTTGTTTTTATTTCTCCCTCTAAATTTGTAAGTCCAATTGTAAGTCCCCAAAATGCTTGTGTATCAATCAGATCCGTTTGATGGTGCGGAATCCCAATCAAACGGATGATGTTAGATAAAATAGAAGAGAAGGAGGAGAAGAAGATGATGAATCTTGTATGATTTGATTAGAATGAAGATCCAGATACAAGATTCACACAGACTAACACACACTAAAGCTCATTTCTCTCTCTTGGCCGTACACTCCTTTTCTGTTCATCAATCCCTCCTCAACCACCTAACACCTATATATATATACTTGGCGAATATGGGCCATAAATGGGTTTACGGCCGTAAACCTGTTTACGGCCGTAAACATCCACCTGGCCGTAAACCTGACCGTAAACTCATAAAACATTACAGAAAAATACAATCAACTAGAAAAGCAAAGTATAAACCAATATTTTGACCCAACAATCTCCCCCTTGGTTTATAGCTTTCTTTTCTTAATTGACCCAACAAGCTCCCCCTGAAAAGTAGCTGGTTTTTCTTGTTAATCTTCATTGGGAGCTTGGCTTCAACATTAATCTTCAAATTCTTCACAGCTTCAAGATGAACAT
The DNA here is from genome assembly GCF_052849685.1 of Lactuca virosa. Taxonomy (NCBI): domain Eukaryota; kingdom Viridiplantae; phylum Streptophyta; class Magnoliopsida; order Asterales; family Asteraceae; genus Lactuca; species Lactuca virosa. Next base: position 21,683,982 of record NC_136429.1, on the reverse strand, counting down.
GATGAATCTTCAATAATTGACTTCATCTTGAGCAGTTGGGCATTTCTTCAAGATTTGACTCTGAACGTACGTTGGGTGAGGAGGCATCTTGTACTGATTCTTGAAAGATAGCGCTTTCAGCTTGAGAATCTTCAGAGAGAACAATAGAGAAATCTAATCTTCTGGATCACTTCAGCAGGTTCATAGATAGCAGCAGATTGATTGAGGAGGTTTCAATGCAATCTGTCACATAATCTTCAAGTACAACTTGACCTTGCTTCTGGGGTTGAAAGATTGAATGTTGGAAGAATAATCTTCATTTCTTGCTCCTTCGAATGAGAATTCTTTGATGCTCACGGATGAAGCCTTGGCTCAGAAAATCTCGATACAGACTCCATGAGTTTCATCTTCACCTGAATTCACTTTTCAAGACAAAACAAAACTAAAAGAAAATTTAGCACACAATGTTTTTTTGGATTTTTCATATTTTCTGAAAAAGAAATAAAACAGAAATAACAATATTTTTGGATTTTTAATTTTCTGATTTTTGTTTGGTTTTTTTAAAATTTTTAATTCTCCCCTAATATTTAAATTAGAAGAAAACTATGAACAAATTTAACAAAAACAAAAATGATATCTAACATTAAGAGTGATTTGGGATCAAAGTTTTTAAACAACCTTTATCCGTTTATCAGTACGTCTCCCTTCATGAATAGATCTGGTCAATCGCCGATATTGTGGTCCACTTAAACACGAGAGATTGTGACAAAATTAGGACATACTATAAGTGACAAGACAATGTGATCCTAAGATCCTAGATAATATTCCTTAAGGACCATTCAGCTAACGACGACCAAAGATATTGTTGTCCACCTAAATTGAGCAGCGAGATCTACAGACAACCTAGTGATTGTTCAATTTTAAATGTACTAGAACATGTTTCCCGCTTCCTGACATACCCCAATAATCAGGAACTTCCAAAGTACTCCTTACTTTAGGTGAGCAGACAATTATTATGAGAGAAGTCAGATTTAGAATGCATATGCTATACACCCAGGTCGGATCTCTTCCAATCTCGCAGAGGGTGAAACATATGACTAACCAGATTTAGAGGGATTGAGAAGTAGAATGGTGCATATGTTGTGTACCAGGTCGGATGTATTTCAATCACGCAAAGGAGATAGCATATGACTAACAGACAGGAAGAATTGCATAGATAGAAGATGCAGAGAAATAGAATTGCATATGTTACAGTCCAGGTCGGATGTATTTCAATCACACAGAGGAGGCAACATATGACTAACAGAAAGAAAGCAAGAAAATAATTTCCTACAGACCTACTTTATCGGAATTCCCCAGTCGCCCCATCAATACCGGAATTAAGGACAAAGTCCGTACATCGAGGAAGAGTTAAACCACGGTTCTAGATACAGATTATTTTAGTGTGATCGGTGGATTATCATGTATATCTCCCTGCTCAACCGATATGGGCGTCGTATTGTCAGGCTAAATGGATCTATCTAGGTCAAGATTTTTCAAGTCTCTAGATTCCTTAAGTTCATTAATGCCTAGTCAAGTCCATTTTAATATTTCGTGCCTACCAGCGCATCGAACACAGAGCCTAGACAATTCAGATTCTGTTCCTTACACAAATTCAGATTGCCTGTTATCACATGATTATATCACTTCCCAAAACATCTCCCTCAAGCACATTTCATTAACACCATATTTTTGGATTTTTGGATTTTCTAATGTTTTTGGATTTTTTTTTAAATTTTTAAATTTTTGTTTTGTTTTTATTTCTCCCCCTAAATTTGTGCATATGAGAGAAACAAAAGTAAATGCGCAAATTTAAACTATCTAAAACAAAAATTAGTCTTTAAAGCGAATCAACTTAAGAAAAACTCAGGAGTATAAAGAAGAAAACTCAAACCGTAAGTCACCGATTGAATTTGCATCCAGAAGGTATGAGAACAGCACGCGTAATCTCAGAACAGATCCGAAAATTTTTCATGTCATTAAGCACTAACCCCATGTGTGATCCCTTCTTTTCTTCCTTTACCGCAAAGGACACATACTCCCAAACAAAGTTATGAATGTTGTACATTTGAGAGATGTCCCCTATCATGTGCCTGGAACAGCCACTACCAACAAACCGAAGTCTGATGATATGCCTCCATAGCTGCTCTGACACAGAGCGGGATTAGTTGGTCTTTGGAACCCATTCCATTTTGAAACTGGGTCGACCTTTGTCATCTACACAAGATACATTCTCCCATGACATGTCCTGTTTATCACAAACAAAAGATGTAGAAATATTAGAGTCATTAGTTGATTTGGGAGATTGAGCTTTCGGAACACATTTGTAGTTGGGTTTGACCCATTTCTTTTTCGATCCGATGGGTGACTCAGTACTTGATTTTGATTTTGATGTCGGCCGTTGAGATGACTTTGACCTAACCAGTCTTTGTTTCACTGGAGCATCTCTTGGATTGGGCTTCTTGGCCAACATTCCCTTCTTGCCCTTGGGATTCGGATTCTTGGCCTTGTGGGTTTGATTCTTGGCCTTCTGCGCGTTCCAGTCACCATTGTCTGAACTTGACCTTGAGGGGTTTCTTTTGGAGTATCTCCCTCTTGGCTCGTTCTGCCAGCCTTGTGCATAGTAGGGAACGTATGCGCGATTAGGACAATTTCTGGCAATGTGTCCAGGTGTTCCACAGTGAAAACATGTCTTTTTCTTCACTGTGAAGTTGTTTCTTCCTGCCCCTGGTGGCGTATCCTTGTCTTGTCACTTATTTTTCCCACAAGCACAATTACAACAGGCACTCTGTTTCACTGGAATTGGTGGCCTGTATTTCTCAACAGCAGGTTGACCAGAAGCAGCTGAGTTCGAAGCAACAGATTCAGAGTTCAAGGAGATGTTGGTTTGTTCAATGGTGTTCTCCTTGTTCTCATCCTCTGCTACTTTACCTGCACATGAAGTAGATGTGCTAGAAACAGGAACATCGGCATTTTCAAACAAATCATCAAATATGTCACAAAAATTTAACTCAACATGATCCGATGCAGAAGCATCACAAGATGTATCATCAACTTTAACATCAAAAACAATTTAGTTTTCATTCGAAACAGAAACAGCAAGTTCAGACACAATTTTATTATCAGAAACATATCCTTCAACTTCGTGCTTTGATTGATCTAAGGATTGATCTGCAGGGGAAGTAGAAACATTAGTACTTTCAACATTAATAATTCCTCCTGAAACAAAACTAGATGGCTTGCCATAGACCATGAATGGTTCGTTGGCAATCTCCTCTTTAGACAAAGGTTGATACTGATATGTATGATTAAAAGGAGGAGGTACATTATCGTATCCTAAACCCTTTTGCTGGTTTCGTTTGAACTGCAGACAATGGTCAATCATGTTGGCAACTACCTCGCTTGATACATCAAACCTTTTAAAATCAAAATTTGCAGTTTCAAATTGTCTTTTTAATGTATCAAGCTCAACAATTAACTCATTATTCTGTCTCTTGATATAATCATAATTTTCACATTTGTTACTGTAGTCTTCCTGAATTCTCCTAAAGTCATTTATTTTTGTTTCTAACTGGGCCTTAAGGGGTTTCTGTCCTTTCCTGAGTTGATATCCTTCATATCTCAGGTTCTCAACTTCTCTTTTTAATAAATCAATTTGTTCCCGAAGAAATTTAATCGTAGTTTCACAAGCTGGAGTACATGAAACTTCATTTACCGGAATGGATTCGGAACTCTCTTTTTTTTTTTTAAATTCTTTGACTAAAAACTCAAAAGTCAACCTTAAAAGTCAAATTTAAAAAGTCAAACTTAAAAGTCAAACTTAAAAAGTCAAACCGAAAATTTAAATTTGAAAATTTGAAGGTTAAACGAGAAAGTCAAAGTTTAAAGTCTAATGTCAAATTTTAAAAGTCAAAGTCAAAATTTTAAGTAAAAGGTCAAAAATAAAAGTCAAAATTTAAAAACTAAAATTTTGATTGAAAATGGAATTTTTAAAAAAATTGAATTTTTTTGGGCTAAACGTGTCAATTTGCGAAATTAGGAACTGAAGGGGAGTCTTTTTGAATTGAAAACAGAAGGTTTGGAACAAGGAGATTGGTAGATCAACTGGTAAGGCGTTGGTCGACTAGGGAGGAGACCCGGGTTCGAATCCCGGCACCCCCAATTCCGATTTCCTTATTTTTAATGTGAAGCTGATGCGAGGACGAAGCTTCTGCTTGCGAGGATGAGGCCGACGACACGATGCGAGGACCTAGTGCGAACCGGAAACTGCGCTGGACCGTACACGTGCGAGCCGTAAACTCGGAGGGCCGTAATCTCGGACCGCAAACTCCGGTCGGCCGTAAACTCCGAGAAATCCTAGCCGTAAACGCCGCCGACCGTAAACTCCGACGACCGTAAACTGTTTCCGGCCGTAAACTCTTCGCAGATTACGTGAAAAACAACGTTTTTCACCTCTTTTTGCTCCAAAACTCGATCGAAAACTCGTTTTTATCAAAAACGCGAAGAACAAACCCCCCTTATTTTGCTACGATCTATCCAAAAACGCAAGAATCCTTCCAAAATAAGATCAAATAAGCTCTAGATCTGACAAAATTGACTGATACAATCCAAGCTCTGATACCAATTGTAAGTCCCCAAAATGCTTGTGTATCAATCAGATCCGTTTGATGGTGCGGAATCCCAATCAAACGGATGATGTCAGATAAAATAGAAGAGAAGGAGGAGAAGAAGATGATGAATATTGTATGATTTGATTAGAATGAAGATCCAGATACAAGATTCACACACACTAAAGCTCCTTTCTCTCTCTCTTGGCCGTACACTCCTTTTCTGTTCATCAATCTCTCCTCAACCACCTAACACCTATATATATACTTGGGGAATATGGGCCATAAATGTGTTTATGGCCGTAAATGGGTTTACATTCATAAACACCCATTGGGCCGTAAATACAACTGCAAAAATATATTACACGACCAAAAACTATTAATGCCTAGAAAAGTAAAGTATAAAGCATATTTTTGACCCAACATCAACGCCATCAACCTGTTAGTTCATCCTTCAACAAAGGTCTTCACCCCAAGCATGGCGGACATTCTTTCTGCACTCTACCAAATGGGTTACCAAAAGAAGCTGAAAGGCATAGGCGAATTCAAGAAGAATCAGTTGCCTACGGTGTGGTAGTTCGTTTGCCATTTCGTGATGTGCAGCCTGTCAGGCAGAACCGGAGGCACTGATGACATGGGTCTCAAGCTGTTAGAGTTAGTGTGGAGTATTTTTACTGGCCACATGTCAACTACGGTCAGATCTTGTGGGATGACTTCTTGTAGTACATTCCCAAGGAAAGTCCAAGAGAAAATCCTACCGAGCTCACCTTTGCAAGATTCTGGTCTCTATGCATCTCAGACCTTCATGCGGATGCAGGACTAAGCATGGGCAACGATGTCAACTTCTTCATCACCAAAGATCTAAAAAGGTACAACCCCTCTACGGATCAATCTATTTTTGGACCCATTAGACGGCTACCAGTCCACATATTGTCTTCCCTTGGACTTGAAACCATTGATGTCACAGTCCACATAGAGGCTACGGATGGTATTGACCCATACCTTCCTACCCCGCCTCTACCTAGACAAGCCTCATCCGCACTCATCATCCCTGGTAGTACCGCAGTCCCATCCTCCACCACTCTATCCAACTTATCTTTATCAAAAAGACGCAAGCAGTTAGCCTCAGCCCACCAAGGCCCCCGCAACATCACCAAGAAACATGGAACCCCAAAGAAGAAAGATGCTCCCAAACACACTGAACCATCAAAGAAAAAGAAACTCAAACAAACTGTGTCCTCAGATGACGAATCAACTGAAAATCGATCTCACTCTCCCTCTATGAGTGATTCTGATGATGACGCACAACCCATTTCTATCCTCAAGAAAAGAAAGACCAATCCCACTGACCAAATGCGTGACCGGACTGATGCCGCAGCCTCTCAAAAGGCTCCGGTAGTCCTTGGGGTGGCCGCAGACCCATTCAATACAACCATCGAATTCCACTCAGACACATTCAATGTGTCTGTTACAACTAAATGTGGAGACTCACCCCCAGCTCACTCCCAAGGGGATGGAACTGGTTCTCGCCCTAAGGTCTCCAGGGCTTCCCGTCTACATTTCTTTTCACCCGAGGAGTTGAACTCCATCCTTTTGTCTGTAACCCAAACACTTCAAACACCTTCCCAACCGCAAGGCAATTCTTCCGCCCTTGCCATAACTGAGCCGAGGCCAGACTTGACCACGAGTTAAGGAGACCGAGGAAGCTCAGGAAATCCTAATCTGCTTACATCCTTTCCAGGTGGTTTAGGCACGGTGAGCACCATTGTGCAAGGATTCGTGGACCCGAGGGGCACCTCGGTGCGTTTTCAAGGATTTGACGGTGATGAATCAAATGATTCATGGTTACACTACAATCCGGTCTCAGAATCCGATATCAAGAAATATGCCGCTTTCCGTAAGGCATTTCAAGCAAGAAAGGACCAGCAAATCAAGCAACTTCAACAGAAACACCAAGAGATTCAATCCGTAGCCAAGTATTGGGCGGACGCCATCAATAACGCCAATACCGTAGCCACCATTATGAAAGTACAAGAGTGGATGTCCACAATTGCTGAAACAGTCCGCAATGCTCAGTCCACTCTTGGTGGTGAAGGTACATCAAAACTCCCTCCAACTCCAACTGTTAGAGATTCTCAAGATGATGGCACCGCAATAGAAGTTAGCTCCGCTCCTATATTCGGATTCTATGACTTTGATCTCAATGAGGTAAATCAGCCTACCCCTTCTGATGACGATTTAATGATTTTTGATGAGGAAGAAGCTTCGAGTGGCTCTCAACACTCAACCTCCAAGCCGAAAGAGAAAAAAAAGAAAAAGAAGATTGATGTGTCCAGAAAAGAATTTCTGAGTCTACAAGCCAAAGTAGATCAGATTCTTGCTGCGGTTAAGCCCACTCAACTGCAACCTGAAGACTTACCAGGACCGCAGTCCCTTATTGAAAGAATCGAACGACTTGAAACTCGTGAACGCCTAGCTGCTGAGCGAATTTCTTTAAAAGTTGAAATGGGAATTCGATCCCTAGATACAAGTCGTCAGGCTGATCATAAGCAGTTTATGGCTACTGCGGAGCGCCTCATCTCTAAGGTATCCGCAATCAAGGCAGATCTACAAACAGCCATTACGGACCAGTCAACTCACTCACAGAAGCTGATAGCTGAAACTCATACTACCTATGAGTCCACCATCTCGGTTCTACAATCTACCATCAACAGACTTCAACGCTCTCTATCTTCCAACTTTCATGGTCCTGAGATTCTTTAACTTACCAAGGAGATTCATCGACTGCTCTTCAACACCGCCATCCCAGACAATCAGCAATTGGCTGATGCTCTCAAAGCTCAATTCCAGGAGGTGTGTGCTAAAGTCGATGGTCTTAAGCAATGGCTTGAGGATGCTCCGGTTTTGCATTCCTCAAGAGGGGGAAGTGATGAAGACCATCATTCAAACAACATCTCTCAACATAGGAGCCCCCTGTCATAAATGAAAATTTTCCCTCTCCGCAACCATCTCCTCACAAGAATCCAAGCCATTAGACACCACCGCAACATCAGTCTCCACCGCAACAGAAAATCATTCAAGAAACTACTCCCTCTCCTGAGGGACCGGAGACTCCTCCCCACTTCAAGAATCTAGCATCCAACATGTCATCCAAACATTCCAATGACTCTCCCGCAACGAAACAGAAGAAAGGAGATTGGAAAGCAGCCAAATTTGCTGAACTTATCTGGAGAGAAAATGGATTCGACATCACCCTAGATGAATCCTTAGTCAATTCTTGGATCAATCCCCACCGAAGATTGCTGGATGATGACTATAAACCCTATCTTACTTTTGCTGAACCCCCTTCTGACGGTTACTGGGATGTTCCAATCTCCCCCAATGCTAAATACTTCACTGTATTTGAGCAGTTTGACCGCAGCTTACCTGATCACAAGAGACTGCCCATGGAATTCGAAAGACTCAATTGATTCTATGCTAAACTTGCTTCTTCAATAGAAAAAATCTGGTCTAATGATAGACCATCCGCAGTCAAGAACTTTAAGCCCCGGAAATTCATGAAAGCTGACTTTATCCAGTATACTCTTACAAGAAGGAATTAGGACTACGTCTTCACCCAAGCTGACTTCCCATGCATGAATCCAGAAGAAGTCTTCCTGATAGCTAAGGTGTCTCTTCCATCTCTGTATCCTCAAAATCATGTGTACTGAAGGTTTCATTGGGATGAGGTGGTGTCGAAGATGGCCCCCAACTGTGAACACCGGTCGAGGTCGCCCCATCAAATAGTTGGGTACAAAGATTAGGGCAAGGGAGGGGTGCATTTCTCAGCTTATCTATATAATTGTTCAGCTGTTTGAAAATTTAATAAATATTGTTAAAGTAGTAAAAAAAATAATCTAATTTAAAAAATATGTATATATATACCTTTGCTTCCGCTTCCCATTCTTCATTAGTCATGTTAAAAGAATTTGTTACGGGATTGTAAATATTTCCTGTTTTGTTTTTAAGTTTTAACCACACTGCATACTTTGCTTTTAAATAGTCGTATCGGTTTTTCATTTGTCTTTTGTCGACAACAAAATTATGATCTGTTTTCAATTTCTCCGCTACCACAGCCCATGAGCTTGCTTTTAGGCCACTACCCTCCCGGCCATTACTTGTTAATTCTTGTATACACGCTTCCAAAAACGTTTTGTCCACCAATTCCGACTTCCAACTAACCCTAGTTCTTTTATCCGTCATGTCTATTGTAAAAAAGAAAAAAAAAGTAGCTAAATCATTCACATAACACACATTTACAAATAAATCATCCACATAACACATGTTTACAAATAAATCAAGGAAAAATGTGATTTCATCGTATTTTCAACAACATAAAACAATCTTTTATAAACAAAAACACATAAATGTGATTTCCTCATACAAAATAAATTTTGATCTCATAAGCATATAACAATCTTTTATAAACAAAAACACATTATGAATTGATTTTATAAGCATACAACAATCTTTAACAATCTTTTATATACAAAAACACATAAATGTGATTTCATCATATTTTCAACAACATAAAACACTCTTTTATAAACAAAAACACATAAATGTGATTTCATCATACAAAATAAATTTTGATCTCATAAGCATATAACAATCTTTAATTTCTGATTTCACACAAGAATATACAAACATATTCAAACATTAGTTCATCTCAAAAACATTATGAAGAGTTCATGTCAATTGATTTTATGCTAACCCTTCAATCTAATTGAATCCAAGATTAATGAAAGAAGTAATTTCAAGCTTTGATTTCAGCATGAAATCAGTAATTTGATAACAAACATCAACGGTTTTTTGATTTCAGGAAGAAAAAGCAAAACAGAAAAAAAAAAACGCAGAAACATACCTCACCGGCGCTGTGTGCTTGTCGTCGGTGCTGTGTGGTCTTCGCCGGAGAAGATGGCGCAGGGGGTGTAGTCGATGTGCGATGGAGGCGATGAGCTGTTGGGATCGCTTTTTTTGTACAATTTTGGCGAAGGAGGCTGAGGCGAGAAAGGGCAAAAAAATCGATGGAGGCGTCTTCTATCTAGTCAGGAGGTATTTTTTGACGGACCGAGTAAGTAGAATGGGTTGGAATGGGCTGACCGAATCAGCTAATATATGTCATTAACAAACATCTGATTGCTGACTGGGTCAGCAGTCAGCACTGACCGGACCCGGTAAGTTCAAATCAAACAGGCCCTTACCAGGACCGCGGTCCCTTATTGAAAGAATCGAACGACTTGAAACTCGTGAACGCCTAGCTGTTGAGCGAATTTCTTTAAAACTTGAAATGGGAATTCGATCCCTAGATACAAGTCGTCAGGCTGATCATAAGCAGTTTATGGCTACTGCGGAGCGCCTCATCTCTGAGGTATCCGCAATCAAGGCAGATCTACAAACAGCCATTGCGGACCAGTCAACTCACTCACAGAAGCTGATAGCTGAAATTCATACTGCCTATGAGTCCACCATCTCGGTTCTACAATCTACCATCAACAGAATCCAACGCTCTCTGTCTTCCAACTTTCATGATCCTGAGATTCTTCAACTTACCAAGGAGATTCATCGACTGCTCTTCAACACCACCATCCCAGACAATCAACAACTGGCTGATGCTCTCAAAGCTCAATTCCAGGAGGTGTGTGCTAAAGTCGATGGTCTTAAGCAATGGCTTGAGGATGCTCCGGTTTTGCATTCCTCAAGAGGGGGAAGTGATGAAGACGATCATTCAAACAACATCTCTCAACATAGGAGTCCCCCTGTCATAAATGAAAATTTTCCCTCTCCGCAACCATCTCCTCACAAGAATCCAAGCCATCAGACACCACCGCAACATCAGTCTCCACCGCAACAGAAAATCATTCAAGAAACTACTCCCTCTCCTGAGTGACCGGAGACTCCTCCCCACTTCAAGAATCTAGCATCCAACATGTCATCCAAATATTCCAATGACTCTCCCGCAACGAAACAAAAGAAAGGAGATTGGAAAGCAGCCAAATTTGTTGAACTTATCTGGAGAGAAAACGGATTCGACATCACCCTAGATGAATCCTTAGTCAATTCTTGGATCAATCCCCACCGAAGATTGCTGGATGATGACTATAAACCCTATCTTACTTTTGCTGAACCCCCTTCTGACGGTTACCGGGATGTTCCAATCTCCCCCAATGCTAAATACTTCACTGTATTTGAGCAGTTTGACCGCAGCTTACCTGATCACAAGAGACTGCCCATGAAATTCGAAAGACTCAATCGATTCTATGCTAAACATGCTTCTTCAATAGAAAAAATCTGGTCTAACGATAGACCATCCACAGTCAAGAACTTTAAGCCCCGAAAATTCATGAAGGCTGACTTTATCCAGTATACTCTTACAAGAAGGAATTAGGACTACGTCCGCACCCAAGCTGACTTCCCATGCATGAATCCAGAAGAAGTCTTCCTGATAGCTAAGGTGTTCCAAAACAAATCTGAAAAGTATCCTAAGATGAATATAACATTTGAAAGGGCAAGCGCATTCCTAAGGGAAACTGTCTGTGACTTCGCAAAGATTGATGCATATATTCACCCTGTCCTTGACAAAAAGTTCGATCTACCACCACTTGATCCTGCACCGATGCTTACTGAAGGTTATCAAGAAAGATCTCTGGGTGCAACAAACTTCCCTGATCTTGGAGTCATTTTTAAGCGAAAGCTGAATGAAACCAAATATTTCATTCCTATGACTGCCATGAATCGTCTCACAAGGAATCAAATTGAAATTTGTTGAACCGCAGTTCAAAAGTCAAAACACACAACTGCCGAAGTCAAGTTTGAAATTTTAAGGAGGATCACCTGGTTGGAGAATGTCAGAAAGTTTTGGTGGATTCTCATCAAGTTCGTAAAACTTGATAACTGAAGAGAAGTTAAAGAGGTCACTTAGGGGGAAATTGTTGAATCATAAAAGTGACCCTCTTGAACTTGGTCTACCGCAGTCATCAAAGATCTGCAGTCAACTCTTTTCAGCAACCTCATCCGAAGTCATCATCAACCGCAGTTCACTTTCTAGTTTACTTAGTTTAACTCTTTATCTACTTTTATTAGAATACTCTCTATTGTCCAGTATGCCTTGCATGGCTACACATAGATAGTTGATCCAATGTAATATTTGAGTCTCTATATATAGAGCTCAATCTTTCTTATTCAGATACACATCTCTTACATCTATCTGATTACGCATCTTGAATCTCATATCCTGTGCTATTACTCTCTCCTTCTTACTCTCAAAGTTCACTTAAATATAACTGAATATTATCTCTCTTCGAAGCAAGTCATTCGTGACTTGATCACTAAGTTTGATCTCACTTACTAACTTGGTCTGAATGCATTCCTTGTTAAGAATCAACTTATGTGTATACTTGATATAACACCTGATGTCATTTATATTTCCTTACATTTCCGCAACTAACTCTCTAATTATCTAACTCATTAACTTATTATTATTGTTGAGCTTTTAGATCCTTTGAGATAAACTATTCCGCAACTATACATGCTCTAACGTTTGTTCAAGTGTGTCTCAAGTTTTTCTCTCAACAATTCGCAAGATCGTGTCTCACCACGGGGTTCCCGTCTCCATTGTCTCCGACCGAGATGTTAGGTTTACCTCCCGTTTCTGGCAGAAGTTCCACGAGGAACTGGGTACGCGGTTGCACTTTAGCACATCATTCCATCCACAAACTGACGGTCAGAGTGAGCGGAGCATTCAGACCCTTGAGGATATGTTGAGGGTGTGTGTCATTGACTTCGGTGGGAGTTGGGATTCCCACCTACCGCTTGCAGAGTTCGCCTACAACAACAACTATCATTCCAGCATTGGTGCCCCACCTTTCGAGCTGTTGTATGGACGGAGATGTCGCACCCCGATTTGTTGGGGTGAGGTTGGACACCGAGTGATGGGACGGACGGAGGTAGTTCTGCAGACTACCGAAAAGATTCAGCAGATTAGGCAGCGATTGCAGACCGCTCAGAGACGGCAGAAGAGATATGCCGACAGGCGCCGATCTGAGTTAGAGTTCGAGGTGGGTGATATGGTACTTCTGAAGGTCTCACCCTGGAAGGGCGTGATCCGCTTCAGAAAGAGGGGGAAATTGGGTCCCCGTTACATTGGGCCGTTCAGGATCATTGCCAGGGTTGGTAAGGTGCCTTACAGGCTAGAGCTAGCGGAGGAGCTTAGTCAGATTCACAGCACTTTCCACGTTTCGCAGTTGTGAAAGTGCATTATGGACCAGGAGGCAGTGGTGTCGTTGGATGATATTCAGGTCAATGAGCGCCTGAATTACGCGGAGAGGCCTGTGGCCATATTGTAAAGGAAGATGAAAGTTTTGCGGAACAAGGAGATAACTTTGGTGAAGGTACAATGGGAACATCGGAGGGGGTCCGAGTGGACGTGGGAACCAGAGGCAGAGATGCAGGAGCACTACCCGGAGCTGTTCGCCGCGGCAGATTTCGAGGACGGAGTCTAGTTCAAGTGGGGGAGAATTGTAACGCCCCGATTCTCAGGTATCGATCTTGTATAAGAATTTCCTTGATTCAAGGTCTAGTCGACGAGTTGGTTGCCCTACTCATCGAGTAGCAGCGGGTTGGTCCACGTATTTTAGTGACCTACTCGCTGAGTCCAAGAAGTGACTCGACGAGTAGGAGCTGGGAGATGAAACCCAAAATCCCGGGGCATTGCACCCTATTTAAAGGATCATTGGCCTTCCCCAGCCTCCCCTTTACTGCTTCTTGTCCCTCTTTAACCCTAAGTCGTGTGTGTGTGTTCTTGTGGTGTGTTCAAGCTTGGAGGAGGAATTTTGGAGGAGGAAACACTTGGGGAAGCAAGGAAATCAAGGCTAGGAACTCGTGGGGAGCTAAGAGATTCATCAGTTGTCACTCTCTGGAAGGTACTAAGCTGCTTCCTTGGCTCATCTCTCTTTTAACCTCTTTTGGATGGTTTTTATGAAAGGCTTCTTATGTTTGAACCAAGATCTGAAGTTGTAACTTCAGATCTGGACTCCCTTTGGCCTCAAGATCTATAAATTTATCAGTCTTGCCTAGTATGAGCCTTCCCTCAAGTGTGAGACTTCATTGCAAGCTTAGTTTTGTCATTTAAGGGCCTTAAAAGCCTTACATGCACGTAAAGTTTGCAACTTTACGTGATAAGCATGCCTAAGGAAGTTGGATCTGCAATTTGGAGCCTTGGCATGGTTTAAAAAGTATCTATATGGTTAAAGGACTGAAGGGACTCGGTGAGTCGCGTAGTCGACTTGGCGAGTCGTATGAAGATGGTCATGAACTCGACGAGTGGGATGAACAACCCGACGAGTCTGATGAAGATTGCCTTGGGCTCGGCGAGTCAGTCGATGACTCGGCGAGTCGGCTAGGGTTTTCCCAACCTTTGGACACGTATGAACGCGGCGAGTTGTAAGGGGAAAACTCGCCGAGTTGGCCAAGGAGTTACGACCACTGACACTAGGAACTCGACGAGTCACTCAAGTGACTCGGTGAGCGGACGAATATTACAAGGAACTCGGCGAGTAGCTGAGGGTACTCGACGAGTTGAGTCAACATGGACTGTTGACCTTGACTGTGGACTTTAACTTTGACCAAGGGTTGACCAGTTGACCTTTGGGGGGCATTTTGGTAATTTGGAAATTTATGGAAAAAGGGTTTTATGGTAACTATAGGTGGTGGAGTTCGTGTTGGTGATTCGAGAGTTAGAGCCTATCAATTTCAGTGCGACATTGTGAGGTGAGTTATCCTCACTATACTAAGGGGTCTAAGGCACCAAGGCCGGCCCATTGGATATGTTATCCTAGCAGTGGTTATGTTGATTATGAGTTAGTGTTGCATGCTAGTGGTTATGCCAGTTAGGTAGATCTGTAGGACTGTCGGTGATGTTATATGGTTATTGCATGCTCAGTAGTTATGTTACATGATTTATATGCTATGTGGGATGGGTTGAGGTTGTACTGCTCCGTGCGGTAACCAACAAACCCTAGGAGCATTCCAGATACGGGCTAAGGGAGAATCGTACTGTGGGCTCGATGGCAATGCAGATGTGAGCTGTGGGCCCGGAAGGCAATCCAGACTCACACTGTGGGACCAGGGGTAGTCCAGTCTGTAAAGCTGTGGACCCATTATATGTTGTTCAGTTTGTTATGTTATGATGTTGCTGACATGGTTATGTGGACTGTATGTGTATCGGTATTTTGGGGGTAACTCACTAAGCTTTTGGGCTTACAGTTTCAGTTTATTGTTTCAGGTACATCAGGGGATCGTGGAAAGGCAAAGGCGTGATCGTACAGCTCCTCATGTTTTGTTTATGTTTCTGGGAAAACTCTGATATTATACATTTTGGAAACCAGATTGTAATATTTTGATGATTTTGAAATGTTTTTAAAAAGTTTAAATTGGCTTGAATTTTTTGGGTGTTACACCAAAAGGGCTGTGCTACTATCAATTCAAGTATATACCAATTATAGTTATGAGCTTAGACACCTAATCCAACTGTCTTCGACTTGGATAAGTCTAATAACTATAGTTGCTAGTATAACTTCAAAAACTGATTAGCAAATTGTAGCTCTCAAAAGTCGTTGTCGAACTCTGACCCAGTCAGTTATGTGTCCTAAGATAAGGGATCATATATTCCTCCGTTCACAATATATCGTATAACATCAAGTTACTGATGCGTTTACGTATTATCAATGCACAACCGACTCGTAAACAATAACTCATATATCTCCGTTTTAAAAATATAAGTTATTATCGTCTCAAAATTACTCGTGGTAAAATCCATGAAGTAATTCTCTGAGCGTGGTTTTATCCAATACTTAAAATCCCTATTTCCAAGTACTCATGAACATTGCAGCAAAACCATTGCTATGTCTAATCTCCATAGACAATCTACAATTAAATTCATGACAGTCTTAATTCGCTACTTGCTTCCAAAAGTACGATCGACTGTGGAGTTTTGAATAATCCAATTATTCGGGAAGTAAAACATGCGAAGTGAAACACAATAATAACCTAATTAACTATGGTCTCAAAACTATTGAATATAAATAAAACTCTTGTTATTTTATCACCATATTAATTAGACTTTATTTATTATATAATGTTTCGAGTAATCAACTAAACACTTGAACTAAACATCAGTCATGCCATGTTATAAACGTGCATACTATGTCTCTCTATGGTTCTTCCTTTGTGAAACGATCGATTGGACGCTATTCCAACGATGCTTATTCCACAATCCTAGATTCTTGTCACTACTACGTTAGAGTTCAACCTTACATGCAATGATCTTTTGTAATATCGAGGCTTCAAAGTCACAGAGACTTTGCCAAATATGTTCCATTGAAACTTTGTTACTTAAAACAATTCCATGGTAATGAAGTCTCAAATTCAAGATACACTCCTTGAACACCTTCCTTGCATTAAAGTTCCTAACTCACATGTAGATTTTAATCATCAACTCCTATTATGGAAACATTTACATATTCCCATATGACTATCAATTTCGAACAAGAGTCACCTCCATTCAAAATTATGTCAATATGGTTCGTCTAAATTAGTACTATAATTCCAACTATCCACAAGCAACCAATCTTCAGTAAATCTCAGAGTGTTCTTGATAGTTGCTTAAAAACTTTAGGAACACCAAGTTCTAGTCCTTTTTCCTTCTCAATACGCAAGACATTTGAAAAAAAATCAGAACAAGTAAATATTATAACATATGTAAACGATCCTATATCCGAAGCATATGGGACTTGATACATAAAGGCCTGATATCTGATAAGTCTTTTGCTATAATATTTCAATATATCAAATTTCCTATGTTGAACCAATTCAAATTAAAGGTTAGCAAAATCAAACAAAGCAAAGAACGTGATTTAGACATTAGTTTTGAAGTACTTTCACCTAGATTTCGAATCCCCCTAATTTCATATGGTTGACTTATTAGAAGTGCACCAGATTTAACAAGTTGATTACCAATTTTATAATGACTAGTTACCTTGATCCGATTAACTAATACTAATATTTATAAAGTAAATAACACAATGATCATGCGATTAGCTAACTAAACAATCAGTTAAATATTCAGATTATGAATGAATTGGTATAGTGATTTCTTATCAGTGGTCATGACAATCAATCAAAGCATAGCATGGATGTTTAATAATCTCTCATATATTTAAGCTGACAGTTATATCACCTAACCCTAGGATTTGGTCCATCACTTGTAACGCTTGGTCCAGGTATTATTTATTTCTCAATATTTTAAGGTTTTTGGACTGGAACTCGACGAGTTAAGAAGCTGCAACTCGTCGTGTAGGAATTCTTTTGGACGCGGGTTTAAGGACTCAACTCGACAAGTTGGGGAGCCCCGAAGAGCTTAAAGAGTGCATTCTTGGTGTTTGTTTGAAGAGGCTTGAAGGAGGAAGTGCATAGATAAAGAAAGAGGTTGTAGATCCGATGTCTTCACTGTTGAGAAATTCATATTGAGGTATAAAGCTGATACCTTGATCATTCATTTGCTAGATCTCTCCATTAGAGGGTTTTGTGTCATTTTAGCTTATTCTTGGGTCATTCTTGGACTTGAGCATGGTTTGAAGATATGACTTTAGATCTGGACACCTCATGGCCTCTTTGGACGTAAAGTTGCCATTTTTATTAAGTCATGGCCCTCCCTGTAACATCCCAAAATTCGAGACCAAAAATTTCATTTTTAGTTTAACAATTCATAAAACCAACAGTAATAAAACATCCATAATAAAATCCCATGTCAAAACCAAACTGCCAATAATCAAAACAAGTTATCATAAAACAATATCAGAGTGTAATCCCAAAGATCTCATATGCGGAAAACATAGTGTGATGTGTTGCGATCGAGCCAGCTCCATTCCTTTGAAAACGAAGTACCTGAAACCAAAATTGAAAACTGTAAGCACGAAGCTTAGTGAGTTCCCCCATCATACCACATACCATATAACAAGCATACTGTCGGGCAATTCTGGGGTACCCGACCTACCCTGCTAGGCAATTCTGGGGTGCCCGACCTACCCTGCCAGACAATTTTGGGGGTCCCGACCTACCCTCCGGTTTATCTCAACCGGCTATGGGGACTATTTCAACGCTACTACTACCATATAATAACATAGCATAAACATACTTCCAGGCTGTAAGTCCCTAATCTGCTTGTGTATCAATCAGATCCGTTTGATGGTGCGGAATCCCAATCAAACGGATGATGTCAGATCAAATAGAAGAGAAGGAGAAGAAGAAGAATATGAATCTTGAATGTATTGATGATATGAATTAAGTTCCTTACACAAGATTCACACACTTACACACACTAAAACTCCTTTCTCTCTCTCTTGGCTGTACACTCTCTTCTGTTCATCAATCCCTCCTCAACCACCTAACACCTATATATACTTGGGGAATATGGGCCATAAATGGGTTTACGGTCGTAAATGGGTTTACGGCTGTAAATGGGTTTACAGCCGTAAATGGTTTTACGACCGTAAACACCCATTGGGCCGTAACAAGGTTTACGGTTGTAAACCTGTTTACGGCCGTAAACACCTACCTGGCCGTAAACCTGACCGTAAACTCATAAAATATTACATAAAATACAATTGCTCAGAAAAGCAAAGTATAAACCATAATTTTGACCCAACAATCTCCCCCTTGGTTTATAGCTTTCTTTTCTTAATTGACCCAACAAGCTCCCCCTAAAAAGTAGCTGGCTTTTCTTGTCAATCTTCATCGAGAGCTTGGCTTTAGCATTAATCTTCAAATTCTTCACAACTTCAAGATGAACTTGATGAATCTTCAATGAATGACTTCATCTTGACCAGTTGGGCTTTTCTTCAGAATTTGACATTGAACGCATATTGGGTGAGGAGGCTTCTTGATAAGATTCTTGAAAGATAGCGCTTTCAGCTTGAGAATCTTCAGAGGGAATATCAGAGAGAACAAATCTTCTGGATCACTTCAGCAGGTTCAAGTAAGCAGCAGACTGATTGAGGAGGCTTCAATGCAATCCGTCACATAATCTTCAATTTCAGCTTCACCTTGCTTCTGGGGTTGAAAGATTGAATGTCGAAAGAATAATCATCATTTCTTGCTCCTTCGAATGAGAATTCTTCGATGATCACGGATGAAGCCTTGACTCAGAAATCTTCGACACAAACTCCATGAGTCTCATCTATACCTGAATTCACTTTTCAAGACAAAACAAAACTAAAAGAAAACTTAGCACACAAATTAAAACAGAAACAAAAATATTTTTTTGGATTTTTCATATTTTCTGAAAAAGAAATAAAACAGAAATAACACTATTTTTTTGGATTTTTAATTTTCTGATTTTTGTTTGGTTTTTAAAATTTTTAATTCTCCCCTAATATTTAAATTAGAAGAAACTATGAACAAATTTAACAAAAATAAAATGATATCTAAGTTTAAGAGTGATTTGGGATCAAAGTTTTTAGAGAGCCTTTATCCGTTTATCAATACCTCTCCCTTCATGAATAGATCTAGTCAATCGCCGATATTGTGGTCCACTTAAACACGAGAGATTGTGACAAAATTAGGACATACTATAAGTGATAAGACAATGTGATCCTAATATCCTAGATAATATTCCTTAAGGACCATTCAGCTGACGACGACCAAAGATATTGTTGTCCACCTAAATTGAGCAGCGAGATCTACAGACAACCTAGTGATTGTTCAATTTTAAATGTACTAGAACATGTTTCCCGCTTCCTGACATACCCCAATAATAAGGAACTTCCAAAGTACTCCTTACTTTAGCTGAGCAGACAATTATTATGAGAGAAGTTAGATTTAGAATGCATATGATATACACCCAAGTCGGATCTCTTCCAATCACGCAGAGGGTGAAACATATGACTAACTGAAGTTTTAGAGGGATTGAGAAGTAGAATGGTGCATATGTTGTGTACCAGGTCGGATGTATTTCAATCACGCAAAGGAGACAACATATGGCTAACAGACAGGAAGAATTGCATAGATAGAAGATGCAGAGAAATAGAATTGCATATGTTGCAATCCAGGTCGGATGTATTTCAATCACGCAGAGGAGGCAACATATGACTAACAGAAAGAAAGCAAGAAAATAATTTCCTACAGACCTACTTTATCGGAATTCCCCAGTCGCCCAATCAATACTGGAATTAAGGACAGAGTCCGTACATCGAGGAAGAGTTAAACCACTATTCTAGATACATATTATTTTAGTGTGACCGGTGGATTATCATGTATATCTCCCTGCTCAACCTATCTGAGCGTCGTATTGTCAGGCTAAATGGATCTATCTAGGTCAAGATTTTTCAAGTCTCTAGATTCCTTAAGTTCATTAATGCCTAGTCATGTCCATTTTAATCTCTCGTGCCTACCAGCGCATCGAACACAGAGCCTAGACAATTCAGATTCAGTCCCTTACACAGATTCAGATTGCCTGTTATCACATGACTATATCACTTCCCAAAACATCATCTACAAACAAAAACTATCAGCAACATATTTTTGATTTTCTGATTTTCCAATGTTTTTGGATTTTTTAAACTTTTGTAATTTTTGTTTTGTTTTTATTTCTCCCCCTAAATTTGTGCATAGGAGAGAAACGAAAGTAAATGCGCAAATTTACTATCCTAAAACAAAAATTAGTCTTTAAAGCGAATCAGAGTAAGATAAACTCAGGAGTATAGAGAAGAAAACTCAAACCGTAAGTCACCGATTGAATTTGCATCCAGAAGGTCTGAGAACAGTACGCGTAATCTCAGAACAGATCCAAAAATTCTTCACATCATTAAGCACTAACCCCATTTGTGATCTCTTCCTTTCTTCCCTTCTCGCAAAAGGACACATACTCCCAAACAAAGTTATGAATGTTGTACAGTTGAGAGATGTCCCCTATCATGTGCCTAGAACAGCCACTACCAACAAACCGAAGTCTGATGATATGCCTCCATAGCTGCTCCGACACAGAGCGGGATTAGTTGGTCTTTGGAACCCAGTACATTTTGAAACTGGGTTGACCTTTGTCATCCTTGCATAGTACTCTCTCCCATGACACGTCCTGCTTATCACAAACAGAAGATGTAGAAATATTAGAATCGTTAGAAGATTTGGGAGAGTGAGCCTTTGGAACACATTTGTAGTTGGGTTTAACCCATTTCTTTTTCGATCTGATGGGTGGCTCAATACTTGCTTTTGATCTTGATGTCGGCCGTTGAGATGACTTTGATTTTGGCTTCACGGGAGCATCTCTTGGATTAGACTTCTTGGCCGACATTCCCTTCTTTCCCTTGGGATTCAGATTCTTGGCCTTGTGGGTTTGATTCTTGGCCTTCTGCGCGTTCCAGTCACCAATGTCTGATCGTGACCTTGAGGGGTTTCTTTTGTAAAATCTCCCTCTTGGCGCGTTCTGCCACCCTTGTGTATAGTAGGGAACGTATGCGCGATTAGGACAATTTCTGGCAATGTGTCCAGGTGTTCCACAGTGAAAACATGTCCTTTTCTTCACTGTGAAGTTGTTTCTTCCTGCCCCTGGTGGCGCATCCTTGCCTTGTCTCTTATTTTTCCCACAAGCACAATTACAACAGGCACTCTGTTTCACTGGAATTGGTGGCCTGTATTTCTCAACAGCAGGTTGATCAGAAGCAGCTGAGTTCGAAGCAACAGATTCAGAGCTCAAGGAGATGTTGGTTTGTTCAATGGTTTTCTCATTGTTCTCATCTTCTGCTACTTTACCTGCACATGAAGTAGATGTGCTAGAACTAGGAACATCAGTATTTTCAAACAAATAATCAAATATGTCAAAAAAATTCAACTCAACATGATCCGATGCAGAAGCATCACAAGATGTATCATCAATTTTAACATCAGAAATAATAGAGTTTTCATTCGAAACAGAAACATTAGGTTCAGACTCAGTTTTGTTATCAGAAACAAATTCTTCAACTTCGTGCTTTGACTGATCTAAGGATTGTTCTGCAGGGGAAGTAGAAAGGTTAGTACTTTCAACATTAATAAATCCTCCTGAAACAAAACCAGATGGCTTGCCATAAACCATGAATGGTTCGTTGGCAATCTCATCTTTAGACAAGGGTTGATACTGATATGTGTGATTATAAGGAGGAGGTACACTATCGTATCCTAAACCCTTCTGCTGGTTTCGTTTGAACTGCATGCAATGATCAATCATGTTGGCAACTACCTCGCTTGATCCATCAAATTTTCTAAAATCAAAATTTGTAGTATCAAATTGTCTCTTTAATGTATCAAGCTCAGTAGTTAACTCATCATTCAGTCTTTTGATATAATCATAATTTTCACATTTTTCACTGTATTCTGTCTGAATTCTCTTAAAGTCCCTTATTTTTGTCTCTAACTGGGCCTTTAGGGGTTTCTGTCCTTTCCTGAGTTGATATCCTTCATATCTCAGGTCCTCAACTTCTCTTTTTAATAAATCAATTTGTTCCCGAAGAAACTTAATCGTAGTTTTACAAGATGGATTACATGAAACTTCATTGACTGGAACGTTTGAAGAACTCATTTTTTTTAAAGTTTTTTTGACTAAAAACTCAAAAGTCAACCTCAAAAGTCAAATTTAAAAAGTCAAACTCAAAAGTCAAACTTGAAAAGTCAAACTTAAAAGTCAAACCGAAAAGCTAAATTTGAAAATTTAAAAGTTAAACTAGAAAGTCAAAGTTTAAAGTCAAAGGTCAAACTTTAAAAGTCAAAGTCAAAATTTTAAGTAAAAAGTCAAAAATAAAAGTAAAAAATTAAAAACTAAAATTTTTGGTTGAAAATGGAGCTTAAAAATAAAAGAAATTGATTTTTGGGCAAAAAGTGTTAAATTTGCGAAAATTAGGAATCGAAGGTATTGTATTTGAGTTAAAATTCGAAGGTTTGAAACAAGATTCAGCTTAGCCCAACTGGTAAGGCGCGAAGGAGGAAAGATTGGAGACCCGGGTTCTATCCCCGACAACTACAAAGCGTCTCCCCCCTTTTTTTATTAAATGAGTGATGCGAAGACTTCTCTTGCGAGGATGCGAGGACGAAGCCAACCGGAAACTCCGAGCCGTACACGTGCGAAGCTGAAAACTCGGAGGGCCGTAATCTTGGACCGCAATCTCCGGAGCCGTAAACCTCGGACCGTAAGCTCGGGCCGTAAACTCCGGACCGTAAACCTCGGAAACCCTAGCTGCTGACCGTAAACGCTGCCTCCCCCTCGCTGGTTACGACCAAAAACAACGATTTTTGCCCCTTTTTGCTCCAAAACTCGATCAAAAACCCGTTTTTATGAAAAAACGCGAAGAACAAACCCCCCTTAATTTTCAGAGATCTATCCAAAAACGCAGGAATTTTTCAAAAATAAGATCAAATAAGCTCCAGATCTGACAAAATTGATTGATACAATCCAAGCTCTGATACCAACTGTAAGTCCCCAATCTGCTTGTGTATCAATCAGATCCGTTTGATGGTGCGGAATCCCAATCAAACGGATGATGTCAGATCAAATAGAAGAGAAGCAGAAGAAGAATAATATGAATCTTGAATGTATTGATGATATGAATTAAGTTCCTTACACAAGATTCACACACTTACACACACTAAAACACCTTTCTCTCTCTCTTGGCTGTACACTCTCTTTTGTTCATCAATCCCTCCTCAACCACCTAACACCTATATATATACTTGGGGAATATAGGCCATAAATGGGTTTAAGGTCGTAAATGGGTTTACGGCCGTAAATGGGTTTACGGCCGTAAACACCCATTGGGCCGTAAACAGGGTTTACGGCTGTAAACCGGTTTACGGCCGTTAACACCTACCTGGCAGTAAACCTGACCGTAAACTCATAAAATATTACATAAAAATACAATTGCTCAGAAAAGCAAAGTATAAACCATAATTTTGACCCAACACAGGCAATTCTAGGGTGCCCGACCTACCCTCCGGTTCTTACGACCGTGACACGGGGAGTATTCCGCCTACTACCACTATCACATAACATCATATCATGCTAGCACATAAAACATATCAGGTAGTAGCAAACCTAGATAATTATCACAAATACAACCATCTAACAAACAACTCCTACTAGTGGGTCGGAATTGTGGCCGTAGACCCACTTTTACTGGAAGGAAACTCACCTCACACTGTTGAATTCCATTGCAGGAAATCCTTAGTTGCTGTCCTGGCAACTCCTTGGGCTATCAATACCAAAACATAACCCAATTAGCAATTGGGTTCCAAACCATGGTCCATAATCCTTACTTGGGTAAAATAACCATTTTACCCCTGGCCCACAAGATACTTAGCTAAGGCCAAAGTCCAAAATCAATCAAGTCTAAAACTCCAAAATCCATAAGAGCCCACTAATGGCTCACTATTGACCCAATTTTCCAAATTGGGCCCCAACCCTTACATGGGACAACCCTCTAGCATCCATTCTGAACTTCATAACCCTCTAAGGGTCAACCTCGGTCAAAGTCAACATTCTGGTTGACTCAACTCGCTGAGTTGGTCCATCAACTCGTCGAGTTCCTAATCCATGAAACTTTGGAAATCTCGATCCTACTCGCGGAGTTCTTTCATGAACTCGTCGAGTTCCCCTTCAAACCGAGTCGGGACATTTTACTCATAACTCGCCGAGTTCCTCCTTGGACTCGTCGAGATCTCCTTCAAATAAAGTCGGGACAAACCGGAACAACTCGTCGAGTTCTTCCTTGCACTCGACGAGTTCCCCAGTCTTCAAAACTTGGAGAACCTTAACCACTCATTGAGTCATCTCCTAGGCTCACTGGTTTGCTCCAGAGTCGGAAAAGTAGGGAGTCACGATCCAACTCGCCGAGTTGCATGAGGAACTCATCGAGTTCCTCTTAGCCCTCACTCATTTAGTCGATTTCAATGCTTCTAAATCACAGTTCTGGTTCCCTAGGGATAGCATAACACGTAAAGTAGCTAACTTTACGTCCTTACATGGTGTTATGAGCTTGAAACATCAAGAACCAAGCTAAAAAAGATCTAAGGCATGGAGAAAGGCCAAGGACTAATAAAGCTGGCAACTTCGAGCTTCATGAACTTATATGTGCCTAGATCTGAATTCACAACTCCACAAAACACTCAAATCCCGAAAGTGACTTCAAAATGGCCCAAAAGTGACAACATACTAACCTAAATGAGGATCAAAGTGATAGGAAGTCAATGTACAAGCTTTTTACCTCAAATGAGGCTGAAATGAAGCTTGAACTCCGGATCTACTGCCTCTCTCTTGAATCCTCAAGCTTTTCCTTCCTTCTCAAGCTTCAAAGTCACCAAGAACACATAATAATGGCTCCAAAACACTCAAGGGTGGATTAGGGTTTTGTAGCTAGGGTTTATGACGATGGAGGCAGCAAATGAGGCCAACAAGTGGAGAATAGGATGCTTAAATATGGTGCAAAACCCCCCAAATTAGGGTTTCATTCTCCAGCTCCTACTCGTCGAGTTGGTCCTCGTCAGCTCATCGAGTAGGTTTCTCAACCCGCGTCCAAACTTATTTCCACTTTTACTCGACAAGTTTGGGGCCACCAACTCGTTGAGTCCCTTTGCAAAAATGATAATTCTTCTTTAAAATACCTACTAGGAACCGGGCGTTACAATTCTCCCCCACTTATCTTGGACTTCGTCCTCGACGTCTACCGCAATCACCTATCCCCAAAAATGACTCGCGCTATAAGCCCGCGGCTCCCTAGATTTGTGAAAGGTCATATATTATGGTTTGGGCTAGGCAATTGAATGTATTGATGTTATAGGACTTTTGTGGTTGTTTTAGGGCTTATTGTGTGTTTACGGTTTGTTGTGACCGTAAACCTGTTTACGGTCTGCTGACCGTAATCAGGTTTACGGTCTGTCCTCCTATATATAGATTGTCAGAGTCTGTCAGAAGTGGTTGTTGTCAGTGGTTGTCAGAAGTGCTGTCAGTCAGTCAGTCGAGTTTACGGTCAGCGAGTTGTACTTGACGTTTTCAGTTATTGAACGTGTGCAAGCTTGATTATTATTCTTCTTCTACTCATTTCTTATTGTTTGATTGATCACTGGTTAAGATCCTTGTATTGAGGACCTTACAATTGGTATCAGAGCTCAAACCGGTGTCAATTCATTTCTTTTCACGATTACGGTCTCAATCAATTTGTGTTTATTCGCATTTGAAGCTTGGTTAGGTGTTTTCATAGCGTGGGGAATCAATTCAGCATTAAAATCTGTGTTTTCATTGAAATTTGGGTGTTTACGGTCAAAAGTTCTTCAACCGTAAACTAGTCTTTTTATTAAATTTTTCTTTATTTTCAATTAAAAAAAATGGAATCTCAAACTATGTCTGCTCATCATGAATTGGATGCCATCATGGGTACCACCTCACACATTCCTAGACTGTTATCCGCTGAAGGTTTTCCTGAATGGAAGTATCGCATTGAAAAATACATTAAGATGAAAGACTTCAAGATTTGGAGAAGCATCTTGAGAGGACCAATTCGCATCACCATAACACTTGAAGATGGAACTGTTATAGACAAGCAAGTTGAAAACTATACTGATGATGATTTTGAGAAAATCGAAGAACAAGAAAAGGCACTTGCCACTCTTACCATGGCTTTGTCCCCAGAAATTGCACAGGGTTTTCGTGAGTACACTTCTGCAAAAGCGTTATGGGAAGCGTTGATTGAAGTATATGAAGGGAATGAAGATATGAAGCAAAGTCGTCAAGACATGTTGAGACAAAAGTTCAACATGTTCAATCATGTATTGGGGGAATCTCTTGAAATTCAATTGCAAAGGTTCATCACTCTTACCACTGAGATGAGTTATGCTGGCGTTCTGGTTACAAAATATGAAATCAACAAGAAATTGCTGAATTTGTTGCCAAAATCTTGGGATATGAATGTATCTGTAATAAAGAAGACTAAAGATCTGAATCGGTTGAGTCTAGCTGAGACAATGGAGATTATTAAATCTTGTGATCTAGATGACAAGTAGAGAGAAATTAATCATGTTAATTCATACTCTTCTGCTAATCTTGGAATTCAATCAAATAATGCCTTTTCATCCTTCACTACTCCTCAAGTTCAGACCTTCCCTGCTCATCAGCCTACATCATATGTCATTCCATCTCTACAAAACGTTCAAGTTTCTCACACTCTAACTCCTTTTCAACAAGTTGGTTCATCTTCAATTGCATCTGTTCAGATTCCTGGAAATACTTCTCAAGTTCCGGTATCCAAAGAAAATGATGAAAATATGGCTTTTGCTACTGGACTTGTGAATTGTTATAATGCGTTTGTAGCAGGAGAACTTTCCCCTTAATTGTTGTTTGCTGATCTGGATCAAGTTCATCCAGAAGATGTTGAAGAAATGGATATCACGTCGCAAATGGCAATGGCAGTGTTTAGAGCAAAACAGTTTGCAAAGAAAACCGGAAAGAACAATTGGGGAGTGAATTCTGACAAGAAGGTGGGGTTTAATAAGGGAAAGTTGTGGTGCTATAACTGTCATGAACCTGGACACTTCGCCAGAGAATGTCCAAAACCAGATAGAAGAGAAAATACTGAACGAACTCTGGTGCCGGTGAACAACAACAGGGGATCTAATGTCACCAATCAGACAGCAAATCTTGCTATGGTGGCTCAATCATTTGATTGGGAAGATCAAATTCAAGCCCTGAACATTTCAGGACCTGAAAATGCTCATCTTGCCCAGATCAATGATGGTGCGGAAGAAGAAGCTGAAACGGATCCTGAGGCTGAAATGATGAATCTTCAATTTGCATTCATGGTTCAGTCCACACCAGAGTCTGCTAATCCTGAGGTTAGTGAACTAGGTTGCTCTCAATCTTGTATTAAAACTGTTTAATTCTTACATGACCAAATTGAGATAATTAAGAGAGAGAGAATGAGGACCTTAAGTATGAAGGCTATACACTCAGGAAAAATCAGAAACCTCTGAAAACTCAATTAGAGAACAAAATAAAAGATTTCAAGAAATTGCAAGAAGATTACAGCAACAAGTGTGAGAATTATGATCATATTAAACGAAAACTTGCTGCTGTAACCGCTGAACTTGACACATTGAAAATCCGTTTTGAAAATGCTGATTTTAATTTTAAAAGTTCGATGTGTCAAGCGAAAGGGTTGCAAAAATAATTGAGGAACAAATGCAGTGGAGGGACCAAAAATCAATAGGAATAGGATATGAGAGTGTCCCCCCTCCATTTAATCATTCATATTATGTTACTCCTTTATCAAAAGAAGAGATCGACAGAGAACCTTATATGGTTTATGGCAAACCTGCTGCTGAATAGGCTATAGGACCTAGTGTTAGGGTTTTGGATACTAACATTTCTACTTTAAGTGCAGATGTGTCAGTAATCCAAGGGGAGTAAGAGGCTAAGAAGTTTGAGTCAAATAATTTGGTGTCTAAGTTTGGTGTTCAAATGTGTGATGAGTCTGTGTCAAATTCTAAAACTGATGATTCTGTTTGTGATGATGTGATGTCTCAGACTAATTGTGATGTTGTTTTTGAAAAATTTGCAAAATTTGATTCGAGTGCATCTACATCTTCTACATTTGCTACACAATCTAATACGTGCACTTGCAAATGTGGAAATGTTAGAAAAGATAATAAAAGCCAGAAATCTGATAAGAATGCTACCAAGTCTAGTAATAATAAGCAAATCTGTTTTAATTATGGTACTTCAGGTCATATTGCTCGAAATTGTTTTAATCGAATGTTTGTGCATTTCTTGTCTCCAAGAGGAGAGAACGAATCTCGTGGAAGGTCTTTAACTAGAAAGTCCTCGAGATCTCGTCCTCGAGATGATGAATGGAAGGCAAATAATAACACGAAAAGGGTTGTTTTTCAACCAAACAGACAGGTTTTTAAAAATAAAGTCACAAATAATTTGCCGAAATCGAACAAAGCTAAGCCGAGATTGGTTTCGTCAAAAGGAGGATCTGGATTTTCAACAAGTAATGGTGAAAACTCCATATGCTCATAGCAAAAAGGAAAGAAAAACATTTCAAAATCACCTGTGTCTTTTCAAAAACCTAAAATTCAATGGGTGCCCAAATCTGTTTCCAGCCAATCATCATCTACCTCTAAAAGTGATTTAAGTGAAAATTCAAAAACAAAAGTCTTCAAAGATGAATCTGTGATTGTCAAGGGTAAACCCAGGGTAGTAATGACCTGGGTCCCCAAATCTCAATAATCCTGCTCATTTTGCAGGGACAGTTGCGGAGGAATGTCGTCAGACCTTGGTATGTCGACAGTGGCTGTTCCCGGCATATGACAAGAGACATCTCCCAATTGAACAACATTCAGACTTTTAATGGGGGGTTTGTTTCCATTGCGGGCGGTGAAGGTGGTAAAATCACTCAAAAAGGAACAGTGTCTAATGGAGTGCTTAGTTTCGAGAACGTCAACTATGCTCCCGAGTTAAAACATAGCTTCTTGAGTGTTTCTCAGATATGCGACAAAGGATATTCAACCCACTTTACTGATAAGGAATGTCTGATCTTAAAGCCTGGCATTGTCATCCTTGAAGAATGGATTCTTGTTAAATCAAAGAGAGATGGAAATGCCTACATAATTGACATGAATAGCAACGTCCCTGATCAAGTAACTTGCCTCTTTTCAAAGGTCTCCGAACAAAATGCTATGATGTGGCATCGAAGACTCGGGCATGCAAATGCAAAGAACCTGAATCGTCTTGCGAAAAAACGAAATGGTCTGTGGTCTTCCAGTCATAGAATTCATAACTTTTGAGAAATGTATGTCATGTGCTCAGGGTAAACATCATCGAAAACCACATCTGCCAAAACAGGTTAACTCAATTAGTCAAGTGCTCCAATTGTTGCACATGGACTTATTTGGTCTGGTCAATGTCCTCAGCATCAATAGAAATTCATATGGTCTGGTTGTGATAGATGATTTCTCACGTTTTACATGGGTCCTTTTCTTATCCAACAAAGCTGGGATTGCTGATCTGATCAAGAAGTTTATTGTGATGATTGAGAATCAAACGAACCACCGGGTGAAGGCGCTACGAACTAATAATGGAACAGAATTCAAGAATGCCGTTCTTGATCACTTTTGCGCAGAAAGGGAATTGTGCGTCAATATAGTTCTGTTCGCACACCCCAACAAAATGGTGTTGCTGAGCGGAGAAATCGAACGCTCCAAGACGCTGCAAGAACGATGCTCTGTGATTCTAAACTTCCTGTCTTCTTTTGGGCTGAGGCGATCAACACTGGATGCTATGTTCAAAATCGTGTCTTGATCAACAAAACCCAGATGAGGACTCCGTATGAAATTTTATATGGACACAAGCCATCAGTCAGCCATTTCCGCGTATTTGGTTGTCCTTGCACCCTTCTTCACCTGGAGTCCAACCCTAAATTTAATGCCAAAGCCGATGACTGTTATTTCGTGGGGTATGCTGCTCGTACTGCATACAGGGTCTACAACAAAAGAACAAAGCAAATTGTAGAATCCTTCGATGTGTGCTGGCTGGAGGAGAATGAAACAGATGCTAGAGTGGGTCCTGATTGGCTGTTTGATTACACGTCTTTGTTCAAATCGTTCAATATGTGTTCAGATAGTGTATCTGGTTCTACTTCTGGTTCGAAGTTTGTACCTGAAGATGAAGACGAAGAAGTTGTCTACAGACCGCCGATTGTTTCTACTGTAATTCCTTCGGTGGAGTCCTCTGTTCCAATTCCTAGTCCAGAATCTCCTAGTCAACAACAAACTCCAGATGTTGATGTCACTCCTCTTACTCCTGATGAAAGAGAGTTCATGTCACGAGATGCTTCCGCTGTCACTCAAACATTTATGGATCTACTCTTTCCTGAACAAATTGCTGATGAGTTTATGGCAAATCCATCTAATGAAATCGATTCATCTACAGTGGATTCCTCAGCAAATAATGGAGCTATCAACATTCATAATCCTCTTGGTTTCACTCAATGATATCAGCCAGGAAATCCCCTCTCGTATTCAACGCGATCATCCGATAGAGAATGTCATTGGCTAGCTGGGCGATGGTGTAAAAACAAGAAGTCAGAGTGGAGATGTCAATACATGTCTCTATTCTTGCTTTATCTCTCAAATTGAGCCAAAGAATGTAGAAATGGCTTTGAATAAGCCCAGCTGGGTAGATGCTATGCATGAAGAGCTCAATCAATTTGAAAAGCTTGGGGTTTGGACGTTGGTTGAGTTTCCCAAGGGCAAGAAGTCTCTTGACACACATTGGGTTTTTCGTAATAAGCAGGATGATTCAGGGATAATTGTACGAAATAAGGCTAGGTTGGTTGTTCGTGGGTTCAGACAAATCGAGGGTCTTGATTACACTGAAGTCTATGCTCTGGTAGCCCGCTTGGAGGCTATCTGTATCTTCCTTGCTTATGCTTCCTACATGAACTTCACTATATATCAGATGGACGTCAAGACTGCTTTCTTGTATGGCAAGGTGAAGGAAGAAATCTATGTTGATCAACCCCCAGGGTTCGTTAACTTGACATTTTCCAACCATGTCTACAAGTTAGACAAGGCTCTGTATGGATTGCATCAAGCTCCTAGAGCATGGTATGCGACACTCACAAAGCATTTGCTCGAACACGGCTACTCGCGAGGAACAATCGACCAAACCTTGTTTATAAAGCATGTTGGTGCGGATCAAATCTTGGTGCAAATCTATGTTGACGACATCATCTTTGGGTCTACGTGTCCGCAGCTGTGCAAAGAGTTTGAAGGTGTTATGAAGAAAAGGTTTGAGATGAGTTCTTTGAGAGAGATGACCATGTTTCTGGGGCTTCAGGTCCAACAAAGATCAAACGGGATCCTGCTCCATCAAGCAAAGTATGTGGATCATATGCTTGAGAAGTTTGGGTTTAGAGATACAAAACCTGCCCTGACATTGATGGCGGAGAGACCCCTGCTGACTCCTGATACTGATGGCGAATCCGTAGATCAAACTGACTACAGATCGATGATCGGTTTGTTGATGTATTTAACTGCAAGTCGACCAGACACTATGTTTGCAGTTTGTCAATGCGCGTTATCAGGCCAAGCCTAAACTTTCACATCTTATTGCTGTCAAAAGAATTTTTCGGTATCTTAAAGGCAGCCCAAAATTGGGTCTTTGGTATCCGAAAAATTCTGAATTTGATTTATATGCTTTTGCTGACAGTAATTATGGAGGCTGTGAGCTTGACAGGAAATCAACTTCAGGAGGGTGTCAATTCCTTGGTGACCGGCTGGTGTCATGGCAGTGTAAGAAACAGCACACTGTCTCAACCTCAACAGCAGAAGCGGAATATGTTGCTGCATCTGCTTGTTGCTCTCAAGTCATATGGATCCAACATCAGCTGTTGGATTACAGTTTGAATTATCAAGAAACCCCTATTTTTTGTGATAATGAGGCTGCGATTCAGATTGCTAAAAATCCAGTCCAATATTCAAAAACCAAGCACATTGACATCAAAATTCATTTTATCAGACATTGTTTTGAGCGATCGCTCATTCGGCTAGAACAGGTTCCCACTGCTAATAATGTTGCGGATCTGTTCACAAAGACGTTTAACAAAGCTCGATTTGATGTGCTTGTAGGATTTTTGAAAATGATTCGTTTTGAGGATTAAAATTTTGTTAGGTTAATTTAAATTTGCGCATGTTATTTTCATTCTCACCCATGCACAAATTTAGGGGGAGAAATAAACAAAAACCAAACAAAAATATTAAAAACTCAAAAATCCAAAAACATTAAAAATTCAGAAAAACAAAAAAATTATTTCTGATAGTTTCTTTTTGTAGGAGATGTTTTGGGAAGTGATATCAACTAAGTGATAACAGGCAATTTGGATATGTGTAAGGTACCAAAGTTGCATTGTCTAGGCTCTGTGTTCGATGCGCTGGTAGGCACGAAAGATTCATATGGACTTGACTAGGATCAGATGAACTTAAGGAATCTAGAGACTTTAAAAATTCTGACCTAGATAGCTCTATTTAGTCTGACAATACGACGCTCGGATAGGTTGAGCAGGGAGATATACATGGAATCTGCGGATACATTAAATGACCTATATCTAGAACTGTGGATTAACTCTTTCTCAATGTGCGGATTTTGTCCTTAATTCCGGTTTTGACGAGGCAACTGGGGAATTCCGATAAATTAGGTCTGTAGAAAATTGTTTTCTTTCTTTCTTTATGTTAGTCATATGTTGCTTCCTCTGTGTGATCGAAAGATCCGACCTGGACTGTAACATATGCAATTCTATCTCTCTGCATCTTCTTATCTATGCAATTCTTTCTATCTGTTAGCCATATGCTGTCTCCTTTGCGTGATTAATAATCCGACCTGGTACACAGCATATGCACCATTCTAATTCTAAATCCCTCTGAATCTGGTTAGTCATATGTTTCGCCCTCTACGTGATTAGAAGAGATACGACCTGGGTGTACAACATATGCATTCTAAATCTATCCTCTCTACGAATAATTGTCTGCTCACCTAAGGTAAGGAGTATCTCGGAAGTTCTTGATTATTGGGGTATATTAGGAAGCGGGAAACACGTTCTAGTACAACTAAAATTGAACAATTATAGCTTGTCTGTAGATCTCGCTGCTCAATTTAGGTGGACAACAATATCCTTGGTCGTCGTCAGCTGAATGGTCATTTAGGATTATTATTTAAGTTCATAGGATCAAATGCCTTGTCACTTATAATATATTCTAATTTTGATACTTTCTTTCGTGCTTAAGTGGACAACAATACCAGCGATCGACCATACATCGACATGAAATTAAAAGTACTGATAAACGGATAAAAGTTGCCTAACAACTTTGATCCCACATCATAAAATTATTTTTAACAGTAGTAAAGGTGAAATTAGATTTAATTTTCAATTTTATTTTTTTTTATTTTTTATTTTTAGGATGATAAAATTAAATTTTTGTTAGAAATCATTTTATTTTTCATTCTTTTTATTTTATTTTAGTTTTATTTTTAATCCTCAAAAACGAATTATTTTAAACAGCCTTAAGTTTTTATTTTGGAATTTATTTTTATGCATAAAGGTTTTCGGCCCATTGCTTTTTGGGTCCAAGTATATAAAGAAAAAGATTCAACCAGAAACCCTCCTGTCCTTCATTTCTACTCGTGCAGACTATAAACTGCATCATCCTCTCTCTAAAATTTTTTAATTTTTCCTGAAATTAATCCACTAATCTCAAAGGTATACAGATTTCGATCATTGGAAAGTTTATTTCGCATCAAATCTCTGCGTAATCAGGGTTTAATCGAAGAAAATTGCATTCGGCGAGTTTACGGTCAGACCAAGCTTACGGTCTAGTCGGCTTACGGTCCAATCGGATTACGGTCAAGCCGTTTACGGTCCAATAGGCTTATGGTCCAATCGGCTTACGGTCAAGCCGTTTACGGTCTAGACGGCTTACTGTCCAGAGCTTACGGTCTGAGCTTACGGTCTTGACTATCTTGACCGTAAACTCAATTTTTGACTAATAAAATTTGATTTTTATCATTTATTTCATTTCAAAGGCCAATTTAACTTGTTTCAATGAGTAAAACAAAAATTTTAACTGTTAAATCAAAGGTTTTCTCACTTGGCTTGGTTTGTGCAGTATAAGATGGCAAGCATGAAATTCACAGACAGTCATAATGTGGCTATCATCTTGGCTGACCCTCCTGCTTCTCATGCAGAGTTTGGATCAATGATGAATGGATTAAGGAACTGCTGCCTGACTACTGCACTCACTGTAACCCAACCATCTTTCAAGGATTAATAAGAGAATTTTGGATTTCTGCAAAAGTGATGAAAGGAGATGATGGTGTGATTTCCATTCAAGCCACTGTCAAAAATTGCAAGGTGATAATTACTGAGCAGTTCATCCGGGATGCTCTCAAGATTGATGATCAATCATCCTTTCCCACTGAAATCGAGACCAGCCAGATTGAAAGATTTTTGATCAAGATGGGTTATGAAGGCGACTTTCCACCGACATTCAAGAAGTTGCTTCCACCCTATTGGAGGTTTTTGGCTCATGTGTTCGTGAGCTGCATATCTGGGAAAAAGTCAGGATTTGATGAGATTTCCTCTCGTAACACTCAAGCCATCATTGCTCTGGCTGCTGGAATTAACTTCAATTTCTCAAAGTTTATATTTGAAGAGATGTCTGACAATGCCAACGGAAAGGTCAGGGAGAAATTTTTGTTGTATCCAAGATTTATTCAAGCATTTATTGATGAACAACTTCCGGAGATTATCAAGGCTGGAGACACTCTGGACATGAATTCCCTTGGACCGAACACAGTAGGTCTTATCAAGCAAAACAGGAAAGGAAAGATCAACTTTCAAGGAAAGTATCCGCTTAAAAAGTTTGGTATGTTTGCTGAATATGGTGAGGCTTATGAATTTCATGAATCATCAGAGCGTGTCTCAACTGAAGAAACTGTCATTCCAGAAGATGATGTGATTTCAGTTTCTGATAAGGAAGAGGATGTGGTCACTCCTAGTGCTATTGTGGCCGAATAACATGAGTTACAATCTGTACGGGTTGATAGTCACTACAGTGAAGGAACTATGGAGGTCATGACTGAAACCGAAGAAGGAGAAGATGATTCTTTTGAAAATATCGATTTATCGGGTTTTGACAAAGATGACATTCCTATGAATTTTGGAGTCAATGAGAACCCTTTGCCAAATGATGAATTCGACAATTTTTTTGACAATATCGATGTTGTTGTTCATCAAACAACGGAGATAAGGGAGAAAGAAAATGTTCAAGAGACGACGCCTCCTACTCCCATCCAGATGGCCGATACTTCAATTCCAATGGATACATCATCAGGGTTTCCTCCCCTTGATAATGTTGTTTCTACCACTAAGCCTCTCGAGAGTGATCCATTGACAACTCTGACCTCCCAGCCTCCATTGAAAAGAAGAAGACATGATCCGAGGCCGAGAGTGCTCACTCCTGAACAAGCTCAAGCACCTATGATTCCTCTGTCAACTACTTTTGTCTCTGCATCATCCGTTTCAACACAAGAAGGTCCAAGCTCAATTCATGAAGTTGGCGGTTCATTAGCCGGTCAGAGATCATCTCCTCCTAGGCCTGAACATGATGCTGCCTCTATAAGGCTGGCTATGTATTTGGCTAAAGATCAAAGCTTAGTGCCTTCTCCCCAAGCTAAAGGAATTTCTATTGGGGAAGGCCACTCTGGAGAAGATGATCCCACTATCCTTGAGCTTCAAAAGGAAATTAATGTGCTAAATCAGAAAAATGTTGAGCTTGACATTCGGGTAGCTGATCTTATGACTGAGAATACCAAGCTCAAAATTCAAGTTACTGATCTTGAAGAGGACAAGAATCTAAAGACAAAGCAAATCACTGATCTTCAGACTCATTTTGGTGTCCTCACTGCCAGTTTTTTTGATCTAAAGAAGAAATTGGAAGAGGAACTTGGAGATAAGTTGAAATCATCTGTTGATGAGTCAAGGATGCCTTTTCAAGCTCCCCCGGTTGTACCCCCTCCTGTTCAAACATCTCGAATTGTGGATCGTTTCGAAAAGGAACCAGCTCAAGCTCCAAATGTCGCAGCTCTGATACGCGCCAAATTGGCCAAAGCATCTGAGAAAGGTCAACTTCTGTTTAAGAAGAGCTCAGATCAAAATGCTCCTGGAGATCAGCCAAAAATCACTGTCACAGACCTTCAAGAAAACCGTTTTAGAGACACATATGGTGATAGGTCAGGAATCATCTCATGGGGCTTTCATGATACGCTAGACATGTGGCTCGTGAGACGCAAGAGTGGCAACACAGAATATTATAAAGATTCTCATGATTTCCATTCCTGGACCAGGGTTGATCTTACAGAATTATCAAAAGCTCCTTTTGCAAATCCTTCAAATGATCCCAAGGCAGCACATTTCAAGTTATTTTTGGAAGATCAAGTGAAAAAGGGTTTTCCTTCAATGAAGACTGCAGAGTCAATCATCAAACTATACCCAAGTGTACTTGATCCCAAAACTAAACTTCCTGTTCAAAATGTAATGTGGCCTGCTACTAGTCAAGTAAAACAGATTCCTGTGCTTCAGAATTATCCAGATGGATCGTTGAAGTCCATGCTCTACTGGGTTTTTGATGAAACTACAGCCTCTGCTGTCATAAAACTTCAAGATGGATGCATTCGATTATATGACAAAAGAGATCTGTTACAGTTTGGGAGATGGGATATTCATCAGTTGAACCTTCATCAGATCAAGGTTGCAGAAGACATTTTTGACCCAGCTGCTAAAGAGTATACTTCCATGGTTTCTGATATCATAAACAAAAGGATGTGGAACGGGGCGATGGGCAACTCAGATGTTCTTCTTGTTGACAAGGACTAAGTCAAGCTAGTCCCAAACCAAGGGGGATATTGAAAGGTCTTATATTGTGGTTTGGGCTAGGCAATTGAATGTATTGATGTTATAGGACTTGTGTGGTTGTTTTAGGGCTTATTGTGTGTTTACGGTTTGTTGTGACCGTAAACCTGTTTACGGTCTGCTGACCGTAATCAGGTTTACGGTCTGTCCTCCTATATATAGATTGTCAGAGTCTGTCAGAAGTGGTTATTGTCAGTGGTTGTCAGAAGTGCTGTCAGTCAGTCAGTCCAGTTTACGGTCAGCGAGTTGTACTTGACGTTTTCAGTTATTGAACGTGTGCAAGCTTGATTATTATTCTTCTTCTACTCATTTCTTATTGTTTGATTGATCACTGGTTAAGATCCTTGTATTGAGGACCTTACAATTTGTGATGAACTAACTGACGTTTCTTACTAGCACGGACACTTGCCATCCTGAGGTTACAACCATTACCCCGCGTGATCAATGGCCTTCCCAAGGCCACCGAAACTTCTAACCAGTATATATCACCCGAACCTTCAACCCTTGAAGGATACTTCTAGCTTCTGAGACCTGAAACTATCGTAACTTGACTTCCGACAGCCCGCCCTTGCTGAAACAACAGCCCGCCCTTGCTCTCGGTTGATCTCTCAACTGATAGTTAAAACAATCATAATCCTTCCAACTCTGTTCATATATCAGCCTATTCTGAACTACTAAAACCATTCTTAGAGTAATTTGGCAAACTCGGTGAAGAATGACTCCTCGATCTCTCAAGTAAAACCAATCCTCCTTCCCCATGGAATCCGAACCCTAAGGTCTCAGTGGTCTGGCTCCCTGTCAAACCACTCAGACCGGACTGTGACCCATCATGCTGCTGCTGAAAAGGGGAAACAAGTCACTGTCCATAAACAGCTACAAAACACTTATATCTGACAGGAGGCTCATATAATCCTTCGAGTAGAAGATTCGTCCCTGCAACGGTTAGACTCATACGAGAGCTGCACAACAGAGTCAAATCAACTACTCTGAGATTATTTAATCCCACTGTGAGTGACTTATCGCTTCCCAATCACTTAGTTACTCCGTCTGTACATGGAATCCTAAAAGCACCAATATTGCCCAAAACGCTGCTCTGCCTGAAACACTGAACTGCCTGAAACAGTATGCTACCTCATGGCTGCTTTCCAAAATCCACCGAGACCTTCCTGGTTCTAGTTTGTCTGCCAGTCATCTGAAATATCAGGTTCCTACCTAGTTATTGAGCCAAAGGCTCCCATACAGTCGCCTCTCACGACATCCGAACGAAATCCTCACCTGATAATACTTGCCACCAGTTACTTGTCCCTGTGGCTCTAATGACCTCCTGATCCAACTGATCGAGTTCGTACGTCGAATCTTGACGTTACCAACTCCAAGCTAAAAGTGAATGCTATACGACCAAGGATGGCCTTATATCACAAACGACTTTATACGGTCCATCTCTTCCTTGCTCCCATGACTGCAATGGTGTACTTATGGTCTAGTCACTGGCTCAACCAGTTCTAATTCATCCGGGAATATCTGTAAACTAATTCGTGGATTTGCCACGCCCTCACTGTTGTACCCAAACTGATGGGTACTACTGTTCTTCTCGTGATCCAACATCGCTCCCATACTATCTATCAACCTAGTGAAAGCTACGGCTACCCCCGCAAGCTTCAACATTCTAACGCTATCTGACAACCTTGTGAATGCTACGACTACACCCGCAGACTTACAACACTTCTATCACTATCTGAGAACCTTGTGAATGCTACAGCTACACCCGCAGACTTACAACATTTCTATCACCATCTGACAACCTTGTGAACGCTACGACTATACCCTCAGACTTACAACACTTCTATGACAACATTGTGAATGCTACGGCTACACCCGCAGACTTACAACACTTCTGTCACTATCTGACAACCTTGTGAATGCTACAGCTACACCCGTAGACTTACAACACTTCTCATACTAATTCAACCGTTGACCATGGTATT
This sequence comes from Lactuca virosa, assembly GCF_052849685.1. Classification (NCBI taxonomy): domain Eukaryota; kingdom Viridiplantae; phylum Streptophyta; class Magnoliopsida; order Asterales; family Asteraceae; genus Lactuca; species Lactuca virosa. The sequence continues at coordinate 21,644,796 of NC_136429.1, read as the reverse complement.
CCTGCTGATTACTAATCTGAACACATCCAAAGTAGAGCATATAAACACGATCTAATATCCCAAGTTGAACTCATGTCCCGACTGAAATCCCTAACCTGTTTCCCGAGGCCTGCTATCCGATGCCAAGTAAATAGTGTGAACCAAATGTTGGAACGTGTTCCGAACTCCCAACTCACAATTCTCAATCTAGGCGGCAACTCGACCGCCTCTCTCCCTATCGGGGATGTGAAACTCATCCTAGTTTCACACCTATTTCTGCTCCTGGATACCTAATCGGTTCTCCCCCACTTAAATTCTACTAAGTCTTCCCGGCGCGTGAGAATTGAAGGATTCCCTAGTCCTTCTTGCTTTCTAATAATCCACTGATGACAACTTGTGCTTACCAATGCTAGTGATCAATTACCAGTCGACTCTATGATCACTCACCCTTGGAAGTCTTGAAGAGTACTCTTGAAATCAGATCCAGTTCGATACTCCAATCCACCTTCCACGAGATTATACCAACTCCTTGGGTTTCCATGCTGGCGACTGGAATCTTTAACCTTTACTTTGGCTGACGAATCCTCGCAGGACCGCTGAACTCTAATCAAACACGACCTTCGCGAAGAATACAATTTCCTTGGAACATCCAATTGTCAAACAACCCATGCGACTACACCCACATCCTTCTGCTACCACTCCTCTCCTAACGTCGGTAGTGCTAGAACCCATGAGTTCTCTCATAGACTACCACTGATCATACCATAACAAATGATGAAACCACTATTGCCCATCGATACGGTGGACTAGATTGATGAAACTAGTCATAGGCCTTCCACATAGTACCCCTGGCCGATCTCCACTACGAATCGAGAGAACACCGAACACCCCGATCCAGCAAAATGGAACGACCTTTCACTAACTACTTATAATTCACGATATGCAATTGGCATATGACAATATTTGAAGATATAACCCAACCCGCTGCAATAGCCCAAACCAAAGAAAAATTCTCACAACAGTGTGCTAATAAAACTGAAGGAAGGCAAGGATACATACCTGCAACATCGCCTGCTGGAGTCCTGACCTCTCCTGTCTGATACTGTGGGGCATGAATCCTATCTCTTAGGGCTCCTTCCCTCCTCCTCGGACAGTCGGCCTTCTTGTGGCCCACCAGATCACAATGAAAACATAGTGGGCTTGCCCCCTGAGAACAATCTCTGCTGACATGACCAACCTCGCCACACTTGTAGCAGCCTAAACCCTTGGAGCGACAAACTCCCCTCTGCACTTTCCCATGTGTTGCACTGACTGCGGCCTTATTGGCCCTTCACCCGATGATCAAAAGTCTTGGGTCTCTTCCTAATGTGCTCCAAATCGATCTCGCATCCCCGGACTCTGGAAGTCATATCCTTCAGGGTCTCACACCCTGTCACGATCACTAGCTCACTTGCCAACGGCTGAAGTGCAACTGTTGGAACATCCTCTGCCCCAAATCGGGCCACAAAATCCTCCCAAGACATAGTCTCCAATTCAGAAAGAGCAACAGGTCACGCAATCAATTCCCAGCAGCTCCTTGCTGCCTGATACAAGAGATCCAAAGCGAACCGAACCTTGGCTCCAATGGGGTAGGGACTAGTGCAGAAAACACCTTCCATCTCCTTAATCCAATGCGAACTCAAAATCTTGACAGTCCTTCTCCCGACTGGCTCACCACCTGAGCCGAGACCGAATCCTAGACTAGAACCATCTCCCTGAGTGCTCATCTCCAAACTGAAAACCACAAAACCACTGATCAAGACATACTCAAGGATTCTCCTCCCCAAAGCTTCTCAGATTCTCCAAGACTCTCACCGATTCGAGTATGGATCATGTGCTTTTAGTAGTACGGGCCAATACTACCTTCCACACCTATCCATACTTTCCTCAGTAATCCTCTCAAATCCTCCAAGTCACTTCCTCAAACGACGCACCCAAGTCTCACCAAACCTCACTACTAACCCACTCAAACATATCCTAGGCTTTCCTAGGTTCCCGAACCCACCCAGTCCTCAGCTACTGAAAGATTCCCAGTAATGTCAACTAGCTACCTCATGAATATAGCCACATGCAACAGAGATCAAATAATCCTTCGAGTAAAAGACCCATCCCTAGAACGGTTGGACTCGGAAAAGAGCTGCGCAATAGGGTCAAGTCCATCACTCTGATATTATCCGGCCTGTGTCCCATGTGACTTAGCATATTCACTTAGTAGTTAGCTCACATCACTAAGAGTCTCACAAAGCACAAAGCAAACGGCATTCAGACAATGGAAAATCTAACCATCATAATCCAATCAAACCGTTATATCCTCTAATCAGGAGTCTGTACATGCAATTCAAAGGCTCATACAGTCAGGCATAACCTAAAGAGGCCATCCTATCACTGACTGATCAGTACTAGCATGCAGGTCTACAATCACATATAATAGGCATATAAGGCATCCTCCCTAGATCCTTAGCCCTAATTTAGCATGCAGTCCACATATCCTCAATTCATATCATAACATAACATATCATAACATGTATGGTATCTTGGGGAAAACTTACTTGAGCTCGGCTGATTGCACGTATCACACACCTTGTTCTTTTCAAAGTTCTTTTTCTCTTTTCAAATTCTTTTCAAAATTCTTTTTAGCAAATGATTTTTCTTTTGAAAATTTTCATACCAAGTCCTTAGTTTCAGTCCAGACACACCCGAGAGTGTGTCCGAATCTCTCAAACCAAGGCTCTGATACCAACTTGTAACATCCCAAAATTTGAGACCAAAAATTTCGTTTTTAGTTTAACAATTCATAAAACCAACAGTAATAAAACATCCATAATAAAATCCCATGTCAAAACCAAAGTGTCAATAATCAAAACAAGTAATCATAAAACAATATCAGAGTGTAATCCCAATGATCTCATATGCGGAAAACATAGTATGATGTGTTGCGATCGAGTCAGATCCATTTCTTTGAAAACGAAGTACCTGAAACCAAAACTAAAAACCGTAAGCACGAAACTTAATGAGTTCCCCCATCATACCACATACCATATAACAAGCATACTGTCGGGCAATTCTGGGGTGCCCGACCTACCCTGCCAGGCAATTCTGGGGTGTCCGACCTACCCTGCCAGGCAATTCTGGGGTGCCCGACCTACCCTGCCAGACAATTTTGGGGTGCCCGACCTACCCTCCGGTTTATCTCAACCGGCTATGGGGACTATTTCACCCCTACTTCTACCATATAATAACATAGAATAAACATACTTCCAGGCAATTCTAGGGTGCCCGACCTACCCTCCGGTTCTTACGACCGTGACACGGGGAGTATTCCCCCTACTACCACTATCACATAACATCATATCATGCTAGCACATAAAACATATCAGGTAGTAGCAAACCTAGATAATTATCACAAATACAACCATCTAGCAAACAACTCCTACTAGTGGGTCGGCATTATGGCCGTAGACCCACTTTTACTGGAAGGTAACTCACCTCACACTGCTGAATTACATTGCAGGAAATCCTTAGTTGCTGTCCTGGCAACTCCTTGGGCTATCAATACCAAAACATAACCCAATTAGCAATTGGGTTCCAAACCATGGTCCATAATCCTTACTTGGGTAAAATAACCATTTTACCCCTGGCCCACAATATACTTAGCTAAGGCCAAAGTCCAAAATCAATCAAGTCTAAAACTCCAAAATCCATAACATTATTGGCCCAATTTTCCAAATTGGGCCCCAATCCTTACATGGGACAACCCTCTAGCATCCATTCCTAACTTCATAACCCTCTAAGGGTCAACCTCGGTCAAAGTCAATGTCAAAGTCAACATTCTGGTCAAAATCAACATTCTGGTTGACTCAACACGCCGAGTTGGTCCATCAACTCGTCGAGTTCCTGATCCATAAAACTCTGGAAATCTCGATCCTACTCGTCGAGTTCTTTCATGAACTCTTCGAGTTCCCCTACAAACCGAGTCGGGACATTTTACTCACAACTCAATGAGTTCCTCCTTGGACTCGTCGGGTTCTCCTTCAAACAGATTTGGGACAAACCGGAACAACTCGTCGAGTTCTTCCTTGCACTCGTCGAGTTCCTCTTAGCCCTTACTCATTTAGTCGATTCCAATCGAGTACAATGCTTCTAAATCACAGATCTGGTTCCCTAGGGATAGCATAACACGTAAAGTTGCTAACTTTACATCCTTACATGGTGTTATGAGCTTGAAACACCAAGAACCAAACTAAAAGAAGATCTAAGGCATGGAGAAAGGCCATGGACTAATAAACCTGGAAACTTTGAGCTTCATGAGCTCATATGTGCATAGATCTAAAGTCACAACTCCACAAAACACTCAAATCCCGAAAGTGACTTCAAAATGGCCCAAAAGTGACAACATACTAACCTAAATGAGGATCTAAGTGATAGGAAGTCAAGGTATAAGCTTTTTACCTCAAATAAGTCTGAAATGAAGCTTGAACTCCGGATACTGCCTCTCTCTTGAATCCTCAAGCTTTTCCTTCCTTCTCAAGCTTCAAAGTCACCAAGAACACACAATAATGGCTCCAAAACACTCAAGGGTGGATTAGGGTTTTGTAGCTAGGGTTTATGACGATGGAGGCAACAAATGAGGCCAACAACTGGAGAATAGGATGCTTAAATAGGGTGTAAAACCCTAAATTAGGGTTTCATTCTCCAGCTCCAACTCGTCGAGTTGGTCCTCCACAACTCATCGAGTAGGTTTCTCAACCCGCATCCAAACTTATTCTTACTTTTACTCGACGAGTTTGAGGCCTCCAACTCGTCGAGTCCCTTTGCAAAAATGAGAATTCTTCTTTAAAATACCTACCAGGAACCGGGCGTTACACTCCCTCCTGTCCTAAATCTCTTAGTAAGCCATGTGGGAGTGTTTTAGCCCCCTTAATGCCATACATTAACGTAAAGTTAGAAACTTTACATGACTAAACCACCCTAGAACCTCAGATCTGCAATATGAAACATTGAAGCAAAGAGCTAGAGGCTTAATGGGTCAAGACCCTCTTCAAAGGAGTTAGGGTTTGGGTCTAAAGCTTATTAGACGATCTCAGAGGTAAAGTTGGAAGCTTTACCCTCCTAGTCGTCTCTATGGTTAGGGATCTGAAGTTTGGAACCTTTAGATTCGAGAAAAAGGGACTTAATGCATTAAGTGGGTTGGAAGCTTTCTCCTCTTAATATTCTAGTTCTTACCCCATTAGGTATTCAACCTAAAGTATACTAGATACATATTGTATCATCACTTAACAATTCATGTCTAAATCTAGAAATTCTCAAAATTCCAGTTTACATAAACTAATTCTCTAAAATTCTTGAAGTAACTTAATGTCTTAGAATGCTAGGGTTTATCACTACCCAATACCCCACTTAAGTGTTTCCTATGGTTTGTATCCATATACTTACAATGATTCAGTTCATATATTGAACTTCCAATAGTTTAAGTCTAAATACCAATCCATGGAATTTAGTTCACTTAAACCACTGCTCTGATACCATGATTGAAAGAACCCCTTTCTATACTTTCATATTTCTGAAAGACCCAAACTTTCATACTTGACAATATAGTTACTCCAAAACATGCTACATGCATATTCATAAAACAATATTTTTACATTGATAAAGTCATTACAAAAGATTGGATACAAACCGACTATGTTTTGAGATTTTACAAGACTACCCAGGATATTGTAAATCTATACAAACCTAAACCAAAATACAAAAATAATATTACAACTATTCTAAGTCTTCCAACTATAATGGGTGCTTATTGCCTGCATTATGTTAAAACATTGGGAGGGGTAAGCGATAACGCTTAGTGAGTTCAATAATAGATACAATATAACGTTATGCCATATATATACCAATATGGCAGAAGCAAATAGGAGCAAGGAACAACAAAGGCATAATGTGATAAGCTTTCCATATCAATCAATGACTCGATTCAAAGATATACAATCAATGAGATATAACAAATTTCATACTTGATAAACATCAATAACGCTTCGGCCCAAATGGCACTGAAGACAAACAATTTCTGATTAACATTAAGGTAGATTTCAGGTTTTCACGCCCTCTCTAACCATATGCCAATGCCATAGAATAGATTCATTCACTTACTGGGGGACATGCTCTACATGGCCAGAGGCTACATACCAGTACCACTGTGAATCTGAGTTGTTAAACTGATCACATGGTCAAAGGTATAGCTTTGCTATCATAAATAGCAGAAATAAAAATAACACGGGAAAATACTCAGGAATATTATTCTATCGAAGCCAAAGTGATGCCTATGTCATACACTTCATGGTCAACGGTTCATACCAATACCCAAGTGATGCCTATGTCATACACTTCAAGTCAGAGGTACAGCCTTGCTATAAAAATAGCGGATACAACAACTCGAGATGATAACATGGAAAAGCACATAGCACATATAACACATAACATACAATTGTTTCTACATATTAAACTCACCGAGAAATAACCGGGGGTCAAAATAGTAATCCGGGCAGCACTTCGGCTCTAAATATGACTTTCTTCGTTGAAAACCGGGAGTTTTCTTGAAAACCGGGATCTGCGAAGGTAGAGCTTCGAAACCGAAAAGATAAATTTTTCGGACTTCTCGGGAATCTCGGGGCGCGTTTCGGGCTTTGGAATAAGTACCGGGGCTTCGGGGGAAGTCGGAATGCAAGAAAATGTTGAAAAGGGGTGAAAAAGACCAAAATTCAAACTCTTAACCGGGAGGTCTCGCACCCCTTATATAGGTGCGAGCCTCGGATCCGAAGCGAGGGGGTGAGGGCACGCGGCTGCGAGGTTCGGACCAGGTGGTAGCAGGGCGAGGCTCGGACGGACAGGTGCTTGCTTCGCATTGGTTGGATGATGCGGCTTCTGGCTTCGGATCGGGTCGGCTGCTTCGGTCCAATGGGAGGGGGACACGAGGGTCCGAGGAGTGTCCGCGGGGTGTCTCCTGCGAAGGTGTCCGGGGCTTAGTGGACTGCGGACTTGGTCCAATCAGAAGGTGACACAGCGAACCTCGGTCCTATCAGGAGGTGACACGTGGAGGCTACATGCGAGGGATGACGTGGCAGAACTATTCATGCAATTTTTTTCCTTGAAAATTGTGCCAAATCTTGTAAAATCCATAATTTTATCATAGGAGCTCCGTTTTTTACGTTCTTTATATGCACGCGTAGAGAAAATTATGCTCTACAACTTTCGTTTAGACTTCGTCGGAAAATTTTGACTTTATTTTTATATTATTATTTTTAACAGACCGGGACTGGAAAATCCGTTAAAAATTCATAACTTCTTCATCCGACGTCCGTTTTCGTCAGACTTTTTACCGTTGTACTACTAATGACGAGACCTTCGATTCTCGTTTAGGTTGTGTCGGCTAAAAATCACTCGATCTAAAATTCGAGTTTTTAGCTGTCTACTGCTAAGCTGAAACTTGTAAAACACATAACTTCCTCAAACGAAGTCAGATTTTGGCGTTCTTTTTGTCGAACTTCTCGGTTTAACGAATACTACGACTTTCATTTAGATCACTAAGGCTAAAAAGTAGTTTATCGAAAACTCACTTTTTACGTCATTCGACCGTGCCGGTTTTATCGCGGATCTTCGATTGGTCATTACTTCTTCGTTATAACTCGGATTTCGACAAGGTTTTCGCCTACGTGTTTCTAACGAGATTATCTACAACTTTCAATAATAAAATTTTACTTATTTCAAATTTTATATTTTCGCTAAATTTCACTATTTGGCTTTTAATTGGAATCTCATAAGACTTCCAATATTTTATGAGTGATTCTAAACATAGTTTTACTTCATTTCTAGTAAAAACTATATGTTAGAACTTAACACTCAATTTCTCATAATATTTCATAATATTATTAACTTTTTAATTTACATAACACTATTTCAAAACGTGTATGTTACAGCTAGGGTTTTCCCTGGTTTTCTAAATACTGAAGGAACTCGACGAGTTGCCAGATACACTCGACGAGTTGGGTCAACATGGATTGTTGACCTTGACTTCGACTTTGACTCTGACCATGTTTGACTTTAAGGGTATCTTTGGTATTTTGGGATTTTAACGAATTTAGTCACATGGTGATTGTAGGCAGTTGAGTTCGGAGCTGTGAGTCGGGATTTGATCGTATCAGTTCAGCATTCTTGAAAGGTGAGTCTCCTCACCATACCAATGGGTCGAAGGCACCAAGGCCGGTCCATTTTGTGATATGCGATACACTAGTGATGTAGTGATATATGTTATACTAGTTGCTTACATGCTAAATGGTATGCTAGTTGTTTTGTGATACTTGTATGTAAGACCTCGGGGGGTTCTCGAGGCACTTGGGTTTAAGACCTTGGAGGGTTTCCAAGGCATCCTAAGTAAAGACCTCGGGGGTTCCCGAGGCACTAGGGTATAAGACCTTGGAGGGTTTCCATGACATCCCTAGTTAAGACCTCGGGGGGTTCCCGAGGCATTGGGCTAAGACCATGTGGGGGTTCCCATGGCACCCGGAGTAAGACCCTGGAGGGTTTCCAGGGCATCCTTATATGTCTATATGCATGGCTTATGTTGCTTATGTGATTGATATGGATTATATGATTATGTGGTTTATGTGTGGTATGCTTTGGGCAACTCACTAAGCATTAGCTTACAGTTTGTTGGTCGTTTCAGGTACTTCAGGATCTAAGGGCAAGGGCCCGGCGTGATGGTGCGGCATGCACTATCTGGCGTTTTGTTTGGGGACACTCTGATTTATGAATAATTTATCTGATGTTATGGATTTTGAAAACAATTCTGACTGGGATTTTATAACTTACGGAAATGATTTCGTTATTTAAAAATGAAAAATTTTATTGAAAATTTGGGCTGTTACAAGTTGGTATCAGAGCCTTGGTTTGAGGGATTTGGGCACTCCCTCAGGTGTGTCAGAACTCAAACTGAGGAAATGGTAAAACTGTTTTAAAAAAAAAATCAAAGTTAAAGACTTTTAAACCAATTTCTCGTAAGAAATAGAGAGAGTGAAATGCGCATAATCGGCCGAGCTCAAGTAAGTAATTTTTCCCAGTATATTAGCCATGCTATGATGATATTTGGAATGTGATAATCGTATGAATCTTGTTATGTGTATGCCTTTAAAATTATATACGGTTAGGGTCTTATAGCCTTTGAATGATTGATTTGGCCTTAGTTCCTCTTCATTGTCTGGTTGTTGTTCTAGGGTAGAGTATGTTATTCAAAAGTCTATTTGATCATGTTTTGTGTATAATTTGCATGCATAAGGCAACCTGTTATGATTGATTTGAGTTCTGGTTTGATGGGATTGAGCAAATCTTAGGATAGCCTAGGATTTGAACTATGCAGTAGTTTGTGAGATATATTTTGTTCTGGGACGAATTAGGGTTATCAGGTAGAGCCTTGGGGAAGGTACAGGCAGGTGTGGAAGGTAGTATTGGGCCCGTACTACTGAAAGTACAGGACCTGTACCCGAACTAATGTTAGATCTGGAAGCTCTAAGAAGAACCGGTGTGGAAGGATTCCCTTTTTGAATATCCTGATCATTATGTCTTATGGTATTTCAGTGCAGTATGGTGATGACACGTCATGTAACAATCTAAATTTTTAAATAAATTTTTAATTTTTAAATCCACACAAAAAAACACAATTTATCATCTCTCATCCAAATTATAAATGTTTCAAAACCCAAACATCAAAATTGTTTTTCACATATCCCAGAATCCTCAAAACATAAATCAACAAGCTGGTGTGTACAATCATGACGGCGCCTTCCTGCGATCCTGAGATGTACCTGAAACACATTTCACACAACACTGTAAGCACAAGGCTTAGTGAGTTCCCCAAAATACCACACACAAATGATTAGCCTCTCATGGCTATATCTCAATAAGGACCCTCCGGTCATGTGTCTCAGTGAAGACCCTCCGATCTCACGACTCAGTTTTGACCCTCTAGTCCTATCTCAATAAATGCACAGGATAATATACAGCATAAATCACAAAGACAGAAAGCATAATATCACATGTCTCAATATAAGCACATAAGACCCTCCGGTCGATAACACAAATAAGACCCTCCGGTTGCATAGTGATTACCACTCAAGTAAGTATAGTGAGAAGACTCACCTCGTAAGTAAAGCAAGTATGTCTTGCACTCACACTGTCGGCCTAGACTCCGCCTACATATGTCACAATCATCTCTAATTAACAATATATATTAATACTCCAAGGATGTTAAGCTAATTCCTCTACTAAATCTCAGAAAGGGTGAAAGACCATTTTACCCCTCCATGGTCTCCAAAGTCCACAACTTGACCAAACCCTAAAAGTCAACGAAAGTCAACACTCAAGTCAACAATCCATATTGACTCAACTCGTTGAGTGCATCTATGCGACTCGTCGAGTTCCTTCTGTTCCCAGAAAATCGGGAAAATTCGAGTCAACTCGCCGAGTTTGCATAATGTCCAGAATACTGGGGAAAAACCCTAACCAAATCGTCGAGTTGGCTCACCAACTCGTCGAGCTCCTTCATACCTTTCTCTCATTCAGACATTTTTAAGCAAGACTAAGGCCCCAAACTCTAGATCTAGCCTTCTAAGCTTGATATACCATGTAAAGCTGCAAGCTTTACGTCCATGAATGGCATTTAGGGGCTAACTTTGCCAAAACAAGGCTCAACAAGGGGTTTAAGGCATGAAGATTGGCCAAAGCTTGATAAAGCTTGAGGCTTTAGGCCTAAAGGGCCTAATAGTGTCCAGATCTGAAGTCTTAGCTTCAAAGCATACTCAAAACCAATAATGACTCAAGAAGAAGCTAGAAATGGCCATAAACTCTCTAATGGAGAGATCTAATAAACAAGTGATCAAGGTAATCAGTTTTTACCTTCAAATGATTGCTATAACTGAATGGATGCCGTATCTAAAGACTCCTTCTTGTTCGAAGCCCTTTACTCTTCAAGTTTCTTCAAGGAATGCACACAAAACACACACTCTTAGCCTTACACACTCACAAGATGGAAGATAGCTCGATTAGGGTTTGCCTCTGGGTGATAAAGTGATGAGGTAGGCGGGGTAAAGGGCTTAAGGTCCTTTAAATAGGGTGAAAACCCTAAAAATTAGGGTTTTCACACTCAGCTCCAATTTGTTGAGTTCGGTCCACCAACTCGTCGAGTTGGCTCTAAAATCACGCGGCCAATCTCAGTCTCTAATCGACGAGTTGGGGCCTCCAACTCGTCGAGTTTCCCTATCAATATGAATATAATAAACATTTAAATTTATACCTGTGAGTCAGGATGTTACAATTCTCCCCCACTAGAATCAGACTTTGCCCTCGAAGTCATTCTCTGGAAACAGCTCTGGGTACTGCTCACGCATCTTAGACTCCGGCTCCCAAGTCCACTCAGATCCCTTCCGATGCTTCCACTGAACTTTAACCAAGGGCACCTCCTTATTTCTCAAGATCTTCACCTTCTTATCCAAAATTTCCACCGACTTCTCAATGTAGTTCAGGCGATCATCAACCTGAATGTCCTCTAAAGGGACCACTGCCGTCTCGTCGGCTACACACTTCCTCAACTGGGATACATGGAAAGTGTTATGAATCTGGCTCAACTCTGCAGGCAACTCTAACTGATAAGCTACCTTACCCACTCGAGCAATTACTCTGAATGGACCAATGTATCTAGGGCCCAGCTTGCCCCGTTTCCTGAATCGAATAACCTCTTTTCATGGGGATACCTTCAGGAGGACAAAATCGCCGACGTGGAACTCTAGCTCAGAACGTCTTCGATCTGCGTAACTCTTCTGACACCTCTGGGCCGTCATCAACCTCTGTCTAACCTGCTGAATCTTCTTTGTCATCTTGAGCACTATCTCAGTGCTCCTCATCACTCTCTTCCCGTCCTCCCCCCAACATATGGGAGTCTGACACCTCCTCTCATATAAAAGCTCAAAAGGAGGCATCCCAATACTGGAGTGATGGTTGTTGTTATATGAAAACTCAGCCAGGGGCAGGTAGGAGTCCCAACTCCCACCGAAATCCATAACGCATGCGTGTAGCATGTCCTTGAGCGTCTGAATCGTCTGCTCGCTCTGCCCGTCTGTCTGTGGGTGGTATGCTGTGCTGAAACTATCGATGTTGGCACCCCATGTCGTGCCACCACCTCTCGAACATAGACCTCGGGCAATTTCTCTACTGGAGAGCTCTCACTTATAGCCAGGAAGTGAGCACTTTTTGTCAACCGATCTACAATCACCCAGATCGCATCGACACCCCTCGTATTCCTCAGTAATTTGGTAATAAAATCCATGGAGATCTGTTCCCACTTCCACAGGGGAATCTCCAAAGGCTGCAACTGGCCATGGGGGCGCTGGTGCTCTGCCTTGACCTGACGATAGGTCAGATATCTCTCGACTACCCATGCAACATCTCTCTTCATACATGGCCACCAATAATCCTTTTTCAAGTCCAAATACATCTTGGTGGCCCTAGGATGGATCGAAAATCTCGACCTATGGGCCTCCTCCATCAAAATCCGTTGGGCTCCACCCATAGATGGAACCCATATCCGCCCATGGAAGGTCATAAGCCCCCGACTACCAGTCTCAAACTCAGAAATCTGCCTGGTCACCCGCTCTCTCTTACGGTTCTATGGTCTCATGGTCACCACTTGGGGCTCTCAGATGGCATCTAAGACTGGAGTTATCACTGTCATCCTTATACACACGTCTCGAATCAAAGCACTCACTGCTCTATGACTCAGGGCATCAACTACCACATTAGATTTTCCCGAGTGATACAAAATCTCACAATCATAGTCTTTCACTACATCCAACCACCTCCTCTGTCTCATATTTAGGTTGGGCTGATCCATAAGGTATCTTAGGCTCTTATGGTCCGTGTATATGGTACATCGGACACCATAAAAATAGTGGCGCCAAATCTTGAGGGCGAATACCACCGCCCCCAGCTCCAAATCATGGGTGTGATATCTCATCTCATGAGGCTTCAGCTGCCTCGATGCATATGCTATCACGTGTCCCCTATGCATCAACACGGAACCCAATCTGGATATGGATGCATCACAGTAGACTACGAAGTCCTCTACTCTGTCTGGAAGGGCTAGCACTGGAGATTCGCATAATCTCTGGCGAAGGGTCTCGAATGATGCCTGCTGCTCAGGCCCCCAAGTGAAGATAATGCCCTTCCTAGTCAATTTGGTGACAGGAACAACAATCTTGCAGAAATCTCTGATAAACCTCTGATAATAGCCTGTCAGACCCAGAAAACTCCTGATCTTGGATGGGGACCTCGGCACTTCCCACTGCATAACTGCCTCAATCTTGGCCGGGTCGACGAAAATCCCATTCTGGTTAACGAGGTGTCCCAAAAACTAGACCTCTCGTAACTAGAAATCACACTTGGAGAATTTGGCATAAAGCCTCTCCATCCTCAACACCCCAAGAATCTCCCGAAGATGCTCCTCGTGCTGTTCCCTAGACCTCGAGTACAACAAAATATCATCAATGAACACGATCACCGCCGATCCAACATGGGCCTACACACCCGGTTCATGAGGTCCATAAACGATGTCGGTGCATTGGTGAGCCCGAAAGGCATCACCACAAACACGTAATGCCCATAACGAGTCCGGAAGGACGTCTTCTGGATATCCTCCTCGCAGACCCTCATCTGATGATACCCAAATCTCAAATCAATCTTGGAAAACCAAGATGCTCCCTGCAATTGGTAAAACAAATCGTCGATCCTTGGTAGTGGATAACGGTTCTTGACCGTCAACTTGTTCAACTCCCGGTAGTCGATGTACATCCGGTGTGAACCATCCTTTTTATTGACAAAAAGGATCGGCGCTCCCCACGACGAGCTACTCAGCCTAATGAAAACCTTCTCCAACAGCTCCTGGAGCTACGAGGATAACTCCTGCATCTCTGGCAGCGCAAGGCGATATGGTGCCTTGGCAATAGGCGTCGCCCCCGAATTTAGGTCGATCCAGAACTCCACCTGTCGCTCAGGAGGCACACCCAGCAATTCCTAGGGGAAAGCATCCGGGAACTCACATACCACTAGAACATCTGAAACGGAAATCGGTCTCTCAGTGAAAACCCGTGTATCCATCACATACGCTAAAAAGCCCATGCATCCCTACTTTAGACTCTACCTTGCCCTAGCGGCAGAGCAGAAAGCGGATCTCGATCTAGTCCCCTCGCTATAGACCCTAAGCACTCCCCCACTAGGGTCTCGTATCATCACCATCTGACACTCGCAGTCAATCACAGCTCCAAACCAGCTCAACCAATCCATTCCCACTATGACACAGACATTCCCCATCGCTATCGGTATCAAATCTATCGGAAACCCAACACCAAAAATCTCCAAAACACATCCTCGGAATACACCAGTGGCAAAAACCGCATGCTCTTCGGCTATTGAAACCCTCAGTGGTCGACTCAAAGCCTTGCGTCTAACACTAATGTGATGACTAAATGATAAACACACGAAGAATCGACTCGCACCCGAGTCAAATAACACCAAAGCAGGAACAGAATTCACAAGGAAAGTATCCATATAAAACACAATATAATCATAAACAGATAATAATAATATCATAAATAAGGAGATACATACCAGCAACAACGTCAGGTGCTGCGCGGACCTCCTCCGCAGTCAGCTGCAAGGCTCTCCCACGAGCTCTTGGAGCCTCGGCCTTCACCGGCCGGCCATCAGTAATGTGCAAAGCAATAGGAGAGGAAGCTTGGGCTGATCCTTGAGTGAGCTAAGGACACTCGGCCTTTCGGTGGCCAGTATGGTTGCAATGAAAGCAAATTGAAAATCCCTTGGGGCAGTCCTTCGCCATATGCCCCACCTTGCCACATTTGTAGCAAATCCCTGCTCGGAAAGATCCCTCATGACTCTTGACGCACTTACCACAAGTTCAACCATTCTGGCCTCCTGCTCTCGTATCAGCAGGCTTAGCCCGCTTGGTCGTCGGCTGCGACTAAACTGGTCTCCTGTCTCTACCCTGAGACTCTCCCTCCTCCTTGGCCTGAATCTCCAGCTCAATCTCCCTCCTCCTGGCATTGGTCTGTAGTTCAGCCAATGTCTGATATGATGAATGTTGGATTTAGTGTCTAAGCCCATAACTATAACCGGGATGTACTTGACCCGATTGTAGCATGGCCCTTTTGGGTTGCCTTCATTAGTGCAATTTGATAGGATGGACTGTTGAGAATAAGGTTATTTATGATTTATTAATATATTACAAGTATGATATATTAATATGAAATCATATTATTTAATTAGTATTGATCAAGAATTAATTTAGAATTAATTTAGTGATCAAAAGAGACTAATTAAATATGTGGGGATTGATTGTGTAAATCAATGATTCTAATAGTGTGGGCTAATGATCCATGGTTATTTAGGATGGGCTAAACCAATGAGATAATCTATGATAAGTCCATGGAGGTTAACCCATGGAGCCTAAGTATATGAAAGGTCATTAGGATTTACAAAGTGTAACCCTATCATTTGTCACACTATAAATAGAGTCCCCTAGAGCCAAAATCGGTGGCCTCATCTTTCCAAGAGAGTGATACACGATTTTAAGCTTGCTAACCTATTCTCTCAAGCCTCCTCTTGCATATGGTGTTTGTGAACCATTAGAGGCATCACACTTTAGGTTCTCAAGCTTTCAAAGGTCAAGAACTCTACCCTAAGCATCCAAACTAAGTTTTTATTATATAACTTCAATTGTATGCTAGCTAAGGTGAATGCTTTGGAAAAAAATGCATGTATAATTAGAGAAAACATAGATCCAAAGCATTTAGGGTTGCATGTGCACCATAGGAGTGTTATAGTGCTCAAAACCCAATAGTGGTATCAGAGTCTAGGATTGTTTTCTATTATATTTGATGCTTACTAATTTTTCAAAGCTGAAAAAGTCGAATTTTTGGCCTCTGACTGCTGAACTCGCCGAGTCCATGAACTGACTCGACGAGTCCACTCAGTAAAAGAGCAACTCGACGAGTCCAGTTCATGCACTCGTCGAGTAGCAGGCTCTGGTTGCAGAATTTCTAGTTTCTTGGCCTGGTTTGGATTGGGAACACTACCACACACTGTTTTGGATCATTAGAAATGTGTTTTTATGATATGGTAGTTCTTGTACTCATCCAACCACAAGATAATTGTCAAAGTTTTAAAATAATTGTTGTTTTTATATGATAAACAAAATTGCTTTCAAATTGTTGACTTGAAATTATCTTGATTATGAGTTTAGTTAGATCATAAATTATGTGATAATTTTAGTTGTTAGAAAAATGATCTAAATGAATTTTAATGACCTCCATAACTTGTCCTCAAGGTATGGAAAATGAAAAGTCTCATACATTAAAATGGCATTAACCTCATATGTTATGAAAATGAAAGGACAATTGTCAAATAATAAGATAATAGGGTAATTATTTGTATTATTTGATATGGATTGCCTTTCTACATGAGTTAGATTAGATGAATAGAATATTATATGATAATTTTTCCTTGTTAGAATTGATCTAAATATTCTTTAATGAGTTCCATAACTTGCCCTCAAGTTATGGAACATGAAAACTCTTTTCATAAATGTTTTTAATGAACTCCATAACTTGTCCTCAAGTTATGGATTATCAAGAGTCTTTTCATAAAACACACATTAAACTCATAAGTTATGGATATGAAGAGTTTTGACAAGATTCAAAACTTGCCCTCATGTTTTGGAATTTGTAAAGTCTCACTTTTGAAACATTTAAATTCCAAACCTTATAATTTTAAAGGTTTAAAATTCAACCCTTATACTTTATAATATTAAAAGTTAATACTTATATATATATATATATATATATATATATATATATATATATATATATATATATATATATATATATATGTATAAGAAAAGTCAGTCTTACCGTTAGTAGGCCTCATTCACGAAGCCGGTCTATAAGGGGGTATAAGGTTACTGCCTATAAAATGGCAGTTTAATGAGTGTCCACTCTCACCCACCGCTTCCTTGACTGGTGGAGGGTCGTTATCCGAACGGGTAGGATAGGACATTAATTCTCCCTCATTAAAAGTATAATGATAAATATAAAGTAACTAAACTTTTATTAAAAGTCCCAATCTTAGTTACTTTAGGAAAATATGAAATGGTGCTAATCCATGAAATTACACTTTGTACCTTGTTAAGTCATTAATGGAGCGTGTGTGGTTAACCGGCACACTAATCTGGGACTGACAATCTGTGGCAAAGGGTAACTTGATGTTAATCATAGATCCATGGAGCGTGTGTGGTTAACCGGCACATTGATTAGGTGATTTGTAACATTAAGTGTACCAAGTCAATTTGCATGGTTATTCACACCTTGTTTGTGATCCTCGGCATCCCAGTCACAAACTTGAAGGGCACAATCGATATTTAAACATGCCTTTGAAAATTTCAATGAATCTCAAAGATCTAGGAATTTCAAACCAATTAAAACTTAATAATTTATTTCGTTTTTTATGGTGGAAATTCGTAAATCGTCATTTACCTACCTTCAAATATTTTACAATTGGATTACGGCATCCCTCTTCGCAATTGTAATATATTGTATTGGGTCCTAGCCTTAATATTTCGTTTTGGGTGTTATTAAGGACTTAAATCAACTAACTTGAATTTCTCCCTTTATAAATGTCTAGGTCAGACAACTATGGTCTTCCCGAATATGTTGGAAAAGGCTTTCCACATGAAGATGATATTCCACAATATCATACTTCACTTCCTCCACCTCCTCCAATTATTCTCCCTAACCCACAAGTTCAAAGACTTGAAAATTTCAAGGTCACTCAAGCCCTATTGGCTAGCAAACACCAAGATGGAAGGTTTGTGTGTGCACATGTCTTGGAGATGAAGTCACACATTGACAGGTTGGGAATGTTAGGAGTCGTTGTGTCGAGGAAGTTGGCTGTTGACTTGGTTCTTCAGTCACTTCCCGAGTCGTATAGTCAGTTTGTTAAAGACTACTATATGACAGACCGCGACATGCCCCTTATCAATCTTACAAATTTGCTAATTACTGCTGAATCAACAATGATTTGGCGCACTGGTAATGCAAATTTGATTAGAAGATTTACTTCCCAAACTTCCATGGACATTGACAATGGAAACATTGGAAGTCCAGAAAAGATTTCTCTTTCTAAGGGAAAGGGAAAGGTTAAGTCTGAGATTGTCCCGTGTACCATTCCCAAAGAGTCCATTTGTTTCTATTGCCAAGAGAAGGGACATTGGTTGCGAAGCTGCCATATCTACTTGAAGGACCATAAGGATGGTAAAGTCAAAAAGTTTGACTCTGTTTCAGGTAAGACCACTATCTAACTCTATTAGGTTCCTATTTGGAGATTCTTAATACATGATGTGACAGGGTCGCATTTTGATGTTTTGTAGGATCAAAGAAAAGAAAGGAAGCTTAAAAGAAGAGTGAGCTGAATCTAATCGTGAAAAGATGGATTTTGATCGCCTGATTCGATGATCGGATTTTTGAGCTACTGCTTAGGAGTTATGATAGATTGCTTAGAAATTTGTAATAGCATAGTTTTCATATGTAATTGCATTGTAAGGAATTTTATAAATAAATAAAATTTTCACTTTTTATCTTATTTATATTTCCTTGCAAAGACATTTGTGAAAATTGATGTTTGTATGTTTCTATTTTAGCAATATGGATTTGATTCTTTCGTTTGTGGTAGTGTCTGAATTTACCAAATAAGGAAACATTCTCATCACATGTGACATCCC
Organism: Lactuca virosa; assembly: GCF_052849685.1. Classification (NCBI taxonomy): domain Eukaryota; kingdom Viridiplantae; phylum Streptophyta; class Magnoliopsida; order Asterales; family Asteraceae; genus Lactuca; species Lactuca virosa. The sequence continues at coordinate 21,625,892 of NC_136429.1, read as the reverse complement.
CAAATTTCTCGGCCAGAAAAGACCGATTTAATTTATGCTTTTAAAATAAAATCAGAGTAATCTTTTTAAAAGATGTTGCGGAATTTGTCCCCAAAACCAAACATGATAAAAATTTATCAAAACATTTCTTAAAGAAATATGTATTTTAATTATATATCAAAACCTCGGGATGTCATGTTCCGATACAGACCAAAAGCATAAACAGTACATTATAAGCCTTACAACTGATATTTACATCTACTGGCCTATAATCCAAAAATCCCTCGTCATCATCCAAACTATGCTCCGGGTCCACTACCTGTAATATAAAAAGCTGAGTGGGTCAGACTTGCGAGCCTGGTGAGCATATAGGGTTTTCAACCCACAAATAATAATAATTTATTAAATTAATCAACCAAAAATAAATTTATTAATTTCATCAACCAACAATAACCCTGATTACCCATTTCCGTTATCCTCACTTTATGTCCCTAAACACCTATCATAAGGGACCTAGTCTAAGGATTTTCATCGGGGTGACAACACTGCTTTAGGGATTCCTCAGCAATTTATGTCAAATAAGGCAACCATGCGGAGGATGGAGTACACCAGCGAACATATAGTTCACCAACACCTACAGTTTGCGAACCTGCTAGCGTTCCATTGGACTGTGTAGAAAGGTTTGTGGTCGTCATCTATACTCCGCTAGATGACTACAACAACAAAAACAACAACAACATCATCGAGGCCTCTCATCATTTTAACACACATCAACTATTTCATCTACCCATGTTTTACCCAACTTATTTGTAGATAAAAATAAATATACGGTTTAAAACTTGTATAAAACATCTATTCAACATCATCTCAAATAAACAAACAATATAATTACACATAGCACGTATTTTATAGAAAATACTTCATATCTATGTGTAAGATGAAAGTGACTACACACTCACTTGTTAAGACGATAATTGGGCAGCACCTCGTATCTTAAAATGATCGTTTCCGATAAAACCGGGATGTTTTCCCAAAAACCGGGCTTCACGCGGACAAAGTTTCGACTCGAAAACTCTTTTTCTCGGGATCTCCGGGGCTCTGGAACTTGCTTCGGGTGCTAGGACGATACATTAGGCTCCGGGGGTATTTCTTGCAATTTAGGAGAGAGTATAAGGGTGAGAGATGTAAAGAAAGTAAACAAAAATCGAGCAGCCTTGAGTTCTATTTATAGTGGCTGAACATCGGGGTTACATTGGGCGTAATGTCCTCGTACGCTGGGCGTACTGTGTTGCGGCTCAGTACGCTGGGCGTACGGGTGGATCATCTCGGACGCATCGGAGCTTCATACACACGTCGACCATGCGATGGAGTAGGCTACGTGGCCCAACTCAGACCATGAACACGAGTACGCTGGACGTACTCCCTTATGTGGGCGTACTCCAAATTTCCAAACTTCTAAAATTCGTATCTTTCACATACGAGCTCCTTTTTTGACGTTCTTTATATCCACGCGTAGGTGAGACTATGCTATACAACTTTCATTTAGACTCCGTCGGTTAATTTTGACTTTATTTTTAAAGTTATATTTTTAACAGGTCGGGAGAGCAAAAGTCCGTTAAAAATTCATAACTTCTTCATCCGACATCCGTTTTCATCTGTCTTTTTACCGTTGCACTAATATCGACGAGATCTTCGATTCTCGTTTAGATTGTGTCGGCTAAAAATCACTCGATCTAAATTTCGAGTTTTGGGTTGTATACTACTAAGTCGAAACTTAGAAAAATCATAACTTCCTCATATGAAGTCAGAGTTGGGCGTTCTTTTTAGGCACGCTCTCGGTTTAACGAACTCTACGACTTTCGTTTAGATCACTAAGGCTAAAAATCATTCTATCGTAAATTCACTATTTACGTCACGCAATGTCGTACCAGTTCTGTCGCGAAACTTCGACATGTCATAACTTCTTCGTTATAACTCTGATTTCGGCATTCTTTATATATCCAGAATCCTTGTTACGACCACTACAACTTCCTTCATAGATATTGGGTTTATCTAATATTTTATTTTAATGCTTATTTTTATCTTTAATTTATCAAATCACAACATTTAAGCATACAACACATAATACTCAAATAATACATTTTTATTATTTCAAAACGGGTTACAAAGGTTAACCTAGACTATTACATCATCATTAATGCCTAGCCTAGAAACACAGGCGTTACAATTCTCTCCCCCTTAGGATGATTCTGTCCCCGGAATCACACATCAGCAAACAAATGCGGATAGCGACTCATCATGTCACTCTCCGTCTCCCAGGTGAGATTTGGCCCATTCGTATGCTTCCAACGCATAAGCACTAATTCAACCATCTTGCGTCGCAGCTTCTTAGTCTTATGATCAACAATTGCCCCGATTCTTTAATTAATCTCTTACTTTCATCCAACCTTAATTCAGAAATTGAAATGATGTCGGGTACATCTCTCGTGAACTTCCTCAAATAACACACACGAAAAGTGTTATGTATACCATCTAGTTCTTCTGGTAGTTCTAGCTTGTAAGCTTGGTTCCCAATTCTCTGAATAACTTTAAACAGTCCAATAAACCTTGGACTCAACTTTCCCCTTTTACCAAATCTTATAAGTCCCTTCCACGGCGAGACTTTAAGTAACACCAAATCTCCAACTTTGAATGTTATCAGTTGTCTTTTCTTGTCAGCATAGCTCTTTTAACGATCTTGAGCTGCTAACATCCTTTCCCTAATCACTTTCAACTTTTCAGCAGTCTGATGGACTATTTCAGGTCTCATAAATTGCTTTTCCCCAGCTTCTAGCCAACACGATGGCGTTCGATACTTTTGTCCATACAAAGCTTGGTAAGGTGCCATCTTGATGCTTGAGTGGAAACTATTGTTATAGGAAAATTCTACTAGAGGTAAATGCTCATCCCAGTTACCTTGGAATTCCAAGGTACATGCTCGTAGCATATCCTCCAATGTTTGAATTGTTCGCTCGCTCTGACCATCGGTTTGCGGATGGTAGGCTGTACTTAGACACAATTTCGTACCCAATTCCTCTTGTAGACTTCTCCAAAACCTTGACGTGAAACGACTATCACGATCTGATACAATCGTTAATGGAACACCGTGAAGCCTCACAATTTCCTTCACGTAAGAATTCGCAAGCTTATCCATAGACCATTTCTCGTTGGCTGCTATGAAGTGCGCACTCTTAGTGAAGCGATCAACGACCACCTAAATCATGTCGTGACCGTTCTTTGTTTTGGGCAGTTTAGTCACAAAATCCATAGTGATGTCTTCCCATTTACCCATGGGTACAGGTAAAGGTTCTAAACTCCCATATGGTTTATGATGTTGTGCCTTAACCCTCACACATGTCACACACTCGGCCACATATTTAGCAACATCAAGCTTCATCGTCAGCCACTAGTAGTAGGGTTTCAGATCCCTATACATTTTCGTGCTGCTGGGATGAATCGAGTACATGGTCTTGTGAGCTTCTTCCATCAGAAGATCTCTTATTCCTCCCGTCTTAGGTACCCAAATCCTATCTTGGAATACCTTCAGTCCTTGACCATTTATATCGAACACTAATGTTTTGCCCAAACGTTCTTCCTTTCAGTCATTTTTCACTAAAGCTTCCTCTTGAGCATTCTTTATACTTTCCATAATTGTCGAGACAAATTCTATTCTCAATGCTCTTGGCCTTTTTCTTTCAAGATTGACTTTCCGATCGAGAGCATCGGCAACAACATTGGCTTTACCGGGGTGGTAAAGTATCTCACAATCGTAGTCCTTGAGTAACTCTATCCAGCGTCTTTGCCTCATATTCAATTCTTTCCGATTAAGGAGATATTGGAGACTCTTATGATCAGTGAAAAGTTTTCACTTCGTGCCATAGAGGTAATGCCTCCATATCTTTAGAGCAAATACTACCGCTGCCAACTCCAGATCATGAGTGGGGTAGTTCTTTTCATGCTCTTTCAACTGTCGAGATGCATACGCAATCACCTTTTCTCTTTGGGTCAGAACACAACCCAACCCAACACTAGACGCATCGCTATAGACAGCGAAATCTTCAACTCCGTCGGGTAGAGAAAGAATCGGTGCTTCACATAATTTCTTCTTTAGCAACTCGAATGCTTCTTTGTGCTTCTCACTCCATGGTCAAATCTATTAATGGAGTAGCGATTAAAGAAAAGCCTTGGATAAACCTTCGGTAATATCCAGCTAATCCTAAAAAGCTTCGGATCTCCATGGCACTTTTCGTTTGTTCCCACTTCATCACAGCTTCAATCTTTGCTAGATCAACCATTATCCCTTCCCAGTTCACCACATGGCCCAAGAATTGGACTTCTTGAATCCAAAAATCACATTTGGAGAACTTAGCATACAGCTTCTCCTTCTTTAAGACTTCTAACACTTCTCGCAAGTGTTTGCCATGCTCCTCTTGGCTTTTCGAGTAAATCAAAATGTCATCTATGAACACTATCACAGATTTATCAAGGAAGGGTTTACAAACCCTATTCATAAAATCCATGAATGCTGCTAGAGCATTGGTTAGTCCAAATGACATAACCAAAAACTCGTAGTGTCCATATCTTGTTCTGAAAGCAGTTTTCTACATATCCTGCTCTCTCACCTTTAGCTGATGATATCCTGACCTTAGGTCGATCTTTGAAAATAGCTTGAACCTTGTAGCTGATCGAACAGGTCATCAATCCTTAGCAATAGATACTTATTCTTTATTGTTGCCTTATTCAGCTCTCTGTAATCGATGCACATTCTCATGCTCCCATCCTTTTTCTTTACGAATAACACCGGATCTCCCCAAGGTGATGAACTAGGTCGAATGAAACCTTTGTCTAATAATTCCTGAAGTTGTGTCATAAGCTCCTTCATCTCTGTTGGTGCTAGTCGATACAGTGATTTTGCTATTGAAGTTGTTCCTGGTAAAAAGTCAATACGGAATTCTACTTGTCGATCAGGGGGTAATCCGGGAAGATCTTCGGGAAAGACTTCCGGATAATCACACACCACCGGAATATTCTGCACCTCCTTCTTTTCCTTCTTAGCATCCATCAAGAATGCTAGATATGATATACATCCCTTGGCGAAACACTTTATGGCTTTCATTATGAAAATGATTCCAGAGTTTACTCTGCGTTTGTCTCCATACACCATAAACGAATCTTTCCCTGGCGGGTTTACTTTTACTATCGTCTTCCTGCATAATATTTCAGCATCATTGGCGCTAAGCCAATCCATTCCCAGCACGATGTCGAAACCATTTAACTCAATAGGCAATAATTCCTCGTGGAACTTATTCACATTCAAGTCAATGAAGATGTTTTTCATACGATGGCTAACAGGTACAAATTTGCCACTAGCAACCTCGACTATTAAAGCATTAACTAGTCTATCAACAGGCAAAGCTAGTTTTCTACCAAGTTCATGCGAAATAAAGGAGTAGTTGGCTCCAGAATCAAACAAAATTTGGGCAGACAATTCGTTTAAGAGAAAGATACCTGATGTGACATCCACTGCATCCTTTGCAGCTTCCAGTGTCATCTGGAAAGCTCTGGCTTTTCGCTTTGGTGGGAGATTGGGCTTTACTGCATCCTTCTTCTTCGGGCAATCCTTCAAAATGTGCCCTTCTTCATTGCACCCATAGCAGACTTTCTTATTGAAGGTGCATTCATTGGCATAATGCCCAGGCTTTCCACATTTGTAACAAGTGAATTCCTCGCTACATTTCCCAACATGTTTCTTCTTACACTTGTCACACCATTTCGCTTCTACTCCTCCTCCGAATTTTCTTGAACCAGTCTTCGAGAACTTATTCTTTTTGTTGGAACCTAAAGTTCCTTCAAACTTTCTCTTTTCGCCAACTTCAACCTTGCTGGCCGCTCTCCCTTTAATCATATCTTCAACAGACTTGGCAGCGCATATTGCTGACTCCAAAGTAAGTGCCTGACGCACTGGCACTGCATACTCCAATGGAAGTCCCTTTGCGTACCTGTCTATTTTTGTCAGCTCATCTGGGACAATACATAAAGAAAACTCCATTTTGTTTGTGAAGTTGTTGGTGTATTCATCAATGGTCATACTTCCCTTCTTTAATGTCAGAAATTGGTTTTCTAGTTCAAGCACATTTTGGGCCGAGTAGTACTTGCGCTTGAATTGCACCAAGAACTCTGCCTAAGTCAGTTGCAGTGGCTCATTAGAGCTTGGGGTCTTCCCCAAAGTGTCCCACCAGCGAACAGCACCACCTCTGAACTGACGCACTGCAAATATGGTTTGTAACTTGCCTTGGCAACCACATGTCATGAAAGCCAATTCCATTTCCGAGATCCAATCCATTACTCCGACGGGATCTTATTTTCCATTGAAAGTTGATGGCTTGCAAGTCATAAAGTCTCTATACTTGAATCCATTTCTCTCCACTCTATCCTTGTGGTTATTTCTCCTAACCACAAGCGGTTCAGTTTGACCAACAGGTCTACTGTAGTTTCCTTCCCCAGACTAAATGTCATTTAATTCAGGTTGTTCAACAGGAATTAAAGGTTCACTCCTGTTGTTCAGCAATATTTGCCTCATTTCCTCCCTTTGTTCAGCCATCATTGTCTGAATCATGGCTTGTACTCCAGCCATGGTGATGGGTTCTGGTGCAGCTTCTACTATTGGCACCTGTTCCATCACTTGGGGTTGAGGTTGCTGATTTCTATCTGCATTTCCAGCTCCACTTCGGGTTCTTGCCATTTTGATCTATATACCAAATAAAGAGAATTTAGATATTTAAATTCTCCTTATCACTCCAAAATGTTTACATGCTAGTTCTAATATCGTAATCGTACGCTTAGAATCCTATACACATAAGGTTTCCAGATCCGTTTGGCAACAAACCATAGATCCGAACAAATAATGGCATATATGGAAAACATATAACACTTAGCACATAAAAGTATTTTAGGCATCTTTCCTAAAATAAACTAGTGCTCGTTTCTAAAATATGGTAGACACTCATCTCACGATCATCACTTAGCATTCTAAGTTTAAGTCTAGAAATCCTACAAATTCTTAGTTCGCTTAAACTAATGCTCTGATACCAACTGTGACATCCCCAAATTTCTCGGCCATAAAAGACCGATTTAATTTATGTTTTTAAAATAAAATCAGAGTAATCTTTTTAAAAGATGTTGCAGAATTTGTCCCCAAAACCAAACATGATAAAAATTTATCAAAACATTTCTTAAAGAAATATGTATTTTCATTATATATCAAAACCTCGGGATTTCATGTTCCGATACAGACCAAAAGCATAAACAGTACATTATAAGCCTTACAATAGATATTTACATCTACTGGCCTATAATCCAAAAATTCATCGTCATCATCCAAACTATACTACGGGTCCACTACCTGTAATATAAAAAGCTGAGTGGGTCAGGCTTAGGAGCCTGGTGAGCATATAGGGTTTTCAACCCACAAATAATAATAATTTATTAAATTCATCAACCAAAAATAAATTTATTAATTTCATCAACCAACAATAACCCTGATTACCCATTTCTGTTATCCTCACTTTACGTCCCTAAACACCTATCATAAGGGACCTAGTCTAAGGATTTTCATCGGGGTGACAACACTGCTTTAGGGATTCCTCAACAATTTATGTCAAATAAGGCAACCATGAGGGGGGATGGAGTACACCAGCGAACATATAGTTCACCAACACCTACAGGTTGCGAACCTGCTAGCGTTCCACTGGACTGTCTAGAAAGGTTTGTGGTCGTCATCTATACTCCGCTAGATGACTACAACAACAACAACAACAACATCATCATCATCATCGAGGCCTCTCATCATTTTAACACACATCAACTACTTCATCTACTCATGTTTTACCCAACATATTTGTAGATAAAAATAAATATACAGTTTAAAACTTGTATAAAACATCTATTCAACATCATCTCAAATAAAGAAACAATATAATTACACATAGCACGTATTTTATAGAAAATATTTCATATCTATGTGTAAGATGAAAATGACTACACACTCACTTGTTAAGACGATAATTGGGCAGCACCTCGTCTCTTAAAATGATCGTTTCCAATAAAGCTGGGATGTTTTCCCAAAAACCGAACTTCACGCGGACAGAGTTTCGGCTCGAAAACTCTTTTTCTCGGGATCTTCGGGGCTCTGGAACTTGCTTCGGGTGCTAGGACGATACACTAGGCTTCGGGGGTATTTCTTGGAATTTAGGAGAGAGTATAAGGGTGAGAGATGTAAAGAAAGTAAACAAAAATCGGGCAGCCTTGAGTTCTATTTATAGTGGCTGAACATCGAGGTTACGCTGAGCATAATGTCCTCATACGTTGGGCGTACTGTGTTACGGCTCAGTACGTTGGGCGTACACCGAGTACATTGGGCGTACGGGTGGATCATCTCGGATGCATCAGAGCTACGTACACGCGTCGACCATGCGATGGAGTAGGCTACGTGGCCCAACTCAGACCATGAACACGAGTACGCTGGGCGTACTCCCTTACGCTGGGCGTACTCCGAATTTCCAAACTTCTAAAATTCGTATCTTTCGCATACGAGCTTCGTTTTTGACATTATTTATATCCACGCGTAGGTGCGACTATGCTATACAACTTTCATTTAGACTCTGTCGGCTAATTTTGACTTTATTTTTAAAGTTATATTTTTAACAGGCCGGGACAGGAAAAGTCCGTTAAAAATTCATAACTTCTTCATCCGACGTCCGTTTTCGTCTTTCTTTTTACCGTTGCACTAATATCGACGAGATCTTCGATTCTCATTTAGATTGTTTCACCTAAAAATCACTCGATCCAAATTTCGAGTTTTGGGCTGCATACTACTAAGTCGAAACTTAGGAAAATCATAACTTCCTCATACGAAGTCAGATTTGGGCGTTCTTTTTATGCACACTCTCGGTTTAACGAACTCTACGACTTTCATTTAGATCACTAAGGCTAAAAATCGTTCTATCGTAAATTGACTATTTACGTCACGCAGTGTCGTACCGGTTCTGTCGCGAAACTTCGACAGGTCATAACTTCTTCGTTATAACTCGGATTTCGGCATTCTTTATATATCCGGAATCCTTGTCACAACCATTACAACTTTCTTCATAGATATTGGGTTTATCTGATATTTTATTTTAATGCTTATTTTTATCTTTAATTTATCAAATCACAACATTTAAGCATAAAACACATAATACTCAAATCATACATTTTTATTATTTCAAAACGGGTTACAAAGGTTAACCTAGACTATTACATCATCATTAATGCCTAGCCTAGAAACACGGGCGTTACATCACCCAAGTTTCAATTGGACAGAAACTTGGAATCATGCAACTTGTATTGTATGATGAATGAGAACCTTCAACTTTGGGAAATTAGGACTAATTCCTTGTTCACATGTAAATGTGAGTCAAGTAAAGGATCGAGTACACCACAAACAACGATAAGACTATTCATTATGTTTTACTAAAGTTAGTAAATATGGTTATGCTTACAAGATTAAGTATAATTCTGAGTCATTGAAAAAAGTCTCAATGTATAGTAGAACGAATAAGAAGAATCAAATTAGGCAGAAAGATAAAAGTTTCTCCAATCTGAAAAGATGGGAGAGTAGTTGAGTATCGTGTTTTATGATCAACTTAATGATTATGAAAAACCATATCACAATTTGATCCTCTAAGGACATCTTAGTGCATTTATTTGGCTAAGAAGAGGAATCATGAATTATTGAAATGGTTAAATCAATTAAGATGAATCATACTTCGTTCCAAAATCAAATCTTAGAGTCATCCTCCAAAGTTTGTATATTAAGTGACATATCAGCAAATGTAGAGTAAAATGTTTTCTACTCTTGTACATTTGAAATTGGTAAAGTTGTAATGTTTTGGATAAAACAAAGATCAACTAAGACCGATTGTCAATAGCGCTTGTCTTGATAAGAAATCGCACTAACTCTTGAATATTTGTTTGTCAAAGTAATGTGCTTGACAGAGAGAAACTTATATGTCAAGAGGTCAGTGGGAGTCTTAAAGGTCTTTAAAAGTTTCAAGAACTAAACAAGAGTAAACCTATTGTTAATCACTAGCACACGACTTGAGGTTTGTAGCCTATCGTGTTGACATATTCTTGTTTATGTGCCCATTCCAGTTGAAGTTGACTATGCGTGTGAGTTCTACGAGTACTCAATTGTTTGCATAACAACCTAGAATCAATGGTAGGCCCTTGAGCTTCCAGGTGGCAAGAAATTAAGATTGAACAAGTCTAGTCCATATGAGTTTGGATTTGTCACTAACCATGTCTTGTGATTATGGTTATGACAAATTCACGTGGATAGGAACACATACACCATAAAATCTAAGTGTCATAAGGTTTCTCTCCAATTCATGAAAATGGTTGTGAGGAAGCGCTTTCACTAAGTAGATTTTAAAGAGTTAGCAATTGTGATATTTTCATTCTCAAATTCGATTATGATTACGGCATCCCTCTTCAAAGTTCGAATTGTGAGAAATGGAAAAAGGTCTAAACATTTGAGACTTATTGTTGTAAGTTCTAAAAAATTTTAGACACACATATGAGCTTCCTAATAAAAGGTGTGTGAGCTTAGATAAAGGCTTATCGAAGCATCTCGTGTCGGAAGTCTAAACTTTGTTAAGAAAGTCAACAAGTATTGATTTCTAGAAGTCCAGTTTATTTATGGGTACATGACAAAGCTAGTGGGAGCATAAGTGTTATGCTAGTAAGATAATAATTATTATGCTAGTGGGAGCATAATTATTATGGTAAGTGTTGCGAGTTAGCAATGTTAATTATAGAAAACAAAGTTTCAATTTGCAAAGTTGCAGGGTTGAAAAGTTGTTTTGCTATAATTAAGGGAGAGGAACTTATACTTCATTTTTCAATTCTAAAAGCTTAGATTGATTTTTTTAATCAAATTTAGTCACAGACATATATGAATTCGACACAAGGAAATTATATATATGGAAATGTTAATTTCATTCTCAAAAGTCGATTATGATTACAACATCCCTCTTCATAGTTCAAATTGTGAGAACATGGCAAATAGAAATATTATAATAAAAGACTGATCAAGTATCATGTCTTTATGTAAGACATTATGAATCGTGTCCTATATGCTTCGGATATAGGGTCGATTGCATATGTTATAATATTCATGTGTTCTAATTTTCTAAATGCCTAGGGCATTAAGAGGGAAAAATGACTAGAACTAAATATGACTAAAGTGGTTAAACAACTGTCAAGGATAATGTAAGGTTCGCTAAGGATTGGTTGCTTATGGATAGTTGGAAGTATAGTAATGAATGGGCCATATTGATATAATTCTGAATAGATAGGATTCTGTTAAGAACGGATAGTCATATGGCAATTATGGAAACGTTTCCATAATAGGAGTTGGATATCAAGAATATATGAGTAAGTTAGAAACTTTTATGCAAAGAAGGATGTTCAAAGGAATGTACTTTGAATTTGAGGCTTCATCTCCATGGAATTGTCTTGTAACAATCTCCAAAGGAATACTTTGTAATACCGTTGGTCAAGTCTCTGTGACTTTTGGTACCTAGACATTACAAAAAGAATCTTTGCATAATAGTTTAGAACTAACACATTCTGATAATGGCAAGAATTTGGTATTCTTACACTTAAAGATTTGGAATTGTGAAATGAGTTTAATTGGAAATCAAGTTGATTTATTTCACAAAGTAACGACCATAGGTAAACATAGTGTGCATGCTTGGAGCATGGGATAACTATTGTTTTAATTCAAGTATTAAGTTGATCAATAGAAACATTATACAATGAATAATGAGTAATCAATATGGTGATTAAATAAAAGGTGTTTTATTTACGCTCAAAAGTTTTGGGGCCATATAGGATTAGAATTATTCTTGTGTTTCACTTTGCATGTTATGACTTCCTGAATAATAAGATTATTTAAACCATCCACAGTCGATCATACGTTGGAAGTAAGTATGAAAGAAGACTGTCATGAGTTGGCTTGTAGATTGTCTAAGGCGTTAGGCATAGCAATAGTTTGCTACACCATTCATGAGTACTTCTGAAATAAGATTTGAGTATTGGATCAACCCGCACTCACTTGAATCACTTCATGGAATTTATCACGAGTGATCGTAAGACGATAATATCATATAAGTCTTCAAACCTAGATATATGAGTTGTTGACTATGAATTACTTGTGCATTGATGATACAAAAACGCATCAGTAACTTGATGTTATAAAACGTATCGTTGTGCATAATTTAATGAGTAGTTAGTACAAGCATATAATGTCGAAGTTTATATGTTCCCTTTTATCCTAAGAGGATTAAAAGCGATATCTTGGGCCCCTCGATGATTCTGTTTTGACTTATGTGTTGGGCTCGGTCAGAACTAAATTGATGTGTTCAGTTATGTTCTATGTCAGACGAATCGGAAATCGGGAAACAAACAGCTGGACAATAAGTATGACATTGTTCCATGTATTTGTCCAGCCGATATCTTGAGAACAGAGGATTATATGATCCCTTATCTAAAGGCTGCGTCACTGACTGGGCAGAGTCGACAGCGACTTTTGAAAGCTTACGATTGCTAAGTTGGATCCTAGAGTTACATTGGCAGTTATAATTATTAGACTTATCCAAGTGGGAGACTGTTGGATTTAGTGTCTAAGCCCATAACTATAATTGGGATGTACTTGACCCGATTGTAGCATGGTCCTTTTGGGTTGCCTTCATCAGTGCAATTTGATAGGATGGACTTTTGAGAATAAGGTTATTTATGATTTATTAATATATTACAAGTATGATGTATTAATATGAAATTATATTATTTAATTAGTATTGATCAAGAATTAATTTAGAATTAATTTAGTGATCAAAAGAGACTAATTAAATATATGGCGATTGATTGTGTAAATCAATGATTCTAATAGTGTGGGATAATGATCCATGGTTATTTAGGATGGGCTAAACCAATGAGATAATCCATGGATAGTCCATGGACGTTAAACCATGGAGCCTAAGTATATGAACGGTCATTAGGGTTTACAAAGTGTAACCCTATCATTTGCCGCACTATAAATAGAGTCCCCTAGAGCCAAAATCGGTGGCCTCATCATTCCAAGAGAGTGATACACGATTTTGAGCTTGCTAACCTATTCTGTCAAGCCTCCTCTTGCATATGGTGTTTGTGAACCATTAGAGGCATCACACTTGAGGTGCTCAAGCTTTCAAAGGTCAGGAACTCTACCCTACTCAAGAAGTAAGCATCCAAACTAAGTTATTATTATATAGCTTCAATTGTATGCTAGCTAGGGTGAATTCTTTGGAAAAACAAAATGCATGTATAATTAGAGAAAACATATATCCAAAGTATTTAGCGTTGCATGTGAACCATAGGAGTGTTATAGTGCTCAAAACCCAACAATGAGTTCACCATGAACTCCGGAATATCTCGTCTCACAATGCTCAAGTACCAGCTTACACGTGCCTGTTCCGTAGACATGTGCTCAGGGTAGAACAACGATCTCTCATGAAACATCCTCGTAATCTCTGTCACGGTTTCTATCTTCTGCTTGAGACACAGAAACTCCTTGGCCAATCCCTCCCTTTCCACCTGGGGAACATACTCGTCTCGGAATAACTGGGTGAGCCTCGCCCAAGTCACTGATGCATGGTCTGCAGGAGAATAATCAGTCGTCACAAACCTCCACCAGTCCTTCGCTCCCAAGCGAAGATGGTTCAGCGCAAATCGAACCTTCAGGTCCTCAGGGCATGAACAAGTATAAAAACATCCCTTGATATCAGAAATCCATCTCATAGCAGAAATCGGGTCCTGGGTCTCGTCAAACTCCGGTGGCTTCGTTTTGCTGAACTCTCGAAGCAACAACGAATCACCTCCATGTGGCCTCGCAGTTGCAAGGGCTGCGACAGCAGCAGCCTCCGTGACAGCAGCATAACGCTCGTCAAAAGTCTCAATCAACATTATCTTAATAGACCCGAACATCTCTGGAATGGCCTCCCTAATAGCTGTGCCAACCTCCTCAGCAATGATCCTACGGATCTCCTCGTCACTGGTACTCCCCCCCCCCCCCCCGGGGGTTGCTGCGAGTAATCACCATAGTCTCTCTGAAACACAAACAAAAAAATCATAAGGGACTGGCTAAAACGCACTCACAATTACCCATCCCTACATGCCTCTTAGTATCCTAAGGTTCTTACTTGGGTCGCGTACAGATCTGGTGCTTTCAGTAGTACGGGCCCAATACTACCTTCCACACCAACCCATAGTTGTCCCAAGTCCTCCTCCTAGGATCCTAATTCACAAGTACTCTAATCCCTCACGGATATCAAACTACTCTCTCAGTAGATCCCTCGAATGAACATCTAGGTATTCCTCATAGATTACTCTTTGACTCAAAACTATCTCTCAAAGATTTCCTGCCATGTACCCCTACTCAGCACACACAGAGAGCAAATAGCAGGTAATGTCAAACAACAGCATCCTCCTAGGCTAAGGCATAATGAATCAGGCAACTCTAGCTCTAAATCCCCAAAATACCTAGCCTATCATCTAGCATGTAGCTCTAATATCTCATAAATATCTCATCTCAAAATATAAACAAGTAAGGGTATTTTGGGAAATCATCGTTCGGGCTCTGGCTGATTGTACACACTGCTTCATCTCGTTGTTGGATTAATGTCTAAGTCTATAACTATATTTGGTATGTACTTGACCCGACCTGGCATGGTCCATTTGGGTTGCACTTCACCGGCACAATTTATATGGATAGTCTTTTGAGAATAGTATATTTATGATTTATATTAATATATTATAAGTTCTAATATATTAATATGGAATCATATTATTTAATTAGTATTGATCAAGAATTAATTTAGAATTAATTAAGTGATCAAAAAGAACTAATTAAATATGGACTCTTATATATATGGAATGGGCCAAGTTCATTTAGGTTGGGCTAAGCTTTCATGGATGGTCCATGGAGCTTTTAACCCATGGATCCTATGTAAATGAAAGGTCATGGGTATTAGGGTTTACATGGATGTAACCCTAATCCTCCATAATATATAAAGGGGTCCTTGGCTCACAAAATTATGACAAGTGTGTGAAAATAAGAGTGAGCCGATTTTAGTGTGCATACATATTTTCTCAAGTTCTTCCAAGGTGTTTTGGTGATTTGTGATTCCATTTGAGGCTTCCACACTATTGGGGCTAAGCTCTTAAAGCTTGAAGACATCAAGCTACATCAAAAGGTATGTCATCTAACTAGAACTTTGTAGTATAGGTGCTTCATAATATGCTAGTTAGGATGAAACCTTGGAATATTTAATATTTGTATGTATAATAGAGAAAACATAGATCCAAGGTTTATAGGGTTGCATGTACACCATAGGAGTGTTAAAATGCTCAAAACCCAACAGTGGTATCAAAGACAGGTTGTTTTCTGTTATATTGATGCAAATGTTTTATTTTCAAGTTGAAAAAAAAGGAAAAAAAACATGACGTTTGTCAAATTTTAAGATAATTACTTGTTGTGTGAAAAACTAATTATTTGTAAAATTTGAATCATTTGCTATATGAGTTGAATTAGGTCAAATTTAGTAAAAGATAAAATGATATGATTATTTTATTAGTTTTAAAAGTTTGATCTAAATGTTTTAAGGAATTACAAATTTTGTCATAAAATTTTGCAGCTCAAAAGTTTTTTTTAAAGTTGTGATCTTAAGTGTTTTGAAACTTCCATAAGTTATGGATATGAAAGTTTTTTTTTTTAAAAAAAATTGATTAAAGTTTTTATGGAGATACAAAATTTGGAGTTAATGTTTTAAAGAATTCCATAACTTGTTCTTAAGTTATGGAACATGAAAAGTTTCATCATAAAACAAGTATTTAACTCCATAAGTTATGGAATCCAAAGGTTTTCAAGAGTTAAAAAAACTTGCCCTTAAGTTTTGAAATTTGGAAAAAACTTTTTATGGAAAAAAAAGAATTGAATTCTAAAACTCTTGGGTTCATAACTTAAACAATTAATTAAATGGTTTTAATTTTGAATTTAATAATTGGAATTATGATGTTTTATTGAATAATTCAAATTAACTCTTATGGACTTTATTAATAGTTAATTAAAGCGTTTAATTAAAAAAGTATTATTAAATCCATAAATAAAGATATGGTTTGAGTTTAATTAAATTAAAAGTTTAGTTTAATTAATAGATTAAACCACCAAGTATTTTAAATGTCTAAAATACACCCTTATACTATTATAATATTAAAATTTTAATATATTATATGTATAAGAGCAAGTCGTCTTACCAATAGTAGGCCTCATTCACGAAGCCGGTCTATAAGGGGGGTATAAGGTTACTGCCTATAAAATGGCAGTTTAATGGGTGTCTACTCTCACCCACCGCTTCCTTGACCGGTGGAGGGACGTTAGTCGAACGGGTAGGACAAGGACTATAATTCTCCCTTCATTAAAAGTATTAATGATAAATACTAAGTAACTAAACTCTTAATAATACCCAATCTTAGTTACTTAGGAAAATGTGAATTTGGTGCTAACCCATGAAATTACAATTTGCACTTTGCTTAAGTCAGTTAGTGGAGCGTGTGTGGTTAACCGGCACACTAGCTTGATTTAACAAGGTAGGCAAAGGGTAACTTAATGTTTATCATAGTATCGGTGGAGCATGTGTGGTTAACCGGCACATCGATTGAGGGGTAAATATTAAGGGTACCAAGTATATTTGCATGGTTATTCACACCTTGTTTTGTGATCCTCGACATCCCAGTCACAAAACCTGAAGGGCACACTCGAGATTGAAACATGCCTTTGAAAAGTTCAATGAATCTCAAAAGAATCTAGGAGTTTCAAAACCAATTAAAACCTAATAATACATTTCGTTTATCTTGGTGGAAATTGGTGAATCGCCATTCACCTACCTTCAAATATTTTATAGCTTGGATTACGGCATCCCTCTTCCAAGTTATAAAATAGTTTGCTGGGTCCTAGCCTTAATATTTCATATTGGGTGTTATATTAAGGACTTTAGATCAACTATCTTAAATATCTCCCAAAAGATGTCGAGTTCAGACATCTATGATCTTCCCAAATCTCTTGGAACTTTACTTCCTCCACCTCCTCCAATTATTCTCCCTAACCCACAAGTTCAAGGTCACTCAAGCCCTAATGGCAAGCAAGGTCTATGTGTGATCACATCTTAGAGATGAAGTCACATATTGACAAGCCGGGAGAGTTGGTTTTCAAAGTCTTGAGAAAGTTGGATGTTCAATCACTTTCTAAGTCACATAGTGAGTTCCTTTGGGACTACTATGATACAGACTATGACATGAACCTTAATGATCATATCTATTTGCTTGGTGCTGCTGAATCAGCAATGATTTGGAACGATAGTGAAGCAAATTTGATTAGAAGATCAAGTTCCCAAAAACTTTATGGACAGTGACAATGGTGACACTGGAAATCCAGAAAAAGCATTCTCTTCCCAATGGAAAGGGATTGGCCATAGTCAACCCGGTTGACCAAATGGTAAAGAGAAAGGCTAAGTCTGAGATAGTCCCATTACCAAAGGGTCCATATGTTTATTTAGCCAAAGGAAGGGGCGTTGATTGCAAAGCTGCCAAATTTACCTAAGGATGTTAAAGTCAATAAGTTTGACTCTACATCAGGTAGAGCCCATTATCTAACTCTGTTAAGTTCTATTCTGAGATCCTCATTACATGATGTGACTGGGTCACATGTTGATGTTTTAAGAATCAAAGAATAGAGAGAAATCTTAAAGGAAGTATATGCTGATTCTGATCGCGAAGGTGGATTTTGATCGCATCAGAATTTTGAGCAGTTGCTTAAGAAGTTATGATATATTGCTAAGGAATAGATAACAACAATTTTCCATGTGGATTGTAAGGATAAGTTTTTCCGCAAAGTTTTAAAATAAAAGAAAATTGTTTAATTTTATTTATTTGAAGTATCGTTACAATGGCATTTGTGGAAAATTGTTGCTTATATGATTCCACTGACAGCAATATTGGAAAATGGATTTGATTCTTTCATTTGTAGTAGTGTCTAAATTTACCAAATCAGGAAAGTTCCTCATCGCCCAAGTTTCAATTGGACCGAAACTTGGAATCATGCAAGTTGAATAGTATGATGAATGAGAACTTTCAAGCATTGGAAAATCAAGACTGATTACTTGTTCACATGGATGTGTGAGTCAAATGAAGGACTAAAGGGATCGAGTACACATTCTTGTGCACTGGTCATGTCCACCACAAAGCTCGTTAAGACTATTTGATTTACTAAAGTTTAGTAAATATGGTTATACTTACAAGTTTAAGTATAATTCTGAAACATTGGAAAAGTCTCAATGTATGGCAGAACGAATGGGAAGAATCAAATTAGGCAGAAAGATAAAAGTTTCTCAAATCTAAAAAGATGGGAGAGTACTTTAGTATCATGTTTGTGATCATCTTAATGATTTAGAAATCATATCACAATTAGTCCTCTAAAGGTCATCTTAGTGCATTCTTATGACTAAGAAGAGGAGTCATGAATTGTTGAAATGGTTAGATCAAGAAGATGAGTCATACTTCGTTCCAAAACAATTCTTAGAGTCATACTCCAAGATTGTAACTTGAGTGACATATCTTAAAGAAAGGTTTAAAACACTTGTTAAATGTAAGAGTAAAAGTGTCCTACTCTTGTACATTTGAAATTGGTAAGTTGTGATGTTTTGGATAAAACAAAGACCAACTAAGGCCAATTGTGTGAAGTGTTTGTCTTGATAAAGAATCTGCACTATCTCTTGAATATTTGGCAAGATAGTCTTATATGTCAAGAGGACAGTGGGAGTCTTAAAGATCCTAAAAAGAATTTCAAGAACTAATCAAGAATAAAACCTAAGGTTCTTCACTAGCACACGACTTGAGGTTTATAACCTATCGTGTTGACATATTATGTGCTCATTCCAGTTAAAGTTGGATTTGCATAGGATTCTGAAAATTCTCAATTGGTTGCATAACAACTTGGAAGCAATGGCAGGCCCTGTACTGCCAGGTGGCAAGAAGTTAAGATTGCATAAGTTCAGTCCATATGAGTTTGGATTTGTCATTATCCTTGTCTTGTGACTATGGTTTTGACGATTCACATGGATAAGAACACATACACCATAAAATCTAAGGGTCATAAGGTTTCTCTCCGATTCATGAAAATGATGGTGAGGAAACACTTCCACCAAGTAGATTTGAAGCAGATGGCAAAAGGTCTAAACAATTGAGACTATGATTACGGCATCCCTTTTCATAGTTCTGAAATTGTTTAGACACACATGCATGTTATCTAAGGAAAGGTGTATGATTTTGATAAAGTTTTATCAAAGCATCTCGTATCAGAAATCTGAACTTTGGTAAGAAAGTCAATAAAGTATTGATTTCTAGAAGTCCAGCTGATTTCTGAGTACATGTCAAAGCTAGTGGGAGCATAAGTGTTATGCTAATAATCATCATGTTAGTGGGAGCATGATAATTATTGTTAGTGTTGCAAGTTAGCAATGTTAATTATAGAAAACAAAAGTTTCAATTCGTGAGGCTGCAGGGATTGAAAAAGTTGTTTTGCTATAATTAAGGGAGAGGATATACTTCATTTCAGTTCTAAAGGCTTAGATTGAGACCTTAATCATCTTTAGTCAAGAATATATATATATGAATTTCATGTTGGATTGGTTCAACTTAAGGAAATTCTATATATTGCGTTCTCAAAATTCGATTATGATTACGGCATCCCTCTTCATAGTCAAATTTTGAAAACATGGCAAATAAAAATATTGTAGCAAAAGACTGGTATAGAATCATGTCTTTATGTGAGACATCATGAATCGTGTACCATTTGCTTTGGGTACAGGATCGATTGCATGCGCTATAATATTTGTCATTTCTAAATTTTTCCAAATGCCCAGAGGCATTAAGAAGGGAAAAGGTCTAGAATTGGAAATGACTAAAATGATTAAGCAATTGTCGAGGACAATCTGAGGCTTACCAAAGATTGGTTGCTCAGGGACAGTTGGAAGTATAGTGCTGATTTTTGAAGGACCATATTGACATATTCTGAAAAGAGGCATCTCTTGTTCAGAAGTGATAGTCAAAATGAGAATATGGAGTTGTCTCCATAGGTGGAAGTTATCTGTGTAAGATTAGAAAACTTAATGCAAGAAGCATGTCCAAAGCAATGTACTTTGAATATTAGACTTAGTTTCCATGGAGTTGATCTCCATTGGAATACCTTATAATGACTGTTGACAAGTCTTTGTGACTTTGTACATATTCATTACAGGAGGGTCAGTACATATAAGTTTAAAATCTAAACAGATTTCGATAAATGATAGGAATTTGAAATTCTCACATTTTTCGATAAGGATTTGGGAGTGTGAAATTAGAATCATTGAAATTATGTTCAATTGGTTTATTTCACAAAGTAAGGATCATAGACAAACATAGAGTTCATACTTGGTGTATGGCAAAGCTATTGTTTAAGAAAAACATAGTGTACATGCTTGGTGCATGAGACAACTAGTGTTTTTAATTCAAGTATAAAGTTGATAAAACCGAAACAATGAATAATGAGTAATCGGTATGGTGATAAATAAAAGTGTTTATTTATATTCATAGGGTTTGATACCATATTTGATTCATTTATTCTTGTGTTTCACTTTGCATGTTTTGACTTCCAGAATAACTAAGTCGCTCTTCCTGAATGATTAAGTTATTCAAACCATCCACAGTCGGTCATATGTTGGAAGTAGATATGAATCAAGACTATCATGGGTTGGCTTATAGAGGTCTAAGATGTTGGACAAAGCGGTGCTACAACACTCATGAGTGCTCATAAGTTCTGAGTATTGGATTCAACCCACGCTCATTTGAATCACTTCATGGATTTTATCACGAGTGATCATGAGATGATAATATCTTATATTCTTAAAACCTAGAGATATGAGTTGTTACTATGAGTTGGTTATACATTGATTGCACGAAAACGCATTGGTAACTCGATGTTATAAAACGTGCATTTGTGTATGATTCAACAAGTAGTAGAACAAGCCATATGAGTCGAAGTTTATCCATTCCTTTTACCTTCGGGATAAAAGCGATATCTGTGGGCCCCTCAATGATTTAGCGATGACACATGTGAGTGCTTGGCCAAGCCAGGACTGATTTGATTTGTTCAATCAGTCAGTCATCATAAATCGGAAATCGGGAAACAACAAATGGACAGAAAGAATGATTGATAATGCATGTCTCAGTCCATATGATATCTAGAATGGAGGAATATATGATCCCTTATCTAATGGACAAGTCATTGACAAAGGTCAGAGTTCATCGGCAAGGTCAGAGTTCGACAGCGGCTTTAAGAGCTACGATTGCCAGTTAGGTTTTGAAGTCATACTCAATAATAGTTTTAGACTTATTCAAGTGGGAGACTGTTGGATTAATGTCTAAGTCCATAACTATATTTGGTATGTACTTGACCCGACCTGGCATGGTCCATTTGGGTTGCACTTCACCGGCACAATTTATATGGATAGTCTTTTGAGAATAGTATATTTATGATTTATATTAATATATTATAAGTTCTAATATATTAATATGGAATCATATTATTTAATTAGTATTGATCAAGAATTAATTTAGAATTAATTAAGTGATCAAAAAGAACTAATTAAATATGGACTCTTATATATATGGAATGGGCCAAGTTCATTTAGGTTGGGCTAAGCTTTCATGGATGGTCCATGGAGCTTTTAACCCATGGATCCTATGTAAATGAAAGGTCATGGGTATTAGGGTTTACATGGATGTAACCCTAATCCTCCATAATATATAAAGGGGTCCTTGGCTCACAAAATTGGCACAAGTGTGTGAAAATAAGAGTGGGCCGATTTTAGTGTGCATACATATTCTCTCAAGTTCTTCCAAGGTGTTTTGGTGATTTGTGATTCCATTTGAGGCTTCCACACTATTGGGGCTAAGCTCTTAAAGCTTGAAGAAATCAAGCTACATCAAAAGGTATGCCATGTAACTAGAACTTTGTAGTATAGGTGCTTCATAATATGCTAGTTAGGATGAAACCTTGGAATATTTAATATTTGTATGTATAATAGAGAAAACATAGATCCAAGGTTTATAGGGTTGCATGTACACCATAGGAGTGTTAGAATGCTCAAAACCCAACACTCGTATCCTCTTAAAATCTTTTGATCGTCTAGAAAATCATTTCTTTTTAGAAAATTTTCTCAAATCCTCAGTTTGAGTCCAGACATACCCGATGGTACATCCGAATCCCTCAAACCAAGGCTCTGATACCAACTTGTAACACTCTAAATTTTTAACTAAATTTTTCATTTTTAAATCAACACAAAAACACAGTTTAACATCTCTCATATCCAAATTATAAATGTTTCAAAAGCCAAACATCAAAATTGTTTGTCACATATCCCAGAATCCTAAAAACATAAATCAACAAGCTGGTGTGTACAATCATGTCGGCGCCTTCCCGCGATCCTGAGATGTACCTGAAACACAATTCACACAACACTGTAAGCAAAAGGCTTAGTGAGTTCCCAAAAATACCACACACAAATGATTAGCCTCTCGTAGCTATATCTCGATAAGGAACCTCCGGTCATGTGTCTCAGTGATGACCCTCCGGTCTCACGACTCAGTTTGGACCCTCTAGTCTTATCTCAATAAATGCACATGATAATATACAACATAAATCACAAAGACAGAAAGCATAATATCACATGTCTCAATATAAGAACTTAAGACCCTCCGGTCGATAAGACAAATAAGACCCTCCGGTCGCACAGTGATTACCACTCAAGTAAGTATAGTGAGAAGACGCACCTCGTAAGTAAAGCAAGTATGTCTTGCACTCAAACTGTCGGCCTAGACTCTGCCTACATATGTCACAATCATCTCTAATTAACAATTTTAATTAATACTCCAAGGATGTTAAGCTAACTCCTCTACTAAATCTCAAAAAAGGTGAAAGACCATTTTACCCCTCCATGGTCTCTAAAGTCCACAACTTGACCAAACCCTAAAAGTCAACGAAAGTCAACACTCAAGTCAACAATCCATGTTGACTCAACTCGTCGGGTGCATCTATGTGACTTGTCGAGTTCCTTCTGTTCCCAGAAAATTAGGAAAATTTGAGTCAACTCGTCGAGTTTGCACAATGTCCAGAATATCAGGGAAAAACCCTAACTAACTCGTCGAGTTGGCTCACCAACTCGTCGAGTTCCTTCAGACCTTTCTCTCATTCAGACGTTTTTAAGCAAGACTAAGGCTCCAAACTCTAGATGTAGCCTTCTAAGGCTGAGATACCACATAAAGCTGCAAGCTTTACGTCCATGCATGGCATTTAGGGGCTAACTTTGCCAAAACAAGGCTCAACAAGAGGTTTAAGGCATGAAGATTGGCCAAAGCTTGATAAATCTTGAGTCTTTAGGCCTAAAGGGCCTAATAGTGTCCAGATTTAAAGTCTTAGCTTGAAAGCATACTCAAAACCAATAATGACTCAAGAAGAAGCTAGAAATGGCCATAAACTCTCTAATGGAGAGATCTAACAAACAATTGATCAAGGTAATAGCTTTTTACCTTCAAATTACTGCTACAGCTGAATGGATGTCGGATCTAAATCCTCTTTCTTATTCCAAGCCCTTTACTCTTCAAGTTTCTTCAAGGAATGCACCAAAAACATACACTCTTAGCCTTACACACTCACAAGATGGAAGATAGCTCGATTAGGGTTTGCCTCTGGGTGATAAAGTAATGAGGGATGCGGGGTAAAGGGCTTAAGGTCCTTTAAATAGGGTGCAAACCCTAAAAATTAGTGTTTTCACAATCAGCTCCAACTCGTCGAGTTCGGTCCACCAACTCGTCGAGTTGGCTCTAAAATCATGCGGCCAATCTCGGTCTCTACTCGACAAGTTGGGGCCTCCAACTCGTCGAGTTTCCCTATTAATATGAATATAATAAACATTTAAATTTATACCTGGGATTCACGATTTTACACATCACGGAGCAGGGGGATCGGGATCAGGATCAGGATCTGCATTTGGATCTGGGTCGGGCTACGCTACTGAGCCCATTGACGAGAGGCTGCACGAGCTCATCGCAGCTGAGGTTACAAGGGGTATTATTGACGCTACCCCAGTGATTGTTGCGGCTCAGGTATTTCCAAGTCGAGATTGTTGCGGGCCAGGTCGGGGCCCGAACTCCCTCGTTCTGGAAGTTCAAGGCATACGGAGCGCCTGAGTTCTTTGGGGTCCAGGACGCCATAGTAAGCCGACGTTGGGTGGCCGACATGGAGAACGCCCAGCGCACGAGCTCTTGCCCCGAGGCGGCGAATGTGGGGTTTTCTTTTTGTATGTTGAGGGACCGAGCCAGGGACTTATGGGAGGAGGTGACCCACCAGGTGGGAGTAGCTCGAGTGGCTGAGATGTCATGGGAGGAGTTTGTTATGACCTTTGAGTTGGAGTTTGCACCGTCCATCGAGGTGCAACGAATTATGAGGGAGTTCCAGGAGTTATAACAGACCACCGAGACTGTGGCAGAGATCACCGCCAAGTTTCGGGAACGAGCGTTATTCATCCCGTAGTATGCTTTGGATGAGGATATGAGGAGGACGAGGTATCATTCCATGCTGAGGGATGATATATGTGAGTTTGTGAGCTTTTCAGGTTGCAAAACCCTGAATGAGATGGTGGAGAAGGCACGGGAACGGGACATGGAGTTGGAGTTCCGCATCAAGCGGAAGCTAGAGCAGGTTCAGACAGCTGTGGGTCAGGCTAAAAAGCCTAAGACCTCTAATTCTTTTGGTAGGGGCCAGCAGGGCCGTGGCCAGTGTGCCAAGTGCGGGAGGTCACATGGAGGAGTTTGTCGGGTGACGGGCATAGTATGTTATACTTGTGGTTAGCCCGGCCACGTGAGCAGGGACTGCCCCAAGAAGGGCTTGATTTGTTTCCACTGCAACCAAACCGGCCATAAAAGGGCTGATTGTCTAAGGTTACAGGGAGGAAGAGGAGCAGTGGCGGCACCTGCGCCCACCACAATGAGGATCACTGTTGGCCGACATGCCAAGGCGAAAGCTCCTGCGGTGAAGAGTCGCGCACTTCAGCTGACCACAGAGGAGGCTCGAGCTGTACCAGACGTCGTGACTGGTACGTAATCTATTTTCTTGTTTGATATTATTTGATTATGCTTATATGTATACATATGTGCACTTGTATAGGGACCTTTCTGGTCAACAGTATGTCAGCTCATGTTCTTTTCGATTCGGGAGCTACCCGATCATTTGTATCCCTTGCGCTTAGGAAGAAGTTATGGGATGCTTCAGGGACTCTGGATTCCCAGCTGGTGGTTGAGATTGCGGACGACCGCACCGTGAGTGATGAAAGGGTATATCAAGATTGTGTCCTGAATGTGTTTAGGGAGAGATTCCGTGTTGATTTGTTTCTGATACCATTACAAGGGTTGAAGGTGATTGTCGAGATGGATTGGTTGGGGGCCAATGGGGCCATGATAGACTGCAAGCGCCAACTGGTGAGAGTTCGAACCCCAAGTGGCGGGAACTGGTTATTCATGAGGAGATGGCCTCATAGGGGCCAACTCTCTGTTCAGCTGCGAGGGCTACGAGACTTCTTCATCAGGGTTGTTCGAGATTTTTGGCATACATCTCAGATACGAGGGTTGAGCCAACGACAGATTTGAGTAGTGTACCGGTTGTACGGGATTTTCGAGATGTCTTCCCCCAAAGAGTTTCCTGGAGTGCCTCCGGAGAGGCAAGTTGAGTTTCGCATTGATATGGTGTCGGGTGCCGCTCCGACAACTAAGGCACCGTACCGGATAGCTCCGCCTGAGATGCAGGAGCTGCCTATGCAGCTTCAGGAGCTGCTAGACCGAGGGTTTATTCGTCCGAGCAGTTCACCCTGGGGAGCACCAATCCTGTTTGTAAAAAGAAGGACGGGTCACACAGGATGTGCATCGATTATCGGGAGCTGAACAAGCGAACGGTGAAAAACCGTTATCCACTTCCGAGGATCGATGATTTGTATGATCAGCTTCAGGGTGCATATTGGTTTTCCAAGATTAATCTTCGGTTGGGGTATCATCAGATGAGGATTAGGGATGAATACATATCGAAGACAGCTTTCAGGACTCGGTACGGTCACTATAAGTTTGTGGTGATGTCATTCGGGCTCACCAATGCCCCAGCAGCGTTCATGGACCTCATGAACAGGGTGTGTAGGCCGATGTTGGATCGGTTTGTGATCATTTTTATCGATGATATCTTGGTCTACTCTAATACCAAGGAGCAGCACCAGCAGCATTTGAGGGAGGTATTGGAGACACTGAGGACGGAAAAGCTTAATGCCAAGTTCTCGAAGTGTGATTTTTGGTTGCGTGGGGTGCAGTTTTTGGGGCACATCATCAACCAAGAGGGTATTTTGGTTGATCTAGCCAAGATTAAGGCAGTGATGCGATGGGAGGTACCGAAGAATGCATCTGAGATCCGTAGCTTCTTGGGCCTAGTGGGGTATTACCGGAGATTTATTCAGGATTTCTCCAAGATCGTCGTACCCTTGACTCGCTTGACTTAGAAGAATGTGACATTTCGGTGGGGTTCGGATCAGCAGTTGGCTTTTGAGACCTTGAGACAGAGGTTATGTGAGGCCTAAATTTTAGCATTACCTGAGGGGCTGGATGATTTGGTGGTGTATTGTGATGCATCTATCACAGGGTTAGGGGATGTTTTGATGCAGAGGGGGCATGTGATCGCGTACGCCTCGAGGCAGCTGAAGCCTCATGAGGTGAACTACCCCACTCACGACCTAAAATTGGGGGCTGTAGTGTTTGCCCTCAAAATCTGGAGGCATTACTTGTACAGAGTTCGGTGCACCATATATACTGACCACAAAAGTTTGAAATATTTGATGGATCAGCAGAACCTCAATATGCGACAGAGGAGGTGGTTGGATGTACTAAAAGATTGTGACTGCGAAATTTTATACCATCCAGGGAAGGCCAACGTGGTGGCCGATGCCTTGAGCCGCAAAGCGGACAACGCTCCGATTAGAGATGTTTGTCTGAGGATGACAGTGATTTTCCCCCTTGTTAAATATGATCAAGAAGGCTCAGGTGGAGGTTTTGAAGAAGGAGAACTAGAAGATAGAGCGGATTCGGGGTCAGTTTCCCTTGTTTGTACGGGATGGTCAGGGACTCTTGACGTAGTGTGGCCGGGTGTAGGTACAAGTATCTGGGGGAGTGAGACAAAAGAAATTGGAGGAGGCACATAAGTCCATGTTCTCTATACATTCGGGGGCTACGAAGATGTACAGAGACCTGAGATTGAGTTACTGGTGGCCCTACATGAAGCGAGATATCGCATGGTTCGTGGAGCGGTGCTTGACCTGCAGGAAGGTCACGGCCAAACATCAGACGCCTCACGGTAAGGTTCAGTCGCTCCCCATTCCTATGTGGAAGTGGGAAGAGATCGCCATGGACTTCATCACGAAGTTACCGAGGACGGCTAGGGGCGTGGATTCTCTTTGGGTCATTGTGGAAAGGTTGACGAAGAGCGCCCGTTTTATTCTAGTCTCCGAGAGCATCTCTGTTGAGAAATTAGCAGATATTTATGTGCGAGAAGTGGTGGTCAGGTCCGGGGTGCCAGTGTCGATGGTCTCTGACCGGGATGTCCATTTTACATCCAATTTTTGGAGAAAGTTCCACGAGGAACTAGGCACACAGTTACACTTCAGCACTGCTTACCACCCCCAGACAGACGGCCAGAGCGAGTGGACGTTCCAAACGCTCGAGGATATGCTGCGGGCATGTGTATTGGATTTCAGAGGGAGTTGGGATACATACCTCCCACTAGCAGAGTTTTCATATAACAATAGTTATCATGCTAGTATCGACCGACCCCCGTTGGAGATGTTGTATGGTTGGAGGTGTAGGACCCCAGTTTGTTGGGGTGAAGTTGGGCACCGAGTCATGGGAAGCACCGAGGTGGTGCTTAAGACTACCGAATTGATCCAGCAAGTGTGCGACAGGCTGAGGGTCGCGTAGAGCCGCTAGAAGAGCTATGTTGAACGACATCGCTCGAATCTCGAGTTCCAGGTGGGAGACTTCGTCTTGCTAAAAGTGTCACCATGGAAGGGTGTCATTAGGTTTCGGAAGAGGGGCAAGTTAGGGCCCCGATTTATTGGTCCGTTCAGGATTATTGCCCGGGCGGGCAAGGTGGCATACCGTTTGGACCTGCCGGAGGAGCTTAGCCAGATTCACAACACCTTCCATGTGTCTCAGCTTCGGAAGTGTGTTACTGATGAGACTGCGGTTATTTCCCTTGACGACATTCAGGTGGATGAGATCTTGAACTACATTGAGAGGCCCGTTGTAGTTTTGGATAAGAAAACTAAGGTGCTACGTAACAAAGAGGTGAAGCTAGTAAAGGTACAATGGCAGCACCGGAAGGACTCGGAATGGACGTAGGAGCCGGATGATGAGATGCGAGAGCATTACCCGGACCTTTTCGCATCAGCAAACTTCGAGGACGAAGTCTAGTTCAAATGGGGAGATTTGTAACGCTTGGTCCATGTATTATTTATTTCTCAATATTTTAAGGTTTTCGGACTAGAACTCGACGAGTTGAGAAGCTCCAACTCGTCGTGTAGGAATTCTTTTGGACGCGGGTTTAAGGACTCAACTCGACGAGTTGGGGAGCCCCAACTCGACGAGTAGATGCTGGAAAGGAAACCCCTAATTTTCAGGGTTTGCATCCTATTTAAAGGCCTTAAACCCCCTTTAATATCCTCCCTCATCACCCTTTTGTCCAGAGAAACCCTAGTTCGTGCTTTTCCTATCATTGTGAGTGTGTGAGAGCTTAAAGAGTGCATTCTTGGTGTTTGTTTGAAGAGGCTTGAAGGAGGAAGTACGTAGTTGAAGAAAGAGGTTGTAGATCCGGTGTCTTCACTGTTGAGGCATTCATATTGAGGTATAAAGCTGATACATTGATCATTAATTTGCCAGATCTCTCCATTAGAGGGTTTTGTGTCATTTTAGCTTATTCTTGGGTCATTCTTGGACTTGAGCATGGTTTGAAGCTATGACTTCAGATCTGGACACCTCATGGCCTCTTTGGACGTAAAGTTGCCATTGTTATTAAGTCATGGCCCTCCCTCATGCCCTAAATATCTTAATAAGCCATGTGGGATTGTTTTAGCCCCTGAATGCCATGCATGGACGTAAAGTTAGAAACTTTACGTGATTAAACCACCCTAGAACCTCATATCTGCCATATGAAACATTGAAGCAAAGAGCTAGAGGTTTAATGGGTCAAGACCATCTTCAAAGGAGTTAGGGTTTGGGTCTAAAGCTTATTAGATGATCTCAGGGGTAAATTTGGAAGCTTTACCCTCCTAGTCGTCTCTATGGTTAGGGATCTGAAGTTTGGAACCTTTGGATTCGAGAAAAAGGGACTTAATGCATTAAGTGGGTTGGCAGACTAAAGAACTCGACGAGTTGGCTCGGGGTTTCCCCGATTTCTGAATACTGAGCAAACTCGACGAGTTGGTGAGATAACTCGGCAAGTTGGCTAGGGTTTTCCCCAGTTTTCTGAACACTGAAGGAACTCGACGAGTTGCCAAATACACTTGACGAGTTGGGTCAACATGGATTATTGACCTTGACTTCGACTTTGACTCTTACCATGTTTGACTTAGGGTATCTTTGGTATTTCAGGATTTTGACGAAGTTAGTCACATGGTGATTGTAGGCAGTTGAGTTCGGAGCTGTGAGTCGGGATTAGATCGTATCAGTTCAGCATTCTTGAGAAGTGAGTCTCCTCACCATATCAATGGGTCGAAGGCACCAAGGTCGGCCCATTTTGTGATATGCGGTACAATAGTGATGTAGTGATATGTGGTATACTAGTTGCTTACATGCTAAATGGTATGCTAGTTGTTTTGTGATACTTGCATGTAAGACCTCGGGGGGTTCCCGTGGCACTGGGTGTAAGACCTTGGAGGGTTTCCAAGGCATCCTAAGTAAAGACCTCGGGGGGTTCCCGAGGCACTAGGTTATAAGACCTTGGAGGGTATGCATGGCACCCCTAGTCAAGACCTCGGGGGGTTCCCGAGGCATTGGGCTAAGACCATGTGGGGGTTCCCATGGCACCCGGAGTAATACCCTGGAGGGTTTCCAGGGCATCCTTATATGTCTATATACATGGATTATGTTGCTTATGTGATTGATATGGATTATATGATTATGTGGTTTATGTGAGGTATGCTCTGGGGAACTCACTAAGCATTAGCTTACAATTTGTTGGTCGTTTCAGGTACTTCATGATCTAAGGGCAAGGGCCCAGCGTGATGGTGCGGCATGCACTCTCTGGCGTTTTGTTTGGGGACACTCTGATTTATGAATAATTTATCTGATGTTATGGATTTTGAAAACAATTGTGATTGGGATTTTATAACTTATGGAAATGATTTCGATATTTAAAAATGAAAATTTTTATTGAAAATTTGGGCTATTACATCACTAGTCCTCCATTTATTGTTCAATTAAATAGGGTTTTATACGAGTAACTTTTCGTAAATGAGAGTTGCTATCTCCAACATATCAATTTTGGAATAATAAATCTCATATATATAGAAATAGGGATATCGCGTCACAAACATGTATTTACCTTGTCACGGGTTGTAATGTGTCCCGATCCTTCTCGATTTCTAACGCTAGGTTGTGTTACTACCTGTAATTACCGCGTGGCGGTTTTTTGAAATTAGGCAACTTTTGATCTTCATCCATATCAGCTCCATTCTTGTCTAAACCTCTTCTTTTAATTTTCAGCTTCGATTTTAACTGTATTTATCCAATTCATAGCTTATTAAATATCATTTATCATTAAATACAACATTCTAAATTAATTTATCAAGATAATTGCCCAAAATACATAATTAATTACGACAATATCTGCCCAAAATACATAATTATATATTTCTTAAAGAAAGGTTTTGACAAACTTTTATCATATTTTGTTTTGGTGACCAATTCCGCAACATCTTTTAAAAAGATTTCTCTGATTTTAGTTTAAAAAGCATAAATTAAATCGGTCTTTTCTGGTCGAGAAATTAGGGGATGTCACAGTTGGTATCAGAGCATTAGTTTAAGCGAACTAAGAAATTGTAGGATTTCTAGACTTAAACTTAGAATGCTAAGTGATGATTGTGAGATGAGTGTCTACCATATTTTAGACACGAGCACTAGTTTATTTTAGGAAAGATGCCTAAAATGCCCTTATGTGCTAAATGCTATGTGTTGGCCATATATGCCATTATTTGTTCGGATCTAGGGTCTGTTGCCGACCGGATCTGGAAACCTTATGTGTGTAGGATTCTAACCGTACGATTACGAGATTAGAACTAACATGTAAACGTTTCGGAGTGATAAGGGAATTGAAATGTCTAACAAGGATAAACACCTAAATTCGCCTTATTCGGTATATAGATTGTAATGGCAAGAACTCGTAGTGGAGTTGCAAATGCAAACGGAAACAGGGATCAACAGCCTCAACCTCAAGTAGTTGAGCAAGTACCTATTGTAGGAGCTGCACCTGAGCCAATGACGATGGCTGGGGTACAAGCAATGATACAGACGATGCTGGATCGCCAAATGGAGGAGACAAGGCGATTACTACAACATCATAGGGAAGAGACTACGATACTTGTTGAATACCCCGTATTGAATGAAGGGCAATCAGTAGGAGGGAACTATAGTGGGACTCTTGGTCAAGCCAACCCACCGATAGTTAGACAAAACAACCAGGATGGAGGAGCTGATGGACGCGGGTGCAAATATAAAGATTTCATGGCATCTAAACCACCATGTCTATCTGGGAGTCCGACACCGGTGGAAGTCATGAATTGGATCTCCGAAATGGAGACGATGTTTGAAAGTTGTGAGTGCAGCGACAAACAAAAGACCGCACTTGCAATTCCTCTGTTAAAGTCTGGTGTGTTGATCTGGTGGAAGTTACTAGCTGATTCGATGCCCAAGGGAGAAGCTAGTAAGATGTCTTGGGAAGACTTTGTGCTACAACTGAAATTGCAGTACTGCTCTGAGTAGGACCTTCTGGAAATTAATAATGAGTTCCAGAATTTAAAGAAGGGAAAGATGGGCATTACTGAATACGCTGCTAGTTTTATAGAAAAGCTGAAGTTTGTTCCTTATCTAGTTCCAACTGAACTCTCTAAGGTTAACAAGTTTGCCCTCGGATTACCAGCGTACTTTGGTCCGATGGTTAAGCAAGCACCCACTTTGAAAGCCGCCATCTGGGCTGCTAAGAATGTTGAGGTTCAGATCAGAGAGAAGGGTCTGGAGAGGGCAGATGTTGGTGAAAAGAGAAAATTTGAAGGAACTTCAGGTTCCAACAAGAGAAGCAAATTTTCAAAGTCCAAGAAGTTTGGAGGAGGAGGTGAAGTGAAATGGTGTGAGAAGTGCAAGAAAAATCACTCTGGGAAATGTAGTGAGGAGGTGACTTGCTTCAAATGTGGAAAGACTGGGCATTATGCCAACGTGTGTCCGTCCGACAAGAGGGTATGTTTTGAGTGCCATGAAGTAGGGCATGTTTTGAAAGACTGTCCAAAGAGGAAGGATGCAGCAAAGCCCAATCTACCACCAAACCCGAAGGCGAGAGCCTTTTAGATGACACTTGAAGCCGCGAAAGAAGAAACCGATGTCGCTTCAGGTACCTTTCTCGTAAATGAATTGCCTGCCCAAATTTTGTTTGATTCTGGAGCCAATTACTCCTTTATATCGCATGAATTTGGTAGAAAACTAGCTTTGCCTGTAGATAGACTAGTTAATGCCTTATTAGTCGAGATTGCTAGTGGCAAGTTTGTACCTGTTAGCCATCGTATGAAAAATATCCTCATTGACTTGGATGAGAACAAGTTCCACGAGGAATTATTGCCTATCGAGTTAAATGGATTCGACATAGTTTTAGGAATGGATTGGCTTAGCGCCAATGATGCCGAGATATTATGTAGGAAAAAGATAGTAAAAGTAAACCCGCCAGGGAGAGAGTCGTTTATGGTGTATGGAGACAAACGCAGAGTAAACTTTGGAATCATTTCCCTAATGAAAGCCAGAAAGTGTTTGGCCAAGGGGTGTACATCATATTTAGCGTTTGTGATCGATGCTAAGAAGGAAAAGAAGGAGGTGCCGGATATTTCGGTGGTGTGTGATTATCCGGAAGTCTTTCCCGAAGATCTTCCCGGATTGCCCCATGATCGACAAGTTGAGTTTCATATCGACTTGTTACCAGGAACGATGCCGATAGCAAAAGCACCATATCGATTAGCGCCAACCGAAATGAAAGAACTTATGACATAACTTCAGGAGTTATTGGACAAAGGTTTCATTCGACTGAGTTCATCACCCTGGGGAGCCCCTGTGTTGTTTGTAAAGAAGAAAGACGG
The DNA here is from genome assembly GCF_052849685.1 of Lactuca virosa. Lineage (NCBI taxonomy): Eukaryota > Viridiplantae > Streptophyta > Magnoliopsida > Asterales > Asteraceae > Lactuca > Lactuca virosa. The sequence continues at coordinate 21,592,230 of NC_136429.1, read as the reverse complement.
GAGCATGCGAATGTGCATCGATTACAGAGAGCTGAATAAAGCGACGATAAAGAACAAGTACCCGTTACCGAGGATCGATGACCTGTTCGACCAGTTGCAAGGTTCGAGCTATTTTTCGAAGATCGATCCTAGGTCGGGATACCATCAACTAAAGGTGAGGGAGCAAGATATCGAGAAGACTGCGTTCAGAACAAGATATGGACACTATGAATTTTTGGTTATGTTGTTCGGATTAACCAATGCCCCAGCAGCTTTCATGGATTTGATGAATAGGGTTTGTAAACCATACCTTGATAAATCTGTGATAGTATTCATAGACGATATCTTGATCTATTCTAAAAGCAAGCAGGAGCATGAGAAGCATCTGCGTGAAGTGCTGGAAGTTTTGAAAAAGGAGAAGTTGTATGCCAAGTTCTCCAAATGTGAATTTTGGATTCAAGAAGTCCAATTTTTAGGTCATGTGGTTAACCAAGAAGGAATAATGGTTGACCCAGCAAAGATTGAAGCTGTGATGAAGTGGGAACAACCAAAAAGTCCTACGGAGATTAGAAGCTTTCTAGGATTAGCTGGATATTATCAAAGATTTATCCAAGGCTTGTCTTCGATCGCTACTCCATTAACAGCTTTGACCCACAAAGGAGCTACTTATGCTTGGAATGAAAAGCATAAGGAAGCCTTTGAGAAGTTGAAGAAGAGATTGTGTGAAGCACCGATTCTTTCGTTACCTGAAGGAGTTGATGACTTCGCAGTCTATAGTGATGCCTCTGGAGTTGGGTTAGGTTGTGTTCTGACCCAAAGGGATAAAGTGATAGCGTATGCCTCGAGGCAATTGAAAGAGCATGAAAAGAACTACCCCACTCATGATCTGGAGTTGGCAGCGGTAGTATTCGCCTTAAAGGTATGGAGGCATTATCTTTATGGTACTAAGTGTAAACTTTTCACTGATCATAAGAGTCTTCAATATCTCTTTAATCAGAAGGAATTGAACATGAGACAGCGGCGCTGGCTGGAACTACTCAAGGACTACGACTGTGAGATACTTTACCACCCTGGTAAAGCAAATGTTGTTGTTGATGCTCTCAGTCGGAAGGTAAATCTTGAAAAGAGAAGGCCAAGAGCGTTGAGAATTAAAGTCGTTTAGACATTTGTGGAAAGTATAAAGAAAGCTTAGGAGGAAGCTTTAGAAAAGAATGACCGAAAGGAGGAACGTTTGGGCAAAACGTTGGTGTTTGATACAAACGGTCAAGGATTAAAGGTATTCAAAGATAGGATTTGGGTACCTAAGACGGGAGGAGTAAGAGGTCTTCTGATGGAAGAAGCTCACAAAACCATGTACTCGATTCATCCCGGCAGTACGAAAATGTATAGGGACCTAAAACCCTATTACTGGTGGCCGACGATGAAGCTCGATGTTGCTAAGTATATGGCCGAGTGTGTAACTTGTGCTAGGGTTAAGGCACAACATCAGAAACCGTATGGGAGTTTAGAACATTTACCTGTACCCATGGGTAAATGGGAAGATATCACTATGGATTTTGTGACTAAACTGCCCAGAACAAGGAACGGTCACGACATGATTTGGGTGGTCGTTGATCGCTTCACTAAGAGTGCGCATTTCATAGCCGCTAACGAGAAATGGTCTATGGATAAACTTGCGAATTCTTATGTGAAGGAAATTGTGAGGCTACACGGTGTTCCGTTAACGATTGTATCCGATCGTGACAGCCGTTTTACCTCAAGGTTTTGGAGAAGTCTACAAGAGGAATTGGGTACCAAGTTGTGTTTGAGTACAGCTTACCATCTGCAAGCTGATGGTCAGAGCGAACGAACGATTCAAACATTGGAGGATATGCTGAGAGCATGTACCCTAGAATTCCAAGGTAACTGGGATGAACATTTACCTCTAGTAGAATTTTCCTATAATAATAGTTTCCACTCAAGCATCAAGATGGCACCTTATCACGCTTTGTATGGAGAAAAGTGTCGAACGCCGTCATGCTGGCTGGAAGCTGGGGAAAAGCAGTTTATGGGACCTGAGATAGTCCATCAAACTGCTGAAAAGTTAAAAGTGATAAGGGAAAGGATGTTAGCTGCTCAAGATCGACAAAAGAGTTATGCTGACAAGAAAAGACAACCGATATCCTTCGAAGTTGGAGATTCGGTTTTACTTAAAGTCTCGCCGTGGAAGGGACTTATAAGATTTGGTAAGAGAGGAAAGTTGAGTCCAAGGTTTATTGGACCATTTAAAGTTCTTCAGAGGATCGGGAATCAAGCTTACAAGCTAGAATTACCGGAAGAACTGGAGGGTATTCATAACACATTTCATGTGTGTTATTTGATAAATTTCACGGGAGATGTGCCCGACATAATTCCCATTTCTGAATTAAGGTTGGATGAAAACAAGAGGTTGATTGAAGAACCTGAGGCAATCGTTGACCGTAAGACTAAGAAGCTGAGACGCAAGATGGTCGATTTAGTGCTCGTGCGTTGGAAACATACGAATGGGCCAAATCTCACTTGGGAAACGGAGAGTGACATGATGAGTCGCTACCCGCATTTGTTTGCTGATGTATGATTCCGGGGACGGAATCATCCTAAGGGGGAGAGAATTGTAATGCCCGTGTTTCTAGGCTAGGCATTAATATTGACATTATAGTCTAGGTTAACCTTTGTAACTCATTTTGAAGAAATGAAAAGGAATTATGTGAATATTATGTGAATTATGTGTTTTATGCTTAATTATTAGGGTTTAATTAATTAAGAATAAAAATGAGCGTCAAAAATTAAATTTTAGATAAAGTCGATATCTATTAAGAAACTTGTAGTGGGCGTGACAAGGATTACGGATATATAAAGAATGCCGAAATCCGAGTTATAACGAAGAAGTTATGACTTGTCGAAGTTTCGCGACAAACCGGCACGGGGCCGAATGTCGTAAAAAGTGAGTTTCGATAAACTACTTTTTAGCCTTAGTGATCTAAACTAAACTCGTAGTGTTCGTTAAACCGAGAAGTTCGATAAAAAGAACGCCCAAATCTGACTTCGTATGAGGAAGTTATGATTTTTCGAAGTTTCAGCTTAGCAGTAGACAGCTAAAAACTCGAATTTTAGATCGAGTGATTTTTAGCTGACACGACCTAAACGAGAATCGAAGGTCTCGTCATTAGTAGCACAACGGTAAAAAGTTTGACGAAAACGAACGTCGGATGAAGAAGTTATGAATTTTTAACGGATTTCCTGTCCCGGTCTGTTAAAAATAATAATATAAAAATTAAAGTCAAAATTAGCCGACGAAGTCTAAACGAAAGTTGTAGAGAGTAATTTTACCTACGTGTGCATATAAAGAACGACAAAAACGGAGCTCGTATGCAAAAGTTATGGATTTTAGAAGTTTTTGCACAAAAATCGAGAAAATTCGCATAGTCACGTTTTTGCCACGTCACCCTCGCTTAGATCGTGCCACGTGTCCGAAATTGGTGAGTAATGCGAGCCACGTGTCCTCGCCTCGCGTGTGCCACATGTCCGAAACGAGGCTGAGTCATCCGAGCTGCTGAGCGGTCCAATGCATGTTCGACGCGTGTCCTCCTTCACATGTCTGAAGCCCTCGCAAGAAGCTACGGAACCCTACTTCGGACCAATAGACCTCGGTCCAATCAGGAGAGGACAGCGAGGCCTTCGCACGTGCAGCCACCTGCGCACCCTTGCCTGTGGACCCCTATAAATAGAAGGGTCCTGCGAGCCTTCTCGGGTACTTTTGGGATTTCACCATCTTTCACCCCTTTCTTCATATTTTCTTCATCTTAACATTCCCCAAAGCCCCGGTATCGATTATAACCCCCGGAATACGCCACGAAGAGCCCGAGAAGCCCGGAAAATTTATCTTTTCGGTTTCGAAGCCCGACCCTCGCAGAGCCCGGTTTCTGATTAAAACTCCCGGTTTTATTAGAAACGAACGTTTTAGGAAACGAATTGCTGCCCGATTTTCATCAAAACATGTGAGTGTATAGTCACTTTCATTTTACACATAGATATGAAGTATTTACCTTATAATACGTGCTATGTGCAAATATATTAATTGTTTATTTGAGGTGACTGTTGAGTTGATGTTTTATACAAGTTTTAAACTGTATAAGTATTTTTATCTACAAATATGTTGGGTAGAACATGGGTAGATAGTGATGTGTGATAAAATAAAAGTAATGAGAGGCCTCGATGTGATTTGTGATTCAGTCATCTAGCGGAGTTTGGATGACGATCACGGACTTTCTAGACAGTCCAGTGGGAAACATTAGCAGGTCCGCAACCTGTAGGTGTTAATGAACTAGAGTGTTCATTCGATGTACTCCATCCCCCTCATGGTTGCCTTTAGGACATGTATGGTTGAGGAAACCCCTTAGCAGTAGTGTCCATCCCGATGATATTCTTTAGGCTAGGTCCCTTGTGAAAAGTGTTTAGGGACGTAAAGTGAGGATAACGGGAACGGGTAATCAGGGTTATTGTTGATTGGTGAACTTAATAAGTTTATTATTACTGTGGGTTGAAAACCCTATATGCTCACCAGGCTCCCAAGCCTGACCCACTCAGCTTTTTATGTTACAGGTAGTGGACCCCGAGCATAGTCGGAGGAAGATGAGAGATTTTTGTATTATAGGCCAGTAGTTGTAAATAACTGTTGAAAGGCTTATAATGTCTTGTTTATGCTTTTGATCTGTATCGGAACATGACATCCCGAGGTTTTGATATGAAATGAAATTATATATTTCTTAAAGAAAGGTTTTGACAAACTTTTATCATATTTTGTTTTGGGGACCAATTCTGCAACATCTTTTAAAAAGATTTCTCTGATTTTAGTTTAAAAAGCATAAATTAAATCGGTCTTTTCTGGCCGAGAAATTAGGGGATGTCACATCAGATCTTTCTAAAACGAAAGAATCGACTGTGCAAAAAGATAAGATACTCAGATCCAATAGAGGTAGTGAGCATATTAGTCAAGAAGTCCAACGATCATCTAAGGAACTGTGAAATCGTTTCACAATAATCTCCAATCAAGACATTGCCACAAACAATGTAGTTGGGATGTGAAACCAATCATTATTTGATCTGATTCATGATGCATTACATTATGCTTCCACATAGCTTGTGGATTGTATAATGAAGACTGATACAAGAGTCATTAACCTTGTACCAACCAATAAGTTTTCCAAGACACTCTCTGAAATCTGGAGTGGGGTTCCACCCTCACTAGCACATGTAAAGGTTCAAGATTGTAAGTATTTCGTTCTTCATGAAGTGCTCGACAAACTAGAACCCAGATACGAGAAATGTTACTTTGTTGAATATCATACCAAGTCTTTTGGTTTTTTTATAAACCTTCAAAGAACAAAGTGTTTGTTGCTCGAAGGCAGTCTCCGGGAGAGGAAGCTGATATCCAAAGAGGCTAATGGGAGTGAGATTGCTCTTGAAGAAGTTTAAGAGTCAACCAACATGGAACCTAAAGTTGGCACTGGCACTCAAACAGAGGTTGAAAGATCTGTTGAGTCTCGACAAAGGGTTATTGAGGAGTCTAACATACATTCATCTCCTCCTCGTAGATGTAGTAGAGAACGTCATGCACCTAAGTTTTATGTCCTACATATTACTGAAGGAGATGAGTCAATGGTTGGCAAAGATGAGCTGACTAGCTATCAGGAAGTTGTGGCAAGCCTATATGCTACTATATAGAAGGAGACTACGGAGAGAGAGATTCAATCCATGTAAGATAACCAAGGTTTGCACTTGGTTGATCACACACCTGGCCTTAAAACAGTTGGGTGTAAATGAGTCTTCAAGAAGAAGACAAACATGGATGGGAATGTGCATATAAAGTCTATTAGAAATTGACCATGTTGAAACCTTATCGCCAATAGCAATGATAAAGTCTATTAGGATATTACTTACCATAGCAACATTTTATGATTATGAAATATGACAAATGGATGTAAGAATTGTTTTCCTTAATGAAAAACTTTCAAAGGATGTGTATATGGCCTAACCATGATGTAAGAATCGTTGCGAATTGGTTATGAATCTGTGATCCGTTTTTGGAATATGTTTTGTGCTTCCGTTGCCTTTGTAGCTATTGTTTTTGTTTTGTATTGCACATATTCCATCAGGTGAATGAGAGAGAGAGAGAGAGAGAATGGGACAAAGATAAAAAAAATAAGGAACGATGGTGAAGGCAAATCCAACAATCTGATAAAACAACCCACAATCAGGTGAAAGAGGAGCACATAACGATAAAATCTTGGGACGTCGATGGTATGACTGACTGTAAGGATAGAGATGGAAGGAGGTAGTGAGAAGGAAAGGTCAAGAAGGGTACGATGTTTTAGATATGTATACAATGTGGTGGGTGGGGGTGGGATGAGTTTTTTTTCTTCCTATTATTAATTGTAAATATGTAATAAAAAAAACCAACGTTTTAAAAAGTTTGTCATGGCTTCAAGGCTTGTATTTGTCGCCAAACTTTAACAAAATGTCGTCGTAAGTCATATATATGTATAAAATGAATAATAGTAGAAAATATATATAAAATTATTAATTATATACAAAATTGTCGCCTTAAGTCACGCCTTACAAACGGCGTGGCTCGCTACTGCTCAAAAATGTTTGAGGTTTTACATTGCCGCCAAGTCACACCTTACATTATTTAGAACATGGGTTAATACCTTAAAAACCATTATTTATACATATTCGTTTTGATTTAACCCCAATATTTTTTTTTGTTACTTATTTGCCATTAATTGTGTTGACTGGTTATGAAAAGTCAATGCTAGCCGGTGTCGTCGGTTTAGCAGGTAACCCTAACTCTTTACATACCCAAAATCGTTATTTGCCCCAAAATCTCTCATTCACTCTTGGTTAGGTGTTCTTCCTCACACATCACGTCTTCTTCTCCATGGCTTCGTCTTCAACATCTTCTATCATCAAACCGATTTATCGCACCAAGTGTGATTGTGGTGATCAACTACAATACTCAGTTTCAAGAACCGATAAAAACCCAGGAAGAAAGTTCAAGGCATGCCCTAACTATAAGGTAAAATTAAGGGATTTTGTTTTCCCATTTTGTTATCTTTCAAAAGTTATTAAATGAAGATTTTGTTGGCAGGGTACCAAAAAAGGGTGTAAATATTTCAAGTGGCTTGACACAGACGAGTTGGAGTTTTATGCTAATGACAGGGAGCCCTATAACGAAATTATTGCCAATGGTTTTCTGCAGGTGATCAAGTTGCTAAAGTTTGTTTTGGTGATGTTGGTGATTATTGGAATAATTCTTATAATTGGCATTGTATTTTAAGAACCAGTTGGTTAGGGCAGTTGTAATTTTTTTGTATTTTGGTATGGTTAAGGTTGTTGTAGGTTTGTTATTTTGGTTAGGGCAGGTGATCAATGTAGTTATGGTAATGTTTGATGGAGAAGTGTATTGATGGTAATCCAATGCTATTTATGTCCATGTGATTTGGTATTTGCATTATAGTGATTCATTACAATGTAGTTATGGTAATGTACTAAAACTTGTGTAAGCAAAGGGGTATTACTAAAACTTGTGTATGCAAGTGAAATGTACTAAAACTTGGTAAAACTTGGTATTAACTGGAATGTACTAAAACTTGTGTAAGCAAAATAACATATGATTGTAAGCAAGTGAAATGACAAGCAAAGTGAAATGACATTAACTTCGAATACTTGCATTCTTAATAACATAAAAGGGGGTATTACAATCAGAACCAAACATCCAATTACCCAACAATCTTTCTAATGGCCATTAACTACCATTGTTCAAAAAGGCCTAATTGAATACTACTAGATGTTGATATACAATTGGATGGTTGTTGCCAAAAGCTGATGAAATGTTAACAAAAAGGGCAAGCAAAATACATAGTGCCCATGATACCCCCTCCTAAATAGTCCTACTCCAAATTAACTGGTTTCTTAATACTAGAACCTCTTCCATCCTTATCATAAACTGCTTTCTTCAGCTTGATCTTCACAATTCTCTTAGAAATCTTCCTTTTCCTAGGCCTCCCAACAACTTGTGTATCTTCAATGAAGTCAATCTCCCCCATCAATTTCCTCATCATCTTCACCAACCCAAGCATTAACATCTAAACCTTGTATAGCAACTTCCCCTTGCACTGGTGGCACAATCTCATTAGCATCTACACCCTGTAAGACATGATCCAGTTAATTACCCTATGTAAATCACATATTAATTATAAGAAATTTAAAGTAAAGGTTGGCATGCCATTTCCAAGTTATCTTCAAGCAAGTTATCTTCAATCTCATTAACATCCTCTTCTAAGTCTGCTTCCAAGCGATCTTCAATCTCATTACCATCTACACCCTGTAAGACATGATCCAGTTAATTACCCTATGTAAATCACATATTAATTATAAGAAATTTAAAGTAAAGGTTGGCATACCATTTCCAAGTTATCTTCAAGCAAGTTATCTTCAATCTGATTAACATTCTCTTCTAAGTCTGCTTCCAAAGCCTGTGCAATCGCATGAGGTTCATAACCACATTTCTGCAACATCAATACATCAATTTCCTCAATACTAGCATCTGCATCATTCACAATCTCATGTGCAGTTTCCTGTACAGTTCCAATTTCTTCCTGTCCAGTTGCATGATTTGCAGTTTCCTGTACAGTTGCATCATTTGCAGTTTCAAAAGTTGCTTGATTTGAGGATCCTTCTCTAGCCTTCTTTGTCTTCTTCTTCTTTCTTTTCACTGTAAGCTTAACTTTCTTTTGTTTTGAAGTTCCCTCTCCATCCCTATTTGTTATCCCATTTTCATCCCTCCTTGGCCTTCCTGGTTTTCTAGATGGCACATACTCCTTCATCACTTGCTCATTCTTACAGGATTTCAAGCTATGTCCGAATTGTAAACATTTGCTACACCTAACAGTCCTACAAACTCTAGCTCTAACAGTTGGGAACTTGGAATCATTGACCTCAGACACATGCCTTCTTCTCTTGGTTTTTGGCCTACCATGCATTCTCCTTGTCAATGGAGGTAATGGCTTTATATAGTCAGTGGGTGCCCACATGTTGCTTCCATTCACTGGTGATATATTTGTGGTATATGCAGCCACAAATTTCTGTTTTTGGAACCAAATGCTTAGAAAATCAGTTGGATTCATGTGAGTGTAATTTATTGTTGCTTGACCATGCACACATGGTATTCCAGATATCTCCCATACTTTACATGTGCAATAGTGGTGTTCCAAATCCACTTTGTAAGCTGCATACTCATACCTTGTCTCAAATACAGACCCCCCAGTTGCTATCACTTTCCAGTTCCTATAAATAAAAATTAAAAATAACAATTTCATGTTAAGTATAAAGCACAATTTAATGGCAAGTAGTAACAACTTAATGGTAAGTATTTACCTCATCTATTTTCCTAATATTTATGATCATGGAGTTGAAGGACTCAGAAACGCCATTTTCCACTACCTCACATGCATAACCTTGTCCAAAAAATGCCCTACACCATGATTGCGGATTGTTAGACATCAACCAATCATATCCATTTGAATTGATTTTCTTAATTTTTTCCATGTTAGACACAAAATCCCCTTCATGTGAACTAGTTGCAGCAGCCCATAACAAGTTCTTCAAGTCTAAACCTGTATGCCTCTTCCTGAAGTTGGCATAAATATGTCGTGCACACTGCCTATGTTCAACATGTGGAAGGATAGCTTTCACAGATTCTAGCAACCCCTGAAACAAGTAAATACAACATTAATATTGGTTAGACAATATAAATGAATACATGACAAAATTTGTAGTATTTATGTTTACCTTGTGTTGATCTGAAATGACAACTAGACCCCTTCCACCCTCAACACCCAAGTCATCAACAAAAAGCTGTAAAAACCAAGTCCAATTTTCTTTGTTCTCTACATTTACTACAACCCATGCAATTGGATACACGTGATTGTTAGCATCTCTTCCAATAGCAGTCAAAATCTCCCCTTTGATTTGTCCCTTTAGGAAACATCCATCTAAGCCAATCACACTTCTGCACCCTCTATTCCACCCATCTTTCAATGCCTTAAAACATACATAAAAACGTTGAAAATAATTCACCCCATTTGGATTTACTAACACTCCTACTTTGCATGTGCTTCCAGGGTTAGATCTAAGGATTTCATTGGCATAATCCCATACTTTAGCATAGTGTTCCTCTAGTTTACCTTCTATCATTTCCCTTGCCCTTACCCTTGCTCTATGACATTGCCCCTTTGACACTTTCACTAAGAATTTTGTAAGGACATCCTCCATCATCTCGGGCAATGTCATTTTGGGCTTCCTAATTATGTCCTTAATGTAGTGTTTTGCTAACCAATTACAACTAACCAAATGTCCAAAATTATAATTCCTTGCACAAAGATGTGTTTCAACCATAGATTTTATCTGAAAAGTACGTTCATTATACTTCCATGAAGCATGATCCTAAAAGGACATGGTTTTTTTGCATTTTTTTCCCACACCTAACAATTACCCTGTTTTTTATCATTTTTCATGAACCAAAGTTGGTATCCATTAGCTACAGCGTAGTTAGTGAGTGCAAACCTTAACTGAGCATGGGACTCGTATAACTCACCAACTGTAGGCTTCATTTGGTTCCACTTGACGGTAGGATCGTGCACCCTGAACTCGACACCCACTTCCAGGTCATTTTCATCTTCAAGGTGTTCATGCTCATGCTCTTCCTGGTGAATATCTTCAACATCAGCTTCATCGTCCCCTTCAAATTGATTATTCTTTAACATTTTATCATCACATAAAATGTTAAGAAAAGGGTCGTCACACAAGTTAGATGTAGGATTGAAGTTATCTGGTTCAACATCCAACAATCCTAACTCAAGAAGACCATCATCGGACTCTTCATCACGTACGTATCTCAACTTTGTCTTGTTTGTCGTCTTTGATTCTTTACTTTTCCTTCTCCGTGATGATTATGCCATCAAACCCTTGAAAACCTTCGAAAACCCTCTTCCAAAACCCTCTTTTGACGATGATCGTATCTGATAACCCCTTTGTTAGTCAGTCGAGGGAAAAGGTGGTGGCTACTATGCACGTTCCCAAGAATTAGTACTCGAGTGAAAAAGAGGCAACCGGCAAGGACTTGATTACCGGTTGTTAACCGGGTAAGGTTTAATAAATGGAACGTCATCTCATTAACGGTGGCAAATAAATAACAAAAAAAAAATATTGGGGTTAAATCAAAACGGATATGTATAAATAATGGTTTTTAAGGAATTACCCTTAGAACATTGAAAAAAAACATATCAGAAAGGGTAAAGTAGTACCAAAAACGTAATATCTTTAAACCATAAGGATGCGTCTTGACCATATTTCAAAGATTGGACAAAAAATACAAATTTAACCAAACCAAACGGACCAAAACTGTAATTCACTCTATGTTTCTTAAAATAATAATAATAATAATAATAATAATAATAATCTTTGCTGGATATTATCTAAAAAACATTCAAAAATAAATTGAAATTCTATTACGAACATCAAAAGTAATTTGCTTGTGATTTTCTCACCTCCACTGAACAATCACACATTAACAGCAAATAACCACCACCGCTGCTCATTACTCGTCTCCACCATCGCCATTACTTGATCTATTTCCATAAAGTATCTATCTTTTGCCAAATCACACACCCAGTTTGTCTTTTCAAAGATTTAGGTTAATTCGATCGCTTTTTGTTTCTTCAATTCGATGGTTAAATCCCGAAATCTCCAATCTCTTTGAAAATTCCTCAACACCAAGTTCTTCATTTCGAAAATCTAGGTTAATTTGATCATTTTCACGTATTTACGGCTTCAATGCGATGTTAAATCATGAAAATTTATATCTTTTTTCCAAACTCCCGAACACCCAATATGGGATTTCTCAGGTTGTTTTTCAATCAATATTAGAATCCTTGATTGTTTTATGTTATTGAATCTGGTCTTAGAATCCAGTTCATAACAGCGAACAATTCAACTCGGCCATAAGAAAGTTAGGATGATGAACCTTGCAACAAAATAGAGGCTCTTGGTGACAAATTAGTTCACATTCTTCGTGAAAAAGGACCATTTGTCGCGTTGCACTTTAGATACGAAATGGACATGTTGGCGTTCTCGGGTTGTACACATGGTTGCACAGACGAGGAAGCAGATGAACTCAAACGTATGAGGTACATAGTTGTAGAAACTCTTGTTCTAATAGCAATAGACAAATATAAATGACAAGAATGAGAAGCTTGAAAACTTATATATGCAGATACCTTGGATTCAAGAAAACTATAAGATTAGATAGAAAAGAACTTATAAATTTAATAGATTTGCACCAAAATGGGACGATCTCATGGATAGAGTTCTCGGGTGCTGTAAAAATGGCACACGGGAAAAGAATAGGCCAACCAGATGATCGTTGGAATGTTGCTACCAAACCCAAGGAAGAAGATTATTTTTATGCAAACCCTCAAGAATGTTTCGGCGATGCAACAGTAAATAGTGATACTTAATTTGATCAAGATGAATGGAAATGTAATTTCGATTTGTTTGTATGTTGTTGATTGTTTCTTGTTCGATTCTTTCTGCATATTCTGTTTAATAGACAATAGTTGATACAAGAAGCAAATCAAGAATGCGGGCGTAGTCATTTTGTGCAATCAATCTTCAATGTAAACCGAAAATCAAAACTTAACTAGAAAATTAAGCAACCAGTCATGTGGTTACGCTAAATTCAAGTATCTTAATTGTAAAATTTAACAAAAAATTTCATTGATTCTCAGTTTTTCGTCGTAATTACCTCAAAATTTTCCTTATGCTATCGATTTTCCCCAAAAATTAAGAACTCGCCGGTTTCTGTTGCTCCTCCCCTGAATCTGATGTGGCTGCGGCGGCGGCCTCTTTCTCCTTGTCCAACTGCTTGATTGCTTCCTGCTCCGCCGCCTTCTCCGCCTGCAAAATTGGGCCGTAGTAATCTGGATTCGCTTCCATACATTTCTTTAACGCTGAGGTAGCTTCGAAACATTTATCGACTATATCTTCATTGTTTTTCTCGCCTTCTTCAATACATTTTTCCCAGTTGATAAAAACTTCTTTGCAGGCGCCTCCCTTCATGAACAAGCAAAATCCGCATTCTCCTTCCTCTTCGGCTTCTTGATTTTCAGTTTCTTCGAGTGTTGGAGACGGCTCTGTAGATTCTTGATCTGGGTTTTGAGGGTGTAGGGTTTTAGGGTGGTCGGCGGTGTGATCTGATTGTGGGTTTTGGGATTTCTCGGATGGAGATGAAGACATGGTGATGATGTTTGTTGTGGCGTGGTTTTAGGGTTTTGATTGGGTTGAAACTTGAATTTGAAGGGGGGATAAAGAAGAAGGTGCTCTGAAAGTTAAACCCTCCGTTGCAACTTTTCAATATCATCTAACTTGTAAAAGTTAACAAGTTAAGGGGTGTTTTGAAATTATTTTTAAGCTTAAAATTTCTTTTTGTAAAGTTTTTTTTTGAGGAAAACAAAAGCCAAAAGTGGGTTTTAAAAAGTGTTTGAGTAGTATACTTTTGAGTGTGATTTAACTTTAAAAGTCCAAAAGTTACAAAAAGTTACACTTTCTTGACTTTTAAAAACGCACTTTTTTCTTCTTTATAAAAAGTTATTTTGAAAAAAACTTTTGCATCTTCCAAACATCTTTATAACTTTTTGGGAAAGTCATTTAAAAAGTATTCCCAAACACCCTCTAAATATCATAAAAATCATTAAATTTATATTAGACCATCCGTTATACCCACTACTAGGGATGAGATTTAGAACCGGAAAATCGGAACCGAAACCGGAATCGGACCGGAACCGTTAGAACCGGAATATGTAAAACCGGTCCGGGTCCCGGGTTTAAAGAGTGGCTCTATTCGGGTTCCGCGTAATCCGGGTTTCGGGTCCTTCGGGTCCGGGTAAACCGGGTTTAAGAACCGGAACCGTGTTAGGAACCGGAACCGGTTTCTGTGAAAAGTTTAAAACATGCAAATCTCATTCGTTTGAAGTCGGATTGACATGAGGTTTTTTCCATAGTGTAGTTTATAATTTGTACATGATTTTAGACTATCATTTTGTCATTTTGGGGTTTATATTCATTGACTTACAGTCTCTCAAAGTCGGGATATCAAAGCTGGAAATTTTATGTTTTTCAGTTTTTTTTGTATTCTGTGATAGTTTTAAAACATGCATATCTCATTCGTTTGAAGTCGGATTGACATGAGATTTTTTCCAGAGTGTAGTTTATAGTTTGTACATAATTTTAGACTACATTTTTGTTATTTTTGTGTTTTTATTCATTGACTTATAGTCTCTCAAAGTTAGCATATCAAAGCTGTAAATGTTATGTTTTTCACCTTTCTTTGTATTATGTGATAGTTTTAAAACATGCATATCTCATTCGTTTGAAGTCAGATTGACATGAGGTTTTTTCCAGAGTGTAGTTTATAGTTTGTACATGATTTTAGACTATAATTTTGTTATTTTTTGGTTTTTATTCATTGACTTATAGTCTCTCAAAGTCGGGATATCAAAGCTAAAAAATTTATGTTTTTCAGCTTTCTTTGTATTCTGTGGTAGTTTTAAAACATGAATATCTAATTTATTTGAAGTCAGAATAGCATGAGGTTTTTTCCAATGTGTAGTATAGAATTTGTACATGGTTTTAGACTATACTTTTGTCATTTTTGGTTTCATATTCATTGATTTATAGTCTCCCAAAGTTGGGATATTAAAGCTGCGAATTTCCTTTTTTTTTCTCAGCTTTATTTTTGACTTTGTGAAATTTTAAAACATGCATTCGACCCACTTTATCCAGTTCCCCGGGTTTTTCGGTCCTAGACCCACTTTACCCGGTTTCATTCGACCCACTTTCATATTTCCGGGTTTTCCGGTTCTAGACCCACTTTACCCGGTACCTTACCTGGAACCGAACCGGAATCGGTTCCTATATACCGGTCTGGTTCTCGGTCCTAAAATAACTCGTTAACCGGTTCCTGGGTTTTCCGGGTCCGGGTTTAGACTCACTCTCATCCCTACCCACTACTAATTATTATAGTGGTGGGTGTCACGTCATCACCACATTCCCTACCATTACCCATGGGATACCTACCACTAAACACACCACTCAACATCTCCGCCTTCGTTTTTTGAACGTGACATAATGATAAAATTTCTCTCCAAATTGATCTATAACAGTAGATCCCGAAGCCGTTGAAGCCGCTTTTTTGCTTTATTTCTTCCAACGGGTCGACGAAGAGGTTGCTCGTCTTCAATATCGAGCGGATCATCGTTGATGTCGAAATGTGTTCGCTCATCTGATTGTTGAGACGTTCCGTCGGGGTTTCTAGAACGCTTTGAACCGGAAGATTTTGAACCTCATTCCGTTTGCTCCTTCCATTTCGGAGCATCTTTCAACTTTAGCCAAGGTTTCACATACGGAAAAGCTTTGAGTGTTGGCGTTATTTTTTCAAATTGGTCCAAAGCCGCCTTAAAGACATCAAAATCGTTTGCCCCGCTTTTTCGTATGTTTAGGACGTTGTTGTAAATTCCTCTAAATTTGGTGCACTTTAGTCGAATATCACGCCACTTCGAGCTAATTTGATCGGGATTTCGGCTTTCACTTCCTGTTAGCTCGTAAAACACTACACGAACTTTTTCTTCTTCCTCTATTGTCCATGGGACTCTTTCTTGGGTGGTGTTGGGTCGTGCCGTTTTTTTCCTTTTTTCTTTTTAGGTTGAGTTGGTGGTGAAGGTTTAGTTTCCGAAACAAAATCCGGCGAATGAGGGGTTGTGATGGTTGTGGTTGTGATGGTTGCGGTTGGAATTGTTGTGGTTGGAATTGTTGGAAAGCTTGATATTGTTGAAGTTGTTGTTGTTGGAAGGCCGGGAAAGCTTGATATTGTTGTTGAAAAAGTGTTGTTTGTTAGATAGGGGAACCGGTTTGAAGTATTATACAAAACCACCTTGAGGTGATTCCATGGTCGGGAATTGGCGAGTGGTTGTGTCTAACGCAAAAGCGTTATCGGGTTTGCGATTTCTATAGTTTGGAGGGGTGTTTTGGTTGAGAACCATATTTTTTTGTTGTGAAAATGTTGTGGGTATTTTGTGTATAGAGTAAGAAAAGAATGGTGTAAGAAATAAGGTTTAGAATGGAGTATTTATAGGTGAAAATTGTATGTAAAAAAATTTATTTAAAAAAACAATTTTTTTTTAAAATTTAGCCGTTCAAGGGCTAGTGAAATGGTCAAAGAAGAGGAAGAGCCCTATTGTGCGTTTGGCTTCGTCGTCGGCAACACGGAACACCACGACCACGCCCGACCATGAATGGTCGGGGTGGTGTTCACGAACTTTTTTCGTTGCCACGTAAACCACGGAGGGCTTCGTGGTCTGTATACGCGATAGCCTTATTTTGACACTCAATGTTTTTTTTCCAAATCGAATATCATTTTTTTCAATCAAAATTGACCATTCTCCATATATATATATATATATATATATATATATATATATTCACTTCAAAACGACATTTTTTGTATAAATATAAGGTTTTTTTACATTCAAACCATAATGTTATGTATAAATATGTATTAGTTATATTATAACTATATTTTTCATTCATTATTAGCATGTTATAATTTTTTCCAACATATCAAGAAGTATATCAACAAGAACAAAAAACTATCGATATATACAGTTAACGGTCCCTTGGTAGTTAAAACGACCCCCAAACCTTTGTGTTCCCAAGACCATATTAGCTTGCTTGACTGTGCATTTCACACATCATAACTCATTTTAAAATTGTGTATTTTTTAAAAATATCTTTATAATATAACTGATACATATTTATACATAACATTATGATATGAATGTACAAAATGATGTTTGATTTGGAACAAAAAAAATAAAGTGTCAAAATTGAAAAAAGTGAAAACTTAGTGTCTTTTGTGTAACTATTTTTTTAATTTTGACACGTCAGCATGCCATGCTAACTTTCCACGTCATCAAAAACTAACACGTCATCATGTCACGTCAGCAGAAAACCGGGTTGACCAGTCAAGTGGTCAGAATTGTAAAAAAATGAAAACGAATATCCAATTTGAGACAAAAAATAATGCAATGTGAAAAGTGATTTTTTTGTGTAAACTTAATGATTTTTGTTATATTTACCGTATAGAAAAAAGCATTTAAAAAAACTTTTTTGTTTAGTATTTGAAAATGAGATTTTAAGACTTCACAATTTCTAACTTCTTGAAACAACTTATAACTTATTAGGTTTACAAAGTAGATAAAAAACAAAATTAAGCCAAAAACTTTTTAACATATTGACTTATTGATTTTTGCAACTATAAAAGCTAATCCAAACATTTTTTTAAAAAAAAACTCATTTTCTCACCTTTTTGTTTTTGAACAACAAGTATGTCATATAATCAAAAAGGTTCCAGCAAGTAACTAGAACCAAAACAAATCATTAATTACAAAGGAGACTTCATCCAAGCATACCAATTAACATATATTTTGGAAGCTCGATTATTTATCCAATTGAACGAATTCAAACCATATAATAAAAAATAACATCTCTACGAATTGGTTTGTTATCGAACAAAACTGAATTCCTATGTCTCCATAACACCCAAACCGTAGCCAAGATAATCACCTCCAAACACCGTTTCTCTACCAACGATCGTTGTGAGTCGTCATGTAACGTCCCAAAAATACTAGTAAAAATTTTCATTTCAAACCACCAAATCCATATAGTTATTTGTTCAAAAAGAAAGCATAGTAAAATGTATCTCTCAAACATCAGAGTAAAATAGTAATAATCAATGCGGAAAAAGCCTCCAAGGGATGCGAAGCGATCAAGTCATGTCCTTCCCTTTGGTACTAGAAGTACCTGAAAACATTTAAAACATAAACCGTAAGCACAAAGCTTAATGAGTTCCCCAAAATATCATATACCATACATACATTTGCCATGGGCTACCCCCATGGTCTATCCCTGAAATGTCATGGGCTACCCCCATTGTCTTACATCCAAGTTTCATGGGCTACCCCCATGGTCTTACCCTGAAATGCCATGGGCTACCCCTATGGTCTTACATCCATGTGTCATGGGCTACCCCAAGTTTCAGTCATGAAATCTATAAAACTAGTATAATAACAATAGTTCAACGTTGATTCAACTACATCTAAAACTTTTAGATGAAATGTATTCATGGGGTTGTCCTATTGATCACATAAATGAGAAATGTATTACCAAATATCCAAGTGGAAAAGATTTTGGAAGTCATTTGACCACCAACCTTATGATAAATGCAATTCTTATTTATCAAGATTGATGACTAGAGCACCAATTGGTGGGGAAAATATCTATTGGAGTTAGTTTACACTAATGCGTCCTTTCAGACTGGCTACGATACATGGTTAGATAAAACTTTGTTACATTTAGTTAATATGAATGTGTTTATCTGATTAAACATAAGTCTGAGATCTTCAAGGTGTTCAGAGCTTTCTAAAACGAAATAAAGAATCGACTGTGCAAAAGTATAAGATACTCAGATCCAATAGGGGTAGTGAGCATCTTAGTCAAGAAATCCAACGATCATCTAAGGAATTGTGAAATCCTTTCACAATAATATCCAATCAAGACATTGCTACAAACAATGTAGTTGGGATGCGAAACCAATCATTATTTGATTTGATTCATGATGAGTTACATTATGCTTCCGCATAGCTCATGGATTGTATCATGAAGACCGATACAAGAGTCATTAACCTTGTACCAACCACTAAGTTTTCCAAGACACTCTCTGAAATCTAAAGTGGGGTTCCACCCTCACTAGCACATGTAAGGGTTAGAGATTGTAAGGCTTTCGTTCTTCATGAAGTGCTCGACAAACTAGAACCCATATACGAGAAGTGTTACTTTGTTGGATATCATACCAAGTCTTTTGGGTATTTTTTTACAAACCTTCAAAGAATAAAGTGTTTGTTGCTCGAAGGCAGTCTTCCGGGAGAGGAAGCTGATATCCAAAGAGGCTAGTGGGAGTGAGATTGCTCTTGAAGAAGTTTAAGAGTCAACCAACGGATGGCTTTTGAGCACTACAACATTCATATGATGTACATGCAACCCGAATGCTTTGGATCTATGTTTTTCTCAAGGTATACATGCAAATCAAGTTATCCAAAGCATGATCCCTAACTAGCATACAATTTTCGAAATTCACAACATAATACAAGATTAGAAGAGTATCTTTTACTTGTAGCTTGTAGATCTTGACCTTCAAGAGCTTAGTGCCTCAATTGTTGCACCTCAAATGGATCACAAACACCAAGTAGCAAGTTGGAAGAATATGAGAGAGGTTAGGAGGCTCAAAATCGGCTAGGGTATTCTTCTTAGAATGTAGTGGCCGATTTTAGGCACCCCATGGGTTCCTTATATAGTTGAGCTACTAGGGTTTCAGGTAAAACCCTAATTTGGTTGCTTAATCCTCAAGCAGCCCACAAGACCCTTCCAGAAGGCCCTTATGGACGAATTCCATGTGGGCTACACAAGGAAATTCGTCCACCCCTTCCTAGGGATTTATAAGCCCAACTTTCAATTATCATATAATTGCAATATTAGTCCCCTTTAATTCAATTAGACTCTTTTAATCACCAAATTAATTTCTGATCAATACTAATTAAATAATATTATTTCTCAATTAATATGTTATTCTTGTAATATATTAATAAATAACAATTAACCTCTTTCTCCATTATTCATCCAGTCAAGTTGCTATGGTGAAGGCAACCCAAAAGGACCATGCTACTATCGGGTCAAGTACATACCAATTATAGTTATGGGCTTAGACACCTAATCCAAGAGTCTCCCACTTGGATAAGTCTAATAACTATAACTGCAAGTACGACTTCAAAATCCGATTAGCAATCGTAGCTCTCAAAAGCTGTTGTCGAACTCTGGCCTAGTCAATAACGCGTCCTTTAGATAAGGGATCATGTAGTCCTCCGTTCTCAAGATACCGTGTGGACAAAGACATGGAATAAATTCATACTCATTGTCCAACAATTTGTTTCTCGATTTCTGATTTGTTTGACACAAAACTTAATTGAACACATCAATTCAGTCCTGACCGGGCCCGACACATAAGTCAACACAAAATCATCGAGGGGCCCAAGATATCGCTTTTAATCCTCTTAGGATAAAAGGAACAGATAAACTTTGACTTATATGCTTGTACTATTTACTTAGTAAATCATACACAACAATATGTTTTATAACATCAAGTTATTGTTGCATTTACGCACTATCAATGCACAACCAACTTGTAGACAACACATCATATATCTCGATTTAAAGACTATATGATATTATCGTCTCACAATCACTCGTGATAAATTCCATGAAGTGATTCATATGAGCGTGGGTTTAATCCAATACTCAAATCTTATTTCAGAAGTACTCATGAACGTTGTAGCAAACTTTTGCTAGGTCTAAACACTTAGACAATCTACAAGCCAATTCATGACAGTCTAACCTCATAGCCTACTTCCAAAGTATGATCAACTGTGGATAATTTGAATAATCCTATTATTCTGGAAGTCAAAACATGCAAAAGTGAACCAATAGTAAACAATTTACACAAGATAGTAACTTTACTCATAAATAAAACTCCTTTATTCAATCATCAAATGTCAATTACATTTTATCTATTACAAGTTTCTAAACAACTATCTAATCACTAAAACTATATCGTCCTTCAGACCAATGCACCTCGCATGCTGTAAGTGCTTAACCCTGCTCAGACCCTTTGTGAGGGGACCAATTGGGTTCTTTTCGGACGATACCCTCTTTACTACGAGGAGTCCCTCTTCTACCCGATGTCTAATGAAGTGGTTTTTTCTGTCGATGTGCCTGGATCTCCCATGATCCATCGGTTCCTTGGTCAAGGCAACCGCTCCTTCGTTATCGTAGAAAATCTCCATAGGCTCTTTTATGGCTGGTACAACTCCAAGGTCTCCAATAAAGTTCTTCAACCATATTACCTCCTTCGATGCTTCGCTCGCTGCTATGTACTCTGATTCGCACGTTGAATCAGCTACAGTCTCCTGCTTGGAACTTTTCCAAGTCACTGCTCCTCCATTCAGGGTAAATACCTAGCCCGACTGAGAGAGGAAGTTATCTCTGTCGGTATGAAAACTAGCATCACTATACCCTGTCACTCTCAAGTCTTCACTTCCACCAAGTACGAGGACCCAGTCTTTCGTCCTTCGTAGATACTTAAGAATGCTCTTTACTGCTATCCAGTGAGCCCTACCAGGGTTCCCTTGATATCGGTTGACCATGCTCAAAGTGAAAGCCACATCAGGGCGAGTACACGTCATAGTGTACATGATCGAGCCAATGGCGGAAGCATATGGTACTCGAATCATTTCTGCTATCTCAGCTTCGGTACTCGGGCTTTGAGTCTTACTCAACTTGGTATTGCTTTGGATTGGTAACTCCCCTTTCTTGGAATTCTCCATGCTAAAACGTTTCAACACTTTATCCAAGTAAGTACTTTGACTAAGTCCTATTAGTCTCCTACTCCTATTTCTCAATATCCTTATCCCTAGAATGTAAGCAGCTTCTCCGAGGTCCTTCATAGCGAAACAATTCCCAAGCCAGGTCTTAACCAGTTAACCTCCTGCAAGATCGGGACATCGTTTCCTATGAGTAGTATGTCATCCGCATACAATACCAAGAAGCTAACTATACTCCCACTAGCTTTGACATATACACAGGACTCATCCTCGCTTCTCGAAAACCTAAACTCTTTGACTTTCTCATCGAACCAAAGATTCCATCTGCGCGATGCTTGCTTCAATCCATAGATGGATTTTTCAAGCTTGCACACTCTATTCGGGTACTTTGCATCCACAAAACCCTCTGGCTAATTCATGTAAACATCCTCAGCCAACTTTCCATTAAGGAAAGCGGTTTTGACGTCCATCTGCCATATTTCATAATCATGAAACACAGCTATGGCTAGCATAACCCTTATAGATTTGATCTTAGCCACTGGTGAGAAGGTCTCGTCATAGTCAACTCCTGGAGTTTGAGTAAAACCTTTCGAAACCAGTCGAGCCTTGAATGTGTGCACTTTCCCATCCATGTCGGTCTTTTTCTTGAAGATCCACTTGCACCCGACCGTCTTACGACCTGGTACATTGTCAACCAAGTTCCAAACTTGATTGTCATACATGGACTGAATCTCGCTGTCCATTGCCTCTTTCCATTTAGCAGACTCCGGGCCTGTCATGGCTTCATTGTAGTTGTTAGGGATCATCTATATTTATCAGTGTACCATCACTAATAAATATATCACCTTCAACAGTTATATGAAAGCCATATAATACGGGCGGGACACTAAATCTATCGGAACGTCTTAGAGGTAAGGACTCGTCAATCGGTTCAACAGGAGTTTCCTCCTCGGGTTGAGCGCTAGTGTTTGAGGTGTTGGATTAGTGTCTAAGTCCATAACTATTTTGGTATGTACTTGACCCGATTGTGAGCATGGTCCTTTTGGGTTGCCTTCACACGGGTGACTAGACAGGATGACAGTTGAGGAGAGAGGTTGATTAGGGTATAAATATGATTTATTTATTATATTATATGATTAATATAATAATTTGGAATCATATTATTAATTAGTATTTAATCAGAAATTAATTAGGAATTAATTTCGGGATTAAAGGAATTAATTAAAAGTACAGGGGCTGTTTTGTAATTATTTGATAGTTGAGACTTTGGGCTATTGGATCACCTTTATTAAGGCTTGAACGAAAATCCTAGAAGGATCTAGGAGTTTTCGTCCAAGGGCTTAAGGAAAGGAGTCTATGGACTTGCTTAGGCCCTAAGCTAAGGGATTAGGGTTTCCACCTTGAAACCCTAGCTAGCCTCCAGTATAAATAGCACCCTAAGGCACTAGAATTCGTCCAACCCTTGGGAAACCCTTGTGAAACCCTAAAAGGGACGAATTTTAGGGCAAGATACCCTTCTCTCCTCTCTCCCATATTCATCCTTTCACCTAGTGTGTTTGTGAGCCATTAGAGGTACTACACTTGTGGTACTTGCTTTCAAGAGCTAAGGAAATTCAAGGAACTAGTTGTTATTGCTATATAACAACAAAAGGTATGTATTCTATTCTCCTATGTAGATTTCGAAAATTAGAGGAGCATTCCAGGTTTCTTTTTGTGTTCATAAAGTTGTATGTCTAATAGTGAAAACATAGATCCAATTAGGGTTGCATGCACACATAGGATTGTTTGTATAAAACCTATCAGTGGTATCAGAGCCTTAGGTTTTTGTTTTCAATTAGATTTGATACAAATGTATGAATATGACAATTAGGGTTTATGGCTAATAAACCCTGGAGGCTTGATTTTCGAAATTAGGGTTTCTAAACCCCAGATTTCGAAATTTTGGTAGGGTTTCCTAAACCCTTTCCTTTGGCCCCAAGATTTCGATTTTAGGGTTGTCTAACCCTAGAATTTCGAAATTTGCCTTGTCCCCTAGATAGGATTCCCAAATTTTAGGGATTTGGATAATGCCATATCTTGTAATTATCCTTGATTCCTTAAATAGATAATTAAAGATCTTATGGATTATCTCATTCCATAAATTTTCAAATCTTAGGGGATATAGGATTAGATTAAATTAATTGTCTAATTTAATAGATAATCCTACAAGATTTAATAATTTTAAATTAATTGTTTAATTTTGGATAATTATTAAATCAATAATTTTTAATATTTAAGAGTTTAAAATTAAAAAGTTTTAATTTTTCGAAAAAGTTAAATATGATTAAAACCCTAGTATTTTGAAAAGTTCAAATTACACCCTGATGGTTTTATTAATTAATTAAAGTGTATAATTAAAGGAGAGTTAATAATTCCATAAAGTTTTGGTTTAAATTTAATTAAATTAAAAGTATAATTTATTAAATTAGACCACCTAGTATTTTAAAAGTATAAAATACACCCTATACTATATATAACATTAAAAGTCTAAAATTATATATATGTATGAGTAAACAGTCAGTCTTATCGTTAGTAGGCCTCATTCACGAAGCTGGTCTATAAGGGGTGTTTAAGGAAATTGCCTATAAAATGGCGATTGAATGGGTATCCACTCTTACCCACCGCACTCTTGACTAGTGGAGGGTCGTTAGCCGAACGGGTAGGATAGGAAGAAACCTTGCATTATAATTATAATGAAGTACAAAGTAACTACATGCTTTTACAAATTCCCAAATTCTAGTTACTTTATGCAAAATGTGAAATTGTATGCTAATCCATGGAATTACACTTCGTACCATTGTCAAACGTTAGTGGAGCGTGTGTGGTTAACAGGCACACTAATTTGGGGTTGACATTGGTGGCGAAGGGTGGCTCGATGTTTATCATAGATCAATGGAGCGTGTGTGGATAACCGGCATATTGGTTAGGTGATAGTATCATTGAGTGCACCACGTGATTCGTATGGTTATTCACACCTTGTTTGTGATCCTCGGCATCCCAGTCACAAATATGAAGGGCATAATCGAGATTAAACATGCCATTGAAAGGTTCAATGAATCTCAAAAAGATCTAGGAGTTTCAATTCATTTAAAACTTAAACTTCATTTTTCGTTTTTCATGGTGGAAATTGGTAAATCGTCATTTACCTACCTTCAAATATTCTGCAACTAGATTACGGCATCCCTCTTCTAGGTTGTAGAGTATTGTGTTGGATCCTAGCCTTAATATCTCATTTGGGTGTTTTATTAAGGACTCAATCAACTTAACTTGAATTTTCTCCCGTTTTGTAGATGTCTAGTTCTGACAATCATGGTCTTCCCAAATCCCTTAGAACAAGCTTTCCAAATGAAGATGACGTTCCACGATACGATCAAGGAAATGAGAGTCATGCTTCACTTCCTCCACCTCCTCCAATTATTCTCCCTAACCCACAAGTTCAAAGGCTTGAAAAGTTCAAGCTCACTCAAGCCCTATTGGCAAGTAAACACGAAGATGGGAAACCTGTGTGTGCACACGTCTTGGAGATAACGTCACACATTGACAGGTTAAGGATGTTGGGTGTCGAGAATTCAGGTGAGTTAGCTGTTGACTGGGTTCTTCAGTCGCTTCCTGAATCATATAGTGAGTTCGTTAGAGAGTACTATATGATGAACCATGACGTGACCCTCATTGATTTGACCTATTTGCTTATAGCTGCTGAATCAGCAATGATTTGGCGTGCTGATCAAGCAAATTTGTCTGGTGAATCAAACTCCCAAACTTCAATGGACATTGAAAATGGTGACATTGGAAATCCAGAAAAGGAAAATTCTAAGATAGTTCCTTGTGCCATTCCAAAAGAGTGCATTTGCTTCTATTGCCAAGAGAAGGGGCATTGGAGACGAAGTTGCCCTATTTACCTGAGAGATCTGAGAGATGGGAGAGTCAAGACGTATGGCTCTACTTCAGGTAAAATCTATTAACTAACTCTATAAGCTCCTATTCTTTGATTCTTAATACATGATGTGACAAGATTACATTTTGATGTTTTTGCAGGATCGAAGAAAAGAGAGGAAGCTTAAGGAAGAAGCGTGCTGAATCTGATCATGAAGAAATGGATTTCGATCGCATGGACTCGAGGATCAGATTTTTGAGCTGCTACTCTAGAGTTAGGATAGATTGATAAGAAATATGTAATAGCATAGTTTTTCAGTTGAATTGCATTGTAAGGACAAGTTTTTCCGCAATAAAATAAATTTTGATTTTGTCTTATTTATTTATCCTTGCAATGGTGTGTATGAAAAATTGATGTTTGATTGTTTCTATTGTTAGCAATAATGGATTTGATTCTTAATTATGTTATTTGTGGAAATGTCGAGAATTTGCCAAATAAGGAAAGATTCTCATCGCCCAAGTTTCAGTTGGACAGAAACTTGGAGTCATGCAACTTGGTTGCGTGATGAATGAGAAACTTCATATTTGGAAATTAGACTAATTCTTTGACAAAGTGTCAAGAGAAGGACTAGGAGATCGAGTACACTAGGTTGTGCATTGATCAAGTCCACCACAATAGTGATAAAGATATTCGTCATGATTTACTAAAGTTTAGTAAATATGGTTATACTTATAAGATTAAGTATATTTCTGAGTTGATTGAAAGAGTTTCAATCAATAGCAGAACGAATAAGAAGAATCAAGTAGGCAGAAAGATAAAAGTTTCTCTATTCTAAGAAGAAGGGAGAGTACCTTTTATTGTGTTTTATGATAAGTCTTAATGATTAAGAACCATATCTCAATTGATCCTCCAAGTGAGTCTTAGTGCATTTGTATGTCTAAGAACAGGAATCAAGAATTGTAGAAATGGTTAAAATCAAGAAGTCAATCATACTTCGTTCCAATATCAAGTCTTAGAGTTATATTCCAAGATTGTGAATTGAGTGACAAGTCTTAAGTAGGTTTATAACACTCATCAAATGTGGAGTTTGGAAAAGGCTTTCTTATTCTTGCACTTTTGAAATTGGTAAGTTGGTTGTCTTGGATAAGACAAAGACCAACTAGGACCAATTATGTGAAGTGTTTTGTCTTGATAAGAACTACACTAACTCTTGAATATTTGTTTTGTCTAGGAAAGGTTCCTGACAAGAGAATCATATATGTCAAGAGGTCAGTGGGAGTCTCAATTGTCTTGAAAAGTTTCAAGAACAAATCAAGAATAAACCGATAGTTAATCACTAGCACACGACTTGAGGTTGGCGACCTATCGTGTTGACATAATTTTGTTTCTACGCCATTCCAGATGAAGTCAACTATGCAATACGAGTTCTATGAATTGATTGCATAAAGGCAAGGCACCCTAATCAATGGAAAGTACATTGATAGGAAAGGGTGAACTACTCAACGACCTGGAAGCAATGGTGGGCATTCGTGCTACCATGAGGCAGGAAATCGAGATTGAACAAGTTCAGTCCATATGAGTTAGATTTGTCACGAACATTGTCTTACGATTATTGTTATGACAAATTCAAATGGATAGGAATACATACACTTTAAAATCTAAGTGTCACAAGGTCTCCCTCCTTCATGAAAATGATTGTGAGGAAATGCTTTCACTAAGAGAGATTTTAAGAAGATAGCAATTGTGATAATTGTATTCTCAAATTCGATTATGATTACGGCATCCCTCTTCATAGTTCGAATTATGAGATTTGGCAATTAGTCTGAACATTTGGGACTTAGTAACATAAATTCTGAATTATTTAGACACACATGTGAGCTATCTAAGGAAAGGTGTATGAGCTTAAAAAGCTTAGATAAAGGCTTACAAAGCATTAGGTATTAGAAATATGAACTTAAGGAATTCAATAAGCATTGTTTTCTAGAAGTTCAAGTGTTTTCTGAATACATGTCAAAGCTAGTGGGAGCATAAGTGTTATGCTTGTATGGAAATAATCATTGTGTTAGTGGGAGCATGATTATTATTTCAAGTATTGCGAGTTAGCAATATTAATTATAGAAAACAAAGATTAACTTTGCAAAGTTGTAGGGGTTGAAAAGTTGTTTTGCTATAATTAAGGGAGAGAATATTATACTTCGTTTCAAAATCTAAAAGCTTAGATCAAGAAATGTTAATAAAATTTAGTCAAGGATACATAACACGTTCTCAAAATTCGATTATGATTACGGCATCCCTCTTCATAGTTCGAATTGTGAGAACATGGCTAAGAAAATATTATGGCAAAAGACTGATAAAGTATCATGTCTTTATGTGAGACATTATGCATCGTGTCCAATACGCTTCGGGTATAGGATCGATTGCATATGCTGTAATATTTGACCATTCTAAAATTTTCCAAATGCCTAGGGCATTAAGAGGGAAAAAGGGACTAGAATCGGTTTTGACTAAAATAATTAAACAACTATCAAAGGACGATCTGAGGTTCACTGAGGATTTATCGCTTGTGAGTAGTTGGAAGTATAGTACTAGATGGACTATATTGACATTATTATGAATAGATAATATTCTATTAAGAATGAGTTGTCATATGGCAAATATGAAAATGTTTCCATTAATGGGAGTTGGATATTAAGAAATATGTCTAGATTAGAAACTTTTATGTGAGAAGGATGTTCAAAGGAATGTACTTTGAATGTGAGACTTCACGTCTATGGAATTGTCTTGTAACAATTTATGATAGAATACCTTGTAATTTCATTAGCCGGGTCTTGGTGACTTTTGTGCTATGACATTACGAAAGAATCATTGCATAAAATGTTAGAATCTGACATATTCTAAAAGTGGCAAGAATTTGGTATTCTTATACTAATAATAAGGATTGGGGATTGTGAAATGAGTTTCATTGGAAAAGTTTTTCAATTGATCTATTTCGCAAAGTATGGACCATAGGAAACCAAAGTGTGCATGCTTGGAGCATGGGACAATTGTGGTTATAATTCAAGTAATAAGTTGATTTTCTGAAATAGTAAGCAACGAATAATGAGTAATCAATATGGTGTTTAAATAAAAGTGTTTTTATTTACGCTCAAAAGTTTTGGGGCCATATAGGATTAATATTATTATTGCGTTTCACTTTGCATGTTTTGACTTCCAGAATAATTGGGTTATTCGAACCTCCACAGTCGGTCATACGTTGGAAGTAGGTATGAAGGAAGACTGTCATGAATCTGTCTGCAGATTGTCTAAAGTGTTTAGACATAGCACAAGTTTGCTGCAGAGTTCATGAGTGCTTTGGTAAGATTAAAGTATTGGATTAAACCCACGCTCACTTGAGTCACTTCATGGATTTATCACGGGTGATTAGTGAGACGATAACATTGTATATTCTTGAAACCGAGACGTGTGAGTTGTTATTTGCTGGTCGGTTGCACATTGATGATAAGTAAACGCACCAGTAACTTGGTTTTATAAAACTTATTGTTGTGTGTGATTCGATTAATAAATGCAAGCGAGCATTTGAGTCGAAGTTTATCCATTCCTTTTACCAAAAGTGGGATAAAAGCAATATTTGTGGGCCTCTCGATGATTTAGTGATGACACCCTAAGTGCTTGGCCAAGCCGGGACTAAGTTGATGTGTTCAATTGTAGTCTGTTGTCAGTCGTCATAAATCGGAAGTCGGGAAACAGTATAGAGAGAATGATTAAAATTCATGTCTTGTGTCTATACGATATTTTGAGAATGGAGGAATATATAATCCCTTATCTAAAGGACACGCGTATCTGATAAGATCAGAGTAGACAACGGCTTTTGAAAGCTACGATTGCTGATCAGGTTCTGAAGTCATACGCAGAATAGTTATTAGACTTATCCAAGTGGGAGAGTGTTGGATTAGTGTCTAAGTCCATAACTATTTTGGTATGTACTTGACCCGATTGTGAGCATGGTCCTTTTGGGTTGCCTTCACACGGGTGACTAGACAGGATGACAGTTGAGGAGAGAGGTTGATTAGGGCATAAATATGATTTATTTATTATATTATATGATTAATATAATAATTTGGAATCATATTATTAATTAGTATTTAATCAGAAATTAATTAGGAATTAATTTCGGGATTAAAGGAATTAATTAAAAGTACAGGGGCTGTTTTGTAATTATTTGATAGTTGAGACTTTGGGCTATTGGATCACCTTTATTAAGGCTTGAACGAAAATCCTAGAAGGATCTAGGAGTTTTCGTCCAAGGGCTTAAGGAAAGGAGTCCATGGACTTGCTTAGGCCCTAAGCTAAGGGATTAGGGTTTCCACCTTGAAACCCTAGCTAGCCTCCAGTATAAATAGCACCCTAAGGCACTAGAATTCGTCCAACCCTTGGGAAACCCTAAAAGGGATGAATTTTAGGGCAAGATACCCTTCTCTCCTCTCTCCCATATTCATCCTTTCACCTAGTGTGTTTGTGAGCCATTAGAGGTACTACACTTGTGGTACTTGCTTTCAAGAGCTAAGGAAATTCAAGGAACTAGTTGTTATTGCTATATAACAACAAAAGGTATGTATTCTATTCTCCTATGTAGATTTCGAAAAATTAGAGGAGCATTCCAGGTTTCTTTTTGTGTTCATAAAGTTGTATGTCTAATAGTGAAAACATAGATCCAATTAGGGTTGCATGCACACATAAGATTGTTTGTATAAAACCTATCATGAGGTTCCTTCATCACTGGACTCTTGAAGATCTTCAAGGTCAATTTGCCTCCCACTGTCCTCTTGGTATATGAGTTCTCTCTCTCGGAAAAACCCATCTCCTCGCAACGAAGACAACATTGTCACTCGCTCTGTAGAAGAGATATCCAAAGGATTTCTGCGGGTAGCCGATGAAAATACATCGCTCACTACGAGGTTCAAGCTTGTCGTGAGTCTCTCGTCTTACGAAAGCCTCGCAACCCCAAACCTTGATGTGTACCAACGAGGGAACCTTCCCTGTCCACATCTCGTGAGGTGTTTTGGCAACCTTCTTAGTTGGGACTAGATTAAGGATATGGGCAGCAGTCTCTAAGGCATACCCCCAGAATGAGATTGGTAATGAAGCTCGACTCATCATGGAACGAACCATGTCCAACAAGGTTCGATTACGCCTCTCAGCCACACCATTCAACTGCGGTTTCCTAGGTGGCGTCATTGTGAAACAATTCCACATTCCTTAAGATAGTCGTGGAACTCAATACTAAGATAATCACCACCTCGATCGGATCGGAGCATCTTTATCTTCCTGCCCAATTGATTCTCCACTTCTTGCTTAAACTCTTTGAACTTTTCAAAGGTTTCCGACTTGTTCGTGATTAAGTAGATATACCCATATCTGCTATAATCATCGGTAAAAGTTACATAGAAACGGTTAGCATCCCTTGTGGTGGATCTGAAGGGCCCACACACATCGGTGTGTATGAGATCCAACAAACCCTCACCTCTTTCACAAGTACCAGTGAAAGGTGACTTGGTCGTCTTTCCAAGAAAACAAGATTCACACGTGTCATTCGACTTTAAGTCAAATTACTCCAACACTCCATCCTTTTGGAGTTGGGCTATGCACTTCTTCTTGACATGTCCAAGACGACAATGCCACAAGCATGCCTTGTCCAAACCATTTGACGAATCAATATGCAATACATTATTTCCTAAGTTGTCTACAACCATCACAGTTTCATATATACCATTACAAGGCAATGCTTCAAAATAAAATTTACCGTTAAGGAAAGCATTAATAGAACCAATTTCATTATCAAACGAAAATCTAAAACCTTGTTTATACAAGCCATGAAAAGAAATAATGTTTCTCGCCATTTCTGACGAGTAGCAACAATCGTTCAAATCTAACCCTAACCTATTACTAAGCAATAAAGAATAAACTCCAATATTGGTGACAGGCGACGCTTTCCTATTCCCCATGATCAAGTTCATCTTCCCGTGCTCCATATCCCTACTTCTTCTTAGACCCTGCAAATCAGAACAAATATGAAAACCACATCATGTGTCAAGGACCCAAGAGCTAGCATGTGATGAGTTGTTAGATTGAATAGTGTAAATACCTGCGAAGATGGGCTTAATATTCCCATCCTTGATGTCTTACAGATACTTTGGGAAGCTTCGTTTCCAATGCCCTTTGTCGTGACAGTAGAAGCACTCTGCATCTTTTGGATTAGACGAGGGAGCAGCAGAACCACCGTTGGTTCCAATTGAAGAAGAACCATCGTGAGACTTTCCCTTGTGGCTCTTAGAAGGAGCTTTCCTCTTCTTCCCCTTCCCTTGTCTAATTGCCAAGACAGGGGAAGCAACAGTAGGAGTTGATGCGACAACTTTTCCTTTCAAGCCGGTTTCAGCAGTTCTCAATAGCCCTTGAAGTTTTCTTAAGGTCACCTCATCCTTGTTCATATGATAAGTCATCTTGAACTGTTTATAACAAAGAGGTAAAGAATGGAGGATAATATCAATGGCCAGCTCTTCATTGAAGTTGACATTTAGCTTGAGCAAACGATCCACGTATCTCTGCATTCTTTGCAAGTGGGTCGTGATGGACTCTCCATCCTTCATTTTGGTTGTTATCAATGAGACAACTATTTCGTACCTCTCTTGACGCGCACTTTGATGGTACTTTTCCATCAAATCTTGGTGCATGTCATAAGGCCAATAGTCCTCGTAGAACTTTTGAAGTTCGGGAGTCATAGTGGCTACCATGATGCACAACACCTTTGTCGCCTCTTTGCATCAAGCCCTATACTCGGTGATTTCTTCGGGAGTAGCAGTAGTTTCATTGATCTCGACGAGTTATTTGTCGAGAATCTCTTCCTTGTCCTCGTACCTTAGGGCCATGCGAATGATGCGAATCCAATCGTTAAAGTTGGATCCATCAAAAGTGACCCTACCACAAATGCCCAAAAGAGAAAGTGGGTTCGAGGAGTTGGCGTTGGAGGAGTTTGAGCCTGACATCTAAAAAAGAAAAGAGACAAAGTTTAGAATAGATAAGAATCCTTAATATAACACCCAAAGGAAATAGTAAGGCTAGGAGCCAACACAATATTCTACAATTCGGAAGAGGGATGTCGTAATCCAATTGAAAAATATTTGAAGGTAGGTAAATGACGATTTACCAATTTCCACCATGAAAAACAAAAATGAACATTAGGTTTTAAATGAATTGAAATTCGTATATTCTTTTGAGGTTCGTTGAACTTTTCAATGGCATGTTTAATCTCGATTATGCCCTTCAAGTTTGTGACTGAGATACCGAGGATCACAAACAAGGTGTGAATAACCATGCAAATGTGCTTGGTACTCTCGATGTCATTTATCACCTAATCAATGTGACGGTTAACCACACACGCTCCATTGATCTATGATAAACATCGAGCTACCCTTTGCCACCCTTTTTAGTCCAAATTAGTGTGCCGGTTAACCACACACGCTCCACTAACGACTTGGCAAGATGGAAAGTGCAATTTCATGGAATAGCATCATTTTCACATTTTACCTAAAGTAACTAAGATTGGGAATTTATGAAAATATTTAGTTACTTTATAATAATCATTATACTTATTAATGAGGAATTAGTTGTCCTATCCTACCCGTTCGGCTAACGACTATCCAACAATCAAGGAAGCGGTGGGTGAGAGTGGACACCCATTCAACCGCCATTTTATAGGCAATTTCCTTATACCCTTATAGATCGGCTTCGTGAATGAGGCCTACTAACGGTAAGACTGACTCATCTTATACACACACACACACACACACACACACATATATATATATATATATATATATATATATATATATATATATATATATAAGTATTGAGCTTTTAATATTGTATAAGTATAAGGGTTGTATATTAAACTTTTAAAACACTAAGGTTTTAGAATTTAATATTTCAAAATTAAAACTTTTAATCAAATTTTAAATTCCAAAACTTGACGGCAAGTTTTGAAACTTTTCAAAACCTTCTAGATCAAATTTAAAATAATTTAAAATAATTATATAAATTTATGTTTATCTAAATTTGACCTAATCCAATTTTATTTAGCAAGATAAATACAATTCATAATTTACAAATAATTAGTTTATCATATAATCTAGTAATTATCTTAAAATTTGACCATTATCTTCCAATTAGATTAGGATATCCATTACCATATTAGAAAAAGCGGATTTTCACAGGAAAAACTGTTTATGATAATTATCCAAATCTAATTTAGGCTTAAATTTCGAAAATCATGCATCCAGACGAGTCAACTCGTCGAGTCAGGCTTTGGACTCGTCGAGTTGCCTCAACTCGTCGAGTCCCAATATGGACTCGTTGAGTTCATCAGTCAGGGGCCAGAAATCAAATTTTTCAGCTTTGAACAATTAACCATGGTATCAAATACAACAGAAAAACAGCCTAAGCTCTGATACCACTTATGGGTTTTGAGCACTACAACATTCCTATGGTGTACATGCAACCCTAATGCTTTGGATCTATGTTTTTCTCAAGGTATACATGCAAATCAAGTTATCTAAAGCATGATCCCTAACTAGCATATAATTTTCGAAATTCACAATTTAATACAAGATTAGAAGAGTACCTTTTACTTGTAGCTTGTAGATCTTGACCTTCAAGAGCTTAGTGCCTCAATTGTTGCACCTCAAATGGATCACAAACACCAAGTAGCAAGTTGGAAGAATATGAGAGAGGTTAGGAGGCTCAAAATCGGCTAGGGTATTCTTCTTAGAATGTAGTGGCCGATTTTAGGCTCCCCATGGGTTCCTTATATAGTTGATCTAATAGGGTTTCAGGTAAAACCCTAATCTGGTTGCTTAATCCTCAAGCAGCCCACAAGACCCTTCCAGAAGGCCCTTATGGACGAATTCCATGTGGGCTACACAAGGAAATTCGTCCACCCCTTTCTAGGGATCTATAAGCCCAACTTTCAATTATATAATTGCAATATCAGTCACCTTTAATTCAATTTGTCTCTTTTAATCAACAAATTAATTCTAAATTAATTTCCGATCAATACTAATTAAATAATATGATTTTTCAATTAATATGTTATTCTTATAATATATTAATAAATCACAATTAACCTCTTTCTCCATTATTCATCCAGTCAAGTTGCTATGGTGAAGGCAACCTAAAAGGACCATGCTACTATCGGGTCAAGTACATACCAATTATAGTTATGGACTTAGACACCTAATCCAACACCAACATGGAACCTAAAGTTAGCATTAGAACTCAAACAGAGGTTGAAAGACCCGTTGAGTCTCGACAAAGGGTTATTGAGGAATCTAACATACATTTATCTCATCCTCGTAGATATGGTAGAGAACGTCATGCACCTGAGTTTTATGGTCTACATATTACTGAAGGAGAAGAGTCAATGGTTGGCCAGGATGAGTTGACTAGATATCAGGAAGTTGTGGCAAGCCTAGATACTATTATATAGAAGGAGACTATGGAGAGCGAGATTCAATCCCTGTAAGATAACCAAGGTTTGAACTTGGTTGATCACACACCTGGCCTTAAAACAGTTGGGTGTAAATGAATCTTCAAGAAGAAGACAAACATGGATAAGAATGTGCATATAAATTCTATTAGGAATTGACTATGATGAAACCTTACATCTACCTTTCGTCGAACATGATCACGATCGAAGACAGAGAATTACGTTGCAGAGGGTGAAACGAACCAACCCACTTGTCTAGATTAGAACGATTAATAGTAAGAGAGAGAATGGTGTTCCGCTTTGACTATATACATCGTGTTACCACTTAGAAGAGTCCCGTGTTTTTAATAAACAATTGCTACCCCCTAGTATGTGCCGCTTTCCTAATCAAAAGATAGGAGTACCCCTTCTTCTGAAGTTATGGGGTCATTTACCGAGTTCCTTCGACATGTTTCTCTCAGGCACCCTAGTATAATTACTTGTTCACCTATTTTGATTTGGGGTACAACCAGTTCACTGGGAGGAATACTTGTCATTATAGAAAGGCGCTACACTCTTTTCTCTTGCGACCCATACTCAAATCAAAAGACTAAAGGCCATTATTGAACAAAAGGTGAACATTGAAATGAGAAAGGCTCCAAACTCTTATAGAGAATTAGACACAAGTATAGATCAAACTAGAAAAATATGGAACAATCTAGAATGGATGCCATGCAAATGTCCACGCCAACTTAGATGTCCAGTAAGTGTCTGCGTCAAAAGTTTTAGGATTGTTTACATGTTTTGCATGAGTTTCACTTTGCTAATTTGTATGGAACATCTTTATTACCACCGATCATTAAAGTTCCTTTAATTTTACTCCTTCACATTCACATATTGGTTATGAAACAATGTCATTCCTTGATGAACCAACTGTATTCAACTTCAAAATACCAAAAGGAGGAGGACCCCATTTGATTAATTTCCTTTACACATCTTAGGGACACCAGTGAATGCTTCTTCCGACACATTACGCTACCATCAATCTATCATGCTATCAAGGGTTCTAGTCGATAGGGAAGTACATGGATGCTCCCATTCCTCATTTTCATTGCAATATCCCTTTTATTTAAGAGAAAGATGACAAAGAGCTAGCCCTTCTTGTGGTCTAAAGCATATTCAAGTTCCTTATATTAGAGTATTTGTTCTTAGCGTTATTGTAGCCTTATTTTGAGGCTTGGTAAGCGTAAGCTATTGTTGTAGGCTCGAGACGAGTAATAACTTCGCTCAACAAAAGAGCCCGACTTTCTATTATTCAAGCGCTAGCGCCCAACCATAATCTACTTCAAAACCTCTTCATTCACATTCATTCATACACATATAGTTGTATTTAACAATAAAAATGGGTATGGTGATAAAAAGTTAGATATAGACAAATTAGTAAAATCATAAAAAAAAAATTATAATAAAAGGTTGACCATTAGTGAAGTTATTTAATTAAACGTTAAAGTAGTTGAATGATGAATTGATAATAATTTTGAGTTATATGATAGGTTTACAGTTGAAGATGATTTTAGTAGCGTAAAAGTATAAAGGCCCCCTCTGGGCATGTTTGGTATGGAGCGTTTGTGAGTTTCTAACGTTTAATAAAATGATCCGTTTTGAACAAAGCCTCATTTGACTCTATAAACTTTTAACGTTTAGTTAAAATAAAACTCTTCAAATCTAAAAGTTATCTCACATAGCTTTTAACAAAAATCTACTAACTACCCGCTACCAGTTATCAGCTTCTCACTACTCGTTAGTTTTGTCAAACACGCCGTTTATACAACTATCATCCCCACCCTTATTAATATTAGTATTTTAATATTTATTTTATTTTTTCTATACATATATAATTATTATAACGATTTGATATTACTTTTTATTTATTTATAGTATTTCGGTTTCCTTATTTTATTTAAAAATAAATATTAAAATATATAATTAAGTTATTACATTTTCATTAATATAATAATTTTTTTTATATATTAGTTATAATAGATATTATTATATATAATTACTACTAATCTTACCTTAAAGTTCAAGTTTTTTTTAAGAACGTAATTATATAAAAATAAAAAAGCTATAAATAACAATTCAGTTGGCTTTAGACACTAAAATTAAATACGTTATTATGCAAAAATAAAAAGATATAAATAACAATTTACTTTCATAGAATTTTAATTAAACCTTTAATTAAACCTTGAAATTATGACAATAATATATATATATATATATATATATATATATATATATATATATATATATATATATTAGTTATAATAGATATTATTATATATATTACTACTAATCCTACCTTAAAGTTCAAGTTTTTTTTAAGAACGTAATTATATAAAAATAAAAAAGATATAAATAACAATTCAGTTAGCTTTAGACACTAAAATTAAATACGTTATTATGCAAAAATAAAAAGATATAAATAACAATTTACTTTCATAGAATTTTAATTAAACCTTTAATTCAAACCTTGAAATTATGACAATAATATATATATATTGAAATTAGAATAATAATAATGATTATAAATTCATATTTTGCATAGTAATGTATAGATTAACATTTAGTAAATATATTCTAAATTTATCATCTATGATATATTAAATTGAAATTATTTGTAAAAAGTAATATAGATATAAACTACTAAACTAGGGGTGTTTAAAATCGGATATCCGAAATTTCGGATAGTGGATTTTGAGTATCCAAAGTTTTAGATATCCGAAATTTTGGATACGGATTCGAATGTTAAATTGGATATACGAAATTCATTATTTTTAATATTAAGAACCAACTAAACATAAGTTCAATAAAAAATAAACATACGAAATATTGAAAAAAAAATAGTATAATTTGTTACTCGGTTAGCATTAATGATAAGAAATTATTTGTTCGATCATCAATGAAAATAATGAGAGTGATATCTTCATACATATCCAACAAAAAACAATCCAAAAAGTATCTCAACTACAAACCTAATAAATAAGTTGAAGCTAGGATATCTATTCATCTTGATCTTACACCGAGCAATTTAATATGTAGCGAGCAATTTAATATGTTTGATATACGTACTGAAAGGAAATAGATATTAGTACATATAGCAAGAAGCCATAAACACCTACAAACTTATCAATAGTTATTGCAAAAGAAACACACCGACTTAAATAAAAGTTTTGTTCAAAATTTCAATTGCAAACTTGATTACTTAAAGTGTCGTTAAAATGAAAACATAATGACAAATTTACACCTTTAATTACTAATTAACACTCCTAGCTACTCACCCAGAATTTAGCATTTTTGAATTCAGTTAAAAAAAACTGAAATTATATATATATATATATATATATATATATATATATATATATATATATATATATATATATATATATATATATATATATATATATATATATATTAAAACATAAATATTTTATATTTCGGATATCGGATAACCAAAATTTTTAAAATTTAGTATCCGTATCCGAATCCGAAAAATCAGATATCCAATTTTTCGGATATTCAAAATTTCGGATAATTTCATATCGGATTTTCGATTCGGATATTTTTAAACACCCATATAAATGTCTATTTTTATTATCTAAAATAACATTTTAAAAAATAAATTATATTAAAACTAATTTGTAAATAAAATGGTTACTGAAAAAGAGGACCTTAGTATATATAAACTACCCTTTTCACTTTTGTTTCCGATTGTGACTTTGGTCTTGTGAGCCTTTTAAATTCTTTTAGTTCTTCCAAATAAAATACTACATTTTGAGATCAAAATTTCAAAAATTAGTATATATAATGAAAAACAGGACCTTAGTATATATAAACTAAGGGGCTGTTTGTTTGTTTGTTTTATGCCTTTTTTTTAATAAAAAAAACCACCGCGTCGCATAGAATATGTGTAACAATTGTCATTTCGCAACTATTTATTTTTTAAAAGATTTATGATTTAAAAACTATTGTGCGCACGACACAGTACTGAACCCTCATTTTCAAACAATATCCCACCTTACTTTAATGATCTGTTCACGACTTCATTAAAGGATATAAAAGAAAAGAAAACGAGAGAAAAGAAAAGAAAGGACTATCATTTCTTCCTTCCGATTTGGGAGGACAATTTATAGGAAAAATTAACTTAAACTTATTTTTATTTATCATCTCTTCTTTCTAATAAATAAATTTGGGAGCAATGATCTTTCTAAATCTTTTTGTTTCCATTCCTTTCTCTTGTTAAATGAAACTTGGGAGTATCGTGTAGATTATGTTAACATAAATTTGTTTTAATTTTTCAACAAGTTTATTATTTTAATAATATTGTAAAAGATATTATAAACAATTCAAGTATATTGTACATAATTTCAAAACATATTGATAAATTTCGTACAAATATTTTTTTGTGTTACATTGTCTATAACAAAATATTAAAAAATTATAAAGTTAATCATTAAAATTACCAAATCTATTGTAGCTAAACCGAAGAAATACCAATCGCCTTGAAAAATTTCACAAAATCAACATGTTGTTCACTAAATTAACAACTTTATTTATTATTATCTAGTAATTATTATATTTAATTATTTTATATAAGCGTTTTTAAAAAATCATATCACCATAATGATCTTTATATTCGATTTGCATATATTAAAACTAAATAAATTTTAGATTTAGAATTATTTTTAATTATTGCATGATTAATTTCAGTTTATTTCAACAGTTTGCAGACGTTAAAAAACAAACAGACTTCTTATTGCAGTTTGCAAACGTTTGGTCTATATATTCTGCTATATAGGGTTATAGATATGGCCTGTAGACTATAGATACTATAGCTTCGAAAAAAACAAACACCTAACATTTTCACTTTTGTTTCCAATTATGATTTTGGTCTTTTGGGGTTTTTAAATTTTATTTATAGTTCTTCCAAATAAAATGATAATACTTTGGGACAAAATTTCAAAAATTAACTATAATAAGGAACACAAAATAATCATTTTATTTATTAGAAAGATCTTATAAATAAGGACCAATGTTCCAATATAAAGTTTTTGGACCAAAACTGCATTAAAAAATGTTATTATATGTACCCTCATGTAAATCGTCACATATCAAGATATATAAAAACTATTACACTCAGATAGGGTATATAAAACAATTTGGGGGTGCATATACAATTTTCCTAACAAAAATCAAGTAGCTAGAGAAATGTAATGTACTCTTTATTTAAGTTAGAGATTAGAATAGTATCCATCACTTTCAACGTATGAAAACTCTTAACGGTTGTAAATTTTTTTTTTGATATTGTCTTTTTAATAAAATTATATTGATCCTGATTCATGGTGCAAAGGCCTGTTCCTTTATTCTAATACGCCACCGTGTTAAATGTCTCAAACAACTGAAACTTGTCTGTCTTGTCGAAGATGTCGATCAAGATGTCCTGATATAGAAATATAAAAGTATGTTTGTTTTGCCTGGTAATTAATCGGTAAAAGTTGTATGAGTCAGCAAGTCATAAGGCTGTAAAAGAACGGTGATATATATATATATATATATATATATATATATATATATATATATATATATATATATATATATATATATATATATGCAGAAACAAAAGATTCCAGTTCCTGGTGCTGTCTAGCCCAAGTTGTGCACGGAGAATGTTGATATAATGAGATGCTGTGCACACCCGTTCAACGGGATGCCATATTAAATCCATGCATAGCCAACAACACTCTTCAACAATAAATTCTCTGATAATATGGGCATCTCCAACATTTATGCATATATAGACAGTCTCTAATACAATGAACACGTAATAAAAACTTGTCTGATTTCCTCATTGAATGGCTGTAGCTTGTTCTTTGATGCAATTAACCCTAGCTAGCTCCCCTACTATATATTCTCACTTTCGTGTTTCAAAGGAACCCCATTCAAGATTCGATATATTGTAAGTTTATATATATATAGAGAGAGAAGGATTAATGGGGAGGTCACCAAGTTTTGAGAGGGGGTTGAAGAAAGGGCCATGGACATCAGAAGAAGATCGAAAGCTTGTGGCTTATGTTGAAGAACATGGACATGGAAGTTGGAGGTCGTTGCCCATTAAAGCTGGTACGTGAACACACACACACACATACACACATACACTCTCTTCTACAAAACTTAGTTTGGATTCGTGTTAGTGTCTTGTTTATGTTTGGTAAAATACATGCAGGGTTACAGAGATGTGGTAAGAGTTGTAGGCTGAGGTGGACAAATTATCTAAGACCAGATATCAAAAGAGGAAAGTTCAGTTTGCAAGAAGAAGAAACCATCATCCAACTACATGCTCTTCTGGGCAATAGGTATTCCATACGCTTTCCATTTTTGTTTTAATTATATATATATATATATATATATATATATATATATATATATATATATATATATATATATATATATATATATATATATATATATCCGGTAAGAAGTAAATTTTTGGTAGGAAGGTAAGAAGTTTTTTTTCTATATATTTTTTTGACGAACAAAATAAATGAATCACTAGATGATTCATT
Organism: Lactuca virosa; assembly: GCF_052849685.1. NCBI lineage: Eukaryota > Viridiplantae > Streptophyta > Magnoliopsida > Asterales > Asteraceae > Lactuca > Lactuca virosa. Next base: position 21,550,578 of record NC_136429.1, on the reverse strand, counting down.
TGTAAGATGATTCACAAGAAAAAATTCCCAAAAAAACATCTTTATGATTCATTTTTAAGTAAATTAAGAAAAAATTCACTTTTATGATAATTTTAGTAAATAACAATAAAATCATTGTATAAATGAATCATCGAGATGTTTTTTTGAGAATTTTTTCTTGTGAATCATCTTACAAATGAATCATCTAATGATTCATTTTGTTTGTTCGCGAAAAAAATATGTAGAAAAAAAACTTCTTACCTTCCTACCAAAAATTTCCTTCTTATTTGATCTTGACTATATATATATATATATATATATATATATATATATATATATATATATATATATTTCAAGAAACATATATATAGTATAAAACTAAAAACGAGACTACTGGTGACATATGCATAAAAACGTGCACAAACTTTGAAAATGTTATAACACATGAGTTATCATAGACTAGAACTAATATTTGACGTTAGTATTTAGTTGTTTCTAAAGAACATACTAGTATATTATTTGAAGGATGTATGTTAATTAATAGTACATTATGAATCGATATATATGCAGATAACATTTGTGTTATTTAAAATTATCGGATGTTCCTTGTTAAGTAGTAATATATTATAATCCTCTATATATTTAAAAAAAATATATTTTTCTTATTTTCTAGCTAGCTAGTTGATTTTGTTCTCTGAATGGGGGTGTGGGCTTCGGCACCTGTTTGTTGTATGCTTGTATTATTGATGTAGACTGTAGAGTGCGTACTAGAATGTCTTTAAAGAACCTAAGAGAAAGTGGGCACTCACATTATACATGGAGAGTGAAAGAAGAGGATACTTTTGCACCAAAATAATTAATTGATTAATATTCATATCATTTTCCATACAGATGGTGAAACTGGTTCATGTCAGTTTTGGAAATTTAGATATTAGAGTTTCTTCAAGTTATATATATATTTACATAAAAATATATTTATAGTTATTATTTAAATGATTCAGATGGTCAGCTATTGCGACGCATTTACCCAAAAGAACTGACAACGAGATCAAAAATTACTGGAACACGAATCTTAAGAAACGATTAACCAAAATGGGTATTGATCCAATCACACACAAGTCGAGAACAGCCACTGATACCAACTTGAGTCATATGACACAATGGGAGAATGCTCGTCTTGAAGCAGAAGCTCGGTTTGTTCGTGGGTCGACTAACGTTGTTTCCCACTTTTACCAACGAATCCATTGCAGTTCACCTCCATTTATGACCAACAACAAACTGGCGATGTCATCTCTTTCATTACCATGCCTCGATGTGCTCAAAGCGTGGCAAGGTATTACTTCATGTAAGCTCTCAGATTTAAGTGGGCTACAGACTCCCAAAGACCAAACCATGCCACCAATGGTGAATCTCATTGAGAATGTCGAACCATCATCTCTTTATAAAGACATGACTACAGAAGATGGTATGAACAGCTGGGAAATCTCAAAAGCTTCATTATTTAACACTCTTGAGAGCCCTCAAGACAAAGGAACTGATCAGAACTTGTTTGAAGTGAATGACATGATATATCAAGATGACTACTTGACGGAGGCACTTACGAATCACTTGGTCAAGGATTTCGAAGATGATAAAAGTTACTGGAGTAACATTCTTGACAAAGTAGGGAATAATTCATCATTTTCAACTGTTTTCTAAAGCAATACCATCCGTCAAGACTCAAGAGGATTAAAGCTTACAATAAATTTGTCTTAAATCTAATACGTTTTGTAATAGAATCTAATAATTAATTAAAATTTAATGTTATTGAATCCTGTTCATCAAATTTTGATGTGAGTAACTTAATAGAAATGGTTTGTGGTTGATGAAATAACAATATTTTTCCAAGTTTTTTTTACATTGATAGTCATTATAGTTTTATTTTTTTGCAGGTTTGGTCCTATCACTAACTCCTCTAAGTTAATATAGTTTTAATTTTTTTGCAGGTTTGGTCTATCACCATTTTCTTATCGAATTCGATTAAATATTTAACAAATGTGGTCCCCACCACTTAGCTACCATATTTTCTTTTATTGAATTTGATTAAATAGTTAATAAATTTGATTAATATCTTATAATATTCTATCTCTTTGGCCACCAATTGACGGTTCATGAGCCCCGCCTTCTTCGAACTTAGTAGCGAAAACCACCTAAGTTTCTTTTCATTGAAACCCATTCCCGAAACCAAGTTGGAAACAATCCATCTTCTATACTCTTATTGATCTGATCTGATCATCCAAAGATGAAAGAATGGGTTCCATGTTGTAGTATTCTTAGAAGCTTAAACACCTGCAATAATAATGGATTATTATGGAGTCCATGTTGCAGCCTTGCATGCTAAGTTGACGAAGAAAGATTCAAAACCAGTCTGGTTAAGTTTCATATCATTATGACATGCAACGTGTAGGGAGCATTATGCACACGAGAAAAGAGAACGAAGAGCATGTTCTGATGAAATTAATTTGCAAAGAATAATTTAGATATTCCATATAGGTAATTTAACCACGGGGACCATCTCCGTAACAAAATAGAGCCATATGCTTAACATAGTTGGCAAAAATGGACTAAGAGTGAAATAATTACATGGACCATTTCTCTAATTTACTCTCATTATTTTATTATTATATTACTAGTTATTAACACGTGTAGAGTGCATAAAGTAATTTTGATGTTTTATTAATTGTTAATTTAAAATTAATTTTACAATGTGTTTTGGAGATATACATAACATTATTTATATTTAGTTTACAAATAAAATGTTTATGTTGTATCGTTAGATATATAATTATAAAATTTTTGAAAAAAAAATACACAAACATGATAGAAATAATAGAAGAATAATACATGAACATCAAATCATTAAAGAAAATATGTTATAAATGAAAAAAAAACATTTTTATAAATTTCTAAACATTTCTTTATACAAAAAGAGTACAATTAAATCGACAAGCCAAAATGTATCGAGTATGGCACCTAATCACCGGGTATAATCAACTGAAACGTCAGTACACAAATTATATATTGCAAACAAACTCTACGACCCATTAAGGTTGAGTAGGACCACAAAGCAACATCGTTAATGACTTGCAGAAGCACCATATTTCAGCATCAATGCAATTAGGTTTGAGAAGATTGAAATGCATAGAAAACATATCGTAAGATTGACATGTAATTGTACACACAACATCTTATTCTCATCTGTATTGGTTTTATAATTTGATTAACTAAAATTAAATGTTCTATTTGTGTATTTTAGATTAACTTCAAACTGTTAAAGCAAACCTAACCTCAAAATTTCACATTATGCAGTCCCTTTATGCTAAAATAATCATAAATGATTAGTAGTCTTTATGAATTTGTTTTCTTTTAATTGTCATTGCAAAATATACGATTAGTGGAAACTGTGTACTATTTATAGACATAAAATCGTTAATTATAAATTTGTAAACACTTTTTTGTTTTGTTTTGTTTTTTTTGTTAAAGATAAGTGTTTAATGTCATTATTTCAAAATGAAACAACCCTTTTGTTTAACCCTTACAATTACTCAACTACCAAGCTGTAGATATTCCGTGCTAACATCAATAATCTAACAACCCTACAAATAGGCTACTTGGGGATAGTGATAGAAGCAAAGGCAAACTCTCCAACATCCAAGGACCTAACAACAACAAAATGAGTTGTTATAAGAGTAAAGCATTGTACTTTCAAATAAAATGGATGTTAGATGCTATAATACACATATAAAGATAAGATGTAAATGAAAGTCAGATGCCATTTCATGAATTTAGCCTATTAAACTCAATGCCAATTTTAAAAATGGAAGTAATGAAAGTAAGATGTTGTTATAGATCAAGGGCTAGTTGATTCAACAAGACCTAACATTAAGAATCACCATGTTGTCATTTATTCTTGTAGTTTTGCATCCAAAATTTAACATGCATGATCAACATTAAATAAAGCAAAATACATAAAAGAGCACTTGTAGTTTATTACTTAAATATTTTATGTAGTGATTAATCATCATACTTTTTTTTACTGTTTAAAGGAACTATTTATTTCCTAGATCGGATAAATCGTAAAATAAGACAAATGACCATTTTACCCTTGTATTTAAAAAAGTTACAATATTCATCAACTTTAACATAAGACGAGTAAAGGCTTAACCCATTACCTCATTATTTCCTGACTAACCCAAGTTTTTTTTTGGGCTTAACCAATTAACTCATTCTTTCACGATTAAGTAAAAATGAAAACTATCCACATTAAGTTTTCAACCCTAAAACTCATCATGTAGTTCTAGTTATCTAATCACCTTGACAAATTAGCATTGGTATATGATTGCTATTTATTTACATTAACCAAATTAATAAATTAACTATATTATACTATATGTTAAGGAATTGGCTTTCAAAGTAGACTAAAAAGTCAAATCTAACTTTTATTTTCTTTTTCTCAATAAAGAATACATGCGGAAAATAAAAAGAATGAATTAAGCTATTATTTATTTAAAATTAATATCTTACTATTTCACATACATATCATTTTTCATACAACATAAAAAAATTACATTCAGTGAAGTTATAATTTATTCAGTGCATATCAATATTAAGAAAAGTATCAATAAATATGTTGGCATGTACAAATTAATATCTTCAAAAGTCATAAAAAGTCATGCCTACCTCTTTCTCATTGCATACAAAAGCATGCATCCCAAAGTAGAGATTTGTGTGTTCTTGGTTATCTTTCTCTCCATGTTATTCTACAAACTTTAGTAATATGATCTACATATGTGAATATATATATATATATATATATATATATATATATATATATATATATATATATATATATATATATATATATATATATATATATATATATATATATATATATATATGAGGGTTCAATTGAGAAAAAAAGGTTGAGAACGAGAGATCATTCTCAGTCACACATTAATTTTGCCGCAAAACAGTTAGGCGTACCGACGGAAATGAATAATGGATACACATGTGTTTCACAACCAAACATGCTTTCTTAAACTATGCTAATCATTATCTTAATATACACAAAAACATATTTTTTTTGTTTTTATGATTTTTAGAAAACTATTTTTATCAAAAAAATTATTTTAAATATATCAAAATTCATAATTTTTTACTCTCTATAAATAGACATCCATACTGATATAGTTTTAAGATAAAATAAAAAAAATATTTTTTTTAGAGTTTCACATCTCGTTATTCATAAGTGAATAAAAACACATTAGATTTTTATTACAGTACATTCGTTATTCACTTATGAATAAAACATATGCATAACTTTTTTATAGTTTAAGTATCGTTCATATATGAATATAACACATAATAAAATTTTCTTACCTAAAATATATTTTTTTACATCATCTTTCGTCACATGTTATATTTATATATGAATAAAACGTGTATTAATTGTAGTCATATGTTATATTCATATATGAATAAAACATTTATCAGATTTTTGTTACAGTTAATTTGTTATTCATATATAAATAAGTAGTATGTTAATAAAAGACGGAAGTGTTTTGAAAATTTGAATTACTTATTCATATATAAATAACCAATGAACTATAACAAAATTATGATAAATGTGTTCTTTGTATATGAATATAACTTGTGAGGAAAGTTAATACACATTTTATTCATATGTGAATATAACATGTGACGAGAGTTGATGTAAATTGTAAAAAGTTTATTATATGTTATATTCATATATGAATGATACTTAATGTCACACCCCCAAACCAGGATGGTAGAAAAGTCTTGAGAATGTTACATTGTTTCCAAGTATTGTATGTTTCAAAACCAATTACATTATGATGACAAAAATGAATAGTACGACATCGTAACGTCCCATCCTCAAAAGCCTTGTGACTATCTGTTTAACGGTTTCCTGAGAATACAAGTAATTTTGAAAAGTGTCAACAATTAAGTTGGTGAGTTCATAAGAGTTTTGTATGTGAAAAATCTGTAACTATTTCCTTGAAAAATGATAGTGTTTGTTCCCAGAAAATCCAATATTTTCTTAAAAATGAGTTGTAGTCTTAAAAACTCTAAGACCAAAAATGTATAAGTATTTCTATACTTAAAATAGTATCACGTAGTTTTATTCTTATATAAAACCTTTTGAACACATGTTACCCCGTAAACTAAATGTATTGTTGATTCCCCATGTGAGTTATTACAACCATGCTAAAACCAAAGTTGGCCTGCTGCGACGTTCTTCAGGCGTCGGAATTTTAGAAATTTGTCATCCCAGACCTGCCGGTCTAGCTGTAGCTAGCAGCTTAGGTGCGGGATTGTCAGTCCCGTATAGATCTATACATAAGTATCACACTACCGAGATTATGGTTATAATTCAGGACTTTAGTGTGTACTCTGGTAGGTACGGTGAAGACTTTGTCTCACATAATTGTTTCAACAAGTTTACGTTTTGTGTAATGAAAACCCTTGTAAGTGCAAATATCACTTTTCCAAAGTATTAATGTAGTGTATAATAATTATATACTTTTATATAATTATTTGTCTTGTCCCGAAATGTTATAATAGTGTTAATGACGCATAAACTATACCTATTATAGTTTATTATAATTGTTTCGTTGTACCCATATATATATATATATATATATATATATATATATATATATATATATATATATATATATACACACATATATATATATATATATATATATATATATATATATATATATATATATATATAAGTTAACATGTTTAGATGTTCATAAATAACATATAATATACATCTAACACAACTATATGAACTATTAGTATGAGAAAGTCAGTTTTCTAGTTTTTGGCCTTTTTACGTCACCAAACGGTAAATATTGAATTATAAACTTTGTAAAATTTATTTTTACCTTTTTGTGAAGTTTAAGTTAAGTTAACCTTATATGTTTAAAACAACATATTTTAGGTCAAATCTCACAAAAATAGTACCATAACCTAGTTATGACCATTTTTGCTAAAAAATCCTAATTTTTACATCAAATGATAGATTTGTAGGTTTTCTATTTGTAAAACCAAATCCATGGTATTTATACCTAGTTTCATAACATATGTCCAAAATAACATATTTTGGTTTATATCCCACAAAAATGAGATAATAACTTGGTTAAAACCATTTTTGCTAGAAAAGTCATATCATGTTCATAAAAACCATAGTTGTTATAGTTTTGTTTTTATGATTTTTTTTCAAGAATATATAGCATGTTTATACCCATTTTTCATAGAATTGAATTTTATACAACATACCACACATAAATGTTCATAATACTAGGTAATAACATTATTTCATGTACATAGCACTTTTACCCAACATGAAGATGAAGCATGTATAACAATTTGTATTATTATACAAGTTTACTTGTATTCCCCCCTAAAACTTGGATAAAAATTAAAATGAGGGGTATGAACTCACCTTGAGTGTTTCTTGGTGGATAAAGAGGTGAAGATGAAAGATTTCAAGCTAAGAACACTTGAAGACATTTGAAGAACACTTGAAGGTCGACATATCCTATGGATATTAACACATATTAAGGTGTGTAATTGTAACGAAACTAGTATATATGTGTATTGAATCACTAGATTAGTAAGGAAAAAGTTAACAAAAGATCAAGAACCAACTTATGGAGATTAATCTTGAGAGAAATGACTTGTTCTTGAAGAAGAGATGAAGAAAATGAAAGAGATGGAGTGAAAGGGAAGAGGTTTCAACCAAAATTAAAGAGGAGAGAGGGAGGGTGAGGGGAGGGGGTGGGGTGGGTATGGGGGGGGGAGTGTAGGGTATTGTATCTTGAATAAAAAATTCAAGTTTGACTATTTTTGATTAAAATATCAATTCTTTATAAAAGTGTAATCACCATATAAGACAAATGTTGTCTTTGTAGTGTATTTGTATAAAAATGGGTAATTTTTATAAGAGTAGGTGATTTTTATAAAAAGTGTGGTAAAATGATGTATAATTACTTAATTTGAATCATTTAAATTCAAATTATTATATAAATCATTATCATCAAAAATAATATCACATTACACGAAAGTCAGGATGGTTCCTAATCCTTTTCGTTAAAGTTTGAGTGTTTATGTCGGGTATAGAATCTGTCGCATTTGGTGACGAATCCACCAAAAATCTGAATATGTAACATTTGTTATGAATTTGTCATGTAGTATACAGTTTATTAACTCAACTACATTGTGTTATGAATATTATTTATACCTAAATAATATATAATTGAATTATCGAATTTCACGTTACTAACCCTAATTAGGGTTATATTCAATAATTGGTAAAAAAGAGAGGTACTTTGAATTATACTTGCCAATAGTACATTAGTAACATTAGGGAATATCACATTTCTCCTAAAATTCTAATACGAGTTGAGTTGACCTGGTTGACTTTTGTTGACTTTGTTTGACCAAAATTGACGGTTGTCACATCATCCCCCTGTTATAAGGAATTTCGTCTCGAAATTAGCACTCCGAGTGGGTTCTCAAGAGTTAGGGAAAAGATGTGGGTATTTCTGTTTCATTTGGTCCTCACGTTCCCAGGTAAATTCAGTTCCTCGCTTGGCGCTCCAACGGACCTTTACTATTGGTATGCGGCTTTGCTTCGTTCTCTTGAGTTCCCTGTCCATGATTTCCACAGGTTCCTCGACGAAGTGGAGACTCTCGTTTACTTCGATTTCGTCAAGTGGAATGACGAGAGTCTCATCGGACAGACACTTCTTCAAGTTGGACACATGGAAAATGGGGTGCTCGTTGCTGAGTTCCTGCGGTAGTCGAAGTCTGTAAGTTACCGGGCTGATCCTGGCAAGGATCTTGAATGGCCCTATGTACATTGGGTTTAGTTTTCCATGTTTTCCAAAACGTATCATTTCCTTCCAGGGTGAGACCTTCAACAATACGCGGCCACCAACCTGGAACTCCAAGGGTTTGCGTCGTTTATCCTCATAACTCTTTTGTCGGTCCCGGGATGCCTTTAGTTGTTCACGGATCTGAATAATCTTCTCTATTGTTTCCCGTATGGTCTCAGGGCCCGTAAGAGTGATGTTAGGCACTTTTCCTATAGCTAGCTGAGTGTCACCCACCTCAGCCTAGCACAAAGGTGATTTGTACTTGCGCCCATAGAGGGCTTCAAATGGAGCAACTTTAATGCTAGACTGATAACTATTGTTGTATGAGAACTCGATGAGTGGTAAGTGGGTATCCCAAGCTTTACCGAAGTCTATCACAGAAGCTCTCAACATGTCTTCCAGCGTTTGAATAGTTCTCTCGCTTTGCCCGTCGGTTTGTGGGTGGTAGGCTGTACTCATGTCGAGTCTGGTTCCCAAGGACTTTTGTAGTGATTTCCAAAACCGTGAGGTAAACCTGCTATATCTGTCAGAGATAATGGATATTGGCACACCATGTAATCGTACAATCTCTTTGATGTATGTCCTTGTTAGTTTCTCCATTTTGTCTGTCTCTTTTATTGGTAGGAAGTGCGCGAATTTGGTTAACCTATCGTCAATTACCCATATGTTGTCATGCCCACCCGTTGTCTTGGGCAATTTAGTTATGAAGCCCATGGTTATCTGCTCCCACTTCCACTCGGGTATATCCAGTTTTTGTAGCAAACCCGAGGGCTTTTGGTACTCTACTTTAACTTTGGCGCAAGTCAAACACTTGCCCACATAATTAGAGATTTCCGCCTTCATGTTAGGCCACTAATATAATTTCTTGAGGTCTAGATACATCTTGTCTGACCCAGGATGAACGGAGTACTTGGTCTTGTGAGCTTCGTTCATGATAATGTCTCTGTACCCGCCGAATCTCGGTGTACAGATTCGATTCATGAGGTAACGAGCTCCGTCATCCTTGACCTCAAGGTTTTTATACATTCCTCGCAAGGCTTCTCTTGCGACATTCTTAGGTTTCAAGGCTTCAAGTTGCGCCTCCTTGATCCAGGTGGACAGATGTGAATGGATAGTCATTGTCAATGATTTTACTCGGCGGCCCGAGTACTCCTTTCGACTTAGGGCATCTGCTACCACGTTGGCCTTGCCCGGATGATAACAAATTTCACATTCGTAATCATTTAGTAACTCTACCCATCATCGTTTCCCCATATTGAGCTCTTTTTGATTGAGGATGTGATGGAGACTCTTATGGTCAGTGAAGACCGTACACTTTGTACCATAAAGGTAGTGTCTCCAGTTCTTTAAGGCAAACACAACTGCCCATAATTCAAGGTCGTGTGTGGTGTAGTTGACCTCGTGAGTCTTAAGTTGTATTGAGGCATAGGCAATGACCTTTCCCCGTTGCATGAGTACGCAACCTAGACCCTGCTTGGACGCATCGCAGTAGACCACCAAGTCTTCCGTTCCTTCTGGAAGAGACAAGATCGTAGCACTGCATAAAGCTTGCTTTAGCGTCTGGAAGGTATTTTATTTTTTATCCTCCTAGTTGAAGGTCACTCCTTTCTGGGTCAGGGCAGTAAGTGGCTATGCGATTTTGGAAAAGTTTTGTATGAACATTCGGTAGTAGCCAACAAGGCCCAAAAACTGGCGGATTTCCGTCGGTGTCCTTGGCGCTTCCCAGTTTTCAATTGCTTTGATTTTGGAGGGATCCACATGTATCCCTTCCTTGGTAACCACGTGTCCCAAGAAGTCCACCTTTCGAATCCAGAATTCACATTTTGAAAACTTTGCATACAGCTTCTTCGCCCTTAGTGTCTCCAAGACTTGTCGCGGGTGTTGACTATGCTCTTCCTCACTTCGTGAATAGATTAGTATGTCATCGATGAACACTATCACAAATTTATCTCGGTAAGGTTGGCATACGCGGTTCATTAGATCCACAAACACCAAGAGTGCATTAGTCAATCTGTAGGGCATCACAACGAACTCGTAGTGGCCGTAACGCTTCCTAAATGTCGTCTTAGGAATATCTTCCTCCTGGAATCTGAGCTGATGATACTCCGACTTTAGATTGATTTTCTAAAAGTAGCTCGATCCTTGGAGTTGGTCGCACAAATCGTCAATTCGGGGTAGGGGATATCGGTTCTTGATGGTGAGTTTGTCCAACTCCCGATAGTCAATACACATATCGTCTTTCTTCTTTACGAAGAAGACTAGTGCTCCCCAAGGTGAGAAGCTTGGTCTGATGAATCCTTTACTTAGCAGTTCGTTCAGCTAACTGGACAATTCCTGCATTTCTGCCGGGGCTAATCGATATGGTGATTTGGCTATGGGGGTGGCTCCAGGAATCAAGTCGATTCTAAACTCGACTTGTCACACGGGTGGTGCTCCCAGGAGGTCTTCTGGGAATACGTCGGGAAACTTGCAGACTTCCGGAGTATCCTTGATGTCCTTCACTTCTCTATTCTCATCAACAATGTGGGCTAGGAATGCGTGGTACTTCTTGCGCAGGTACTTTTGAGCCTTGATGCAAGAGACGATTCAGAGGTTTGTGCTGGGGTTTTCACCATAGATGACAAGGGTTTCATTATTCGGTAAGTTAAGTCGGACGGTCCTCTCGTAACACATGATATTGGCATGGTGAGGGCTTAACCAATCCATGCCAATGATCACATCAAAGCTTCCTATTGTAACATGCATTAGGTCGATTTGGAAGGAGTGATTGTGTAGGGTTATGGTGCATCCTATGTATATGTCTTTGGTGCTTTCAGTTTTTCCATTATCCATTTCTACTGTGAATATTTCATTGAGTGATTGAGGTTTTTTTAGTATGTGCTTAAAATTGTGGCTCATGAAACTCCTATCCGCACCGCTATCGAAAAGTATGCATGCATATGAGTTATTGAGGAGAAACGTACCGGTAACCACCGCGGGGTCCTTCATCGCTTCCTCGTTCCCCATTGTCAAGACCCTTCCCATGTATCCGACATTCTTGGTCTTTGCCTTTGGGCACTCCATTTTGAAATTCCCTGTCTTCCGACATCCGTAACACGCCTGACTCACTCCAGTATTAGTGGCTTGGATGGTCTGCTGATATGGCGCCTTACAAAAACGAGTTGTATGCCTCTTCCTGTTACAGTTGTTGCAGTGCATCTCCCGACAAGCTCCATTGTGATGGAAGTTGAACTTGTTGCATTTAGGCAGGTTCCCAGCATATTGTTTAATTGGCGCTAGGGCAGTAGGGACAGTGGCGGCATGGACTGCCACAGTTTGTTGTCATTTGACAGGCTCTTGAGTCGGTTGGTCCTTTTTCTTCTTCCATAACTTTTGCTTATTATGTCCCCTCTTTGGTTGATCAGGTGTGGGTGTCATAATGCCCTGGCGGACTCCGTGATCGTCAAGACTTTGTGCCAAACGTTTGGCGCTGTCGTAGGTGGTTGGGTTAGCAGATAGAACCATTCCTTGAATCTGGGGGGATAGTCCCCGGATGTAGCGTTCCTCCTTCTTGGCTTCTGGGGTGACCATCCCGGGGCACAGAACTGCCAAGTCGTTAAACCTGGTAGTATAGGCAGTCACATCAGAGCCCGTCAATGTATGGTTCCAAAGCTCTTGCTCTAATTTTTGAATTTCACTTCTCGGGCAGTACTCCTCCACCATATTGACCTTCAGATCTTCCCAACTCATAGAGTTATCCACGACAAGAGTCAGGGTTTTAACATGGCCATTCCACCAGGATAAGGCCGAGTCAGCAAAAGTACAAGCTACGTACTTGACTTTACATTCATCTGGGCATGAACAGACTTCAAACACAGATTCAGTTTTCTCAAACCATCTCGTTAAGGTGATGACACCGTCGTCGCCATGAAAAGTCTTGGGCTTGCAGTTCATAAAATCCTTGTAGGAGCATACTCGTTGGTGTCCTTGGCTTTCGCCATGATTGGAGCTGTTGGCACCGTTCCCATTTCCATTTCCGTTTCCATTTCTGTTTCCGTTTGTTCCATTAGCGCTAATTTGTGCCATGGCGGTTGCCATCACGGCTTGGAACATAGCGGGGTCCACCTGTGGAGTTGGTGTTGGTGGAACTGGTGGTGTTCCGCCGGCACGTCGATTACTTCTACATGGTAGCATTCTTCTGCCATAGGGCTTAGAGATGGAATGATGGTAAGTCCTTGATAATAGTTATAAATCGAGTATTTATCGAAGTAGAACGTCTCAACTATATGTTTTTTATGACTTGCCTTTATTGCAACTTGTAAACATTTCAATAAAAAAAATTACTATAATAATTAAACAATTACATAACAATTTGACCTTAGAATCAGCATCAGAGTCCTCCTACATCAGGTCCTCGTCAATGTCCTCATCATCATCTTGACCCTCCTCCGGGTCCTCCTTAGCGACTGGTGCGTCAGCCTCGACCTGCTCCTCAGGCTCCTCCTCAATCCATCCACCATTCCCATTATTGGGAAAGTAAGGATCTCATGGTAGGTGAAATCCGGCCATGTCGACTGTGAAAGGATAGAGGTATAAGAGGCATATAAGGAGTCTAGGTGTATAGTTCTATAGTATCATAAAATACTCCTATAGTATTTTAAACTTTATGTTTGGTTCTAAAGTTTCTTTGTATGGGGTGTTGGTAAGTTTTATACTTATTGATTCCCCGTAAACTAAATGTATTGTTGACTCCCCATGTGAGTTATTACAACCATGCTAAAACCGAAGTTGGCCTGCCGCGACGTTCTTCAGGCATCAGAATGTTAGACATTTGTCACCCCAGACCTGCCGGTCTAGCTGTAGCTAGTAGCTTAGGTGCGGGATTGTCAGTCCCGTATAGATCTATACACAAGTATCACACTCTCTTACCGATAATCTGGTTATAATTCAGGACTTTAGTGTGTACTCTGGCAGGTACGGTGAAGACTTTGTCTCACATAATTGTTTCAACAAGGTTACGTTTTGAGTAATGAAAACCCTTGTAAGTGTAAATATCACTTTTCCAAAGTATTAATGTAGTGTATAATAATTATATACTTTTATATAATTATTCGTCTTGTCCCAAAATGTTATAATAGTGTTAATGACCCATAAACTATACCTATTATAGTTTATTATAACTGTTCCGTTGTACCCATATATATACATATATATATATATATATATATATATATATATATATATATATATATATATATATATATATATATATATATATATATATATATATATATATATATATATATATAAGTTAACATGTTTAGATGTTCATAAATAACATATATTATACATCTAACACAAGTATATGAACTATTAGTATGATAAAGTTAGTTTTCTAGTTTTTGGCATTTTTACGTCACCAAACGGTAAATATTGAATTATAAACTTTGTAAAATTTATTTTTACCTTTTTGTGAAGTTTAAGTCAAGCTAACCTTATATGTTTAAAACAACATATTTTAGGTCAAATCTCACAAAAATAGTGTCATAACCTAGTTATGACCATTTTTGCTAGAAAATCCTAATTTTTACATCAAATGATAGATTTTTAGGTTTTCTATTTGTAAAACCAAACCCATGGTATTTATAACTAGCTTCATAACATATGTCCAAAATAACATATTTTGGTTTATATCCCACAAAAATGAGATAATAACTTGGTTAAAACCATTTTTGCTAGAAAAGTCATATTATGTTCATAAAAACCATAGTTTTTATAGTTTAGTTTTTATGATTTTTTTTTCAAGAATATATAGCATGTTTATACCCATTTTTCATAGAATTGAAATTTACACCAGATACCACACATAAATGTTCATAATACTAGGTAATAACATTATTTTATGTACATAACACTTTTACATAACATGAAGATGAAGCATGTATAACAATTTGTATTATTATACAAGTTACTTGTATTCCCCCCTAAAACTTGGATAAAAACGAAAATGAGGGGTATGAAATCACCTTGAGTGTGTTTCTTGGTGGATAAAGAGGTGAAGATGAAAGACTTCAAGCTAAGAACACTTGAATACATTTTAAGAACACTTGAAGGTCGAAATATCCTATGGATATTAACATATATTAATGTGTGTAATTGTAACAAAACTAGTATATATGTGTATAGAATCACTAGATTAGTAAGGAAAAACTTACCAAAAGATCAAGAACCAACTTATGGAGATTAATCTTGAGAGAAATGACTTGTTCTTGAAGAAGAGATGAAGAAAATGAAGGAGCTGGAGTGAAAGGGAAGAGGTTTTGGCCGAAATTAAAAGGGAGAGAGGGAGGGTGAGAGGGGGGGGGGGGGAAGAATGTAGGGTAATTCATCTTGAATAAAAAAAATTCAAGTTTGACTTTTTTTATTAAAATATCAATTCTTTATAAAATTATAATCACCATATAAGACAAATGTTGTCTTTGTAGTGTATTTGTATAAAAATGGGTAATTTTTATAGGAGTTGGTGATTTTTATAAAAAGTGTGGTAAAAATGATGTATAATTACTTAATTTGAATCATCTAAATTCAACTTATTAGATAAATCATTATCATCAAAAATAATATCACATTACACGAAAGTTAGGATGATTCTTAATTCTTTTCGTTAAAGTTTGAGTGTTTAAGTCGGGTATAGAATTTGTCGCATTCGATGACGAATTCACCAAAAATCTGAATATGTAACCACTGTTATGAATTTGTCATGTAGTATACAGTTTATGAACTCAACTACATTGTGTTATGAATATTATTTATACCTAAATAATATATAATTGAATTATCGAATTTCACGTTACTAACCCTAATTAGGGTTTATATTCAATAATTGGTAAAAAAGAGAGGTACTTTGAATTATACTTGCCAATAGTACATTAGTAACATTAGGGAATATCACATTTCTCCTAAAATTCTAATACGAGTTGAGTTGACCTGGTTGACTTTTGTTGGCTTTGTTTGACCAAAATTGACGGTTGTCACACTTAAACTGTAAAAAAAATTAATCATATTTTCTATTCATATGTGAATAACGAACGTACTGTAGTAAAAATCCGATGCAGTTTTATTCACTTATGAATAACGATAGTTGAAACTATAAAAAAATAAAATATTTATTTTATCGTAAAACTATATTAATATGAATGTGTATTTAGAGAGAATAAAAAATTATGAATTTTGATATATTTAAAATCATTTTTCGATAAAAATAGATCCTTAAAATTTTTAAAAAAAAGAAAAAACCTATGTTTTTGTATATATTAAGGTAATGATTAGCATAGTTTAAGGAAACATGTTTTGTTGGAAAACACACGTGTATTTCTTTCCCATTTCCACTTGTACGATGGAGGTTTTTGTGGAAAAAATAAATGGGTGGCTGAGAATGATTCCCCCATTCTCAACTATATATATATATATATATATATATATATATATATATATATATATATATATGCATATATATATATATATATATATATATATATATATATATGTATATATAATTCGATGTGCTATCCTTCTGGATCATTCGGTGGGATTACCACCTACAATCAAACGATGGAACACAGGAGACGAACGCGTCTGCCATTCTCCGAGAGGTGATCTCGGGAGGATGCTCCGACGATCAAGTTAGTATTTTTTGGAGTGAGGTAGTGAGAGTATTATTCAAGAGGAACTTACCATTAAGAGTGGATCTGTTAGCCTTATATAGCGAGGCATGAGCATTGACTACACTTTTGGGAGACAAGGGTATCGATATTGATATAGGACAGTGCCGTTCTTTGAAGGAGATTTCCTTTGCTCCCTGCTCTGGGTTGTGACTGGTTCAGGGAGGATGTTGGTGGTGCGTGCACCACTAAAGCTGTCGGCTAATACTGC
This sequence comes from Lactuca virosa, assembly GCF_052849685.1. Classification (NCBI taxonomy): domain Eukaryota; kingdom Viridiplantae; phylum Streptophyta; class Magnoliopsida; order Asterales; family Asteraceae; genus Lactuca; species Lactuca virosa. Next base: position 21,533,737 of record NC_136429.1, on the reverse strand, counting down.
TTTGTCGCTAGGTGACTTTCCTGCCGTGTAACACCTGTTTCTCCAGATTGGATCAGTATACGACATAAATAAGTCAAAGACATGGTTTATAGGAAACATCATGTGTCATGATGTGACCAAAGGGAGTTCACGACGTGACGATCCAAATATGGAGCACGTTCATTTTATGATTACCACGGCGTGACAATAAGGTGGCCACAACGTGGCAACTGCTCTGGCCCAAGCCCATGATTTTAGGGTTTCTCTCGTACTTAAGAATCTTATCCCAAGGATTAGGGTATCCTCCTCAGCCTCCATCACTCTCAAACGTTAGAAACCCTAACCCTAATCCCCCTGGGAGATGCTTGGCTCATTTTGGTGCTTTTGGTAGCTTGAAGAAGAAGAAGAAGAAGGTGTTATAGTGTGTTGATCCAACAAGGAAACTTCATCATCATTCTCTTGTGCATACTTTGGACCTTAGTAAGTCCTCAAGTTTCTATCTTTTGATGTTTTCCTCTTTAGATCTAGGTTTTATGTGATGTTTTAGTACCTTTGATATGGTTTGTATGGTTTGAAGAGATAAAGTTTGTAACTTTATGGTTTCTCCGAGTCCCTTAAGCATCATAGCTTATAGATCTAGGAATTGGTGCTGGTTTGAATACTTTGCATGAATTTTCGGTCATATTTCATCTTTTGGCCTAGATTTGGGAAAGGACGTGTATGGGGTATGCATGTCCATAAAGTTTGCATTTTAGGGATCATTGGGTCCCTAAAACCTTTCTCGAAGTTTTGGACTGGAGGCTTTAAGGATTAAGTGCTTAATGGGTGACTTCATGCCTTAAGTGCCATTAGGGACTTAGAATTTGAGATCTTCGCTTATTGGGATGTCGCAATAGATAAAGTTGGAAACTTTATTCATCAAGACCTTGGGAAGAATCAAATCCGAGCCTTGGAGCTCATGGAATGGATGGAAAACAACTTAATCCATTAAGCTATTGAGACACGATTCCCACGACGTGGCATCTAGTCGTCACAACATGGCGACTGGGGGTAGGTTGACTATTTTGTCTTATTCTACCACGACGTGGCCAGCAGAAGGCCACAACATGGAGATTATTTGAGGTTGACTTAGACAGTTGACCGTGACCGTTGACTTGTTGACGTTTGTTAAGTTTTAGCTAATTGCTAGATCTTGAGTACTGACTAAGGTTGGACATTGTTTGATTCGATAGGTGTGTTATAGCATCGTCTGTATGGCATAGAGCTGAGTTTTAGCTGACTTCGTGAGTCAGATGACTCTTCTCACTATACAGTGTTGAATGCTATTTGTCTGTGTGATACTTGCATGGAAGACCCTAGGGGTAGCCTGTGACATTTATATGAAAGACTATGGGGGTAGCCTATGACACTTGTATATAAGACCATGGGGGTAGCCCATGGTAGTACGAGGAAAGACCATGGGGGTAGCCATGACACTTGTATGTAAGAACACGGGGTAGCCCATAGATATGCAAAAAAAGACCATGGGGTAGCCCATGACACTTGGTTGTAAGACCATGGGGTAGCCCATAGATATTCAAGGAAAGACCATGGGGGTATGTAAGAACATGGGGTAGCCCATAGATATGCAAGGAAAGACCATGGGGGTAGCCCATGACACTTGGTTGTAATACCATGGGCGTAGCCCATGACATTTCAAGGAAAAGACCATGGGGTAGCCCATGGCAAATGTATATATGGTATGTTGTACTTTGGGGAACTCACTAAGATTTGTGCCTACAGTTTTGTTGTTTAAACATTTTTAGGTACTTCCAGTTCGAAAGGGAAGGGCCCGGCTTGACTGCACAACATCCCCCGATGGCTTTTCCGCACCGATTATTGTTGTTCTACTCTGATGTTTGAAAGATATATTTTACTCTGATTGTTTTTGAAACAAATCGTTGTATGGAATGAACGATTTAGAAATAAAACTTTTGTTGATACTTTTGGGACGTTACAAGTTGGTATCAGAGCCTTGGTTTGAGGGATTCAGGCATACTCTCGAGCGTGTCTGAACTCAAATTGAGGAATTAAATCTTTTTGAAAGAAAATAATTTTCTAAAAATATTTTTACAAAGAAAAGGGTGCAATGCGTGTAATCAACCATGCTCAAATAAGTGATTCCCAGGATACCCATACATGTTGATATGTTATATATGTTATGGAATATTTTGCATGCCAGAAGTTAGCATAATGATATGTTCAGGGTTACATGCTAGATTGCCTATTTAGAGAGATGCCTATTAGGAATGATGCCTTTTGATGTATTGTAACCTATAGAGTTTTACTACTCGAATGATGCTTGTTTTGTGCTTTGTAGGACTCATATTAATGAGAGTTAACTATTAAATGAATACGTTAATTTACATGTTACAAAGGTTAAATAATTTTAGAATGATTGATTTGGACCTACTACGCAGCTCTCGTTTGAGTCCAACCGTTGTAGGGCTGGGTCTTTTAGTAGAGAGGTTATTTAAGCCTTGTCGCATGTAATTATATTCACGAAGTAGTTAGCTGATATTAGTAGGAGTCTTTCAGCAACTGATGACAAGGGGAAGTGGGAATCCTAGGAGAGCCTATGAAGTGATTTAGTGAGAGTGATGCATTATTTAGTGAGTATTGGGAGCATCAGTATGATGAGGTGACTTAGAGGATTTAGGATGATTCTTGAGGAAAGTGAGGATAGGTGTGGAAGGTAGTATTGGGCCCGTACTACTGAAAGCACATGATCTATACTTGAATCAAGGAAAGTCACGAGGATGAGGTTCTGGTTCAGGTTCAGGTTCAAGCTCTGGTGCTGAGCCGATTGATGAGGGGATGTGTGAGTTCATCACGTCACCCACCGACATAGCTATATATCAGTCTCCTATGGTTGGTGGGAGGAATGTCAAGGTTCTTAGTTCACATTGAATTGAGGAGTCGGAGGGTGCATTCTACACCAGTCCCTACCTCATAGAAGCCAAGGTTTGATTTTCTTTAGACCTTTTGCGTAATGCAACAAAGAGTTGTTGGGATTTGATTACACACTCTATTATGATTAATGAGGTGTAGACCTTATCATGGGATGAGTTGACGACCCATTTCAGGGACAGATCTTTGTTGGATCCGCAATACGTGTCAGCATAGGGCTCAACTAAGAAGCCCAAGATCTTCGATTCATAAGCTAGAGGCGAACATTGACGGGGCCATTGCGGCAAGTGTGGGAAACCGCATGATGGGGTGTGTCGATCTAGAGGAATGGGCTGCTACAAGTGTGGCAGGATTGGTCATGTCAGCATGGATTGTCCCCAAGGATCGAGTCTGATATGCTTTCACTGCAACCAGGTGGGCTACAAGAAGGCCTACTACCTGGTATTGACGAGTGGAGCGGTAAGGAGCGGAGCGGTATGGAGCTGAGCATTTCAGTTGCAAGATGAGGACGCCCGAGCTCCGCCAAATGTTGTCGCTGGTACGTATCGTATTTAATTCTTTTCTCCTTGTATTATTTATATCCATGATTATATGATCATTATGCACGTAAGAAGCTATGTTCAAAGTGTTCAAATCTCCACATAAGGTTCAAAGTTTCTTTATGATTACCTGGTATTATATTTTGAGGGATTGTTATATGCCAATTTTGCATTCTGAGAGCCATGTTTAGAGGATATATGGATGAGCCAGTTTTAGGCTTCAACGTGGGAGAATTCGACCAAGGATAAAGTGAGCCTTAAGTGGGGGAGAACTGGGTGTTCTACCTGGAGGAGCAACAACCGAATTTATTTTGAGGGTTTCAACGTAATGGGTCTGAGGAAGTTGCAGTGTAAGTCTATTAAATTTTGGTATTCGGGATTCGTTGAGATTTTTTTGGTTGTGAGGTATAAGAGATTGGTCGAAACACGAGTGTAGATTTAGTTGTTGTCGGGTTCATGCCTTTAGGGATGTGTGTGTGGTCCTCGCATTGGAAGCTGTCAGGCAAAGATATCGTTACGGTCAGTGTTGGGTTTTGTGTACTATAACACTCCTATGGTGCACATACAACCCTAATAGCTCTGGATCTAAGTTTTCTCTAGTTATACATGCAATAAAATTTCCAAAGCTTAAAACCTACAACTAGCATACAATTTGACATATGAATCATAAAAGTAAGTTCGAAGATTACCTCTTTGTTGTAGCTTGTAGGAATTGGTCTTTCAAGAGCCTAGCACCTCAAGTGTGATGCCTCAAATGTATTATAACAAACCAAGAACAAGAGGAGAACTTTGAGAGAGAGGTTTGGAGACACAAAATCGTTTTTGGATTCTAATAATACTTGGTGCACGATTTTGGCTTTTGAGGAATACATATATAGTGTAGAATTCCAAGAGTCATAAGCAAACCCTAATTATTACACTTAGGCTTATGATCCATAACTTATATGGACTAGTATTTCATGGACTTTCACATAAGCTTAGTCCATCATGGATCAATAGCCCAACCCAAACCATATGAATCACTGATTTACACAATCAGTCCCCATTAATTTAGTTACTCTCTTTTGATCACTAAATTAATTCCAAATTAATTCTTAATCAATACTAATTAAATAATATGATTTTTTAATTAATATATTATACTTATAATATATTAATAAATCACAAATAACCTCTTTCTCAAATATCCATCCTATCAAATTGTTCCAGAGTGTTACAACCCAAATGGACCATGTTGTATCGGGTCAAGTACATACCAATTTTAGTTATGGGCTTAGACACATAATCCAATAGTCAGTTGTTCCTTGCTGGAACACCGAAGATTAGTTTGGAGGGAGTTTGAGTTGCTCAGATTGAATATCAGATGAAGGGTTGGTTAGCTCGCTGATCCAATCCCTATCTTTAGTATGGGAAGAGTTGTTGTTGAGCTATCGACCTACTTCGGGGTGTGGTTGATGCATTTTCACATGAGATATGTTCAGTGTATGGGATTGTTCGCGGGGTTAAGAGTCGTATTAGTTGATGATGCTATGGGTGCATCGATCTTTCATCAAGTGTGGAACAATGGATATTTTGACTATTGGTTAGAGGTCGGGGCAGTGTTGTTCAGTTTTCAGGAATGGCCTCAGATTTATGTAGGATCTCATTTCGGAAGCTCGTGTCAGTAAGGTAAGTAAGGAAGTCGATCCGATCATGGTTATGATAACATTAATATTATTTTTGGAGTTTTCATTCAAATAGGAAGTCTTGTTTGATAAGTTGAGCATTTGTAGGATCTGTTCGGTTAATTAAGATTGATATATTGCTTTGAGTTGGGAAGGATTTATGGTTGGGATGTTTATTGTTACGGATTGTGATCGCAAGTTGGAAATCTTTGGGTTTTGTCGTCATGGATTGTAGTCATATAATGGAATTCTTGAAGTTGTTTGAGGAATTCAGATTCTCTTATGGCCAGTAGGGTCAGGCGTAGATGTTAAGAACTAAGTGGTGAAGTTTTGGATTGTCTAGAAAATTTTAATGGTTAAGAAGTTGTTAGAGAGTAGGTGATTCCAAGTGGGGGAGAAACGCTTGAGATTAATGGAAATATTTCCAAGTGCAGATCAACTTAGAGTTTCATAACTAGGGACAAGAGGATAGATAGTTCTGTTTGTGGTATGAGTCGAAGCTTATGCAAGGAATAATGTTCATTGGTATGTTGCAATCAGGGAATCAAATGTTAAGGATTTTGGTTATCTCGTTCGAGGACATGAAGCAACGGTAGGGGTGCATTTTGGGTTCATGACAAGGTTCAGGTTGAGGGTTGTGTTAGGACCTCTCTGCCTGTTCTTGTTTGATGAAGGCTTTAGGGTTCGTAGCACGACCCAAATGCCTGTTGGAGTTTAGCAGGTTGGGGTTTCAACTTGTATTGTTTTTGGCTAAATATTCTTGTGGGGAGTTGGCAATACCATGGGCTGGCCCCATGGAAGTTGTGGAGGTGTTGTAAGACTGTGGGGCAGCCATAACATTCACTCGGTTGGTAGGCAGTTGTGGAAGTGTAGTAAGACTACGGGGTAGCCATATCATTCATTAGGTTGGTAGGCAGTTGTGGAAGTGTAGTAAAGCCATGGGTTAGTCTTACGATTCACTAGGTTGGTAGGTAGTTATGGAAATGTTGTAAGACCGTGGGGTTGTCGTATCATTCACTAGGTTGGTAGACAATTATGAAAGTGCTGTAAGACTACGGGGTAGCCGTATCATTCACTAGGCTTGTAGACAGTTGTGGAAGTGTTATAAGACTGTGGGGTAGCCGTAGCATTTACTAGGTTGGTAGGCCATTATGAAAGTGTTATAAGACTGTGGGGTGACCCGTAGTATTCACTAGGTTGGTAGGTGGCTGTGAAAGTATTGTAAGTCTACGACTTGGCTCGTAGCATTCACTAGGATGAGTTAGACCATCGCAAGAATGGTTGTGAGACTATGGGTAGGCCACAACATTCATAGTAATGAGATAGATCGTAGGCCGATTTGGGGCCAAGTGTGAAGAAAGACTACGATTTAGCCGCAACATTCACTTAGAATGCAACTAACTTGTTGATGGTCCGTGTGTTGGTTGGTTAAGTCGTCCTTTTTTTGGAGTGGAGGGCGGTTGGATCCGTGTTGGCATATAAGCTATGGTAGTCTTTGTCAGTTAGACTCTTGGTCGGAGTCTCATTGTGTGACCGTGTGTGAGGTTGTCGGTTTCAGCAATCGGTCAAGGATTCTACATCTCAGTTTATTATAGGAAAACATGGAATCAGGAGATCTCGGATAGATCAAATATCCGCATTTTGTTTAGCAGGATGTGAGGTGCATGTTGGTATGGAACGAATGGTTGAGACTCGTGTTGGGAGTCTCTTTTGTATTCGAGTGCAAGGTTATCGACATCGGTGAATGCTTGAATTTTTTTTCCAGTTATCAGTGAGATAGCTCAAGTTCAGAGGGGTTTTAGTCAGTTCGGGTTGCTGATTAGAGTCATATTGGATGTTGTTTGAATGATTATGTATGTATGGAAGTCACGCATGGTATGAGGTTTTTAGATTTCGGGTAGAGTAGCTGGATTTTCTCCATATTGGGTAGGGGTGGCGTGTTAAGTCCATTCTACTCCAGGACGTGTGTTTTCCGCAAAGATTGGGGTTCGGTAGCAGTATCGGAAGGCGGTCGTCTGTGTGAAATGATTTCTCAATTCTATTTTGAATTTAGGAAAGTTCAGACGGGATTGACTGATGTAGTAGAGTAAGTTGTGAGGAATGATTTTGAGGACGAAATCTAATTTAAGTGGGGGAGAGCTATAACACCCGTTTTCCAGATTGGATCAGTATAAGGAATAAAGGAGTGAAAGGCATGATTTTTGGGAAAAATCATGTGTCACGAACTCACCATAGGGAGGTCACGACGTGACGAGCCAAATATGAAACACATACATCTGATGTTTACCACGACGTGGTAGTAAGGTAGCCATGACGTGGCAGCTGTTCTATCCCAAGCCCGTGATTTTAGGATTTCTCTCATATTTAAGCATCTTATCCCAAGGATTAGGGTATTCTCCTCAGCCTCCATCATTCTCAAACCTTAGAAACCCTAACCCTAACCCCCCTTGGTATGCTTGACTCATTTTGGTGCTTTTGGTAGCTTGAAGAAGAAAAAGGTGTTCTAGTGTGTTGATCCAACAATGAAACTTCATCATCATTCTCTTGTGTATAGTTTGGTCCTTAGTAAGTCCTCAAGTTTCCATTTTTTTTTTAATGTTTTCCTCTTTAGATCTAGGTTTTATGTCATGTTTTGTTCCCTTTTATGTGGCTTGTATGGTTTGAAGAGATAAAGTTTGCAACTTTATGGTTTCTCTGAGTCCTTTGAGCATCATATCTTATAGATATAGGAATTGGTGCTGGTTTGAAGATTTTGCATGAATTTTAGGTCATATTTCATCTTTTGATCTAAATTCGGGAAAGGAAATGCATGCGGCTTGCATGTCCATAAATCTTGCATTTTTAGGGATCATTAGGGTCCCTAAAACCCATATGGAAGTTTTGGACTGGAGGCTTTAAGGATTAAGTGCTTAATGGGTGACTTCATGCCTTAAGTGTCAGTCAGGACTTAGGATTGAGATTTTGACTTATTGGGTTGTCTTAATGGATAACTTTGGAAACTTGATCCATCAAAACTTTGGGAAGAATCAGATATGAGCCTTGAAGCTCATGGAATGGATGGAAAATAACTTAATCCATTAAGTTGTTAAGACGCGATTCCCATGACATGGCATCTAGTCGTCACGACGTGGCGAAAAGGGGGCAGACCGACTATTTTGTCTTATTCTACCACGACGTGGCCAGTAGAAGGCCACGACGAGGTGATTCTCTAAGGTTGACTTAGACAGTTGACCTTTACTGTTGACTTGTTGACATGGGTTGACTTTTGGCTGATTGTTATTTCTTGAGTATAGACTAAGGTTAGACCTTGTTTGATTCGATCTGTGTGTTGTAGCACCATCTGCATGGCATAGAGCTGTGTTTTAGATGACTTCGTGAGTCAGGTGAGTCTTCTCACTATATTATGTAGGATGCTAGTTGTCTTTGTGATACTTGCATGGAAGACCCCGAGGGTAGCCCGTAACTTTTATATGAAAGACCATAGGGGTACCCATGACACTTGTATATAACACCATAGGGGTAGCCTATGGTAGTGCGAAGAAAGACCATAGGGGTAGCCCATGACACTTATATATAAGCCCATGGGGGTAGCCCATGGCAATGGAAGGAAAGACCATGGGGGTAGCCCATGACACTTGTTTGTCAGACCATGGGGGTAGCCCATGACATTTTAAGGAAAAGACCATGGGGGTAGCCCATGAAAAATATATGTATGGTATGCGGAATTTTGGGGAACTCACTAAGCTTTGTGCTTACGGTTTTGTGGTTTAAACATTCTTTGGTACTTCCAGTTCCAAAGGGAAGGGCTCGACTTGACTGCCCAGTATCCCCTGATGGCTTTTCCGCACCGATTATTATTGTTTTAATCTGATGTTTAAAATATATATTTTACTCTGTTTGGTTTTGGAATAAATGGTTGTATGGATTTAATTATTTGAAAATGAAAATTTATTTTATATATTTGGGACGTTACATGTCGTTAGCCAGCCGTGAGAGGGAGCTGAAAAGCCGCCACTGTGGTTTTTGCTTTCCATGGTGGCGTGGGATTGCTCCCACTCAGTCCAACGTGGGTTCTGTGGCATCGCCGCCTGGCCTGGCCCTGTGGGTCACTATCAAGTCTCCCTAGTCTTATCCATTATGACGTAGGCTAGCTTAGTCATGATGGGTGAACTAGTCGATAGTCGCCAATCGGTTGAGTATTTGTTTGTAGATTTTCTTACACGTGACCATTTTTAGGGTGATGTAGGTTATAATCATCATTTTATGGTTTTCTTGCCTGTTTTTCAGATCATATATATTATCCTGCCTTTACTTCCTTGTTACCCTTTCGTTAATTCTTTCTCTCTATTTGTTCATTCGTTATCCACTATATCTTGCTTAAGGTTCCATGGAGTCTCCAGTTGGTATTCTGCCCACATCCAAGCAATGGGTTGACTTTCACAAACATTATGGATTCCAATCTGAGGATGAGATTATGACTCATACCAATGATTATGAATATAATTATAAGCTACACTAAAAGCAATATAAGTTTAGCTTAACTTACAGAGATTTTCTAGCGAAAAGTCAGAAATTGCACTGGCAGAACTCCGACCCGAGAGTTTCTAATTGTTGGGCTTTCCGATACTTCAGAGCCTAGCTAAATACCCTAATATCTAAAGAAATATCAAAATTTGACCTTAAAAAGTTTAGAGATAAAGAGCTGGAGGTGTGAGGATTGAATGAGGGGCTGCTTGCTATTTATAGGGCAAAATGGGCAAGGCGCGTCGTGCCTCAAGGAACTTCATTCCTCCTGTTCTCTGCCACATGTCTAAAATCCTATGGGCCACGTTGTGCCTTTTAGAAGTGCCTACGTGCCACACCAAGCACGAACTTTTCATATTTTTAAAAATTCATATGAACTTCATACGAGCTCCATTTTCGATGTTCTTTATATCCACATGTAACTATCCACGAGTACTACAACTTTCATTTAGAATCCATCACCTAATTCTCAAATTATTTTTAAAGTTATATTTTTAATAGGATTAGACTGTTAAAGTCCGTATAAAAATCAAAACTCTTTCATGCCACATCCGCTCTCGACTGTCTTTATATCGACGGATTCCTATTCACGAGATCTTTGATTCTCGTTTCGATTGTTTTCCCTAACAATCGACCGATCTAAAATTCAGTCTCTGTGTCGCACACTGATATACTGAAACTTCGAAAAATCATAACTTCCTCATATGAAGTCAGATTTGGATGTTCTCTATATGTAATAGTTTGCTTTTACGATTACAACGACTTTCGTTTATATTATTTAGGCTAATAAGTAACCTATCTCCGATTCATTATTTACGACATACTTTGTCGTATCAAGCTGAACGCAAAACTTCAAAGGATCATAACTTCTTCATACAAAGTCAGATTTATGTGTTCTTTATATATACCAAATCACTATCACCACTACTACAACTTCAATTTATATTATTTGTCCTAAATAATCTTTTATTTTCGATGCTTATTTTAGCTCTAATTATTAAGTTATTTTATAAATATCATATACACATAAATCACATATACTCAAATAATTTTATTTTATTTATTCATAAAAGATTACAATTGTTGACTAACGTAAATACATCTTTTATAACTAATTCCTAGCTAGAAACGGGGGCGTTACAAGATAACCAATGAAAATACATATCTCGGCTCTGGGCTCCAGTTTATCTTGGGTCTCGCGCCTAAAGAGAGCCTCACTACTCCAGACCTTGATATGTGCGAGCAAGGGAGATTTCCCAGTCTAGATCTCATGAGACGTTTTGGCAACCTTCTTGGTAAGAACAAGACTGAGGATATGGGCGTCTATCTCTAAGGGATACCCCCAAAATGATATAGGGACTAAAGTTCGACTCATCATGGAATGAAACATGTCAAGCAAGGTTCGATTAAGCCTCTCAACTACACCATTAAGTTGTGGTGTCTTAGGATGTGTCATTTGTGAAAGGGTTCTACATTCCTTAAGATAGTAGTTGAAATTGATACTAAGATATTCTCCACCTCTATCAGATCAGAGAATATTTATCTTCTTTCCCAATTGATTCTCTACTCCGTGCTTAAATTCTTTGAATATTTAAAAGGTTTTCGATTTATGTTTGATTAAATATATATACCCATATCTACTATAATCATCAGTAAACATCACATAGTAGCGATTTTCATCCCATGTAGCAGATCTGAAAGGACCACATACATCAGTATGGATGAGGTTTAACAATCCTTCACCTCTTTCACAAGTATATGTGAAAGGGGATTTAGTCATATTGCCTAATAAACAAGATTCACATTCATCGTCTGATTTTAGGTCAAACGATTCCAACACTCCATCCTTTTGGAGTCGGGCGATGCGTTTCTTGTTAATATGGCTAATATGACAATGCCATAAGCATGCTTTGTCTAAACCACTAGAAGAATCAATACTGATGAGAATATTACGTTATAGATCGATAGATTCTAAGCAGAAAAACAATATCAATCAAGTAAAGAACACAGGAATGGATCAAATGATGTCGAATGATTAATAACTCACACCTCAGAAGAGCTCGATGAAGAACTTCGACTGTAGAGGTGTGTTAGGGTTACAATGCAAAGTAATTAATGAGAACAATTACCAGACAGCTATACATGCATGCAATATATATATGCTAACCCTAATGATTATCCACGGTTGGACAGACCCAAACCGGGTAAACTAAATGGACTAATAACCGAGCCCAAAGACGCAACACTTAGACCCAACAATCTCCCCCTTTGCGTCAATTGAGGCGAGAAACTACTTCGACTGAGTGACTTTGATCTTCTTTACAACCTTGAACAACCTAGGAATGATGGCAAGAAGAGTTTGCCAAAACAAAATATACCATCGAAACATATCAGTAAACAGCTTCTTATCGGCTTCACTGTTCTGATTACACCTATGAATAATCTCCAAAATGTGCTCCAAACAGGCCGTGGAGAATAGGTGTTTGTCAATCAGAGCGAACATGCATTTTTGACCTTCGCCCATCGTGAACATAACAATGTGAAACTTGGGATCAATCTTTCCTATAACCATCGCATTCACATCGCCTGCCCTTCCAATCGCCTTCACAGTGGTTCACTTATGAATAGCAGCAGCGATCTCCTGATCCATCTTCGCGACTTCATGAATATAGCATACAAGCATTCGCTTGATGTGATCGATAATAGGCTGATACTCCTATGGATTGGTCAACAAAATGTTATTCAGAAGTATCCAATCATGAGGATTTAGGTTTGGCAGGTCAGCAAGGGAAATCATATGAACCGAGCTATCAGAGCCTCGGGTCACTTTGAATTTGATGTTGATGAATTTCCCTGCCGAAGTGGGTTTTAACACCTTGACCGTTGTGATTTTCTGATTACTCCAGGTCAGGTATTGTGGCTGAGCAAACTCCAGATAATACTCGAGCAAATCCCGATCGACCTTCGGGTCTGGAGAAGGAATGCCAGCAGTTGACTCAATAAAGTGGAAGATGAACGCCTTTCGAGTGATGGGCATGTCAAACTGTGAGTCCTTAGAGTTCTCAAGCCCGAACGAGGAAACCGGTTCGAGCCAATGAGTGCTCGGTGCATCGATTACCTCTCTTAGAAGCGATTCTATAGTCCATTCAGGAAACATGGACTTCTTCTGCTCTAGCAACTCGTTCGCTTTCAACTCCTTTTCATGAAGTTCCTTGTCTCTCTGAAGCCTCTCCCGAATCTCTTGATCAGTGGGTTTGACTTTCAGACTTTCAGTTTTTGAAGCATTCCCTTATGTATTATCATCATCATCGTCATTTTCATCCACATCATCGTCTCCAATTTTCTTCTTTTTCTTGTCCTTCATACTGCCCGAAGCTTCATTATCCATCGGCTCAGTAGTGACTTTCGGTTTGGGAGGTGGATGAGGTTGGCCCTTGCCCTGAGTAACCTTATCTCCCCCTTGTTTCGGAGGGACACCAGACTCCGGAACACCTTCGATCCTGCTCAACACATCCAAAGCAGGTCTGAGCTTTTCAGCCAAGTGGCGTCGGATGGAGATAGTAAGAATGGAGTCATGGGCTTCCAGGAGATGGAGGAGAATAGAGTAGACATCACCAACCGAACTCTTAATTATTTCTCGCTCGGTTTTTAATTCTGCAATCTCCTGGTTGGTTGTCTTGAGCTTGAGATTCTGAATTTTAAGCTGTGAAGTCCGCTTATCCAGCTCATCCATAATCTTGTTTTCAACAGCAAGCTCAGCTTCAAGTTGAGTCAGATGAGCATCAACTGAAGTGTGAAGCTCTTTGTTAGCAACCTCAATTGCTTTGCGAGCTTCCTCAAGATGGTTCTTTTCGGCTGCCAGTGAATGCGTAAGATGATCAACCGAAGCGTTCACTGTTTCAACATTCTTCTTGGCAGCAGCTTGAAGAGAATCTAGAAATATTTGGGCCTCAGAAATTAGTTTTTTGACATTTGCGGTCGCCTGCTTGCAATCTTTGGTGGAAGCGTCAACTGGAAGTGAAGCTTTTTGGCAGGTTGAGGTTGAGGCTTCAATTGCTTTAGCAGCGCTAGAGATGGAGGTCTCATGTTCTTTGACAACAGAGGAGAACAGGGCTTTGAGAGTTGCCTCTGAATACGCACTGGCAGAAGATGAAGAGAGCAAGCGATCAAGTTTGTCATTCAGTGCTTTGAGATGCTTTTTGGACACAAGAGCGTCATCATCGTCATCGCTCTGTACTCTATACGGACTGAAATAAGTGGAATCAAATTCCATGTCTTCACCACCAAGAACAGGATCAGAGTCATGTGATCGAGGTGGGGATAAAGGTGTTGAGGTAACAGGAGGATCAGAACCGAATGGACTTGCCCCCGTATCAGATATGTTGACACGAACCGTAGGTTCGGTTGGATGAGTGGTGGTAGTAGTGACGGTAGTGAATAATGGGGTTGGAATTGGGATAGAGGTTGTAGTTGTAGAGTAGACAGGTGGAGGACAAGGAGCGATAGTAATAAGAACCGAATGTGGAGGAGGGGAGCTTCGGTTGCTATCATTAGTGGGTGAGGGTGGAGGCGAATTACCTCTAGGTGGACTCTCGGTTTCAGTAGCTTCGTCGTCATTTGACTCAGGGTCAGGTTGTCCATCAGAAGGAACATACGCTAGAGTCACTAGTGGATAGGGGAAGGAGACTTCGGTCTGCGAGCTTGCTTCTTTGTCTTGCGTTTCTTTGGAGCAGTTGGCTCTGCTTGCTCTAGCTTGCGTTTCTTAGGGGTCGAAACTTTGGAGGATTGACCGACCTTTTCCCCTCTATTATCTGGCTTCTTTCCTCGTTTTGTTGGCTTGTCTGCAACGTCCAACGAGCTTTGCATCTCGGGAGTGAGTTGGCGTGGACCTGAAGGAGTCAACTTCCTGTAATCAGCCATGATTTTACTTTCACTGGAGACACATCGGCTCATTGATTCAGGAATAGAACCGATGTAAATGAACTTTGTGGGGTTAGTGACGATAATCTTGACCGTGTGAAAAGTCGCAATAGAAGACCTCAGAGCCCCTTCCATGACAGGAATCTGAAAAGTCTGAATAGCTCTGTTAGTGATCAAAGTCCAAAAACGACCACAGGAAATTTCAGAATGTTTGGTTGAGGAGTTGAGACTCTGCACCAGTTGTGCCCAGAGAAGTGATCCGTAATCCAAATTGATCCCGTTATAGAGACCATAGAGAATGGTCAGGAAACCCTTACTTGCCCCATCTGACCCTGGAACACGTTCTGCTAATCCCTTGTAAAGAAGGGTAAGAAGACCATTCCACTGAGGTGGCAGACATGACTTCTTGAACTTCGTCACCGTCGTCAGAACGTCTGTGTACCCCATGTCGTAGAGCATCGAAAACAACTGGGTCGTAGTGATAAAATCCGGTGAGATGACAGAGGTATCTGCAGCAAGCCCTAGCAACGAACAAAATCGGGCCTTGGAAACAGAGGTCTTTTGATTAGAGATATCAAAATCGGTGAGATGAACCATTTCATCTTCATGCTGACTCACCCTGATTTGATTTTTATTATTAAAATAAATCGTGACGCATCCTTGCTCCTTTATGTTAAGGAACCTTCGCTCCATATTAGAGTGAACAATCATTGCAGTTAGAGCCGAAAGCACAAATCTGGAAAAATGCCATTAGTATCACAAACAAGTATTTAGAAAATGATAAAGATCTTCGTGCTAAAGTGTGTCAATGAAAAGGAAATAAAGCAAAATATATGTGGGATTTAAGTGATGTCTATTTAGACACGAAACAGTTGATCCTGGGCACGAATCTCTTCCTTCAAAGTCAAGAGAGACTGAGAAGTGTCTGTGTGGTTTCCCGTGAATTACGATCAAATTCTTGTAAAGAAACATTGAAAGGCATCTTTTCAATTATAGGTTTTAGTGGGCAGTTTACCTTCAACCGAACATCGATACTTAAAATAAGACCGAAAGTTGGAAGAAGTACTTGTGAGACCGATGTGGCCTGTTGAACAAGTAGGTTTGATAAATTATTTAGTGACTGGATGTATTTTAGAAATCTCAAAACAAAATAAATTGGATCTTAGGGGAAGAAACGTACTGGTGTTAGACAATTTCATAAAGATCACGCAAAAAAAAAAGATTTCGTGAGGTGACAAGTAATAGCTTGAACATTAGAGCGTTCACCGTCAATTCATTCAAGGTGTTGGATTTTGGGTTTCACTTAGCTCGTGGTAAACGAAACTAAGATCACCAACGCAGAAATTGAGTAACCATAAACCTCAGTGGTAATTTCTGAGAGTCTCAAGGGTTACAATTGTGAAACGAAACTTAATGGAGAAATGTGAGGTGGTTAAGGAACCGAAAGTACCTTTGCTATATAAGAAGGACAAAGCAGAAAACTCTTAACTCACTATGAGAAGAGATAGGTAGCTCATGACTTAAGTGATCTTTGGAAGAAACGAATGGTGTATTTCAAATCATTAAGGCTTCACTCAGAGTCTTGGAGGCTTCGGTCTACATGCAGCAGCATGCTTCTAGGGACTCTTAACTAGTAATAGATAAGAATGTTATACCTGCCCCATTATCATCGTGTTTTGCATCTGTGAACTTGAATTGATGTTTAGAATAGAGATATAAGACATAAAAACACATAGAAATATTTTTAAAGTTTTTAGATTTTCTTAACAATAATAAAAACAGAAAAGAAAATATTTTTAGATTTTTGGATTTTCTGAAAAATAGTAAAAAAACAGAAAAGAAAATATTTTTGGATTTTTGGATTTTCTGAAAAATAATAAAAACAGAAAAGAAAAATATTTTTGGATATAAACACGCGAAAGAACAAGAAAACTTTACAAAATTATACAACCGAAACTATACCTTAGAAAAGATGAAGCGAAATAGACCGAGCGTTCGGTTCATTTCGGTTCCTGAAAAATTCTAGAGCCGAAATAGACCGAGCGCTCGGTTAATTTCGGTTCCAAGAAAAATTCAAGAGCCGAAATAGACCGAACGTTCGGTTCATTTCGGTTCCTAAAAAAAAAAATTTAAGAGCCGAAATAGACCGAGCGTTCGGTTCATTTCGGTTCCCAAAAATTTAAGAGCCGAAATAAACCGAGCGTTCGGTTCATTTCGGTTTCCAAAAATTTAAGAACCGAAATAGACCGAGCGTTCGGTTCATTTCGGTTCCCGAAAATTCAGGAGCCGAAATAGACCGAGCATTCGCTCTATTTCGCTTATTCAATTTTATTGAAAAGAAAGGGGTTTCGGTGCTGACTCAACTTCCATCATTCCCAAGCCTTGGAGTATCTTGTTAAAGCTTGCTTCTGGTAAGGCCTTGGTGAAGATGTCAGCCAGTTGATGTGAGGACCGAACGAAGTGAATTTCAACATTTCCATCTTCAACATGGTTCTTGATGAAGTGATATCTCAGTGCGATATGCTTTGTCTTGGAGTGTTGCACTGGATTGTGACATATTCGAATTGCACTTTCAGAGTCACAGTAGAGAGGGATTTTCTTCATGCTTAAGCCATAATCTCTAAGTTGGCTTTGTATCCATATGACATGTGATGTGCAGGACGCTGCAGTAATGTACTCAGCTTCGGCTGTGGAGAGGGACACGCAAGTTTGTTTCTTTGACTGTCAGTTGACAAGTTTGCCATCAAGGAACTGGCACCCGCCGGTTGTGCTTTTTCGATCCAATCCACATCCACCAAGATCAGCGTCAGAGAAAGCTTGAACAAAGAAGCCGGATTTTGCAGGATACCAAAGACCGAGAGACGAGGTTCGCTTCAAATACCGGAAGATATTTTTCACTGCAATCATATGAGATTCTCTTGGATTTGCTTGATGTCACACCCCGATCCTTGTCGGAATCGATCAAGGCGTGATATATTGTTCAAAGTCTCATGACAACTATGTTATAATATGATTAGATTCAATTAAGTACTAAGTATGCAAACAAGATCCACAACATACAAATACAAATCCAAATACGAACAACATTTATTACATCAAATTTAAATAGTCTTGTGGATTTCTAAGGCACAACCTATTTTTCATCAACTTCATTCTTCAAATCTGCATCATGGGTAAAAACAGGTCAACTACGAGAGTTGGTGAGTAATCTAATTTTAGTAGAGAAAATTTGTGAAGTTGAAACATTTATAATTTGAAATTTGTTTTCTTTTGAAGTCGGCAAACAATTGTATTTGAGATAACGGTTTATAAATCCAAAATTGATTAACAAATGATAACAACAACGATAAGTCCTCACCCTATATATACATATGTATATATATATATATATACATATATACATATATATATATATATATATATATATATATATATATATAAATATATATAGGATGGAGCATCTAATCATCAAACACACTCAACCACGTGCGATCAATCACCTTAGTGTCCCAAGGCGGGGTGGTCAACCCAATAGCACTATCATTGTCCATAACGTACCTCAAGAATACGGGCATAGTCATGGAGATTAGACTAAAAATGGTAATGCACTACAAGTACATGTAGCGTAAACAAACTATAGTTATACAATTAATGACTCACGTATAAATGTCCCAACAATGTCTCAATTGTGATAAAACAATAAAATGAAGTTGGAACATATTAGAACCACATGATACACCCCAAAAGTATTGAAAATTATAAAATATGGGGTAGATTACTCACTTTAGTCCCAAAACGAAATGCGTGTGTCGTACGATAGACGGTTCGGGTCAAAATGGCGTAGAACCTAATATAATTAATAGTTTTGGTTTAGGAACTGCTAAACGAGAATAGAGTATTAAGACAAATTATAGTTTGTTATGTAAATGTATCATAAACTATACCTATTATAGTTTATCACAACAAGGGTAGTAGTAGTGTTCATAAACTATAATTGTCATAGTTTACCAAATGTTTGTGTATAACGGATGTAAACTTTGTTTATAAAAATTAATTATTTACCATACTTATGAAGGTAAAAATCCATTTGTTTTCTGATGTATGTCTAATTACCAAGACAAAATGACATATAATGTAATAATATATGATTACATAATGATATACACCTTGCTCAACGAGTTACAAGGCGTAAATGAAATTGATGGTATTTTTCTAGTAATAACGTTTCTGTTACTGTTCTTAGAAAATTTATAGAAAAATCATCAAAGGTCTAAATCAAAAACCGCAAATTCTGAGAGTTTAGAAAGTGTGTCTAGTTTGTTCATAAATTTTCTCATGATTTTTAGTGATCTCCAACTTGTGTGAAAATATTCATATTCATAGACTGGTCCGGTTTTGTTTCTGAAATGATAGACAGTTTTGTAAAACTCACCATAAATCATAGAAAAATCATATGGTGATGTGCAAGTAGTCATTTTAAAGGTATGAACCTGAACTATATGCGTATGAAACAATTTTGAAAACTAAAATGTTTAAGTTGACCAAAACAGTCCGTGAATGGAGTTAAACGTTTCTGTTGAAGACTGTTAAATGAGTTTAGTTGCATTTTTGGTGTTTTAACTTGTATTCCCCCCCTTAAAACTTAAGAAAAACATGAAAATATAGGGGTATGAACTCACCTTATGTGTTATTAGAGGATGGATGTTGGAGAAGAGAAGTGTTCAACCCAAGAACACTTAGAAGATGCCTTGACGAATCGAGAACCTAACATGAAGGTGACGATGTTTGTGTAAGATTCTTATGATTTTGAGTAGAAGGATGTGTAATAATCATAAGAAGAATGAATTATACTTACCAAGAGTGGAAGAAAGCTTGATAATCAGCCTTGGAAGTCTTGGAATTGAGAGATAATGGTGAGAGAATTTGGAGTGTGATCCTTGGAGGAAAATGAGGGAATGAAAGAAGTATGAAGAGAGGGGATGGGTTTTTATACTTAGACAAGGAGTGGGGCTGGTCATGTAGTGGGTATGAGTTGGTCATGTAGTGGGTAAGAGCTAGTCATGTAGTGGGAAAGAGTTGGCCATGTAGTGGGTGTGAGTGGTGGCATGTGACATAAAGTAAAGTAAAGTCATCTTTCCACCTCAAGCACCTCCCCCACTAATTATTGGTATGAATGACCCTAAAAACGTGGGGATTACTGAAATATAGAGTTCTAACTGTAAAAATAAAGTTTTTGGTGAAAATCCCGCGTTAAAATGATGAAAAACGGGCCTAAAACGAAGTTGTAGTCGAAAAACCGGAAACATTATGACACGCACAAATGCATGTCGTCTTCTTTTATGACAGGGGCTTCCTTGATACTCATTGCGTGTCATCAACACGCGCGTCGTAAGGTTACGACAGACAAATGTGTGCCGTCTTCCTTTATGACAGGGACTTTGGTCCTGAAGCTTCAGTTTTGGGTCCTTAAGCCTATTTTACCCGTTTTTACCCCGTTTCAAGTGGTTTTTTGACCCAGTTAAGGGTCGGGATGGCCCGAATGATTACAAAAATTTAAAGGAACTTTTGAGAGAGATTTGGGAGAGATTCGGGAGAGATTTGGGAGAGATTTTAATAGAGAGAGGTTGAGTGAAAGAGATGGTGAGAGGTTTCGTTTGTGATCTTTTTGAGTGTCCGGCTTCGCAACGAAAGGTCCATAAACCCCGTTAAGCCGTGATTTAGTGTCTTACACAATCCCGATGATTGTGCAATAGTGTTTTATCGCTTTGGTTCGTTGTTTAGCACTGTTAAGGCTAAGGAAAATCAAACACATGAATTTTTCAAATGATGTTTTCTCATTGAAATAGCGAATTGTATAATGTAAACCCTAACATACAAGGGTTAATGGAGTTGACCGGTTTGACTTGTTGACTTTGTTTGACTTTGACTTGACCGAAATTTGACGGTTGTCACATCATCCCCCCGTTAGAGGGAATTTCGTCCCGAAATTTGCATTTTGACTGGGACTTCAAGAGTTTGGAAAAAGATGTGGAAAACTTCTCGTAGTACAAGAAATTGATTATGGTGAGGAACAACCCGCCTGATGTCACATGACGACCTTGGAAATTTCTTATTGTAACTTGAGCTGAGTCAATTTAAAAGGAGTTTATTGTTTTAGGATGATAGAGTATTCTATGTGTGCTTTTATACTCCCTGTTTTATCCTTGGTATTACCACTATGAATATTTTATAGTTAGCGAGTTCCATCATAACAAATTTTGACGAAATTTGCATTATAAGTCCTACCAGTTCTTTTATAGTCGCTTGGCGTAAACTAGTCGTATATCATTAAGATTGCAAGGGCATTCGTCGTCACCACAGGTTTAATCTATTACGATGACTTGTTGTCGCTATAGGTTTTTAACAAGAGCCAACGACATACCTATAGCGACACACAAGTCATAATTTGCATGTGTGAAGACTTGGAGTACTTTCTAATTGGTTCATGTGTGAAGACTTGGAGTACTTTCTAACTGGTTCATGTGTAAAGACTTGGAGTATTTTCTAATGAAAAGTGTGCTACTGGGGAAATTGGAAACTGATACGTAGCTTCAAAGTCAAGAATATGCAGTAGGCATGTGATGCATTAAATGCATGAGGCACACAAGTCATCATTTGCAGCAACAGATACGTATATGTGTGTGAATTGAAGAAGAAGGTTACGGCTCAAAGAATATATATATTCATTTTCTCTTCATTTGTTAGATACACAATAACCATAACATCATAGACTATATATATTCAATTTCGTTTGTAATTTTCACTAGTTTATATTCCGCGAGTGTTACCGAAATCATTTATCAATTTTTCAGAAGTGCTTAACTTGTTTTGTTGCATTCCCAACAATTTGCTATTAATTACTTCTCCCACTTCACTTATATAAATCATCACATTCTTACCGCGAGTTTTAACTTCTCCCTCACAAATGGATCCACCTGCAGATCATCAAAACCCCATAGATGACCTCGATTGGTTTCAGTACTTTGATCATCAAGATCTTTTCGGGTATATATAAACGTCACTCATTACACCATCTTTCGCACAGAAAAGTGATTTTGTCGACATTGATCAAAACATGGTTTGGATTTGTAGGGATCAAAAAGAGTCTTTCATCGTGTTGGATTTGATTATCTTGAGTTTTTTTTTTTTTTTTTTTTTTTTTTTTTTTTTTGCAGTGGTGACATGCTCGACCATCAAGATTACGAGTTGTCGGAAAAATTGCATGAAGTGCTCGATCAAAACGTTTCCACAGTACTTAACAAATATCAAAACATCATTTCTAGAAATGAGTTTCACGATTTTGATCCCCTTGAAGACATAAGCTTATGGGATTGTTGGGAGGATGGTAATTTACCATTGGTTAGTTTCAGTGAAGACTGTAAATCTGATGGTGAGGCTACATGTAGTTCTAGTGCTGCCACCACTGATCACGGTGGCCGGAAGATGGCAAAGAGATTGAGACCATTGGAGTTTGAAGAGATAGATAAGTACTTTGAGATGCCGATAATCATGGCAGCAAAGGAACTAGGGATAGGGTTAACAGTGTTGAAGAAAAGATGCAGAGAGCTAAACATAAACAGATGGCCTCATAGAAAAATTAAGAGCCTTCAATCCCTCATTCAAAATGCCAAGGTAAACTACGATAATAACCTTCTATACATTACTCATGCATGTATGCATGCACTTGGTAACCAAAGTAGTTTTGGTATTTTCTAAAATTTTAATTATTAGTTTCTTTATAACATAAACATAGGCCCTAGGCATATGCCACATCAAATCGATTGATTTACTACGATTTCCTGATTTATATTTATATAAACTTAACTCATTGTAATTTTTTATTTTTTTTGAACTCACACGAAAAAATATATTACATCTACCTTTAAAAAAACTAGGAGTTGGGATTAAAGGAGGAGATAGAGACGTTAGAAGGGCACAAGAAGATGATGGAGAAATTGCCAGATATGGAATTGACAGAAGGAACAAAGAAGCTTAGGCAAACTTGCTTCAAAGCTATTTATAAGAAGAGAGGACTTAACAATCCTTAGTCCTTACCTTTTCTTTTAGCCATTTTGTTATAATTAGTGGATTTTAATCTACATTGTATGTGTTTTTCTCTTGATAGTTTGATACCCTTTTTAGTTTCATTGTGTTTGTCTATTGATTTTTAATGCAGAAAATTTTGTATAATTTGGGTATTATAGTTTGTATTATGTATTTAACTATATTCTAGATTGCCGACACGACTACGCCGACGACTCTATACCAGAGGTCTTTATAAATAGACTTATGAATTTAGTAGGAATAATTTGATTATAATCTTGTGATTTGTTCCATGTCTGATCCACTCCTAAGATTCACTCAACATGCCCCCAGTTATGTGTAATTAAAATTTTATTAGACTGTTGATCCTAATGAGTCTATCCTAAGTCCACAACCAAACAAGGAACAGGTCCTAAGGCGGACTCACCATTTCTAGGTCAATCATTTCTTAATTACACATAACTTCGAGGTACACCTAAAGAATCTTAGAGTTACCAGTCGTAAATTGTTTGTAATACCAAGTAGTGAGATTCAAAGAAATAAAATGCATGCCAATTTCATTTATGAACCTTTTAGTAAATATCCTTACCATTTATATACACATGTATAATTTCGCACTTTAGTGAACTATTCTTGGTGTTTCTGTTATCGTCTTGGAGACGGAGTTATGGTAGTGGGTAGAAGTAGGTTTTGTACGGGCGTTAAGATTTACCCATCATGTTGTTCGTGCGAGAATAGGGGTAGAAGAGATAATTAATAGACGCCTAATCCTATAATTACTTATAGGGGGTGATCCTTATTAGTTACGTCTATAATCACGTAGAGCATACCAGTTATACATAATTTGAGATAGAATAGACCTTCGAATAAATGACTCTACTCTAAGTCCACAACCAAACAAGGGACAGGAAGTAGAGCAATAGTCATAGATTATGAGTCTATAATATCTTTAATTATGTATAACCTTTGGCGTATGCACTCAGTTATCATAGGCCTACTAATAGAGGTCTTTAGTTTTCACATAAGTTGGTTATAGTATCACCAAATACTCCTATAATATTTTTAGGTGTTTAGATTCGATTCTTAAAGTATTCCCTGTAGGATGTAGTTAGGTTGTTAGATTTGTTTCCCATTATGACTATCCCCCAGTATATGCAAGTCACTCCTCGGACAGATATAGTTGATCAGGCTATATCCTTCCCAGACTTGATTCACATATACCAAGGCATACAGCCTCTCCCTTTGCCCGTTTTTTCTAGGTTCCACCATGTGAGAGCATGACCTTGGAGGCACCCTGTAGCATGACGGACCATCAGGTCCTCAGGACACTCGCTATGGATGAAAGTACTCTCCATTTCTTCAATCCATGTGAGGAGTGCGGTGGCACCCTCGATGCCTTTAAAGTAAGGCGGATTGCAGTTACGAAAGTGCTTGAACGAGCAACGAGGAGTGGTTGCTGGAGCTTGTGGCTGAAGAGAATGAAGTTGGGTTGCAATTGTTGGGATGACGTTTGCTACCTCCTTGGCGATAAGGGAAGCTAGCCTTCGGTTGTTGCGAGCAGCGTATGGGGGTCGTAATGCCATCTACGAGAAACACGCATATGGACTTGTGAGTTATTTGTAAATTGATTATGGAAATAAAGTTTTTAGACATTGTTGGGTAAAATAATTGTAAAACACTTGTTGGGCCATGGTTAGGAGTGTTGGGAACCTTTTGGGCTTTCCATGGTTACTAAATGTGAAACATGTAGCACTTGCGTGGGCCCCCACAAAACTAAGTTTTCACATGTCTTTCCCACTTCTAGGCCCATTAGGGAACTTAATAGTCCAATGAGTTGGCCATTTTTGAGTGTATCCTTTTGGATACGTTTGATAAGGTCGAGTATTTTGATGGCTCAAAAGTAATGTGAATGACGCGCTTTGGCCTATAGGTTTGGGAACTCTCGCCTTTGGTCCCCAGGTAAGCAAACTGGTCCCTCAGTTGATTGGGATGTATACGAATGCTTGCCTAGTCAGGACTTTCGGGCTACCGGCACCTCCCCCTTCCAGTTACTACGTGTCCATTACTATGATCCTACCCAACTAGAGTGGATGACTTTGAATTTCCTATGAGCTCTAAGGAATATATATGTATATACATTTTTTTTAAACCACTTGAATATGTGTGTGATTTTCAGAGAAAGAGGAGAATATTCACCAGTGTATGCACACATATAAGCGTCAGGAGTAATACGTATGCACTTAAGGGAGCAATTAACACACAAAGGTATTCCTAGGATTTTCTAAGTGTGAATTGCATGCAGTTGTATGTGCATTTTATAAACTAGCATACGAGAGGACCCTAGAGGCTATAGACTAGGTCAAGGCAATTAACCTAATTCCCTATAGTCAAGGGCTCTGATACCAATCTGTCACACCCCGATCCTTGTCGGAATCGATCAAGGCGTGATATATTGTTCAAAGTCTCATGACAACTATGTTATAATATGATTAGATTCAATTAAGTACTAAGTATGCAAACAAGATCCACAACATACAAATACAAATCCAAATACGAACAACATTTATTACATCAAATTTAAATAGTCTTGTGGATTTCTAAGGCACAACCTATTTTTCATCAACTTCATTCTTCAAATCTGCATCATGGGTAAAAACAGGTCAACTACGAGAGTTGGTGAGTAATCTAATTTTAGTAGAGAAAATTTGTGAAGTTGAAACATTTATAATTTGAAATTTGTTTTCTTTTGAAGTCGGCAAACAATTGTATTTGAGATAACGGTTTATAAATCCAAAATTGATTAACAAATGATAACAACAACAATAAGTCCTCACCCTATATATACATATGTATATATATATATATACATATATATATATATATATATATATATATATATATATATATATATATATATATATATATATATATATAAATATATATAGGATGGAGCATCTAATCATCAAACACACTCAACCACGTGCGATCAATCACCTTAGTGTCCCAAGGCGGGGTGGTCAACCCAATAGCACTATCATTGTCCATAACGTACCTCAAGAATACGGGCATAGTCATGGAGATTAGACTAAAAATGGTAATGCACTACAAGTACATGTAGCGTAAACAAACTATAGTTATACAATTAATGACTCACGTATAAATGTCCCAACAATGTCTCAATTGTGATAAAACAATAAAATGAAGTTGGAACATATTAGAACCACATGATACACCCCAAAAGTATTGAAAATTATAAAATATGGGGTAGATTACTCACTTTAGTCCCAAAACGAAATGCGTGTGTCGTACGATAGACGGTTCGGGTCAAAATGGCGTAGAACCTAATATAATTAATAGTTTTGGTTTAGGAACTGCTAAACGAGAATAGAGTATTAAGACAAATTATAGTTTGTTATGTAAATGTATCATAAACTATACCTATTATAGTTTATCACAACAAGGGTAGTAGTAGTGTTCATAAACTATAATTGTCATAGTTTACCAAATGTTTGTGTATAACGGATGTAAACTTTGTTTATAAAAATTAATTATTTACCATACTTGTGAAGGTAAAAATCCATTTGTTTTCTGATGTATGTCTAATTACCAAGACAAAATGACATATAATGTAATAATATATGATTACATAATGATATACACCTTGCTCAACGAGTTACAAGGCGTAAATGAAATTGATGGTATTTTTCTAGTAATAACGTTTCTGTTACTGTTCTTAGAAAATTTATAGAAAAATCATCAAAGGTCTAAATCAAAAACCGCAAATTCTGAGAGTTTAGAAAGTGTGTCTAGTTTGTTCATAAATTTTCTCATGATTTTTAGTGATCTCCAACTTGTGTGAAAATATTCATATTCATAGACTGGTCCGGTTTTGTTTCTGAAATGATAGACAGTTTTGTAAAAATCACCATAAATCATAGAAAAATCATATGGTGATGTGCAAGTAGTCATTTTAAAGGTATGAACCTGAACTATATGCGTCTGAAACAGTTTTGAAAACTAAAATGTTTAAGTTGACCAAAACAGTCCGTGAATGGAGTTAAACGTTTCTGTTGAAGACTGTTAAATGAGTTTAGTTGTGTTTTTGGTGTTTTAACTTGTATTCCCCCCTTAAAACTTAAGAAAAACATGAAAATATAGGGGTATGAACTCACCTTATGTGTTATTAGAGGATGGATGTTGGAGAAGAGAAGTGTTCAACCCAAGAACACTTAGAAGATGCCTTGACGAATCGAGAACCTAACATGAAGGTGACGATGTTTGTGTAAGATTCTTATGATTTTGAGTAGAAGGATGTGTAATAATCATAAGAAGAATGAATTATACTTACCAAGAGTGGAAGAAAGCTTGATAATCAGCCTTGGAAGTCTTGGAATTGAGAGATAATGGTGAGAGAATTTGGAGTGTGATCCTTGGAGGAAAATAAGGGAATGAAAGAAGTATGAAGAGAGGGGATGGGTTTTTATACTTAGACAAGGAGTGGGGCTGGTCATGTAGTGGGTATGAGTTGGTCATGTAGTGGGTAAGAGCTGGTCATGTAGTGGGAAAGAGTTGGCCATGTAGTGGGTGTGAGTGGTGGCATGTGACATAAAGTAAAGTAAAGTCATCTTTCCACCTCAAGCACCTCCCCCACTAATTATTGGTATGAATGACCCTAAAAACGTGGGGATTACTGAAATATAGAGTTCTAACTGTAAAAATAAAGTTGTAGTCGAAAAACCGGAAACATTATGACACGCACAAATGCATGTCGTCTTCTTTTATGACAGGGGCTTCCTTGATACTCATTGCGTGTCATCAACACGCGCGTCGTAAGGTTACGACAGACAAATGTGTGTCGTCTTCCTTTATGACAGGGACTTTGGTCCTGAAGCTTCAGTTTTGGGTCCTTAAGCCTATTTTACCCGTTTTTACCCCGTTTCAAGTGGTTTTTTGACCCAGTTAAGGGTCGGGATGGCCCGAATGATTACAAAAATTTAAAGGAACTTTTGAGAGAGATTTGGGAGAGATTCGGGAGAGATTTGGGAGAGATTTTAATAGAGAGAGGTTGAGTGAAAGAGATGGTGAGAGGTTTCGTTTGTGATCTTTTTGAGTGTCCGGCTTCGCAACGAAAGGTCCATAAACCCCGTTAAGCCGTGATTTAGTGTCTTACACAATCCCGATGATTGTGCAATAGTGTTTTATCGCTTTGGTTCGTTGTTTAGCACTGTTAAGGCTAAGGAAAATCAAACACATGAATTTTTCAAATGATGTTTTCTCATTGAAATAGCGAATTGTATAATGTAAACCCTAACATACAAGGGTTAATGGAGTTGACCGGTTTGACTTGTTGACTTTGTTTGACTTTGACTTGACCGAAATTTGACGGTTGTCACACTTGAAACCTGGCACAATAACAGACAGAAAATATTATGTCTGGCCTACTAGCCGTTAGATGCATTAGTGACCCTATCATTTAACGATAAAGAGTCATATCAACAGCCGGTTTCTCAAGAGATGGAGTCAACTTCGTGCCAAATGCCATTGGAACCTTTACTTTAGAATCTCCCGTCATGCCGAACTTCGTTAACAACGTCTTTGTATACGCTTCCTGATTGATGAAGATGCCTTCTGGTCCCTGTCTTATATTCAATCCAAGGAAAAAGTTAATCGGACCCATTGCGCTCATTTCAAATTTAGTCTCCATCAACTTCCTGAATTCAGCTGTTAAGCTAGGATTCGTGGAGCCGAAGATGATGTCATCGACGTAAATTTGAACAATCATTAAGTGTTCGCCTTCTTTCTTACGAAAGAAGGTTGGGTCGACCGAACCTTGCTTGAATTTTGACATTTTGAGAAAACGAGTTAGAGTTTCATACCAGGCTCTCGGTGCTTGCTTTAATCCATAGACCGCTTTATCCAAAATGTAGCAATGATCATGATACTTCTCGTTCACAAATCCAGGTGGTTGCTCAACGTATACCGTTTCTTCTAGTTCTCCATTCAAGAAAGCACATTTTACATCCATTTGGAAAATTTCAAAGTTTTTATGTGCAACATATGCCAAGAAGATTCTTATAGATTCCAACCTTGCTACTGGAGCGAAGGTCTCTTCATAGTCTATTCCTTCTTCCTGGCAATAACCTTTCGCCACCAGCCTTGCTTTGTTGCGAATGACATTACCCTCTTTATCTAACTTATTTCTAAACACCCACTTTAAACTGACTACAGATGCATCCTTTGGTGTGGGAATCAGTCTCCAAACACGATTTCGTTCAAATTCATGGAGTTCGTCTTGCATAGCTTGCACCCAATCAGAGTGATCAAGAGCAGCATTTACCATCTTCGGTTCTACTTTAGAGACAAACGAATTAAACATGCAGAATTCTACTTGAGAGAATAAAGCAGTTTGCTTTGCTTTCATTTGTGAGCGTGTGAGAACACCCTCAGATGATTGACCAATAATTTGTGTTTTAGGATGATCCTTTGTCCATTTTATGAGAGGAGGGTAATTGGGATCATAGGCAGGATCCAGCTCAACATTGACTTCTTCTTCCAGTTCTGACATATCGCCTTCGTCATTTGCATTTTCATTCTCCCCCTTCAAATGGTGAACCGAATCCGATGTCAGGTTCAGTGCTCTCCCCCTCAAATGGATCTTCATGGGTGGGGGTATTTGATGGATTCTCCCCCTGGAAAGGCATGTCGTTTGGTTTGGTGTAGACGAACCCTCCCCCTGGAGTATTGAGCTTTCTCTTGGAGGGTCATTAGTAGTTGGATTATTACCTGATGCAGTGTATTCATTTTGAGTCTGCTTCTCGGTTGATTTTTGAGGGTCACTTTCCATGTTTTTAGCAGCTTCATCGATGATTTTCTTCAAGGTATCGATTTTGTTATCTGCTGCTTTCGCTTCTGAGTGGATCGCCTTCTCAGGTTCATCAAAGAGCAGCATGTACTCTTCGAACATATTGGATATAGGAACCGAGACTTGACCTGATTCTGGAAAGATTTCCTCCGTTGGACTTTCGGTTGTTCGCATTTTCTTCACATAATTGTCGTCAAAAGAGATATAATAGGATTCTTCAATCTTCTTCGAGCGTTTATTCAGAACCCTATATGCTTTTGAAGTAAGCGAATAACCAAGAAAGATCCCTTCGTCTGCCTTGACATCAAATTTGTTTCGGTTCGCTTTGGAATTGAAATAAAGCATCGTGAACCGAACACGTGAAAAAACTTCACATTGGGCTTACGATTATTCAAAATCTCGTATGGAGTGATGGAGAATCGCTTGTTTAGGAAGGATTGGTTATGAGTGTAACATACAGCAGCAATTGCATCAGCCCAGAAGTATAGTGGAAGAGAAGCGAAGCTCAGCATGGTTCGGGCCGCTTCACATAAAGAACGGTTTCGCCTTTCAACGATCCCATTCTGCTGTGGAGTATAGGGAGCATAAAATTTGTGAGTTACTCCCTTTTCAGCCAGAAAATCTTCAAAGTCTTTATTCTTGAACTCAAGACCATTATCGCTTCTTATTTTTCGTACCACCTTCCGAAGCTGCACGTCCACTTGTTTGATGAAAACCTTCAGCTTGGGAGTCGCCTCTGATTTCTGTTTAAGAAAGAAAACCCAGGTGAAGCGTGAAAAATCATCTACAATTACAAGTATAAACTTACTACCACCGAAGCTTTCGATAGCCGAAGGGCCACATAGATCGATGTGCAGTAGTTCTAGAGGTTCGATGATCTTTGTATTGATTCGAGAGGGGTGACTTTTTCGACTTTATTTGCCCATCTCGCATGCTGCGCACATGTGTTCTTTGTCAAATTTGAGAACATGAAGTCCACGCACGTGATCACCGAGCACCAACTTATTTATATCTTTGAAGTTCAGGTGCGATTGTCTTCGGTGCCACAACCGGCTTTCATCTGAGTTCGCCTTCGACAGCAAGCATATTGCTGGCTTTCCTTTTATCGGATTGATATTTATAGGATACATTTCCCCTTTGCGCTCAGATTTCAACAAAACTTTCTTCGTTTGCTTTTCAATTATCTCTGAGCCCTCATCATCAAACGAGACTTTCAAACCGGTTCCCACAACTAGTTGAGAAACACTGATGAGGTTGTGCTGCAAACCTTCCACGTAGGCCACTTTTCGTATTGAGAATTCTCCATTGGTGATCATTCCATACCCTTTGATTGTGCCGTAAGAGTTGTTTCCGTATTTCACACATCCACCATCCTTAAGGGACCGAAACTCCTTAAGCTCTTCCCCCCTCCCAGTCATGTGACGAGAGCAGCCACTGTCAATATACCATTCTTCGTCAAACTGCTCGTCACTTAGAACCTGCAAAAATTAAGCAGATTTAGGAACCCAAAGTTTCTTGGGCCCTGGTGAGACTTTTATGGAATAAGGAATTTCTACCGAAAGATCAACCATATATGTTCTTTTTATTAAAGTGGTTTCATCTTTTTGTTTGATGGTGTAAACTTTGATTTTATTTTTATCTTGTTTTAACTGGTGTGTGTTATTGTTAGTTAGTTTCACATCAGAGGTTTTCTTGGAAGTTCTAAGGTTAGCTGACTTTTTGGTGTTTTGGACTTCAGTATCTGAGTACAGCTTTCCATTTCCTTTGATATCCTTCACAGAGTTGGGCTTTGGTTGAGAGTGAGGAGGATGGGATTTGGGACCGAAACTTGACTTTCGGTTCTGAGCTCTTGCATTGGGACCAAAACTGGACCTTCGGTTCTTGGCGTAGTAGGATTTGGGACCAAAACTTGTCTTTTGGTTCTCGTGACAACAAGTATTAGGACCGAAACGGGTCGTTCGGTTCGCCTAACTGTACGACTGACGGTTATTGACCTGTGCTTCCTTTTTCATCTTGAGATTAGAAGCTTTTTCATAGCGAACATAAGTGGGGTTTTGGGATTTCCAAAACTCCTTTCTCTCATTGAGATTCTTCATGTATCTTTTGTTCCTCTGTCGTTTCTGTTCAGCAAGTTGCTCTTGAGTCAAGTGAATGTTGGCCTTAGGTTTCGTTTTCTTTTCAAGAGCTTTGGTTGTTGTTGATGAATCACTGGTAGCTTTTAGTGGTTCATCAGGTATTTCTTTTGTACCACTTGTGCTGGGTTTATCAAAGCTTGAGGGCTTGTTGAGGGGTTCGGGTATGTATCGTCCCTTAACTCTCCATGAGGTTTCTTCTGACAGACCAATTGTTTCGTCTGCATTATCAATGGGAGCAGACCAGAAGTAGTCATCACAACCTTCAGCATTATCTTTGTCAACCAAGGATGTCAATTCCACCGTTTGTTTCTTAGTTACTCTAGTGACTGAATACACTTGGTTTGGAGTAGTTTGCACCTTCTGATAAGCAACGACTTTTTCTTTGAGTTTCTTGGATTTGTCCTTTGACATCCGAGCGTATTCAACCAAATTTTCAGATATTAGTGGTTTTGCTGCTTCGGGTTTGCTCTTAAGAAATTCTGAACAGTCGACCTCATCTTCTATAGAGATTTCACTCATCTCACTCTCCTTATCAAATTCAGAAGTGGTTTCCAAATTTATTTTATTTTCTGAACTCAAATTGACGTTGGATGAGTCAAACTTTTGTATAGTTTCGGTCTTTATTTTTAATTTATCGTTTTCGTCCAGTAAATTCTTAAGCATGCACTTATGTTCTTTGGACTCAATGAATGATTCAATTTTGTCCAGTCCATATTTATAGGTTAGTGAAATCTCATCTGAAGACATAATAGATTCACATTTAGCAATGACTTCGTCTTCCTTAAATTCAAGGAAGGGCAAAATCATTTATGAATCTTTTTACCTATCTCACAATCTAGATGTAACTGAGTGATGTTAGTATATAAGCGTTTAGCAATCAAACAGAAAACATTTCTTTGTTTTAAAAACTTCAAATTGTCTCGTTGCACATAAATAAGTTCATCCCTAGCCCTACTTAACTCTAACTCCTTCTGCTGAATCCACATCTGTGACATCCCCATTTTCACGGCCAGAAAAGACCGATTTTGTTTATGTTTTATAAAAATCAGAGTACCTCTTTTAATAAAAATGTTGCGGAATTTGTTCCCAGTAAAACATGATAAATACGTTATCAAAACATTTCCGAAGAAAAGTATTTTTATTCATTTTAAAACATTTGGGATGTCATTGTCAATACAGAAACATAAGCATAAACAGAACTTACATTTATTTACACTAGTGATCTACATCTCTTTTAAATCTCTCAGTGTAAAGTAGCTTCGTATCGACACCTGTGATACAAATAAACTGAGTGGGTCAGGTTGGGAAACCTAGTGAGTACATAGGGATTTCAATCCCACAATGTTATATCATATATATAATTTAGAACTCACAAAATATACAATTTCACCATATATGTATAAGCAACTCTTATCCCACCCCGTCGATCCTCACAACGAGACTATTCTTACTCTCAAACCTAAGTTTAACCGTTTTACCTAATCCATACTCCCGGATCAGAAATGAACGGCTTTACCTAATCCATACTCTCAGATTAATGACGAATGGTTATGTCTAATCCATACTCTCGGACTAGGGACGAATGACTAATCCATACTCTCGGATGAATGACGAATGACTATGCCTAATCCATACTCTCGGACTAGGGACGAATGACTATGTCTTACTCCATACTCCCGGACTAAGGACAACTGACTATGTCTTAATTCATACCCCCGAATTAATGACAGTTGACTATGTCCAATCCATACTCTCGGACTAGGGACAATGACTTGTCTAATCCATGCTCCCGGATAAATGACATATACTAAAGTTCTATTCTCTGAGTATAACTCACTTGTACTCGTAAGAAAATACTACCCAATATTCCTCATAATTAATTTAGGTCTACCCTTTATCCTAAATCATCATATATAATCAGGTATAATCTTTAACACGTATTTCAAGCAACATCAATTAACTCGCACATAAACATATAATTAATACTTCAATCAATACTTGTATTAAAATCATGTTCATGAAAGGGACTATGCACTCACCTGATACGGTGGTGACTCGGTACTTGGACAGCACTTCGTTACTCTTAA
This sequence comes from Lactuca virosa, assembly GCF_052849685.1. Taxonomy (NCBI): domain Eukaryota; kingdom Viridiplantae; phylum Streptophyta; class Magnoliopsida; order Asterales; family Asteraceae; genus Lactuca; species Lactuca virosa. Next base: position 21,499,996 of record NC_136429.1, on the reverse strand, counting down.
AACAATTTCCCTCGACAAAACCTAGTATCATTACCACTAGGGTTTAGTTCAATATTTACCGAGACTAATTTAATAGTATAGCTGTTATTATTATTATATAAGCGTTAAACAACACTATATAACTCATAATAATAGCCCAAATAATTATTTTAAGGTCCTAATAATGTTACTATAATTAATTAGAAGCTATATTAAAAATAACGTAGGCGTAGCTCATTTACAGCGGGTTTTTTCGCAAAACCGGCTTTGCTGGAGCAGCGTTTCCAAGTCGAAAGACCCTTTTTCTCGGGACTTCGGGAGCCTCGGGTCTTCCTTCGGGTGTTAGGGGGTCTACCTAGGCTTTTAGGGGGGTTAGGGAGCTTAGAGAGAGAGTATAGAGAGAGAGAAAGAAGAGGGTTGAGGGGTGAGGAAATGAGGGAACCCGACACATCTATTTATAGGGTGAAATCCTGACGGACTCGCCGAGTCGGTGCCACGTGTCATCACCTGATGGCTTTCCTTGGGGAGAAAGCCTTAGCCCATATTCAGCCACGTCACCCCTTTTGCAGCAGCACCCTGCCGACTTCTAAACCCTGTAACTTTCGCATACGAGCTCCGTTTTCGACATTCTTTTCTTCCATGCGTAGGTAAAAACAAGATCTACAACTTTCATTTAGACTCCGTCAGCTAATTCTCGACCGATCTTAAATTTAACAGTACGAGGAGATTAGACTGCTAAATGACCGCGAAGAATTCGTAACTCCTTCATACGGACTCCGTTTTCGTATGTATTTTTACCGTTGAGTTCCTATTAATGAGATCTTCAACTCTAATTTAGGTCGCATAAGCCAAAAACCGCTCGAACTAAAATTCGAGTTTCGGGCTGTACACTACTAAGCCGAATCTTAGAAAAATCATAACTTCCTCATACGGAGTCAGATTTGGGCGTTCTTTTTTTGTATGTTCTCGGTTTAACATATACTACAACTTTTGTTTAGATCACTAAGGCTAAAAGTCGCTCCATCGTAAATTCACTATTTACGCTTCCCGGTGCCGTGTCGGTTCCGTCGCGAAACTTCGACGGGTCATAACTTCTTCGTTATAACTCGGATTTCGGCGTTCTTTATATCCCCGGAATCCTTGTTTCGACCACTACAACTTTATGTAAAGATATCGGGATTATCTCACACTTTAATTTTGACGCTTATTTTTATCCTTTATTAATTATATCTTTATAATTAAGTAATAAGCACACAAATACACATAATTCACATAAAATTCAAATATTTCATCTTTATTACTTCAAAAAGAGTTACAATAGTTGACCTAGACTATTATATTGTCTAAAAATGCTTAGCCCCGAAACCCGGGCGTTACAACATCCTTCTCTCCTCACTCTTGGAAGACTCCCTGCTGAGTTGGTCAGTTAGGTTAGAATTAGCTAGGCGAGTTTGCATAAGACTGCCACTTAAATTAGAAAACTTGAATTTTAATTCATTTAAGTCTTTTTCGTAGTTTGTTATTGGTACTTTATGAGATTCTAGGATAGTTTGTACCTTCTTGATCAACTGATCGCAATCGCTGATCTTTTCACTCATGGGCTTGGCAGCGAAACATTTGTCTTCCATGACCTTCGCTTCCTCATGCTTACTTTCGGTTGTAACCATTAAGCATATCCCAGCCGACTCAGCAACTCCTTCTCTCGCCACATATGCTCTTCCATGCGAGGGTCTTCGTACTTCTTCATCCTCAGAATCTGTAGACCAGACTTCCACTCCACCGAACTCATCATCAATAACGTTTTCCTGCACAATCAAAGCATTCATAGAAACGTTAGTAGATTTCTTCTTCTTTATCTCCTCCAGCTTTCTCATGTAGTAAGCTTCGTCATCTTCACCATCTTTCTTCTCAGCCATTTTTCTTAGCATGCAATCCTTGGCAAAGTGGTTCTTGCCATGACAGTAGTTGCAATCGTACCCAAAGTCACCCACAAGCTTACTCTCCTTCTTTTCGTCGTCCTTTTGAGTGGTGTTCTTAGGTTCTTCTTTCACCTTTTCAGAACTATAGCTTCCCTGCCAGTTTTGGTTCTTGTTGATCAGGAACTTTCTGCGAGCAAACTTCTTTGGGTTTGTGACCATCATAACGTATTCTTCGTTGGACAGATCACACTCTGACATATCAGATTCCTCCTCTTCGTCTGCTACATTCTTGCTTTTAGAAACAAGGGCTAGTGAACCCACTCCTGAAACCACCTTCGCTTCTTTTGTCACCACGCTTTCATGAGATTTGAGAATTCCCATCAGTTTCGCGAGTGAATATGATTTAAATTGCTCATGAGCCTTCACATTCGAAACCACCGCCATCCATTCGGGCCTTAATCCATTCATGAAGGTAACCTTTTGTTCAATCACCTTCCTTTCAATGCCATGCTTCATCATCTTACTGAGAAGATGGTTGAAGCGATCGAATGTCTGAGCGAGCTTCTCTTTAGGTTTTTGTTCGAAAGCACCGAACTCAGAGAGCAAAAGGGTTTGGATCGAGTGCTCTAGATCTTCATCGGTTGAATATAATTCTTTCAACCTATCCCATATTTCTTTAGCTGTTGTGCATGAACTCACCAGACGAAAAGTATCAGATTGCAATGTTAATCGGATCATCCTCATGGCTTTAACGTTGCATAACACCTTGTCTTTTTCGTCTTGAGGCATCTTATCTACGTCTGCCAAGAGTTGGTTATACTCTTTTTGAGTCTTGACTGTTTGGTTTGTTCCGGAGTGAACAAACGGACCCAATGTTATTGCTTCCCAGATTAAGTAGCCATTGTCTTCAGATCCAACTACATAGTCTTCGAAGTGATGCGCCCACACTTCATAATCTTGAGTATAGAGAATGAGAATCCTTGTAGTTGATCCTATGCTGTTGGAGATGTTGATCGGATTGATTTGTGAGTCAACGTGAGTCATGATGAACTTTTTATGTTAAAATCAGACTTGTAAAGTTGAACTTAGGGTTTTATCAAACACAAGAGATGTCGTCGACAAGAAGAGGACAACTTCTATATATTGATAAAAGCGGAAACCCTAAAGGATTCTTCAAACAGAAGAGATGCGTATGTATTACACAGTCTCCTTCTCTGATACCAATTGATGAGAATATTACGTTATAGATCGATAGATTCTAAGAAGAAAAACAATATCAATCAAGTAAAGAACACAGGAATGGATCAAATGATGTCGAATGATTAATAACTCACACCTCAAAAGAGCTTCGACTGTAGAGGTGTGTTAGGGTTACAATGCAAAGTAATTAATGAGAACAATTACCAGAAAGCTATACATGCATGCAATATATATATATATATATATATATATATATATATATATATATATATATATATATATATATATATATATATGCTAACCCTAATGATTATCCACGGTTGGACAGGCCCAAACCGGGTAAACTAAATGGACTAATGATCGAGCCGAAAGATGCAACACTTAGACCCAACAAATACTAAAAACACTATTTCCAAGATCATTCACACACACAACAATATCATACACGCCGTTACAAGGATAAGCTTTGAAAATAAAAACAACATTTTTATAAACCAAAATTGAACCGTCATTATTGCCAACCACATAATGATAACCTTGTCTAAATAAAGCGTGAAATGAAATTATGTTTCTTGTCCTTTCTGACGAATAACAACAATTGTCTAAATCAACCCTAACACTATCATCAAACATAAGTTCATAAGTTCCAATCCTGGTTATAGCCAATGTAGGCATGTTCCCCATGATTAGGTTTATCTTCCCATGCTCCACCTCTTCACTTTCCCTTAGTCCCTATATATCAGAAAAAATATGGAAACCATATCATGTATCAAGGATCCAAGAGTTTGAAACATAAGTGTTGTTAATTTCTATAGTGTACATACCAGATGTAGAGCCAAACATCTTGTCCTTTGCTTCTCTCACTTCTTGTAGATACTTGGGGCAACTTCTCTTCTAATGTCCCTTCTGGCCATAATGAAATCACACAACTTCTTTTGGGCCACCAACAGGAGGAGCATCAAAGTTGGAATGAGACTTCTTCATTCCAAATTTGACAGTTTGCAACAGACTATGGAGCTCAATCAATGTAGCCTTGGTATTGTTCAAATGGTAAGTTAAGATAAACTAATCATAACTAGTTAGAAAAAGAGTTGAGAACCATATCAATGGAAAGCTCTTTGTTGAAGTTCAGATGGAGTTTTTCTAGTCTCTCGACGTGTCACTGCATTTTCTGCACATGAGCACAAACATATTACCCTTCTTTCAACTTGCACGCCATTAGGGCCTTGACGACTTCATAACGCTCTTGCCTTGATTTCTTATGGAACATTTAAGCAAGAGCCAAGTTCAGTTAGTAGGGTCAATAGTCCTCACATGACTTCTACATACCAGGTGCCATGTTTGCAATCATAATGTAAGTGACCTTAGTGGCGTCGTCAACATGTTGTTTATGTTCAGCAATTTCCTCAGGAGTAGTAGTTGCTTCATCGATTTTTGGAACAGGGGTATCGAGAACATACTCTTTATTCTCAAAACGAAGTGTCATCTTCAAAATTTAAATCCAATTCATGTAGTTTGGAACAAAAAGCTTGTCTTTTGACAGGATTGACAGAAGAGGGAAGTTGGAGTTTTGAGTGGGTGAAGGAGGGGGAGGAAAAACATCACCATTTCCAGACATCTAATATAAGAGATAAAGATTTTAGTTATTTGATTTAATCCTTAATATTTTAACCCATTTTAATATCTAAGGCTAGGTTCCAAAATACAATTCGAAATAAGAAGAAGGATGTCCTAATCAAATTGCGAATTTATTTTAGGTAGGTAAAGCACTTTACCAATTCCAAACTCTATAAAATTCCTGGATCTTTCAAGATACATTGAACTATTTAATGGCATTTGTAATCTCATATTATTCTCTTCGATTTGTGATTGGGATGCCAAGAATCACAAACAAGATGTGAATAACCATGCAAACCCGCATGACAACCTCGATGTCATTTATGATCTCACATTGACATGTCGGTTAACCATACACGCTCCATCAACAACCATAATTTTAAAGTTTGTACCATAATTTCATCTTTGTAGTCCCAAATTAGTATGTCGGTTAACCATGCACGCTCCACTAATGACTCACAAAGAAACAATACACATTTTTATGGATTAGCATACAATTTCATATTTTTCCTAAAGTAACTAGAGAGGGCTTTTGTAGAATGTTCTAGTAATTATACCATATAATTTTAAGGTGATTAGTGTCATATCAAACCCTTTCGGCTAACGACCCTCCACCATACAAAGAAGCGATGGATTAAAAAGACATCCATTTCACGGTCATTTTATAGGACGTTTCCTTATACCTCTATTATAGTGTGGCTACGTGAATGAAGCATACTCTTGATCTGACTAACAATTATGTTTTACATATAGTATTATGACTCTTATATATATATATATATATATATATATATATATATATATATATATATATATATATATATATATATACTTTAATAAATGAAAACCTTTTTGCCACAAGTCACACTCTCATTAATTTGGCCACATGTCATTTTGTGGTTATTTTCAATAAAAAAAATTTCCACATGACATTTTGTGGTTTTTTCTATTTTATTAAATTCCACATAATATTTAAACGTAATAATTGCAATAAATCTAATAATAAATGCATATCAATTTCATTAATTGACTTTCCTTCTAATTTCAAGTTTTCTAAATTAAAGTCTCATTAGTTTTTTTTTGTTTATTTATCTAAATTATTTGTTTAAATTTAAAAGAAGAAAACAGTTTAATTTTAATAATTCAATATTTTTCTATTTTTTCTTATAAATTCAAACCTCTCAATTGTTTGGAATTTTATATTTATTTTTTCTTTTAAATGAACCTTTTTAAATGAACCCATGCAATACATGAGTTTTACACCTAGTGTGTGTATATATATATATATATATATATATATATATATATATATATGTTTAAATACATATGCATATAAGTTATAAAGATTATAACTTAGAACATATGCATGTACTTATGATCACTACTTTGAAACGTACATCTTTATAAAATCGAGTACACATTACACTTTTACGTATATACCAAACATACTCGAGTTTTATAAACTCTATACAAATTCATTATTCCTAGTAACATATCTACTTATAAGTTAGGGCTGAGAGCTATTCACTTACCTTTGTTAAGGTCTTTTTAGTGAGACTATATTCATTAGCTAAGTCTAAACACTTAGCATACCTACACTACTATAACCGTTAATCTTCAGAGCGAGTTACATATGTATAGATCTATACGGGGTCGACATCCCCACCTGCGGTTACTAGCTAAAACCTCGACCGATGAATCGAAGTGGGTGATAAGTATCTACTATTGTTACTACGATATACAATGAAGCGTTGTATGGGGGTACATTCAGTCACATAGCTCGATTATTGGTCTCACTATAAACATTAAATATAATCCTCTCTCTCTCTCTCTCTCTCTCTCTCTCTCTTTGTCTCTCTTTCTCTCACCATGAAACTATGGATTTGGTTTCTCTCAATACAGATTTAAATATGGATTTTCTTATGCAAAGACATCTTTTGGTTTTCAATGGTTATTTAAAGACTATTTACAAACACAGTTGTAAGTACGCATTTACTTATACAAAGACATCTTTTGGTTTTCAATGTTTATTCAAAGACTCATTACAAACATAGTTTGAAGTATGCTTTTACTTACAAAGAAAAATACTTTTTAGACTTTTTAAAAGTATCACTGTTGTTAGCAGAAAACCTATAACTCTCACCAACCTTGTGTTGACCCTGAAAAATACATTTATTCTCAGGGAATCATAAATCAAGCAATTCAGATGACGGATTAGTCATGGATTTCAGGCTATCTAGTTTACTAGTTTTTGTTATGTCTGTCTATCTGTTTAAGGAAATTCATGTACTATACTATTATTTGTAAGAACCATGTATTCAAACATCAATATGGAATACAAATGTTGTTTTGTTTATTGTTCTATTTGTGTTATATATTCAGTTTACCTGTGATCCATGAACTAAGTCGCACAGCCCGACATGTTCCGTCACCTCGGCCGGGGGTGTGACAAATAAAGTCCTCAACTCTAGCGCCGACCTATTAACAAACATACAACATACATATCAGTATAGAACGTTTGAATGATTTGGTCCTCCCGCAGTCTTACGTATGGTTGCCTTGGTACTCCCACGGTCTTTCATAAAAGTGATATGGTCCTCCCATGGTCTTTCATACAAGTGTCATGGTCCTCTCATGGTCTTTCATGCAATTTCCATGGGCCAAATCGTGGTCTTTCATACAATACATAAAGTCATACATAGTAAGGGATCAGTTAGACAGTCGAACATATGACCCAGCCGAGAGAAAACAATCAGACAATAACATCACAATCGGCATTAGACCAAGGGTTCTTAGGCTATCCAACTTAAACTACACAGAAACCAAGATATCATTACCACATAAGCATGTAACATAAACATATAACATATACTAGTATATTACATATGCTTGGTAACTAGCATTCCCTAGTTACCTTGCCATTGGCCACTTCTCAGTTAAGTCCTTCATTAATAATCATACATAATCTTGATAATTGGCCTTCCCCAGTTACCCTAACCAACATAACTCCTAACAGTATCATAAAATCAATAGGCAAGACCCTACCAATTTAGCATACCAAGACATCAAGTGTTCTAACTTCACATGCATAACAAGGAGTTATCCTCGTCAACTAGCATTCTTGTACTATAACAATACCTCTATCCTACCATGCAAAGGATATACAATGGGATACGTGGCATAGTGAGCAACTTACCTCAACTGAAGAACCGGAGAAGCACATAAACACTCTCACACCTTGCACTACTCAATCCTGCGAACCAACTAACATTAAAAATGATAAATACTCCATCAATAACCCATATCCTCCATGTTTGAACACAAGTCAAATCAGTCAAAAGTCAAAGGTCAACAAAAGTCAATAGCCAACACCACGTGGAGACCTCTTGGGCATGTCCAGACAAAACATTGGACATGCAGGCCATTTCCATGTCGTGGGCCCTTCTTAGCCACATGTAACATCCGATTTACAAGTATTTCCATTTTTGGTCCTTATGTCGAGAATTGTTGCACTTTAGCCCATACGTTGGGCGTACATGAGGTACGCACCACACACCTGATCGAGACTTAGAATCGTAGAACTCTCCCTAGTACCTTGGGCGTACATTTGGTACGCGGTGCGTACTTGCCCAGACCTTAAACCCTAAATTTTAGGGTTTGTTCCCTATTTAAACAACCTTATACCTCCCTTAGACCTTCTAGAGTCAGCCTCCACTCCTTCCAAACCCTAATCTCGAGTCTCATCCTTGTATGTGAAGATTTTGAAGATTTTGGTGATTTTGGTGCTTTCTTGTTGAAAAAGAAGGCCATTGAAGAAGGTGTTGTTGCATGCAAGCTTGTGGATCCAGAAACTACCTCACATTGTGCATTTTTTGAATGTATAATGTCCATAACTTGCTAATGTTGTTTCTAGATCTCTTTAGATGGGTATTTATGATCTTTTTGTCCCAAAGTTTGGACCATTGTGAGTATCGGTTACCCCAGAGCACTTTGGCTGTTCTTTTAGATGTTTGAGAGTGCCTTGATTCATAAAAAACAGTTGCTTGATCGTTTACCTTGGCCCATGCATGTGTTAAGTGACTATGAGTGTTGTAAAAGTTAAGGTATTGTGTTTTGACCCCTATGTAGCCATGAAAAGGTTTAAAGTTAGTGACTTTATGGGTTAAGACATTCTATAGTGGTCAGATATGAATTTGGAATAAGTGTCTTAAAGGATTAAGAAATAAAAGTTGGGGTTTTGGGACCAGGCAGAGTATGATAGGCGTACTCCTGGCTACGCCCCGCGTAGCCAGGCCCGTCCCCAATTTTGCTAGTTCGATCAGTACGCCCCACGTAAGCGTAGTACACCCCACGTAAGCGTAGTACACCCCACGTACGGATCGAGAGGGTTGACTTGTTGACTTTTGATGACTTTTGAGTTTTGGTCAAAAGATTTAGGGTTTTGGACCATGGAAGGGAAAAATGGTCAGGGGCGTAGTTGTGGGATTTGGACCTGTGAGTAGAGTTATGGCGTTAATTGATTAGGGTTACTTGTTGTGTTTATTAAGCGGAGTCTAGTTCCAGTAGTTCGGGAGTGAGATTTATCAGTCATCCGTATCAGGTGAGTTTTCTCACTTATTCTTACCTATGTGGTAGAATAGTTGTATATATTTACATGTGATGACCAACTGGGTCTAAGTGTTATTAATGTGTATATGTTGTTTATATGTGTTGAGACTTCGGGTAGTCTCCAGGGTTGCTGATGACCCATAGTTCTTTATTTGTGTTGTGATGTGTGCGGTATTTTAGGGAACTCACTAAGCTTTGTGCTTTCAATTATTTATTATATATGTTTCAGGTACTTCTGAGGATCGCGGGAAAGCGAAGGTCTGACTGTACACACTCGTCGGGAGATTTGTTACTGGGAATTATGTGGCACTCTGATATTTGCAGTGATGTTTTGTATTTGATACTTGTGATTTAATGAAGGTTTGGTTTATGAACAATATTTTAGGTAAATTCAAAATGAAAATTTTGGTTTGAAATTTGAGGTGTTACAACTTGGTATCAGAGCCCTGGTTTGAGGGATTTGGATGAACTGTAGGGGAATTCCAAACTCAAACTAAGGATCTGAATATTTTCATATAAACTTTTTAAAGAAACAAAAATTTTTACAGGAGAAAAACCCAGTAAATCAATGTGTACAATCAGCCAGAGCTCGAGCGGTAATTTCCCAAAATATCTCGAATTTTTTTATGAGTAGTGTAGAGCTGATATCTTATGAACTTATAGAACTGCATGATAGTGATAGGCTAAGGATCCTATAGGAAAGATGTGATTGGGTTTCCTGATTTGTGATGCCTTTAGCCTAGGAGTTTGCTCTTATAAGATTGAATCTGTCATTGCTATTTGCTTGGTGTATGTTGCATAATTATACATACTTAGGATTTTATAGCCTTAGAACTACTGATTTAGCCTTTCTTCATGTTCCTTGTTTGGATATGGATTTGAGGTAGAATCATTTATTCAAATGTCTATCGAGTCTCATATTGTGTATGATTGGCATGCGTAAAGAAAATGGCGAGGATACGAAGATCTTGTGAGGCGGAGCAGTGCTAGGAGCTGTCTAGACTGGGTACCTATATGCTTAGTAGTGGCTCAGAGGTATGGATATTGTGTATGCACTTTAGTCTGATTCTGATAGTTTTGTTGTGTGTTTCAGTATGCTGGTTACCCGAGGTTCAGGCTCCAGCGACCCGAGAGGCCAAGTGCCAGTGATGATGAGATCCATAAGATTGTTTCCGTCGAGGTGACCGCGATGATCAGATGGGATATACCAGAGACGTGTTAGTCTATTAAGTGTTGGGTTTTGAGCATTCTAACACTCCTATGGTGTACATGCAACCCTATAAACCTTGGATTTATGTTTTCTCTATTATACATGCAAATATTAACTATTCCAAGGTTTCATCCTAACTAGCATATTATGAAGCACCTATACTACAAAGTTCTAGTTAGATGACATACCTTTTGATGTAGCTTGATGTCTTCAAGCTTTAAGAGCTTAGCCCCAATAGTGTGGAAGCCTCAAGTGGAATCACAAATCACCAAAACACCTTGGAAAACCTTTAGAGAATATGGATACTTGTCTCACACTATGAAATCGGTTATTGCCCTCTTTAGTGTATCCACACTAGCCACTAGCATAATTTCATGAACCATAAGACCCTTTATATAGTGTGGAGGATTAGGGTTAAACCCTAATACCCATGACCTTTCATTTCCTAGGATCCATGGGTTAAAGCTCCATGGACTATCCATGAAGACTTAGCCCAACCTAAATGAACTTGGCCCACTACACACACACACATATATATATATATATATATATATATATATATATCTAAGAGTCCATATTTAATTAGTTCCTTTTGATCACTTAATTAATTATAAATTAATTCTTGATCAATACTAATTAAATAATATGATTATATATTAATATATTAGAACTTATAATATATTAATATAAATCATAAATATACTATTCTCAAAAGACTATCCATATAAATTGTGTCGGTGAAGTGCAACCCAAATGGACCATGCCGGGTCGGGTCAAGTACATACCAAATATAGTTATGGACTTAGACATTAATCCAACAGTCTCCCACTTGGATAAGTCTAAAACTATTATTGAGTATGACTTCAAAAACCAACTGGCAATCGTAGCTCTTAAAGCCGCTGTCGAACTCTGACCTTGTCAATGACTTGTCCATTAGATAAGGGATCATATATTCCTCCATTCTAGATATCATATGGACTGAGACATGGATTATAATCATTCTCTCTGTCCATTTGTTGTTTCCCGATTTTCGATTTATGATGACTGGCTGATTGAACAAATCAAATCAGTCCTGGCTTGGCCAAGCACTCACATGTGTCATCGCTAAATCATCGAGGGGCCCACAGATATCGCTTTTATCCCGAAGGTAAAAGGAATGGATAAACTTCGACTCATATGGCTTGTTCTACTACTTGTTGAATCATACACAAAGGCACGTTTTATAACATCGAGTTACCAAATGCGTTTTCGTGCAATCAATGTATAACCAACTCATAGTAACAACTCATATCTCTAGGTTTTAAGAATATAAGATATTATCGTCTCATGATCACTCGTGATAAAATCCATGAAGTGATTCAAATGAGCGCGGGTTGAATCCAATACTCAGAACTTATGAGCACTCATGAGTGTTGTAGCACCACTTTGTCCACCAACTTGGACCTCTACAAACCAACCCATGACAGTCTTGATTCATATCTACTTCCAACATATGACCGACTGTGGATGGTTTGAATAACTTAATCATTCAGGAAGAGCGACTTAGTTATTCTGGAAGTCAAAACATGCCAAGTGAAACACAAGAATAAATGAATCAAATATGGTATCAAACCCTATGAATATAAATAAACACTTTTATTTATCACCATACTGATTACTCATTATTCATTGTTTCGGTTTCATCAACTTTATACTTGAATTAAAAACACTAGTTGTCCCATGCTCCAAGCATGTACACTATGTTTTTCTTAAACAATAGCTTTGCCATACACCAAGTATGCACTCTATGTTTGTCTATGATCCTTACTTTGTGAAATAAACCAATTGAACATAATTTCAATGATTCTAATTTCACACTCCCAAATCCTTATCGAAAAATGTGAGAATTTCAAATTCCTATCATTTATCGAAATCTGTTTAGATTTTAAACTTATATGCACTGACCCTCCTGTAATGAATATGTACAAAGTCACAAAGACTTGTCAACAGTCATTATAAGGTATTCCAATGGAGATCAACTCCATGGAAACTAAGTCTCATATTCAAAGTACATTGCTTTGGACATGCTTCTTGCATTAAGTTTTCTAATCTTACACAGATAACTTCCACCTATGGAGACAACTCCATATTCTCATTTTGACTATCACTTCTGAATAAGAGATGCCTCTTTTCAGAATATGTCAATATGGTCCTTCCAAAATTAGCACTATACTTCCAACTGACCCTGAGCAACCAATCTTTGGTAAACCTCATATTGTCCTCGACAATTGCTTAATCATTTTAGTCATATCCAATTCTAGACCTTTTCCCTTCTTAATGCCTCTAGGCATTTGGAAAAATTTAGAAATGGCAAATATTATAGCACATGAAATCGATCCTGTACCCAAAGCAAATGGTACACGATTCATGATGTGTCACATAAAGACATGATTCTAGACCAGTCTTTTGCTACAATATTTTTATTTGCCATGTTTTCAAAATTTGACTATGAAGAGGGATGCCGTAATCATAATCGAATTTTGAGAACGCAATATATAGAATTTCCTTAAGTTGAACCAATCCAACATGAAATTCATATATATATTCTTGACTAAAGATGATTAAGGTCTCAATCTAAGCCTTTAGAACTGAAATGAAGTATATCCTCTCCCTTAATTATAGCAAAACAACTTTTTCAATCCCTGTAGCCTCACGAATTGAAACTTTTGTTTTCTATAATTAACATTGCTAACTTGCAACACTAACAATAATTATCATGCTCCCACTAACATGATGATTATTAGCATAACACTTATGCTCCCACTAGCTTTGACATGTACTCAGAAATCAGCTGGACTTCTAGAAATCAATACTTTATTGACTTTCTTACCAAAATTTAGATTTCTGATACGAGATGCTTTGATAAAACTTTATCAAAATCATACACCTTTCCTTAGATAGCATGCATGTGTGTCTAAACAATTTCAGAACTATGAAAAGGGATGCCATAATCATAGTCTCAATTGTTTAGACCTGTTGCCATCTGCTTCAAATCTACTTGGTGGAAGTGTTTCCTCACCATCATTTTCATGAATCGGAGAGAAACCTTATGACCCTTAGATTTTATGGTGTATGTGTTCTTATCCATGTGAATCGTCAAAACCATAGTCATAAGACAAGGATAATGACAAATCCAAACTCATATGGACCGAACTTATGCAATCTTAACTTCTTGCCACCTGGCAGTACAGGGCCTGCCATTGCTTCCAAGTTGTTATGCAACCAATTGAGAACTTTCAGAACTCCTATGCAAAGCCAACTTTAACTGGAATGGGCACAGAATATGTCAACACGATAGGTTATAAACCTCAAGTCGTGTGCTAGTGAAGAACCTCAGGTTTTATTCTTGATTAGTTCTTGAAATTCTTTTTAGGATCTTTAAGACTCCCACTATCCTCTTGACATATAAGACTATCTTGCCAAATATTCAAGAGATAGTGCGGATTCTTTATCAAGACAAACACTTCACACAATTGGCCTTAGTTGGTCTTTGTTTTATCCAAAACATCACAACTTACCAATTTCAAATGTACAAGAGTAGGACACTTTTACTCTTACATTTGACAAGTGTTTTAAACCTTTCTTTAAGATATGTCACTCAAGTTACAATCTTGGAGTATGACTCTAAGAATTGTTTTGGAACGAAGTATGACTCATCTTCCTGATCTAACCATTTCAACAATTCATGACTCCTCTTCTTAGTCATAAGAATGCACTAAGATGACCTTTAGAGGACTAATTGTGATATGATTTCTAAATCATTAAGATGATCACAAACATGATAGTAAAGTACTCTCCCATCTTTTCAGATTTGAGAAACTTTTATCTTTCTGCCTAATTTGATTTTTCCCATTCGTTCTGCCATACATTGAGACTTTTCCAATGTTTCAGAATTATACTTAAACTTGTAAGTATAACCATATTTACTAAACTTTAGTAAATCAAATAGTCTTAACGAGCTTTGTGGTGGACATGACCAGTGCACAAGAATGTGTACTCGATCCCTTTAGTCCTTCACTTGACTCACACATCCATGTGAACAAGTAATTAGTCTTGATTTTCCAATGCTTGAAATTTCTCATTCATCATACTATTCAACTTGCATGATTCCAAGTTTCGGTCCAATTGAAACTTGGGCGATGAGGAACTTTCCTAATTTGGTAAATTTAGACACTACCACAAACGAAAGAATCAAATCCATTTTCCAATATTGCTGTCAGTGGAATCATATAAGCAACAATTTTCCACAAATGCCATTGTAAGGATACTTCAAATAAATAAAATTAAACAATTTTCTTTTATTTTAAAACTTTGCGGAAAAACTTATCCTTACAATCCACAAGGAAAATTGTTGTTATCTATTCCTTAGCAATATATCATGACTTCTTAAGCAACTACTCAAAATTCTGATGCGATCGAAATCCACCTTCGCGATCAGAATCAACATATACTTTCTTTAAGATTTCTCTCTATTCTTTGATTCATAAAACATCAACATGTGACCCAGTCACATCATGTAATGAGGATCTCAGAATAGAACTTAACAGAGTTAGATAATGGGCTCTACCTGATGTAGAGTCAAAGTTATTGACTTTAACATCCTTAGGTAAATTTGGCAGCTTTGAAATCAACTCCCCTTCCTTTGGCAAAATAAACATATGGACCCTTTGGTAATGGGACTATCTCAGACTTAGCCTTTCTCTTTACCATTTGGTCAACCGGGTTGACTATGGCCAATCCCTTTCCATTGGGAAGAGAATGCTTTTTCTGGATTTCCAGTGTCACCATTGTCACTGTCCATAAAGTTTTTGGGAAGTTGATCTTCTAATCAAATTTGCTTTACTATCGTTCCAAATCATTGCTGATTCAGCAGCACCAAGCAAATTGATATGATCATTAAGGTTCATGTCATAGTCTGTTTCATAGTAGTCCCAAAGGAACTCACTATGTGACTTAGAAAGTGATTGAACATCCAACTTTCTCAAGACTTTGACACCCAACTCTCCCGGCTTGTCAATATGTGACTTCATCTCTAAGATGTGATCACACATAGACCTTGCTTGCCATTAGGGCTTGAGTGACCTTGAACTTGTGGGTTAGGGAGAATAATTGGAGGAGGTGGAGGAAGAGAAGTATGACTTCCATGAGCCAAACTCGGGAAGTCATATTCATTAGGAAAGCTTGGTTTGGGAAGATCATTATTGTCTAAACCAGACATCAACAATGGGAGAAATTCACGTAAAGTTGATTTAAGTCCTTAATATAACACCCAATATGATATATTAAGGCTAGGACCCAACAAACTATTTTATAACTTGGAAGAGGGATGCCGTAATCCAAGCTATAAAATATTTGAAGGTAGGTGAATGACGATTCACCAATTTCCACCAAGATAAACGAAATGTATTATTAGGTTTTAATTGGTTTTGAAACTCCTAGATTCTTTTGTGATTCATTGAACTTGTCAATGGCATGTTTCAATCTCGAGTGTGCCCTTCAGGTTTTGTGACTGGGATGTCGAGGATCACAAAACAAGGTGTGAAGTAACCATGCAAATATACTTGGTACCCTTAATATTTACCCCTCAATCGATGTGCCGGTTAACCACACACGCTCCAACGATACTATGATAAACATTAAGTTACCCTTTGCCTACCTTGTTAAGTCCAGGTTAGTGTGCCGGTTAACCACACATGCTCCACTAACAGCTTAAACAAAGTGCAAAGTGTAATTTCATGGATTAGCACCTTATTCACATTTTCCTAAGTAACTAAGATTGGGAATTTATAAGTGTTTAGTTACTTAGTATTTATCATTATACTTATAATGAAGGGAGAATTATAGTCCTTGTCCTACCTGTTCGGCTAACGACCCTCCACCAGTCAAGGAAGCGGTGGGTGAGAGTGGACACCCATTAAACTGCCATTTTATAGGTAGTAACCTTATACCCCCCTTATAGATCGGCTTCGTGAATGAGGCCTACTAATGGTAAGACGACTTGCTCTTATACATATAATATATTAAACTTTTAATATTATAATAGTATAAGGGTGTATTTTAGACATTTAGAATACTTGGTGGTTTAATCTATTAATTAAACTATACTCTTAATTTAATTAAATTTAAACCATGTCATTATGGAATTATTAATTCTCTTTTAATTAAACACTTTAATTATCTATTAATAAAGTCCATAAGAGTTAATTGAATTATTCAATAAAAACATCATAATTCCAATTATTAAATTCAAAATTAAAACCATTTAATTAATTGTTTAAGTTATGAACCCAAGAGTTTTAGAATTCAATTCTTTTTTTATCATAAAAAACTTTTTCCAAATTCCAAAACTTGAGGGCAAGTTTTGTAACTCTTGAAAACTTTTGGATTCCATAACTTATGGAGTTAAATACTTGTTTTATGATGAAACTTTTCATGTTCCATAACTTAAGAACAAGTTATGGAATTCTTTAAAACATTAAGACCAAGTTTTGTAACTCCATAAAAAACTTTGAATCAATTTTTTTAAAAACCTTTTCATATCCATAACTTATGGAGGTTTCGAAAAACTCTTTAGATCAAACTTTTAAAACTAATAAAATTATCATATCATTTTATCTTTTACTAAATTTGACCTAATTCAACTCATATAGCAAACGATTCAAATTTTACAAATAATTAGTTTTTCACAAAAACAAGTAATTATCTTAAAATTTGACAAACGTCATGTTTTTTTTCCTTTTTTTTTCAACTTTAAAATAAAACATTTGCATCAATATAACAGAAAACAACCCATGGCTCTGATACCACTGTTGGGTTTTGAGCATTCTAACACTCCTATGGTGTACATGCAACCCTATAAACCTTGGATCTATGTTTTCTCTATTATACATGCAAATATTAACTATTCCAAGGTTTCATCCTAACTAGCATATTATGAAGCACCTATACTACAAAGTTCTAGTTAGATGACATACCTTTTGATGTAGCTTGATGTCTTCAAGCTTTAAGAGCTTAGCCCCAATAGTGTGGAAGCCTCAAATGGAATCACAAATCACCAAAACACCTTGGAAGAACTTGAGAGAATATGTATGCACACTAAAATCGGCCCACTCTTATTTTCACACACTTGTGCCAATTTTGTGAGCCAAGGACCCCTTTATATATTATGGAGGATTAGGGTTACATCCATGTAAACCCTAATACCCATGACCTTTCATTTACATAGGATCCATGGGTTAAAAGCTCCATGGACCATCCATGAAAGCTTAGCCCAACCTAAATGAACTTGGCCCATTCCATATATATAAGAGTCCATATTTAATTAGTTCTTTTTGATCACTTAATTAATTCTAAATTAATTCTTGATCAATACTAATTAAATAATATGATTCCATATTAATATATTAGAACTTATAATATATTAATATAAATCATAAATATACTATTCTCAAAAGACTATCCATATAAATTGTGCCGGTGAAGTGCAACCCAAATGGACCATGCCGGGTCGGGTCAAGTACATACCAAATATAGTTATGGACTTAGACATTAATCCAACACTAGGATCCAATTGCTATGATGAGATGGATTTCTGATGTTGAGGGTTGTTTTAACACTTGTTCCTTTCCGAAGAATCTGAGGGTTCGTTTCGCGCTGAATCTGCTTCGCTTGGGAGCGAAGAATTGGTGGAAATTTATGACAGTTTATTACACTCTTGAAGAGCGTTCTGTAGTGACTTGGGCGATATTTACTGAGATGTATAGAGATGAGTTCACACCAGTGGTTGAGAGAGAAAGGTTGGCCCATGAGTTCCTGTCTCTCAAGCAGAAGACAGAGATAGTGACTGAGATCACCAAGATGTTTCATGAAAGGGCCCTGTTTTGCCATGAGTATGTGTCGACTGATAAGGCGCGTGTGAGTCGGTACCTAAGTATTCTGAGGAGGGTTATCCATGAGTACGTGGCGAACACCTCGTATCGGACATTGGCTAAGCTGAAGACCAATGCCAGAAAGAGAAAGATCGAGCTGGAGACCCAAGTGAGAGAGGAGAGGGAGACCCAGGTGGGAGATAAGAGACCAGTGCAGTCGCAACCGATGACTAAGCAGCCAAAGCCGGTTGACTCGAGAGCTGGAGGCCAAAAGGGCCGCACTTTCAGCAAGTGCTGCAAGGGGCATGAGGGACCCTGCCAATCGACACCATTTTCTACATGTGTGGAAAAGAAGGGCATATGGAAAAGGATTTCCCCAAGGGATTTCGGGTTTGCTTCAATTGCAACCATACATGTCATCTGAGGGCCGAGTGTCCTCAGCTTTCATCTAGGGCGGTTCAGACTCCAGCCCCCGCGATCCTGCGTATTACTGATGGCCGGAAGGGGAAGGCCAAGGCTCCGAGGGCTCAATGTAGAGCATTTCAGTTGACCGCAGAGGAGGCCAGAGCAACTCCATGAGTTCCTGTCTCTCAAGCAGAAGACAGAGACAGTGACTGAGATCACCAGGATGTTTCATGAAAGGGCCCTGTTTTGCGCTGAGTATGTGTCGATTGATAAGGCACGTGTGAGTCAGTACCTAAGTATTCTGAGGAGGGTTATCCATGAGTACGTGGCAAACACCTCGTATCGGACATTGGCTAAGCTGAAGACCAATGCCAGAAAGAGAAAGATCGAGCTGGAGACCCAGGTGAGAGAGGAGAGAGAGACCCATGTGAGAGATAAGAGACAAGTGCGGTCGCAACCGATGACTAAGCAGCCAAAGCCAGCTGACTAGAGAGCTGGAGACCAAAAGGGCCGCACTTGCAGCAAGTGCTGCAAGGGGCATGAGGGACCCTGCCAATCGACACCATTTGCTACATGTGTGGCAAAGAAGGGCATATGGAAAAGGATTGCCCCAAGGGATTTTGGGTTTGCTTCAATTGCAACCATACGGGCATCTGAGGGTCGAGTGTCCTCAGATTGCATCTAGGGCGGTTCAGACTCCAGCCCCGGCGACCCTGCGTATTACTGATGGCCAGTAGGGGAAGGCCGAGGCTCCGAGGGCTCAAGGGAGAGCATTTCAGTTGACCGCAGAGGAGGCCAGCGCAACTCCAGACGTCATGGCTGGTATGTGCTCTTTATTTATTTTGTGCTAATCTATTTATGTTGCTTATGATATTATTCAAGTTAGGTACTTTCCATGTGAATTATGTACCTGCACTTGTGTTGTTTGACTCGACTGCAATTCGATATTTTGTGTCATCATCTTTTTGTCGTGGTTTTAGTATTGAGCGGTAGGTCTTGAGCATGCCATTGAGAGTCTCTATACCTGATGAGCATCCGGTCTCTGCTACTGACATCTATCAGGGTGGTGTGCTAGAGATTTCTGGTGTTGGATATCCGATATATCATATCCCTATTGCGATGGGCGATATCTGTGTTATCGTGGGTATGGATTAGCTGAGCCAGTTTGGGATCTGATTGACTATGAGCAGCAGTTGGTGATGGTTCGGGATCCGAGTGGAGGAGTGATGACCATCTATGGTGAAGGTACTAGGTCAGGACCAGCTTTTTGTTCTGTCGCCTGGGCGATGTAGAGTTTACAGCGTGGGTGTATGGGTTATCTGGCATATGTAGTGGATACCGGGGTTGATGAGAAGAGACCGGTTTCCATTTCTGATGTTTCTGTTATGCGTGATTTCCTTGATGTTTTCCCAAAGGAATTAATTGGCGTGCCTCCTAGGAGGCAAGTAGAGTTCCAAATCGATCTGATCCCTGGTGCGGCGCCAATTGCCAAGGCATTGTATCGTCTTCCACCTCCTGAGATGCAGGGTTTATCCTCTCAGCTTCAGTAGCTGTTATGAAAGGGGTTTATCCGACTGAGCAGTTCTCTGTGGGGAGAGCTGATCCTTTTTGTCAAGAAAAAGGATGGTTCACACCGGATATGCATTGATTAGCGGGAGTTGAACAAGTTGACGGTGAAGAACCGTAATCTATTGTCGAGGATCGATGATCTCTTCGATCAGTTGTAGGGGACATCTTGGTTTTCCAAGATCGATTTGAGGTCTGGCTACCATCAGATGAGGGCGTGTGATGAGGATATTCAGAAGACGGCCTTTCGAACTCGTTATGGGCATTACAAGTTCGTGGTGATTCCTTTTGGAGTCACCCACGCACCGGCGGCATTCATGGATCTCATGAACCGGGTGTGTAGGCCCATGTTGGATCGGCCAGGGATCGTATTCATCGATAACATTCTAGTCTATTCGAAGACCAGAGAGCAGCATGAGGAGCATTTATGCGAGATTATCAGAGTTTTGAGGATGGAGAGGCTATATGCTAAGTTCCCCAAGTGTGATTTCTGGTTGCGTGAGGTTCAATTTCTGGGACTCCTCATTAACCAGAACGGTATCTTGGTTGACCCAGCCAAGATAGAGGTAGTGATGCGATGGGAAGTGCCGAAGTCTCTATCTAAGATTGGAGCTACCTCGGTTTTGCAGGATATTATCCAAGATTTATTCGAGACTTCTCCAAGATTGTAGTTCCTCTCACTAAGTTGACAAGGAAGAATGTTGTGTTCAGTTTGGGGACTGAACAACAGGCATCATTCGAGACCCTTCGTTAGAGACTTTGTGAGGCACCAGTGCTTACCCTCCCTGAGGGAGTAGAAGATTTTGTGGTCTACTTTCATGCATCTATTTCGGGTTTGGGTGTTGTGTTGATGCATAGAGGGCATGTGATTACATACGCTTTGAGGCAGTTGAAGCCTCATGAAGCGAAGTATCCCACCCATGATATGGAATTGGGGCCGATGGTTTTCGCTCTCAAGATTTGGTGTCATTATCTTTATGGAGTTCGATGTACCATCTACACAGATCATAAGAGTCTGAGATATCTTATGGATCAGCCTAATATGAATATGTGGTAGAGGAGGTGGCTGGATGTAGTGAAAGATTATGAGTGTAAGATTCTATATCACCCATGCAAGGCCAATATGGTAACCGACGCATTAAATCGGAGAATATTCAATGCCCTGATTCAGGAGATGTGTTTGAGGATGACAATGATGATCCCATTTTTGGCAACAATCAAAGAAGCCCAGTCGGAAGCCATAAAGGAGGAGAACCAGAACAGTGAGCGGGTGATCGATCAGGTTTCAGCCTTTGATATTGACAGTAGGAGGCTTTTGACTCTTCATGGACGGGTTTAGGTACCGTATGCGGGTGGGAATCGACGGGTATTGATGGAGGAGGTCCACTAGTCGAGATTTTCCATTCATCCAGGGGCTACCAAGATGTATCTCGACCTGAAGCATAGTTATTGGTGGCTGTGTATGAAGAGGGATGTGGCCTGGTTTGTAGAGCGATGCTTGACCTGCTGGAAGGTCAAGGCCGATCACCAGCGCCCTCATGGCAAGTTGCAGCCTTTGGAGGTTCCACTGTGGAAGTCGGAGCAGATCACGTTGGATTTCATTACAAACTTTCCGAAGACCTCAAGGGTATTTGATGCTATCTAGGTTATAGTTGATCGTTTGACGAAAAGTGCTCACTTATTAGCCATAAGTGAGGGCTCTTTCTGCGGAGAAGCTGGCTGAGATTTATGCTCGGTAGGTAGTGGCTTGGCATGGGGTGTTGAATTTTATTGTGTCAGATCGATATGTTCGTTTCACTTCCAGGTTTTGGAATAGGTTTCATGAAGAGTTGGGCACCCGGTTGCATTTCAGTACCGCTTATCATCTGCAGACCAATGGGCAGAGCGAGCGGACTATTCAGACGCTCGAGGAAATGTTGAGCGCCTGCATCATTGATTTTGGTGGGAGCTGGGACTCCTATCTTCCCTTGGCTGAGTTTTCTTATAACAACAGCCCTCATGCCAGCATTGGTATGCCTCCCTTTGAGATTCTTTTTGGGAGGAGGTGTCAGACTCCTATTTTCTAGGGTGAGGTCGGCCAAAGAGTCACGGGGAGCACTGAGATAGTTCTCAAGACAACCGAGCTTATCCAACAAGTTAGACAGAGATTGCTGACGGCCTAGAGCCGCCAGAAGACTTATGCGGATCAGCGACACTCTGAGCTAGAGTTTCAGGTTGGAGATTTGGTGCTTCTGAAGGTATCACCCTGGAAGGGTGTTATGCACTTCAGGAAGCGGGGAAAGTGGGGCCCCAGGTTTATTGGCCCTTTCAGAGTGTCGGTCCGGGTGGGCAAGGGGGCTTACCGGTTGGAGCTACTTGAGGAGTTGAGTCAGATTCATGATACCTTCCATATTTCCCAGTTGAGGAAGTGTATAGTCGATGAGACGGTTGTGGTTCCTTAGGAGGACATACATGTCGAGGAAGTGTATACTCAGATTCATGATACTGGAAAGGCTCGGAGTGGAGTTGGGAGCCCGATACTGAGATGCGCGAGCACTACCCTGATTTGTTTTCTGGGGCTAACTTCGAGGGAGAATTTTGATGCAAGTGGGGGAGAATTGTAACATCCGGAATGAAAGTATTTACATTTTTGGTCCTTATGTCAGCCCGTACGCTGGGCGTACGTGAGGTACGCGCCGCGTACCAGATCAACACTTGGAATCACGAAACTCTCCCTAGTACACTGGGCGTAGATGTGGTACGCAGGGCATACTAGCCCAAACCTTAAACCCTAAATTTCAGGGTTTGTTCCCTTTTTAAGCAACCTTATATCTCCCTTGGACCTTCTAGAGTCAACCTCCACTCCTTGCAAACCCTAATCTCGAGTCTCATCCTTGTGTGTGAAGATTTTGAAGATTTTGGTGATTTTGGTGCTTTCTTGTTGAAGAATAAGGCCATTGAAGAAGGTGGTGTTGCATGCAAGCTTGTGGGTCCAGAAACTACCTCACCTTGTGCATCTTTTGAAGGTATAAAGTCCATACCTTGCTAATGTTCATTCTAGATCTCTTTAGATAGGTATTTATGAGCTTTTTGTCCCAAAGCTTGGACCTTTGTGAGTATGGGTTAATCTAGAGCATTTTGGATGTCCTTTTAGATGTTTGAGAGTGCCTTGATTCATAAAAATGGTTGCTTGATCCTTTCCCTTGGCCCATGCATGAGTTAAGTGACTTTGGGTGTTGTAAAAGTTAAGGTATTGTGTTTTGAGCCCTATCTAGCCATGCAAAGGTTTAAATTTAGTGACTTTATGGGTTAAGACATTCTATAGTGGTCAGATCTGAAGTTAGAATAATTGTCTTAAAGGATTAAGACATAAAATTTGGGGTTTTGGGACCAAACAGAGTACGCTGGACGTACTCCTGGCTACGCCCGCATAGCCAGGACCGTCCCTGATTTTGTTGGTTCGAGAAGTACCCCCGACATAAGCATAGTTCGCCCTACGTAAGTACCGAGAAGGTTGACTTGTTGACTTCTGCTGAATTTTGACTTTTGGACAAAAGATTTAGGGTTTTGGACCATGGAAAGGCCAAATGGTCTTTTTTCCCTTCAGGGGCATAGTTGTAGGATTTGGAAATGTGAGTCAGGTTATGACCTTAATTGATTAGGGTTACTTGTTGTGTTTATTACGCGGAGTCTAGTTCCGGCAGTTCGGGAGTGAGTTTTATCAGTCATCAGTATCAGGTGAGTCTCCTCACTTATTCTTACCTGTATGGTAGATTAGATGTATATATGTACATGTGATGACCAGTTGGGTCTAAGTGCTATTACTGTGTATATGTTGTTTATATGTGTTGAGACTTTGGGTAGTCTCTTGGGTTGCTGATAACCCGTAGGGTGTGCAGTTTGCCCACTGAAACTTCTGGTAGTCTCCAGGGTTGCTAATGAACCATAACTGTTTATTTCTGTTGTGTTGTGTGTGGTATTTTGGGGAACTCACTAAGATTTGTGCTTATAGTTGTTGATTATATGTGTTTCAGGTACTTTTGAGGATCGTGGGAAAATGAAGGTGTGATTGTACACACTCGCTGAGAGATTTGTTAATGGGCATTATGTGTCACTATGATATTACAGTGATGTTTTGTATTTGATCATTGTGATTTTCTGATGGTTTGGTTTATGAACAATATTTTGGGTAAATTAAAAATGAAAATTTTGGTTTGAAATTTGAGGTGTTACACTACGTCATAGTAATACCAGGACAATACAATTGTGATTCTGAACTTCACCATGCCATGGTCATTCTTTGGCCACGTCACGGTCACTGGTTGTTTTCATCAAATCTTCATTAAGAGCTTAATCCTTACAGATCGTCTCAAAACTTCATATCTAATCCTTCTCAATGACTTCATGGATAAAGTTTACAACTTTATCCATTAGGAATTCACTCCAAAGCAAGATCTCCAACCCTGGGTCCATTAAGTCCTTAATATGAAGAAAACTTTCACATGGGACCAAGAACTCTCAAACTAAGTCCTTTTTCTTACTTAACAGAAATCCATGACCATAAGAATGTCATATTAAGCTCCGAAGTTCCTCAAACTCCAAGAGCATCCAAGAATGGGACCAAAACCAACCAATAATGACCAATAACATGAATCTCTAAAGAAAAAGGTCAAGGTGCAAGCTTTTTACCTCCAATGGTCCAAAAAGTTGAGGAAGATTGTGACAACCGTCAAATTTCGGTCAAGTCAAAGTCAAACAAAGTCAACAAGTCAAACCGGTCAACTCCAATAACCCTTGTATGTTAGGGTTTACGTTATGTAATCACTATACAATTCGCTATTTTAATGAGAAATCATCATTTGGAAAGTTCATGTGTTTGATTTTCCTTAGCCTTAACAGTGCTAAACAACGAACCAAAGCGATAAAACACTATTGCACAATCATCGGGATTGTGTACGACACTAAAACACGGTTTAACGGGGTTTACGAACCTTGCGTTGTGAAGCCGGACACTCAAATTAATCACAAACGAAACCTCTCTAAATCGTTTTCACTCTATCTCCTTCTATTTGAAATCTCTCCCAAATCTCTCTCAAAAGTTACTTTAACTTTTTGTAATCATTTGGGTCATATCGACCCTTAACCGGGTCAAAAATCGCTTGAAACGGGGTAAAAACGGGTAAAATAGCCTTAAGGACCTGGAACTGAAGCTTCAGGACCGAAGCCTCTCATCCGAGGCCTCGGATCCGAAGCCTCTCATCAGGACCGAAGCTGAAGCCTCTCAGGAGACCGAATCCGAATCCATCAGACAGCAGCCTCGCATGCGAGGGTCCGAATCCGGCCTCCATGCGAGAGGTCTCGCAGACGGCCCCTTTTACCGGTTTTTCGACTACGACTTCGTTTTAACTCCGTTTTTCATTATTTTAACGTGGGATTTTCACCCAAAACTTTATTTTATAAACTAAGGCCCCAAAATATATAAATCTCCAGGGTTTTTATAAAAATATATTAAAAGAATTAGTGGTTGAACTAATTATTGAGGGAATATTTGCTTTTCCTTAATTTATGGCAAAAGCAAACCACCACCACCTCACTCTATGATCAGCCACTCTTTCCCACTACCCCTTGTCTCCTTAGTGGACCTTTACACCCAATCTCCAGCTCTTCCCATGTTCTAAGAGCTGGAGGATTGATCCTCTCTCCTCATTCTCCATAAAGTTCTTTCATTCTACACTTAGCAACCAAAGGACACTCTCCAAAATTCTCTCATCTTTTCTCTCAACTTCAAGAACTTCAAGGCTTTCTTCAGGGATTTCTTTCTTCAATTAGTAAGTATCTTCATCATTCATATAATTATTACACTCCATTATACTCAAATCAATGATATCTTACACAAATTCCATCTTATTCGGTGTTAGATTCTCGAATCATCAAGACATCTTCTTAGTGTTCTTGGGTTGAATACTTCCTCTCTCTCACTTTCATCTACTGAAACCACATAAGTTGAGTTCATACCCCTACATTTACATGTTCTTCTTAAGTTTTAAGGGGGGGAATACAAGTAAAATCATCAAGAACACAATTAAACTTTTTCTAACAGATTACATCAGAAAAGATGGACTTCGATCACGGACTGTTTTGGTCAACTTAAATATTTTAGTTTTCAAAACTGTTCAAGGTGCAAGTAGTTCAAACTCTTAGCTTTAAAATGGCTACTTTCACATCTCCATATGATTTTTCTACAATTTATGGTGATTTTTACAAAACTACCTATCATTTCAGAGGCAAACCCGGACCAGTCTGTGATTATGAACATTTTGACCTCTGTTAGAAATCACTAAAAATCATGATAAAATTTACGAACAAACTAGACTCATATTCCAAACTCTCAGAATTTGCGGATTTGGATTTGGAGCTTTGATGATTTTTCTATAAAGTTTCTAAGAACAGCAACAGAAACTGTATTCAACAAAAAGCTGCTGTCAATTTCATTTCACCTTGTAACATGTTGAGCAAGGTGTATATCTTTTTGTGATTATATGTTATTGGAATATATGACATTTTATCTTAATATTTAGACACACATCAGTTTACAAATGGATTTGGACATATAAAATATAAAGAATAACAAGTGATTATAATCAAAGTACAACCGATACATTCAAACATTTAATAAACTATTTTGAATATAGTTTGCATACATTACTACGTACTACCCTTGGTTGATAAACTATAATAGATATAGTTTATGATACATTACATAACACATACATTTAAAAAGGGTACATTTATACAAAGAATATTTTCATTAAGCAAGGTACGGCCATACGGTACCAAGTTTTCATAACACATAATTCCGTTAATGACTTTGTGAGACATTTACTTCAAATTACCATTAAGTCCTGTATTGTAACCAGAGTCTCCTTGAGGGAGAGCGTGATAGTTGTGTATAGATCTATATTGGGTTTGACAAACCCACACCTAAACTGCATGCAACAGTTAGACTGATAGGTCTGGGGTGACAAATGGCATAACATTTCCGACGCCTGAAGAACGTCGTTTTAGGCAACCTTGGTCATAGTATGGTTATAATAAACTCACATAAAGTATTAATAAACATTGGAATTTACGGGAACTTCATTAAAATTTAACGAGTTTATGTCGATTTAAACTTGCATTGTTTTACTATAAATATGACAAATTACTTGTACATTTCGGTCTTTGGGTTTTAAGACTACATTTACACATTAAGGAAAATATTGGATTTTCTAACACAAATACTACTTTTACAAACGAAAGGCTTTTAATAATACCAAACAAAAGCTTATGAACTCACCAACCTTTGTGTTGACACTTTTTCAAACAACTTGTATTCTCAGGAAATCATTAAACAGGTAACCAAGTGCTTTTCAGGATGGGGCGCTAAGGCGTCTACTATTTCATATTTTGTCAACATATTGTAATTGATTCGTAAACATGTAATTCATACAATGATGTAACTTTTTCAATTATATATATGTTGCTTGTGTTTGCTTCAATTACTATTATAATTGTTGTTATGATACTATACATATAGTCCTCCACCCCTGAACGTTTCCGCCATCCTTGGTTTGGGGGTGTGACAGATTGGTATCAGAGCACAGTTTATAGTGAATTAAGTATATCAAACCACATAAGATATACAAACTATAAACACAATTGGGACTAATAGTCTCTGAATTGTGCATTTTTCAAATAAATATACTTTTAGAAAATAAATGATTTTCTTGATTAAAGTATACATACATACATTACATGCTCGCATGATATCATGACTAGAGAAAACATAAACCAAAAGAAGAAGAGTTGAACATTTTGAGTATGCCTTAGTATATGTGGATTAATTCTGGGAAGGATATAGCCTGATCAACTATATCAGTCCGAGAATTGACTTGCATATACCGGGGGATGGTCAGGATGGGCAACAAATCTAACAACCTAATATCACACTACAAAGGATACTTTAAGAACTCCAAACTAAATATTTACAAATACTATAGGAGTATTTTGTGTTACTATAATAAATTATCTGAGAATTAAATAGGTCTTTATTTATAGATCAATAGCTGCTAAGTGGATGCGCTAAGGTCATATGTAACTAAGATGCTATAAACTTAGAATTTATGTATCTTTGTTTCACTTCATGTCCTTGTTTGGTTGTGGTCTTGGAGTTAGGGTCATCTATTCGAAGGACTATTATATCTTAATCACATATGACTGGTATGCACTTTGCAACTAATTAAGTAACCGATAAAGATCATTTTAAAATATAATATATTAATTATGTCCCGACTAAATTAGTATATGTGAAACTTTTACAAATAGTCATATACTTGGAAACAAGGAAACTCAAATAAAATATTTTATACTTTCATTTTACCTCATAACCCAATGTATTGGGTCAATTAAAAGTATAAAATCGTATGTATCGTAAACATACCGGAAAACAACGTAATAATATACTTTATGTATAAAAGATTTCTCTTCCTATAAATATACTTTTACTAAAAGTACATTGGTTTACGACTTATGACAGAACCATGCCGCCAAGGAGAAGACCAAGACCTTCCGGCAACACAGCAACACCTCCTCCGCCGCTGCCTCCACAGTTTGATCCTGCGATGTTCCAGGCTGCAGTAACAGCAGCCGTAGCGGCCGCAATATCGCAGATAGGGACAAACGGAGCTGGTGGTTCTGGATCGGGTGCTACAAACTCTAACCACGGAGACAGTACGTGGCGTACAAGAGAGTGTTCCTACAAAGACTTCACCAATGGAAAACCCGACAACTTCAATGGGAGCGGGGGAGTCATCACTTTAATGCAATGGTTTGAAAAGACTGAAGTAGTCTTTCAAGTGTGCTCTTGCCCCGAAGCGAGCAAAGTTAAGTTCGCAGCCTTCACTTTCACCGGCCGGGCCCTTACTTGGTGGAACTGTCGGATTAATTCACTTACTCTCGAAGTGGCTAGCTCCATATCCTGGGCAGAACTAAAAACCTTGATGATGAAGGAGTACTGCCCGAGAGGTGAAATTCAAAAGCTGGAACAAGAACTTTGGAACCTCAGGATGACGGGCTCCGACCTTGAAACCTACACCACCCGATTCAATGAATTGGCTCTCCTCTGCCCGACAATGGTTACTCCGGAGGAGAAAAAGGTGGAGCGATACCTTTGGGGACTGTCTCCCCAAGTGCAAAGTAGTGTCCTGGCTTCAAGGCCAACTACTTTTGACAGTGCCAGGGAGCAGGCACAACAACTTGTTGACCACCGAGCCGGTCATAATACTACAACCACCACCACTGATCAATCAAAAGGGGGAAACAAAAAAAGGAAGTTCTGGAACCAAAAGAAGAGCCAACCAGCACAGGACCCCGCTAAGAAGCAACAAACTGTTGCTGTCCATGCTGCCACTAATGCTGCCACTACTGCACCACCGAAGCCATATGCTGGAACCCTACCCAAGTGCAACAAGTGTAACTTACACCACAATGGTGCTTGTAGGGAGATGCACTGTAACAACTGCGACAGGAAGGGGCACACTGCTCGTTTCTGTAAAGCGCCGGCTCGACCAATCAACCAAGTCGCCAGTACGGGGGCAACCCGAACCTGCTACAACTGTGGAGACGCAGGTCACTTCAAAAGAAACTGCCCCAAAGCACAAGCCCCTAATGCTGGTGGAGTAGGAAGAATCTTGGCAATAGGACATGGGGAAGCAGTTGAGGATCCCGCGGTGGTTACCGGTACGTTTCTCCTCAATAACTCTTATGCATGCGTACTATTCGATAGTGGAGCGGAGAGGAGTTTCGTGAGCCACCAATATAAACAATTACTTGAACAAAATACCCAATCACTAAAGGATACTTATGTAGTAGAAATGGCAAATGGGAAAGTAGAACGCACTAGCGATATATACTCAGAGTGTACTCTCACTCTAGACAACCATACATTTAAAATTGACCTAATGCCGGTCACCATAAAAAGCTTCGACGTAATCATCGGGATGGATTGGTTAGTTCCTCACCGTGCCGACATTCTATGTTACGAAAGGGCCGTTCGCCTCAATCTACCAAATAACGAAACCCTTCTCATCTATGGTGACAAACCTAGTGCGAATTTACAAATCATCTCATGCATCAAAGCCCAAAAGTATCTCCGGAAGGAGTACCACCCCTTCTTGGCCCACGTAGTAGACAAGAAACAAGACGTGAAAGACATCAAACACATCCCCGAAGTGTGTAACTTCCCGGATGTGTTCCCAGAAGATCTTCCTGGTGTACCACTCGCACGACAAGTCGATTTCAGAATTGACTTAATACCCGGAGCTACCCCCGTAGCCAGAGCTCCATACCGCCTCGCACCAACAGAAATGCAAGAGTTGTCCAGTCAGTTGAACGAGCTTTTGAGCAAAGGGTTCATCAGACCAAGCTTCTCACCTTGGGGAGCACCAGTCCTTTTTGTAAAGAAGAAGGACGGATCCTTTCGCATGTGCATCGACTATCGGGAACTAAACAAACTCACCATCAAGAACCGATATCCTCTACCCCGAATCGACGACCTTTTCGACCAACTCCAAGGAGCAAATTTCTTCTCAAAGATCGACCTAAGGTCAGGTTACCATCAGCTACGAGTTCAAGAAGAAGATATTCCCAAAACTGCATTCAGAACTCGCTATGGGCACTACGAGTTTGTGGTGATGTCCTTCGGTTTAACAAACGCACCTGCGGTATTCATGGACCTAATGAATAGAGTGTGTCGACCCTACCTAGACAAGTTTGTAATCGTATTCATCGACGATATCTTGATCTACTCGCGAAGCGAAGAAGAGCATCGCCTACATCTACGCCAAGTGCTAGAGACACTAAGAGCGGAGAAGCTTTATGCTAAGTTCTCTAAGTGTGAATTCTGGATTAGAGAAGTGGATTTCCTTGGCCATGTGGTAAGTGAGAAAGGCATACATGTGGATCCCTCCAAGATCAAGGCAATCGAGAATTGGTCAGCATCCAAGACGCCAACCGAAATTCGACAATTCCTTGGGCTTGCTGGCTACTACCGAAGATTTATACAAAACTTCTCCAAGATTGTGAAACCACTCACCACCTTGACGCAGAAAGGTGTGATATTCAAGTGGGAAAATAAACAAGAAACTGCTTTCCAAACGTTAAAACAAGCCCTATGCAGCGCACCGATCTTGTCTCTCCCAGAGGGAACCGAGGACTTCGTAGTGTACTGTGATGCTTCGAATCAAGGCCTCGGATGTGTGCTCATGCAGAGAGGGAAGGTCATCGCGTATGCATCAAGACAGCTTAAGACGCACGAGGTTAATTATACTACGCACGACCTGGAATTAGGAGCAGTGGTATTCGCTTTGAAGATCTGGAGACACTACCTCTACGGCACGAAATGCACTATCTTCACTGATCACAAAAGTCTTCAGCATATCCTCAATCAGAAAGAGCTCAACATGCGACAGAGGAGATGGGTAGAGTTGATGAATGACTACGAGTGCGAAATTCGTTATCATCCGGGCAAGGCCAATGTAGTGGCTGATGCTCTAAGCAGAAAGGAGTACTCGGGCCGCCGAGTAAAATCCTTAACAATAACGATCCATTCCCACACGACCATACAAATCAAGGAAGCTCAACTAGAAGCTTTGAAACCAGAAAAGGTGGCAGGAGAGACATTAAGGGGAATGGATAAAAACTTAGAAGTCAAGGATGATGGAGTACGTTATCTCATGAATCGAATCTGGACACCGAAGTTCGGTGGACTCCGAGACGTCATCATGAATGAAGCACACAAGACTCGATATTCCATCCATCCCGGGTCAGATAAGATGTATCTGGACCTCAAGAAATTATACTGGTGGCCGAACATGAAAGCTGAGATTGCTACCTATGTGAGCAAGTGTCTGACTTGCGCCAAGGTCAAAATCGAATACCAGAAACCATCCGGGCTATTACAACAGCCGGATATACCTGAGTGGAAGTGGGAACGAATAACCATGGACTTCATAACCAAGCTGCCTAAGACATCGGGCGGGCTTGACACCATATGGGTAATCGTAGACAGATTGACCAAATCAGCACACTTCCTACCGATAAAAGAAACCGACAAGATGGAGAAGCTGACTAGAACGTACATCAGAGAGATTGTACGACTCCATGGTGTGCCGATATCCATTATCTCCGATAGAGATAGTAGATTTACCTCACGGTTTTGGCAGTCTCTACAAAAATCATTGGGAACTAGGCTTGACATGAGTACGGCCTACCACCCACAAACCGACGGACAGAGCGAACGAACCATTCAAACATTGGAAGACATGTTAAGGGCTTGTGTGATAGACTTCGGTAAAGCATGGGATACCCATCTACCGCTTATCGAATTCTCCTACAATAACAGCTATCATACTAGCATCAAAGTCGCTCCATTCGAAGCTCTTTACGGTCGCAAATGCAGATCACCCCTGTGTTGGGCTGAGGTGGGGGATACACAGCTAGCTAGAGGGCAAGTCTCTAATAGCACCCTCACTGGCCCTGAAATCATAAGGGAAACCACAGAAAAGATCGTTCAAATTCGAGAAAGACTGAAAGCGTCTCGCGATCGGCAAAAGAGTTACGCAGACAAACGACGCAAACCCTTGGAATTCCAGGTGGGTGATCGTGTACTACTAAAAGTTTCCCCTTGGAAAGGAATGATACGATTCGGCAAACGCGGGAAACTAAATCCAAGGTACATCGGGCCATTCGAAATCCTTGCTAGGATTGGGCCAGTAGCATACAAACTTCGATTACCTCAGGAACTCGACAAAGTACATCCCACATTTCACGTGTCGAACCTAAAGAAGTGTTTGTCTGATGAGACACTCATAATACCACTCGACGAAATCGAAGTTAACGAAAATCTCCACTTCGTGGAGGAACCAGTCGAAATCATGGATCGGGAAATCAAAAGAACGAAACAAAGTCGTATTCCCATCGTGAAGGTCCGTTGGAACGCTAAACGAGGACCCGAATTCACCTGGGAACGTGAGGATCAGATGAAACAAAAGTATCCAAATCTCTTCCCAAACTCTTGAAATCCTAGTCAAAATGAAAATTTCGGGACGAAATTCCTTCTAACGGGGGGATGATGTGACAACCGTCAAATTTCGGTCAAGTCAAAGTCAAACAAAGTCAACAAGTCAAACCGGTCAACTCCAATAACCCTTGTATGTTAGGGTTTACGTTATGTAATCACTATACAATTCGCTATTTTAATGAGAAATCATCATTTGGAAAGTTCATGTGTTTGATTTTCCTTAGCCTTAACAGTGCTAAACAACGAACCAAAGCGATAAAACACTATTGCACAATCATCGGGATTGTGTACGACACTAAAACACGGTTTAACGGGGTTTACGAACCTTGCGTTGTGAAGCCGGACACTCAAATTAATCACAAACGAAACCTCTCTAAATCGTTTTCACTCTATCTCCTTCTATTTGAAATCTCTCCCAAATCTCTCCCAAATCTCTCTCAAAAGTTACTTTAACTTTTTGTAATCATTTGGGTCATATCGACCCTTAACCGGGTCAAAAATCGCTTGAAACGGGGTAAAAACAGGTAAAATAGCCTTAAGGACCTGGAACTGAAGCTTCAGGACCGAAGCCTCTCATCCGAGGCCTCGGATCCGAAGCCTCTCATCAGGACCGAAGCTGAAGCCTCTCAGGAAACCGAATCCGAAGCCATCAGACAGCAGCCTCGCATGCGAGGGTCCGAATCCGGCCTCCATGCGAGAGGTCTCGCAGACGGCCCCTTTTTACCGGTTTTTCGACTACGACTTCGTTTTAACTCCGTTTTTCATTATTTTAACGTGGGATTTTCACCCAAAACTTTATTTTATAAACTAAGGCCCCAAAATATATAAATCTCCAGGGTTTTTATAAAAATATATTAAAAGAATTAGTGGTTGAACTAATTATTGAGGGAATATTTGCTTTTCCTTAATTTATGGCAAAAGCAAACCACCACCACCTCACTCTATGATCAGCCACTCTTTCCCACTACCCCTTGTCTCCTTAGTGGACCTTTACACCCAATCTCCAGCTCTTCCCACGTTCTAAGAGCTGGGGGATTGATCCTCTCTCCTCATTCTCCATAAAGTTCTTTCATTCTACACTTAGCAACCAAAGGACACTCTCCAAAATTCTCTCATCTTTTCTCTCAACTTCAAGAACTTCAAGGCTTTCTTCAGGGATTTCTTTCTTCAATTAGTAAGTATCTTCATCATTCATATAATTATTACACTCCATTATACTCAAATCAATGATATCTTACACAAATTCCATCTTATTCGGTGTTAGATTCTCGAATCATCAAGACATCTTCTTAGTGTTCTTGGGTTGAATACTTCCTCTCTCTCACTTTCATCTACTGAAACCACATAAGGTGAGTTCATACCCCTACATTTACATGTTCTTCTTAAGTTTTAAGGGGGGGAATACAAGTAAAATCATCAAGAACACAATTAAACTTTTTCTAACAGATTACATCAGAAAAGATGGACTTCGATCACGGACTGTTTTGGTCAACGTAAATATTTTAGTTTTCAAAACTGTTCCAGGTGCAAGTAGTTCAACCGCTTAGCTTTAAAATGGCTACTTGCACATCTCCATATGATTTTTCTACAATTTATGGTGATTTTTACAAAACTGCCTATCATTTCAGAGGCAAACCCGGACCAGTCTGTGATTATGAACATTTTCACCTCTGTTAGAAATCACTAAAAATCATGATAAAATTTACGAACAAACTAGACTCATATTCCAAACTCTCAGAATTTGCGGATTTGGATTTGGAGCTTTGATGATTTTTCTATAAATTTTCTAAGAACAGCAACAGAAACTGTATTCAACAAAAAGCTGCTGTCAATTTCATTTCACCTTGTAACATGTTGAGCAAGGTGTATATCTTTTTGTGATTATATGTTATTGGAATATATGACATTTTATCTTAATATTTAGACACACATCAGTTTACAAATGGATTTGGACATATAAAATATAAAGAATAACAAGTGATTATAATCAAAGTACAACCGATACATTCAAACATTTAATAAACTATTTTGAATATAGTTTGCATACATTACTACGTACTACCCTTGGTTGATAAACTATAATAGGTATAGTTTATGATACATTACATAACACATACATTTAAAAAGGGTACATTTATACAAAGGATATTTTCATTAAGCAAGGTACGGCCATACGGTACCAAGTTTTCATAACACGTAATTCCGTTAATGACTTTGTGAGACATTTACTTCAAATTACCATTAAGTCATGTATTGTAACCAGAGTCTCCTTGAGGGAGAGCGTGATAGTTGTGTATAGATCTATATTGGGTTTGACAAACCCACACCTAAACTGCATGCAACAGTTAGACCGATAGGTCTGGGGTGACAAATGTCATAACATTTCCGACGCCTGAAGAACGTCGTTTTAGGCAACCTTGGTCATAGTATGGTTATAATAAACTCACATAAAGTATTAATAAACATTGGAATTTACGGGAACTTCATTAAAATTTAACGAGTTTATGTCGATTTAAACTTGCATTGTTTTACTATAAATATGACAAATTACTTGTACATTTCGGTCTTTGGGTTTTAAGACTACATTTACACATTAAGGAAAATATTGGATTTTCTAACACAAATACTACTTTTACAAACGAAAGGCTTTTAATAATACCAAATAAAAGCTTATGAACTCACCAACCTTTGTGTTGACACTTTTTCAAACAACTTGTATTCTCAGGAAATCATTAAACAGGTAACCAAGTGCTTTTGAGGATGGGGCGCTAAGGCGTCTACTATTTCATATTTTGTCAACATATTGTAATTGATTCGTAAACATGTAATTCATACAATGATGTAACTTTTTCAATTATATATATGTTGGTTGTGTTTGCTTCAATTACTATTATAATTGTTGTTATGATACTATACATGAAGTCCTCCGCCCCTGGACGTTTCCGCCATCCTTGGTTTGGGGGTGTGACAAAGATGATGGATCTAGACTTGGTCTATGCTTACTTGCACCAAGAACGATTTCCTTTCTTGACAAGCTTCACTAAATAAAGAAGAACAACCTCAAAATCAAGAAAACAAGCTCTTAATATTCTATGGAGGCTAGGCTTTCGAAATGGAGAGGTGGAGGCTGAAGGAGACGCCCTAAACTAAGAGTTAAGTCCTTTAAATCTAGGGGAAATCCTAAAAATCGGGGGCTTGAGCTGCAAGAGCTGCCACACAGTGGTCATCCTCTTGCCATGTCGTGGCGTTCATTAAAATGCACGTTCCTCAGATGTCATGCCATGTCATGGTATTCCATGCACCACGCTATGACATATGGTTTTCCTTAAAAACCATGCCTTTGACTCATTTCGATTACCAACTGATCCATTCTAGAAAACACGTGTTACACCTGAATTAAACAACAAAAGCTCTATAGTTACCTGAGCAACAAAACAACTAACATGATCTACCTAATTCCAAACCAAGACTAGACCTTAGTCAAATACTCAATTCTACCAAATTTAATAAAAATTCAAATTGTCCAAAAATTCAACAGTCAACGATCAACCATCCGTTGACCACCATGCCTCGGCCAATCCCTTTGGCTGCACCGTGGTCACTAGAGGACAAAACCAACATGATGTACGCAAACCACCGTACTGTGGCCAACACCCCACTGTTTCGTGGTTCCTCCAATGAACCGCTTAATTTATTAAGTGCTTAATCTGACAAGTCTAAGTCTTATTCTTTCCAGAAGGCTTCATCACACCCTAATGGTCCATAAAAATCCTAACTTCATGGAAATGCATGTCCAATGCATTTCATACACCAAATTAGGTTAAAATGGTAAGAAATGGGTTAAGGCTTCATGCATGGCATCAAAAAACATAGAAGTCCAGATATGAGACATATATTACTTCTAGGATCCCAAGGTGCAATAAAAATGCAATCTTTTTCAAGAACAATCGCTCAAATCTTCCCAACAAGAAGAACTAGCCTCAAAACCTAGATCTACAAGGAACTAACCACAAAGTTGAAGGCTTGGAGACTTACAAAAGTCCAGGAGATGCTCAAAGAGGTTATGGTGGTGCTTGCTTGATGGTCTCTAGCTCTACAAATCCTTCCTTCCTCAATCAAATGTCAAAAAACACAAAATAGAGCTCCAAATGGAGAGAAAATAGTTAGGGTTTTGAATGAAGGCTCTTCTGGGTTGATGAATGTTAAGGGTGGGAGAAACCCTAGCCATCATTTCCTTTAAATATGGCCCAAGGTCCGAGATACATGGTTTTGAGCCCCAACCGCCACCGTACCGTGGCAAGGAGCTAAGCACGCCATGGTCATTAATGATGTGTGCGCGCTGTGGTCCGGACCCTACCACACAGTGATGATAGAAAAATCCCAAAATCACAACATTACAAAGCAGAAGACTTATACCCAGAAACCGCGTGTTACATTTTTTGTATTTCATTCTTGTGATTGGGAGCATCCAAATGATATGATGATTGTTATGAAGTCATATGTGAACGCTATAAAGTTTTTTTCATAATTTTTACTGAATAACCTACTTCAAATCTAAAAAAGTATAACATTCTGACATCCAAAGTTGGATTGTAATATATCAATTTGAAGTCCTTTTTAAAAAGAATACAATGCATATTTTTTTAGCTCAAACGGAGTTTGTTTGAAAGAGTTATGAATGTTCGAAGTTGTTTTTTTCATATTTTCATCGACTAGCCTACTTTGGAGCTAAAAAGTACGCATTTTCGACATCCAAATTTAGAGTGTTAAATATCCATAGAAACAGAGGCGGAGGCAAGACAGGAGTAACAGGTGCGCCACCCCAACATCTATGATTTAGTTATATACTATTAGTTAAACAAACCCCATTAATTGTTCTAATCCCGAAATAAAAATTAATCCTAAGCCCACCCCTACAGCTCAATTTCTGTAATTTTGTGTTGGACTTAAAATTTACACATTCAATAACAAACACATTATTTACGTTCTACGAAAATTACAAATCATCATTAATCGGAAAAGGGACTAATGTAATTACATTTATCGGTAGTCGTCACTCTCTTTTACAAACTTCAATTTCAAGAAAAGATAATTTTTAATTCTTATTAGCTAATAAATATTTAAGTTTTCTTTTATTTTTGGTTAATATTTTTTTGACAATATAATTTGTAGTTAACGATAGACGATATGAAACATCCAAGAATATGGTCCCAAAATTTTTGTTTTTATAATAAGTAAAATAGTATTTTCCAATGTCATCCATACATCTCAACAAAATCAATTTATCAAATGTTATCAAAATCAGAGTAAATATCAAGTGCAAAACCCCATTGGTGTGTGCGATGCAGTCAAATCGAGCTCTTCCCCTTGGAACCATAAGTACCTGAAACACAAACTAAAATTCGTAAGCTCAAAGCTTAATGAGTTCCCCAAAACAACACATACCATACATATCATAGAGCGGGCCCCACCCAATTGAGATACGGGCCCCGACCACAATCAATTAATAGTGAGATACGGGCCCCACCCATACTCGGATAATAATGAGATACGGGCCCCGCCCACACTCAGGTAATAGTGACATACGGGCCCGCCCACACTCATATAGAGGGCCCTGCCCAATAAACATACATATATAAGTACATACAAGTATCACACAGACAACAAGTATAATAACATAACCAAATGAGGGTCGGCCTTGGTGCCTTCGGCCTGCTAAACCGGTTAGGAAACTCACCTCGAATGTTGGACGATAGCTGAATAGGTACCGGCTCCAAATATCAGCTCTACCCAACCCCTAATGGACAACAATGATCAATCCTTAGCTACCACTCAGATTGCCTCAATTACCCCTTAGGTCATATTTGGTCAAAGATAAAAGTCAAAGGTCAAAAAATTCAAGGTCAACAGTCCCTGTAGACCCAACACGTCGTGTTATCCTTCAACACGCCATGTTTCTTTATCAACTTCAGATCGGGGAAAACGAAGCCAACACGCCGTGTTTTCTAACAAACATGTCGTGTTCGCCTAAAGTCCAACAGCTTAATGCGTTAAGCTGTTTTCAACGAATCCAAGAAGAGTTCCAAAAATCAGATCTCGACCAAAATGAAATCTAGAAGGGTAAGTTTCCGACTTTACCCCTAGGGACCACCGAAATGGGTCCAAAACCCAAACCCTAGGCTTAAAAGAGTGAGCGCTTAATCATCAAATACATAGCCCCAAAATGTAGATCTGATCCGTTAAAGCTGAAAGGCCACGCAAAGTTTCCAACTTTAGGCTCATGCAAGACTAGGAGAAGCTCAAATGCTCAAAACGGGCTAAATGAAGGACTTAATGAATACATGAAGCCCTTAAGTCCAGAAAGTTGGCACCTTTATGCCAAAAGAGATCATGCAGACCTTAGATCTGAAAGAATAAGCATTTGGGACGTCCTAATCCCCAACATCCACCCATCCATGGCTAAAACATACAATCTAACCCCAAGAAGAGATCTAAGAAACTAACAAGCAAGGTGAGAACTTGATACCGAAAAAACTTGGCAAATAAGATGGTGGTTCTGGATCCAAGACCTTTTCTTCAAGACAAGCAACTTCCAACTTCTTTAGCTCCTTCAAAATGCGCCAAAAATGAACACCCAAGGTCTCCACAAGCTCACACACTCAACAATGGGAGATGATACTCGATTTTAGGGTTTCTGGACATAGGAGGCTGGTAAGGAGGCCAGCCAAGGGACTTAAGGCCTTTAAATAGGGTGCAACACCCAAAAATTTAGGGTTTCTTTCCCAGCTGCCAACACGCCGTGTTGAGGTGCCTCAACACGCCGTATTAGTTCATTAATTTCCACGGAAAAAATCATCTCGACACGCTGTGTTGAGGCTTCCAACACGCCGTGTCCCAAAGAAAAAAAAATATAGACAATTGGAAAAATAAGTTCATACCGGATATCAAGCGTTACAACTCTCCCCCACTTGAACCAGACTTCGTCCTCGAAGTCCGCTGCCCCGAACAATGTTAGCGTGATAACTGTTGTTATACGAAAATTCCGCTAATGGAAGATACATATCCCAACTCCCAGCAAAATACAATATGCACGCACGCAACATATCCTCAAGATTATGAATCGTCCGGTCACTCTGCCCATCGGTATGCGGATGAAATGTGGTACTGAAATGGAGACGAGTGCCCATCTCGTCATGCAGCCGCTTCCAAAATCTTGAAGTAAGGCGAACACCACGGTCTGAAACCACCGATACTGGCACCCCATGACATGCCACCACCTCCCGAACATAAACTTCGGCTAACTTCTCTATAGAAATACTCTTCTGGATCGGAATGAAATACGTGCTCTTGGTCAATCGATCCACGATGACCCAAATAGAATCCACTCTGTGGGCAGTCTTGGGAAGCTTCGTAATAAACTCCATAGTTATGTCTTCCCATTTCCAAACGGGAACTTCCGATGGCTGCATCTTTCCGTGAGATCGCTGATGCTTGGCATTCACTTTCATGCAAGTCAAGCACCTCTCCACGTACCATGCTACATCTCTTTTCATGCATGGACACCAATAATCAGGACAAAGATCCCTATACATCTTTTTCGCCCCAGGATGAATGGAGAATCTCAACTTGTGAGCCTCCTCCATCATGACTTGGCGCACACCACTCCAATACGGAACCCAGACTCTCCAATGCAGAGTTAAAATTTTGCGACTATTAAAACCGAAGGAAGCCACTTGATCCACAATTCGCTTACTCTTCCGGTGCTCTTCCTTCATGGCCTCAACCTGTGCCTCACGAATCCCTTCCAACAACGGAGTAATCACGGTCATCCTTAAACATAGGTCGCTGATCGGAGCCGCGACCGCCTTGCGGCTAAGAGCATCAGCCACCACATTGGCCTTTCCCGGGTGATAAAGGATCTCGCAATCATAATCCTTCACCACATCCAACCAACGATGTTGTCTCATATTCAGGTTCGGCTGATCCATCAGATACCTCAGGCTCTTGTGGTCCGTGTAAGTAGTGCAACGAACCCCATAGAGGTAATGCCGCAAAATCTTGAGGGCGAAAACGACGACCCCTAAAATCCAAATCGTGCGTCGGGTAGTTCGCCTCATGAGGCTTAAGCTGCCTCGAAGCGTAAGCGATCACGCGACCCCGCTGCATCAACACTGCACCCAATCCTGTGATCGAGTCGTCACAATAAACCACAAATACATCAACATCCTTCGACAGGGTCAGAATCGGCGCCTCACAGAACCGTTGTCTAAGAGCCTCGCAAGTTACCTGCTGCTCAGGCCCTTAGCGAAATATCACACACTTCTTGGTCAGTCAGGTCAATGGAACAACAATCTTGGAGAAATCCTGGATGAATCTCTGATAATAACCAGATAAACCAAGAAAACTCTGAATCTCAGATGGAGACCTCGGAACCTCCCACTACATCATGGCCTTGACCTTGGCCGGATCGACCAGAATACCCTTCTGGTTAACAAGGTGCCCCAGAAACTGCACCTCGCCCAACCTGAACTCACACTTGGAGAACTTTGCGAAGAGTCTCTATCTCCTCAAAGTCTCCAGTACCTCTTTAAAATGCTCCTCATGTTGCTCCAGAGTCTTGGAATAGACCAAGATATCATCAATAATGACTATCACAGACCGATCCAGCATCGGTCTGCACACGCGGTTCATGAGATCCATGAACGCGGCCGGAGCATTGGTGAGCCCAAAAGGCATCACCACAAACTCATAATGACCATATCGAGTCCAAAAAGCTATCTTCTGCACATCCTCATCTCTGACCCTCATCTGATGATAACCCGATCACAAATCGATCTTGGAGAACCAAGATGCACTCTGAAGCTGGTCGAAAGATCATCAATCCTCGGGAGGGTATAACGGTTCTTCACCGTAACCTTATTCAACTCCCGGTAGTCGATACACATGCGATGAGACTCGTCCTTCTTATTCACAAACAGGATCGATGCTCCCCAAGGCAAACTGCTCGGCCTAATAAATCCATTGTCTAACATCTCCTGTAGTTGTGTAGACAACTCCTGCATCTCGGGAGGAGCCAACTGATACGGTGCTTTGGCTATCGGAACCGCACCTGGAAACAAATCAATCCTGAACTCCACCTGCCTCTCCGAAGGTACCCCATACAAATCCTTCAGGAACACATCCGGGTAATCCCACACGACTGGCACATCATCCACGGTCGCCTTACCCTTATCCCGGGTATCCATGAAAATAGGCAAAAAAGCCCGAACAACCCTGATGAAGATAGAATCTGGCCCTCGCTGTAGAACACAGAATCGGCCCACGTTGCGGTCTCTCACCCTGAATCACCAGCTCTCCCCCACTTGGGGTCCTAACCCGAACCAACTGATGCTCATAGTCGATCACTGCCCCATTAGGGCTCAACCAATCCATGCCTACGATAACCTTGTTCCCACGCAAAGGAATGGGAACCAGATCCACCGGATACTGCTCGCTGAATAACTGAAGAGTACAACCTCTATGAACCCTCGCAACCCGAATAGACCTATCATCAGCAATCTCAACATCTAGAGGGAAATCCAGCTCCCCTGGAGCACCAACAAATCTCTTGCTAAGCGCAAGAGATACAAATGATCGGGTAGCCCCCGAATCAAATAATACTAAAGCAGATATACCGTTCACCAGGAACAATCCTAAAAGAAAACACATAAACATAAGCAACAATACAAAAAAATAAAGATATAAGGAGAAGATACATACCCATCACCACATCGGGAGCTGCACGTACCTCCTCTGCCGTCAGCTGGAAAGCCCTGCTCTTCGTCGCAGGCGCATCTGCCCGGCCCTAACGGCCATCAATAATCCTCAATGTTGCAGGAGAGGGTGCTGACACCGGTCTTGCTGCAGCCAAACTCGGACAATAGGCCCTCTTGTGGCCCCTTTGATTGCACTGAAAGCAAATCAGATCAGATACCGGGGTGATGGTGGTGGTAGTAGTACAATCCCTGCTGACATGACCAGTCCGGCCACACTTGAAGCAGCCAGAACCATCCGCCATGCATGTCCCCTCGTGCGACTTTCTGCACTTTCCGCAGCTGCCTCGGCCCTGCTGGCCCTTCCCTCTCGAATCCATCACCTTGGGCCTCTTGCCCAAACCCTCAACACTGGACATAGAATCTGGCTTCCTCTTCTTCTCCATCTCCAGATCAATCTCCCTCTCTCTAGCACTCGCTATCATATCTTATAGCATGTTGTAGTTGGATCGGCTAACAAACTGTCGGATATCACT
The DNA here is from genome assembly GCF_052849685.1 of Lactuca virosa. NCBI lineage: Eukaryota > Viridiplantae > Streptophyta > Magnoliopsida > Asterales > Asteraceae > Lactuca > Lactuca virosa. Next base: position 21,456,201 of record NC_136429.1, on the reverse strand, counting down.
TATCAGAGAGCGCGTCCCAACTAAAGCCACAATCTCAGCGCGACAGGCGCTCAACCTCTCATCAAGAATCTCCAGAATTCCCTCCTTGACCGTGCCAAAGATCATAGGATTCTGCTCAAGGATACTGCACGTAATCAAAGACGATATGAACTCCCTTTCCTGGTCATCAAGCTGCCCGGCTCCAGAACCCGAGTCAGAGCCCTCACCAATACCGGAACTCCTAACTGGTATGCCTCGGAATACCACCATTCTGAAAATAGACCAGTGCAAACTATCAGATTATGCATCAAATATACATATTGTGTAAATCACAACTCTACAAGCTCATTGGCTTTATGGCATCCCTCCTTGGATCGAGTACAGATCCTCTGCTTCCAGTAGTACGGGTCCATACTACCTTCCACATCTATCTGTACTTTCCTCAAGAAGTTCCTTAACTCAGCTAAGTTACTTTATATCCAAAAATTCCTTCACAGATAAGGCTCTTAACACTAAATCCCATCCTAGGTTTTCCTAGGGATAACTCCACACCACTCTCCGCCATCAGCTGCAAAAGGAACTCCCGCTAACCTCGTCTAACTAGCTCACGAATACAATTACATATTACAAAAACTAGATAATTCTTCGAATGAGAGGTCTCACACTACGACGGTTAGACTCAAACAAGAGCTGCGCAATACAGTTAAAACCTAACCCTATAAAATTATTTAGTTCCCATAATATGTAACGTATCATATGTTGTATTAGGTGTCTAAGCCCATAACTATTATTGGTATGTACTCGACCCGAGAGTAGCATGGTCCATTTGGGTTGCATAACACCAGGACAATTTGTTAGGATGGACTCTTGAGATAAGGTTATATATGATTTATTAATATAAGTTCTAATATATTAATATGAAATCATATGTTTTAATTAGTATTGATAATTAGTTATATTTATATGTGTTGGGCTTATGATCCATGTTGGACCAAGTTTATGTATGGACACATAAAGAGTTGGGCCACATGAACCATGGATCATAATACCCATGGGTATGGATTTAGGTTATACCCATGACCCTTGAAATCCCACATATAAATTCAAGCTCCATAACCTAAAAACGAAACGAGCATGTTCTTGGAGTTCATGAGGTGTTTTGGTGCATGGAGATTCTCTTTCAAGAGCCACCTTTGTCCTAGGTGAGTTATGAGCCATTTGAGGCATTCATACATTTGGCGCTAAGCTCTTAAGGCCAAATACAACAAGGTTTCAAGCTACATAAAAGGTATGTCATCCTAACTAGTATTTCATATTGTTTATGTTAATTGCCTGCTAGTTATAGGCTTAATGCTTTGGAAATACCATTACATGTATAATTAGAGAAAACATAGATCCAAGGCATTTAGGGTTGTATATGCACCATAGGAAGTTGTAGTATACAAAACCCAACAGCATATTCGTTTACAAGTTAGCAAAAGCTAGTTAGAACTCCTAAAAGCACAAAGCAGGCAACATTCGAGCATCAAGTATCAGAACCAAACATAACCTAATCAGGCCATCCTATCACTGACTGATTAGTACTAGCATGCAAATCTACAAACTCACAAAACAGGCATGCAAAGGCATCTCTCCTAGATCCTGAGCCCTAATCTAGCATGCGATTCACAGATTCATAATTCAAAACATACCATAAACATATATGGGTATTTTGGGAAAACTTACTTGAGCTCGGCTGATTGCATGCACCACACCCGTTCTTATTTTAGAAAACCTTTTTCTTTAAAATATGTTTCTTTTTGAAAATTTATTCAAACCTACGGTTTGAGTTCTGGCACACCCGAGAGCATGCCTGAATCCCTCAAACCAAGGCTTTGATACCAACTTGAAACATCCAAGAATATGGTCCCAAAAATTTTGTTTTTATAATAAGTAAAATAGTATTTTCCAATGTCATCCATACATATTAACAAAACCAATGTATCAAATGTTATCAAAATCAGAGTAAATATCAAGTGTGGAATCCCATTGGTGTGTGCGATACAGTCAACTCGAGCTCTTCCCCTTGGAACAAGAAGTACCGGAAACACAAACTAAAATCCATAAGCTCAAAGCTTATTGAGTTCCCCAAAACACCACATACCATACATATCATATAAATTGAGATACGGGCCCCGCCCACACTCGAATAACGGGTCCCGCCCAATGAGATACGGGCCTCGCCTACACTCGGATAATAATGAGATACGGGCCCCGCCCACACTCACATAACGGGCCCCGCCCAATAAACATACATATACAAGTACATACAAGTATCAAACAGACAACAAGTATAATAACATAATCAAACGAGGGTCGGCCTTGGTGCCTTAGACCCGCTAAACCGGTGAGGATACTCACCTCGAATGCTGCACGATAGCTGAATAGGTCCCGGCTCCGAATATCAACTCTACCCAACCCCTAATGGACAACAATGATCAATCCTTAGCTACCACTCAGATTGCCTCAAGTACCCCTTAGGTCATACTTGGTCAAAGATAAAAGTCAAAGGTTAAAAAGTCAAGGTCAACAGTCTTTGTAGACCCAACATGCCGTGTTTGTTTACCAACTTCAGATCAGGGAAAACCAAGCCAACATGCCGTGTTTGCCAACAAACACGTCGTTTTTGCCTGAATTCCAACAGCTTAATGCATTAAGATGTTTTCAACGAATCCAAGAGTTCCAAAACTCATATCTCGAACAATTTGAAACCTAGATGGGTAAAGTTTCAGACTTTACCCCTAGGGACCACCGAAATGGGTCCAAAATCCAAACCTTAGGCATAAAAGAGTGAGGGCTTAATCATTAAGCACTTAATCATCAAAGACATAGCCCCAAAATGCAGATTTGATCCCTTAAAGCTGAAAGGCCACATAAAGTTTCAAACTTTACACTCATGCGTGACTAGGAGAAGCTCAAATTCTCAAAAGGTGCTAAATGAAGGACTTAATGAATACATGAAGCCCTTAAGTCCATAAAGTTGGCACCTTTATGCCAAAATAGTTCATGTAGACCTTAGATCTAAAAGAATATGCATTTGGGATGTCCTAATCCCCAACATACACCCATCCATGGCTAAAAGCATACAATCTAACCCAAGAAGAGATCTAAGCAACTAACAAGCAAGGTGAGAACTTAATACCTCAAAGACTTGGCAAATGAGATGGTGGTTCGTGATCTAAGACCTCTTCTTCAAGCCAAGCAACTCCTAGCTTCTTTAGCTCCTTCAAAATGCGCACCCAAGGTCTCCACAAGCTCACACACTCAACAATGGGAGATGATACTCAATTTTAGGGTTTCTGGACAGAGGAGGCTAGTAAGGAGGCCAACCAAGGGACTTAAGTCCTTTAAATAGGGTGAAACACCCTAAAAATTAAGGTTTCCTTCCCAGCTACCAACAAGCCGTGTTGAGGCACCTCGACACGCCGTGTTGGTTCATTAATTTCCACGACCAAAATCATCTCAACACGCCTTGTTAAGGCTTCCAACACACCGTGTCCCAAAGAAAAAAAATATAGACAATTGGAAAAATAAGTTCATACCAGAAACCAAGCGTTACACGATAGTATTATGATTGGTTAATTGGTTTCTTAATTCTTATAACCATAGTGTATATCATGATCAAGAAAAGAACTATCAATTCTTTTTTTTTTTCAAACAAAATTAAGATGTTCATGACCTACAGCCGAAACTTGTTACTGATAATATTAGGGAAAATGTTAATATATGCCCACAACCTGAAATGAGTAGTAGTCTGAAAGAACCAATTAATGTTGAACTTGAAAAAATTGATATTTCAAATTCAAAAGAGGTAAACTTAGATTCTTTGATTCATGATCCTGGATAACGAGCATTAATTTTAAGCTATCCAAGTCACCAACGTGATGATATTGGACGACTATATATTAAACTTGGACCATACCAACTTAAAAAATAAAAATATCATTCCGTTCCTAGTTGTTCAAATGGTTTTGTGTGTAGTTTTCAACAAGCTTGGTTTAAAAGAATTTGGTGGTTGGAATATTCTGAGAAAAAGGATCTTGCATTTTGTTTCCATTGCTTTCTTTTTAATAAGAAACTTATTGGACGAGTCGGGTAGATATATTTACCGTAACATGGTTTAATAGATGGAAAAAAGTGAATTGTGGAAAATATTGTGCTTTCATTGTCATAAAGGTAAGACTCCAAACTCAGCACATAATTTTTTTATCAGATGCAATAAAGATTTAAAAAAAACCAGTTGTGTCACATAGAGAATGTGATATAGAAACAAACGACTCGACATGTTATGGATAATAGGTTACGCTTTAAAATTTCTATTGAGGATATTAAATGGCTCCCAATTCAAGCATGTTATTTAAGAGGTCATGATGAGTGACCCGATTTAAGAAATCAAGGGAATTTTCTTGAACTTATAAAGTTTCTTCCTTCTTATAACAAGATTGTTGATGATGTTGTGATAGAAAATGCTCCTCAAAATGCAAAGTACACATCACCATATATCCAAAAATAAATATTATGTGTTTTAGCAACAAATATACAAAAAGCAATTCGTGATAAAATCGAGATAGCAATTTTTTTAATACTTGCGAGTCTCAAGATAAATCTAATAAAGAACATATGTCAAAGAAATATTCTTAGATTTGATTCATGTAAAAAATAAAACTTCAATGACCTTGAAAAATAAGATAGTGTGTTCATTGTCTTATCATAAACTTAGTGTCCAAGATATTTGGGGCCAATGATATGATGGAGCTAGCAACATTAGTGGAGAATGGAATGTGCTAAAAGCTTTATTATCAAAGGAGTGTCCTTACTCTTATTACATATATTGTTTTGCATATTAATTGCAATTAGCTCTGGTTGCAGCGTCTAAAGATGTGATTAGGGTACATAACTTCTTACAAGACTTTAAAGCTTAAACTTTATAATTAATGTCATAAGTTCTTCTTCAAGGCATAATGATCAATTAGAAGATGCTCAAATTGCGAAAATTTCCCATTTAGTTGAGGTTGAAGAGATTGATACTGTAAAAGGAACAAATAAAATATGAACACTATAAAGGCCTGAAGATACTATGTGGAGTTCTCATTTCAAATCAATATGTAGATTGATGAGATTTTTTTGTCCATCTTGTGTAGTGTTGACCGGCATTGCTATAAAAAGCTTATACATTTTCACAAAGAGGTGATGTAACATATGTATTTACACATGCATTATCATTTGATTTTGTCTTCTTTTTTTGCATATGAAGAATCAAATAATAGGGATAACTCACAAACTTTGTCAATATTTACAACAAAAACCTATAGATATTGTTAATGCATTGTCCTCAGTTTCCACAACAAAAATATTGCTTCAATAAGTGAGAGATGAAGGTTGGTAATCATGTTTGGATCAAGTGATTCTCTTTTGTAAGAGAAATAACATTTTGGTCCCTGGTATGAATGAAACTTATAGATATGTAATTCGAACAAAACATAATAAAGACAATATCACTACAGAATATCACTACCAAGTTGAATTGTTTATTGTTGCTATTGACGGTCAATTATAAGAGTTGAACTCTAGATTTAATATGTCTAAAGAGCTTCTTAGTTTCAATGTTGCGCTAGATCCAAAAAGATCCTTGAATGTTGAAGATATATGTAAATTGGCAACATCTTATTATTCTTTGGACTTTACGGTGCACAAAACTAATTTCCTGAAACTTGAGTTACGACATTATGAGCTAGATGTGCGCAATTGCTCATAATTGAAAATTTCATTACACTTTCTGAGTTGTGTAGGGGCCTACATGAAATAGGAAAGTCAGGTACTTATCATTTGTTTGACATATTTATTCGCATTATATTGATTCTCCATGTTTCTACCGCGACATCTGAAAGACCATTCAGAGCAATGAAAATCGTGAAAACATGACTTCAGAATACCATGAATGATTATTTTCTTAAAAGTTGATTGCTTGTTAACATTGAGAGAGAATTTGCTTATATATTTTCCACGGATAAAATTATAGATGATTTCTCATCTATAAAGCAAAGACCAATATAACTTAAAGTGAGCAAAATACCACTTCTATACTTTTACAAAATTTTAATTGTATTATTCTAAAATTGTGCACAATGCCATATATATCTATGTTCTAACTCATTCTTTTAATAATAATATGTTAATGTACAAGAATCGGTGTTTATGGTCATTTGAAAAGTTTTGAAGATTGATTCTTGCAAAGATTGATGTAGTTCCTATTTAGACAATTTTTTCTTTATCTGTATTTCTTTCAATTTGGCATACTCGATTTTTTTGAACGGCTAATTAGTGGTTAGAAGTTAGTATCACCAAAGTTAGTAGAAATCACCAAAACCCTGATTAGAACTCGGGACCTCTAATCTAAGCGACAAAGGCTCTACCAGATGGGCTAGTCCCACAATCACAACTCAATTATTTTATTCAAATATTTTTTAAATATATCAAAGCCCCTATATCTTAAAATCATGGCTTTGAGCATGTATGAAAATGTCTTATTACAAAGGACACAACGAAAATTTTTTTTCGCTAAAACGGAATCGTATAAAAATATTATAAATCTTCAAATTTGCAAAAAATAAAGTCAAATTGAAAAAAACTATAATTTTCGTAGCTGGCTAAAGGGAAAATGACTCTTTAGGGTAACTAACTATTGCGTTTGTTTTCATTTGGTCCATTTCTTTTTTTTTTGTACTCAATATACCATCGAACTTGTTGTTTGTGTTCACCATAACCCTTTTGACCGGCTTTTGACCTGTGATAGCCGGTCAAAAGGTTATGGTGATCACAAACAACAAGTTCGATGATATATTTAGTACAAAAAAAGTATGGGACCAAATGAGAACAAATGCAACAGTTGGTTACCCTCCTGATTTATTTTCCCTTTACTCATTTACAACAAATCACACGTCATCTCCTACTGATATTAATGACTTTATGAGATTCATTATTGTTTCTCTTCAAAACATAACCCACGAAAGAACATTATTCATACATGTACAACTTTGTAATGCACTTGAATATTTATTAGGAGAATCTTGACTAAGCAGGCGTATTTCATGACTACATTTACATTTCCAATCAAATGATTTATCGTATCATGGATTCTAGACAAGTCTACAAACGAGTGGAATCACAAGTGCTGTGATTTTTGAGTTTACTTAGCTTTAAGATCGAATTCATGGGATAAGATACAACATCAATATGTACAATATCATGCTGCTTTTGTAGACTCATCACCATAATATACCTTGATGTAAATGTTTATGCTGATAAATATACCTCTCATACACAGTCATATCCTTTTGCAGAGAGTTGTTGACAGCTAACTACAGTAAGCATATCATAGACCATGTTTTAACGAGGTTACCCCTTTGAAACGCTCTTCATATACGTTATAGCCAAAGAAGGTTGCAGTCTTTGATAATTTTGCAACTTTAATTTCATTTAACTTTTCGGGGAAAATGACTCAGGAGGGTAACCAACTGTTGAGTTCGTTCTCATTTGGTCCCTTTCTTTTTTTTGTACTCAATATACCATCGAACTTGTTTTATGTGTTCACCATAACCCTTTGACCGGCTATCACATGTCAAAAGCCGGTCAAAAGGGTTATGGTGAACGCAAACAACAAGTTCGATGGTATATTGAATACAAAAAAAATGAAAGGGACCAAATGGTATATTGTAGGTAGTTTTGGCATTTTTCAAAATTTAAGCCAATTTTATAAAGAAATTCTTTTAAAAAAAATTATTATGATCATTTTGTCTATAGGTTTGGACGCATCCCACATATGCAAGTAATATGATGTAAAGGAAGGGTAACCTCATCATAAATCGATGCAAGTATCTATAGCGTACTTTCGTTCAGTAATAAATTATCTGAGACGTGTGGGTTCTATGTTATTTATAATTTTGGCCAGTTATTATATGTTACATCACTCATTTTCCTATTTAATGAACATTGGTCCTGCTCATAATTGTGATCCCAGAATAAAAAAGAGCACTTTATTTTATCAAAAAGAAAATATAATAGAAAATAAAAAAAAACCTTTTACTCGGAAGATATATCTAGTACTAATTTTATTTTTATTATTTATATATATATATATATATATATATATATATATATATATATATATATATATATAGGGGTGAATCTATTTAGACCTCATAATTTCTCGAGAACTCAAGAATAAAAGGTGAAGTGTTAGATTAAAACTAACTCATTAAGGTCATGATCGTCATCTTGACAATCTCATTTAATATTTAATTTTTTGTGTTATTGGTAATATTAATAAAAAAAATTAAAAATTAACATAATAAATCAAAATTTTGGATTTTTTAAAAACTAATAATTTTTTATTGTTCTAAAAAAATGCAGATTTTTTAGAAAACATGAATTATATATATATATATATATATATATATATATATATATATATATATATATATATATATATATATATATATATATATATATATATATATATATATATAAACATCAATATTTTAAAAACAATAAATAAATAAAAAAACTGAACTATTTAAAAAGTTTTATATTTTTTTAACAAAAAAAAATCAAAGTTTTAGGAGTATATATGCATATTTTTTCAAATGCATATATACTATAATATTAATATGTAAATCATAAAAAAAACTCATTTTTATTTACAACTTTATAAACACAATAGTACAAATATTTAATTCGATAAACAATAAAATATAAAAATAAAAAAAGCTACAAAATTTCAAAGCGTTTTCAAGTCTTCGTGTCATTATTTCCATATTTTCTTTAATTTATCACTTTCCACTCTTCAATATTTTCCACTGAATCTTCCAAATCTACAAGAAAATAAAAAAAATAAAAAAAATGATTAATGCAAGAACATTCACAAAAATGCATATGTATATATCATGTAAGATTCAGATTTGATTATATCATGTAAGATTAACATTTGATTATATAATGTGATATTCACATGTGAATGTATCTATTAAGATTCAAATGGGAAATACACAAGAAATTTTTTTAAAACATTAACGAAGAACACTCACACAAAATGCATCTTTGCATATAGACGTAATTCATATGTGATTCACTTTTGATTCATATGTGATTCACTTGTGATTCATATGTGATTCCCTTGTGATTTACATGTGAATCACATGTATAATTCATATATGATTGACTTGTGATTTACATGTGATTCATATGTGAATTGCATTTGATTTACATGTGAATCATATGCAATTGATATGTGATTCACTTGTGTAATAAACTTTTATTCTTTATGTCCAATATGCCCCTGAGATGATTTGTACAAATTTAAAATACCATTGAAAATAATGATAATTACAATAACGCCATGATCAATCCAAGCCATTCAATATTTCAATCTAACGTTCCACCTTTAGTTATTGGGTTTTCATTAAACTATAAGTTCTCAAATGATCCTCCATATATATATATATATATATATATATATATATATATATATATATATATATATATACACACACACGGAAGTTCTTTTGAGAACCAAAAGATTTATGAGTACTTGAGAACTCCTAATCCGTTCGACATTTTTCAAAACCAAAACCATCAACGGACTCCTAGACCAACGATTAAGACAGATCCATGGTCCAAAAAAAGATTTGACAAACTTTTTTTTTGTTGGAAATATGGATTTCTGCACAATCAACAGTTATATAGACTACGAATGTGCACAATCAACAGTCATATGGACTGCTAATGAGCATAATCAACAGCCATATAGACTGCTGATGAGCACAATCACCAGTTATGATAGTTGATTGTGCACGTTCGCAATGCATATGACTGCAGATTGTGCTCGTCAACAATCAATATAATTATTGATTGTGCATACATGCAAATTTCCAAAATGAATAAAAAAATTGTCAAATCTTTTTCTTTTGTGCCTAGATATGGCTTAGACGCACCATTTGGAGAAAATTGGTGTTTTCGGTTTTGAAAAATGATGAGCGGAAGATGAGTTCTCAAGTTCTCACTACTCTTTTAGTTCTCACAATAACTGAGCCATATATATATATATATATATATATATATATATATATATATATATATATATATATATATATATATGAGTTAATGTGAGAACCAAAAGATTTGTGAGAACTTGAGAACTCCTAATCCGCTCATCCTTTTTCAAAAAACCGAAAACACCAATCTTCTCCAAATGGAGCGTCTAAGCCATATCCAGGCTCAAAAAAAAATATTTGACAGATTTTTATATTCATTTATGAAGTTTATATGTATGTACAATAAACCGTTATATGTACTGTTGATAAGCACAATCAACAGTCATATGTACTGCGGACGTGCACAATCAACAGTGATAACTGCTAACTGTGCTCATCACCAGTCCATATGGTTGCTGATTGTGCATATCCACGGTCTATATAACTGTTGATTGTGCATATCCACAGTCTATATAACTATTGATTGTGCATAAATTCACATTTCTAAAAAACAAAAAACAAAAAAAAGGTCATCAAATCTTTTTTTTTTTGGACCATGGATATGTCTTCATTGTTGGTCTAGAAGTCCGTTGGTGGTTTTGGTTTTGAAAAATGATGAGTGGATTACGAGTTCTCAAGTTCTGTGACAACCCGAAATTTCTAACTTGTACATCCTTCATTTTTATCAAAGTTAGCCTCCTTTTACGATTTTGTAATGAAGTTGTGGGTCTATACGAGTGTTCTAGGCTTAGTATAACCTGGATATGAGTCTTAGAAAGGGCTAGAATGTGTGTAGCATCAATAAATCGGGCCAAACACACCCAACATGGTGTGTGCGGCCGCACACCTGAGTGTGCGGCCAGCCAGCCGCACACCCTCCCAGCCGCACACCCAACCCTATATATTAGAGGAGACCCCCTTCATTCACTCTTTTCCCATTTTGGCTGCACTCTACTTTCTCTCACTACTTTCTCTCTCTAAAATCTTCATCCAGGAACGCTCTAAGGGCCTTAAAAACGGGAAATACTCCATCTTTCAGCTTGTTATAATGGTAAGACACCTTGATCTAAGCTTAAAACTCATAGTGTTCTTCATGTTCTTCATCACTTGAAGGTGTACGGCCGCACACCTTCATAAGGTGGCCGTACACACCTTAAAGACTCTCCAAAGTGAGAGTTTGGCCTCCATTTTGCTAGTTGGACTTGGTAGTGGCTTTGAAACACTTGAAAATCGACGTTTTGAGCATGAAGGAAGAGTGTACGGCCGCACACTCCCATGTACGGCCGCACACTCCCATGTACGACCGCACACAGGCCTGGCCGCACACCCTGGCCACACACATGGCCGCACACACATAAAAGTTGAGTTTGGTGGCCTTACACTCAAATCAAAGGCCTTACACTCATTTCGGGACTTCAATAGGTGTTTGTAACACTTAATTCTAAGTGTTTTCATGTCCATAAGGTGTGTCCATGTGTCTATTAGTGGTTATATACCCTAAGTGTATTCATATATGTGTTATTACATGTTAAACTAGGATCCGTTTGTGCTCACGACTTCGTTCGACACCCGGTGATCCTATATCAATCTTTCTTTCGAGTTACTCACTTCAGGTGAGTTCATACCCCTTAATCAACCTTTTAAATGATTTTAAATGCTTTTATGGGGGGGGGGGGGAATACAATTTGAATTGATAGGTTATTATATCAATCACATGTGATTAATAACTGTCAATCAAATAGATTTTTGCATGTTAAACTGTTTTATCCGGCTAAAGGTTTTCATATCTTGTTTTCAAATCTCTTTTAAGTACCAAAATCTCTTTTAAATTACCAAGCTTTTATCAAAGTCTTTTAAACTTATATTCTTGAAGGTGTACGGCCGCACACCTTCATAAGGTGGCCGTACACACCTTAAAGACTCTCCAAAGTGAGAGTTTGGCCTGCATTTTGCTAGTTGGACTTGGTAGTGGCTTTGAAACACTTGAAAATCGACGTTTTGAGCATGAAGGAAGAGTGTACGGCCGCACACTCCCATGTACGGCCGCACACTCCCATGTACGACCGCACACAGGCCTGGCCGCACACCCTGGCCACACACATGGCCGCACACACATAAAAGTTGAGTTTGGTGGCCTTACACTCAAATCTAAGGCCTTACACTCATTTCGGGACTTCAATAGGTGTTTGTAACACTTAATTCTAAGTGTTTTCATGTCCATAAGGTGTGTCCATGTGTCTATTAGTGGTTATATACCCTAAGTGTATTCATATATGTGTTATTACATGTTAAACTAGGATCCGTTTGTGCTCACGACTTCGTTCAACACCCGGTGATCCTATATCAATCTTTCTTTCGAGTTACTCACTTCAGGTGAGTTCATACCCCTTAATCAACCTTTTAAATGATTTTAAATGCTTTTATGGGGGGGGGATACAATTTGAATTGATAAGTTATTATATCAATCACATGTGATTAATAACTGTCAATGAAATAGATTTTTGCATGTTAAACTGTTTTATCCGGCTAAAGGTTTTCATATCTTGTTTTCAAATCTCTTTTAAGTACCAAAATCTCTTTTAAATTACCAAGCTTTTATCAAAGTCTTTTAAACTTATATTCTTGATAGATTCATGTTTATATAGATATAGTTATATAAGTAGGATTTGAAGGACTTAGGACTGATAACCCGCTTTATTTCCTGTTCCTTGTTTGGTTGTGGACTTAGAGCATCCGGTTATTTGTCCGAGTGTCGTTGAAATCCTAGTTATATATTATGTATATCTGGTTAGATGTTAATACTCTTATTCCAGTTCAACACCTTTGGGTAGCAAAGGCATCTAGATAACCTCTCGAGTAAACTATAATAGGTATAGTTTAGAAACCAACTATAACTTTCATGAAGGAGAACTTAGTTATATCTATATTCTGAAAACTTATACTTTTAGTTAAAAGAAAGGTTTATAGAAATCAAAACACGAGATACATCCTCATGACGCGGATTTCACCGCTGTCGAGTGGTAACCAGAGTCTCCTGGAGGGAGAGCGGGCATTGTGTGTATAGATCTATACGGGACAGACCATCCCACATCCTAACTGCTATCTACAGTCCCGGCCGACCAAGCCAAGGGGTGACAAATGTCACATTCATTTCGACGCCAGCAGGTCGTCGTGTTTACATCCGTCAATCAGTATGGTTACGAGTAACTTTACATTTACCTTATAATTCATGGCTTTAAGGTAATAAGTGTTATCACGGTATTTTTCTACATATAAAACCCTCATAATATATTTTCCTAGTTATACACTAGGCCACATTTTAAACCTTTAAACTAACCTACTTAGGATTAAAGGCTATTCTAGACTCTCCGAGGTGTATTGTTCACTTAATACCGTCTGGAGTCTGTATTTTCATTCACTTAGACTCTCTGAGGCATATTGTTCACTTAATACCGCCTGGAGTCTGTATTTCATTCACTTAGACTCTCCGAGGCGTATTGTTCACTTAATACCGCCTGGAGTCTATACTTCATTCCTTTTGACTCTTCGAGGCGTATGATTCATTCGATACCACCTGGAGTCTATGTTTTGTTCACTTTTAGTTAGCAGCGTTACTGCTGAGGTAAAATAGTATTTTCCCTATTACTTTTGCTTGTGATCTTCTCACATATTCCTTAAAGTATAAACTATATTTTGATAATGATAGTACCTTTAGGGGAAAAATACTCTTTAAACATAAAACAGTTGAGTTTTGGTAGAAAACTACCTTTATTAGAAAATATACGATTTTCTGGGAGAAATACTAATACTGTGTAAAATCATATCACCATCATCTTATGAGATTATTTTGAAGAAAACATGTATTTATATCAATGTCATTAAAATACTTATGAACTCACCAGCATTAAAATGCTGATACTCTCTTTCAAAATAACTTGTATTCTCAGGTCGTCAGTAGACAGGTACACTCCGGGAGCTTTTGTGAAGACATCCTTGTACCGAGCTGCATTTTATGTTATTCTCTGTATTTACTTTTGATGTTGTTGCTAAATGTAACCTATGTAAAGTTATTACTATTAATGCAATGGTTGTTGTACTTTGATTACTATACTGCATATGTTGTGATACTTGACATGACGTCCTCCACCCCAGAACATTTCCGCCGTTCCGGTTTTGGGGTGTGACAGATTGGTATCAGAGCATTGTTTATAGTGAGCTCAGTATATCAAATCATAAAAGATATACAACCTATAAATACAATGGGATAAAAACACTCTGACCAAGAATTATACTTTAAAATATAACCATATTTTACAAAAGTATAAGAACATCCAGAATATATAAAAACCCAAGCAAGTATCACAAGAAGAATAAGAATAAAAGTCTTTGGATGTTGAGCATTACCATCAAACCTGGGCAGTTATGTAATCGTAAGCTGGAATAAATGTAACCTGATCAACTACATTTATTCGAGATGTGACTAACGTGTGCTTGGGGGTGATGGTGGTGTTGCAACGAATCTGAAACTTACCAAATAGGAATGTTAGAGCCAAACATAAAGTTTAAAATACTATAGGAGTATTTTAGGATACTAAAAGACTCACAATAAACCCAAAAGCATGTTCAGAAGTTAAGAATCAAATATGTAATTAAAATACTATAGGAGTATTTTAGGAACCATAAATAACCTTGCGTGAAAACTAAAAGAGATCCTTATTGATAGACCTATGATTACAGAGTGTATACTCCCAAGGTTATGTATAGTGAGGATCTCATAGGCTAAGAATATGTGGTTTCACTCTACTTCCTTTTCCTTGTTTGGATGTGGATATAGGGTAGTATCACATATTCGAAGGCCTATCAGATCTAAGTTATATATGATTTGTGTACACTATGTAATTGTAGCCGGACTCGATATGGATCACCCAGTAAAATGTTTTAATAATCTCTTAAGATTCTTTAGACATTCCCATTCTCGCACAAACCCCTTTAGAAAACCTTATCCACTTCAGTAATCGGCATAAGAGTCGATACAGACCCAGAAGAGGTTCATTGAGAAGATTTCCAATTAGGAAATAAATGAACAGGGACGAGACTATTGAAATCACCATGTGCCTATACCTTTTAGGGACATCGGTGGGAAATTCGCCTGAACTTCCGAGATTCCAGTCATCCATTATGAAGTGATGACACTCAGAGTCAGAATCGGAAGTAAGGCGGAGCAGAAATTCAATATGTCTATGAGAGCAGAGAACCCTATATAGATACCCGAAGGAAACCAACGCTTGTTCCAGTCAGGGATAAGAGGTGGACAGAGGAAGCCAATGCATGGAACCCGAGAAGTATTTCTACCTCCTTAACGTCATGCTAATAACCCATAAAATTATACAATTTAGTGAGCAAGTGATTACACTGCTCACACTAAGTGCTAGGCAAATCGTCTTTCCCGTCGCGATTAATATAAATAGGTCGGATCACAAAACCTCGATTGAGAGTGTTTAGCCATAAATTTTCATGAGCAATTTCTTCTGTAATCTTCGTTCCGAACTTCTCATAAATCTTTTCAAAGCCGGAGAGTGAACCTCTCCAATATAAAGATAACTTAGTAGGAACGACACCCATTTTATGGCTTTCCGATACACTTACTCCTACTCTGTTACCCAGACTGCATCATAGGGATATAGGTCGACGCTCAGATAACCATAAATCAAGGAGCGGGAAAAATTTATGCCTATCATAGTAAAGAAAGATACGTCTAGGGTTAACCATCGTTTCTCATCAGCTTGTGTTCCTTTTCGTGTAGGAAAAACCATGCCTCCAAAGAAACGTAACCAACCCGCTGATAAGACACCGATTCTTCAAATCGATGAAGCTACGTTTCAAGCTGCAGTTTCAGCAGCCGTAGGAGCTGTCATGGCTCACCTGAACGCTAACAACGCCAATGTTAGCAGGAGCCCTATCGGGAATCCCGATCATAGCAATGGACAGCAGCAACCAGCACCGGTGTGTAAAGCCACCCAAGAACTCCAACCTAACCCACTGAAAAGGAAGTTTGGGAACGAGGAGGGAAGTACCTCGACTCAAGGACCCTCTGAGGGGCAGCAAGCTGAGGTGATCAATACCCCTGTCGACCCGCCTGCCTCGACACCAAGAATACCATACCTAGGAAACCTCCCCCACTGCAGCAAGTGTGACTACCATCATTATGGAGTCTGTCGAGAACCCTTTTGTGTTAGGTGCAACATGAAGGGGCATACCGCTCGCAACTGCAGAACCCCGGTTGAGTTTATTACATCAGCCACCAATGTTGGGACTAGTCCAATATGCCACCTATGTGGTGAAATTGGGCACTTCAAGAGGGACTACCCAACTGAAAGAAATGACAAGGGCGCAGGAGGAGTTTAACCCTAATGCCTAAGGGGAAACATCAGGGAACCCGGTAGAATTTTGGTATGTTTCTCAATCCTAAGTAGCTAACCGAAAACTTTAATTAATCAATTCTAATTGTAATTACTCCCTCGTTAAGGCGAAAGTTGCAGCACTGTTATAAAACTTGAAAACCCATCAGGTAAAGCTATGATGGCTTAGTATATACGTTAAGGCCATTTATAATTAAGATTGATAGGCCTCGAGTGAGTGATGCTGCCTTATCTCCTGTTCCTTGTTTGGTTGTGGATTCAGGGCGGAGTCGCGCAGTCAACAATCCTTGTAATCTTAATTATACATGACTAGTGTATACTAGGCGGTTATAGAGAGGCCTCGTGAGAAATCCGTTCATGAAAAGTACATTATTTCGAAACATCAGGACCCCTAAAGTTCAGCGTCAACCATGTCGGTCCAAGTATCCACGATAGGGATACCATGGACGAAGCCCGCGACGCTAGGAACTTGTGTGCCCTGTTCAGCACATGGTCCTATCAATCTTCATTCTATATCTTGTCGATGTTTGCTAATTTCGACACTACCGTCAGTCATGGCTTGACTTGGTTCAGCCGTGCGGGAATTCCTAGTGCTATGTAAAAGAACTTTCACTCTATCCTAAACGTCAAATAAAGGTTCTTCCGAACCTAATGAGAAAACCTAATGCGAACCGTCAGTCGTCTCTCTCATCCAACCTTCAGAAGTACCCAGGAGAGGGGTACCACGCGCTGTTAACTAACCCCTCCTTAGACATTAAAACCAGAAGCAAAAGGTACTGCAGATATTCTGGAAGACAGTAACCGCCCGAGGCCTACCCAATAGGTCCCCCAGAAAGGCCATTTGCACCGCACGAGCTAGTTCGTGAACCAAGAGAAAAGAACTCATGGGACTAACTTACCATTACTGAGTATATGCATTAGAGTGGTATATAATTTAGGTCAATGAAATTTAAGATGTGTGCTTCCTCGCTACTCCCTCTTCCTCGTTTGGTTGTGGGTTTGGGGTGGGGCCACACATCTGAACATCCCGTCAATCTCAATTATATACGACTTGCATATACGGAGTAATAGTGATTGAGACGAGTATGAGGTCTACCACGAACCTTATAATAAAACCCTTCATCATATAACCATAGGAAAGGAGCTGAAGTCAAGAGAACAATTGTGGGTTAAGCTACTAAAATGACTACAAATTCGAAATTTGTTGTCATCCCGGATTAGGCCAACATAGTAGCTGACACCCTCAGTTAGGAAAAGTAACTCAAGTCGTAAGAGTCAAAAACGTTGACTACGACCATCCATTCACGCCTGATCCCACAAATTAAGCATCTCAGTAGTGAGCCAAGAAACCTGGAAAGCTGTGACAGGTTAAACTCTGAGAAGAATGGATGAGGAAATTAGAGGTTCTGAGTGGCAGAGTCTTATGCCATCTAGATTTAATCTAGATAGAGAAACTCGGTAACATCGGAAGAGTAGTTGCAAGGGATGCTCGCACTACTCAAGCACTTCGTTCATCCAGATACAGACGAGAAGTGCCTAGGTCGGAAAGAGTTGTGATAGTGCCTCGTCATGCGAGAAAAGTTACCGTCGCCCTATAGATGATAGTCTGCATTCACCAAAGTTAATACTAGGATGCTAAGAACCACATGATTACCTCCACAACCAGGAATACTTGAGTAAAGTAGGCAGTAAGTTGCGTTAAGCTTTATAACCCAGGTCATAAAGAGATGGTGGACTTGACACCAGTCAAGGTGTTAGTCGACGGGTTATACAAGATCACGCGCTTCCTACAAACTAGAGGAAACAGACACAATGGAGAATGGAGCCCGTCTTAGAGATTTGTTAGACTACTAGGTGTTCCAAGGAACATTATCTCTAAGAGATAGTAGAACCACCTCCTGAGATAGTCAAGCACTTCAAAAAATCTCTTAGGACGAAGTTAGCCCTGATCAGGGGCTGTTATTCATGAAACAGCAAAGCGAGTAAGAGAATGATTCTTTCCATTTAAGAATCATACTGTGAAAGCATCTATTGGACGGTGACAAAAGTTGAAATTTTCTAAGCATCGTCTGGTAAAACCCTCTATCTCGCTGACTTTGAGAGTTTCTACTAGAAACACCTCGAGAGTCAGAAGTGCAGGTCCATTTTGCACAAGGTCGAGATAGATGCCACGTAACCAATAGATGCCAGTATGTAGCCAATACCTCCAATTATCTAGAAAACCTCCGAAAAACCAATCCGTAGGAAATACGAATCTGAAGACGACCCGAGCCTTCTAAGAACCAACCCGGGGACTACACCCCCAGTAAGAGAGAACTTTTGGAACTTCAGAATGGCGATCACGCCAAGTGATGATGTAACCATGGAGGTACATTATGTTTTGGGTACTGAAACGTTCCATATTCCAAAGAATTGAGGACCATCAGAGATTCTTGATAGAATTGGTCCAGCATCCGTCAGACCCAGACTGCTTTAGGGATTCCATAAATTCCACCCTAACCTGTCCACGTCTCAGCAAATGACCCGGTAGTACCCGACAAAACTCTCACCATTTTCTCGATTTGATCCATGGAAACCAGACCCATGTTCGTTAAGGGAAACATAAGAAATCTAGCTCGGTAAAAGAAACTGATGAAACCTTATCCCGTGTGGCCCAGAGATCGAAAAAGAAACTATACCTCGTAACGAAAATTCGCTAAAACTCAGTATGGACCTGATTTCCCTAAGGAACGGGCGGATCAGCTAGAGCATGAAGTGTCCACATCTTTCGCATCCATCCTTGAGTGTTCGTTAAGATTCTAATTTCGGGACGAAATTCCCTCTAACGGGGTGTTAGATGCATATTCATGCATTCATTTTGTAGTTTTAGTTCATAAAAGTGCATTGCATTTAGGTTTAAACTCATGCATTTTGCATATTTTTCGTGATTTTTCATGATGCAATTCCATTCACACACTTTTATGATATTTCAGGGACTTTTGAAGGTTGGATCTTGATGGAGGAAGTTAAAAAGAGTTGGAAACAAAGTTTCAGAAGTTTTGGAGCATTGAAGAGAGAGAGAATGAAGAAATGAAGATTTGAGCCTTTCAGACATTTACACGGCCGTGTAAATGATGGCTTATATTTTACACGGGCCGTGTAAACGCATATGCAAGAGCATTCTTCTTTTCTTGTTTACACGGTCGTGTAAATGTCACCCTTTAATTTACACGGGCCGTGTAAACGTCTCGACAGTTTTTAAAGTAGTTTTACTCTCATTTAATGGGGACAATCAGTTTTGTTGGAGGTTAGGTCGGATTTTGGACAGGGAGAAGGAGATTTTCAGAGCTTTTGGAAGTAGATTAACACTTGGAAACACTTTAATTTCCCTTTTGTAAGTCAATTTGAAGTTTGAACTTGTTTGATTTGTAGTTTAACCTAGTCATGTGTGGTTGATTTCATTATCATTTCCGAATCTGAATTCTTAAGTATGTGTTGTTAGGTTGTAATTTGAACTTGATTTGTGTTTAACATCTAGTAATCTTTGATTTGATCTTAATCATGTGTTTGGTTAGTTCTCTTTTTCACTTGATCAATGAACTAGGGTTCTTATCAATCTAGTTAATCAAATTATGAAATTCGTATATGTTTTATGATTTGATGTTAGTAACACACACTTACTTGGTTGTAATTAGATCAAAATTAGTGCAATCAAAGATTAAATGTTTATATTCCCAAGCTTAAGAGGAATGTTAAACATTGTTGGTAATTAGTGCAAAAACTTAATGTCATTTAATGATTTGATGCAAGAACTTATTTGAATTGAATCAATTAAATGAAGTTTTATTTGAAGAGCTTGTTTTGAATAAAATACTTTTGCCAATTTGGATATTAGAGTTTATTAATATCTAACTTACCAACCTAGATTGAACATGAGTTATAATCATATTACATCTTTCAACATAATACATGTATAAGAGTCAGAATCGGAAATGTACTTCTTTTACTGCGTTTTGTTATCAATCTTTCTTATTTATGAAGTTTAATTCAAGTTCAAACACAATCCCCCATTTTAATATTATTTGTATTATGTGTGAAAATATGGCAAGATAAGAAGTCCTGTATTCCTGTGGACCGACCCTGCTTACTCTATACTATCTTTAGTATAAGAAATAGTAGTGACTTGAGCTTTATTAATATTATTTTATCCCATTATTTGTTGGTTTGACACGCCTAACAAATTGGCGCCGTTGCCGGGGATACGGTAGTACTAATTGTTTATGCCAAGATCTTTTCGCACAGGTACACCTTTACCAGTTGATTTGGAGATAGAGAAATCTGCAAAACAAAGAAGGAAGCAAGCTAAACTTTTAAAGAAACAACAATTCGGAGCTTCTTTATCAAATCCATCAACCACATCTTCACCAACATCCAAAAGTACCACCCTACCATCTTCACCTACTCCTACCATGGCAGACAACCATGGAGGAAACCCACCTCCAAACCCACCACCTGAACAAACCTTTAGACAGTGGGCTACTCAAGATGTCACCCAACAACCTTTGTGCATAAATTACCCTGCAGCAATCAACTTTGAACTCAAGTCTGGACTCATCCATTTGTTACCCTCATTCTGTGGTCTTGAGAATGAAGACCCACATAAATTCCTTAAGGAATTTCATGTTGTTTGTGTGGGTATGAAGCCACATGAAGTCACAGAAGATCAAATCAAGTTAAGGGCATTCCCCTTTGCTTTACAAGATTCAGCCAAGGAGTGGTTATATGACTTACCACCGGGGTCAGTCACAACATGGAATGAACTTGCAAGGATGTTTCTGGATAAATACTTTCTATAAATGAGAGCTTCAGCTTTACGCAGAGAGATAATTGGTATCAAGCAACAAAAGAGAGAAGCCTTGCATACTTATTGGGAACGGTTCAAGAAATTGTGTTCAAGATGTCCACAACATGGGATTACAGAATATCAGTTGTTGCAGTATTTTTGTGAAGGAATGTCATCTTGGGATAGGAGATTACTCAATGCATCAAGTGGTGGATCTATAGCTGATAAGACTCCAACAGAAATCAGAGTTCTTATCAAGAACATGGCAGAAGAGTCCAAGCATACAACACAAGAAGAAGAATGGTACAGTGATGCACCAAGAGGAGTAAAAGAAATTTCTACCCCAAAAATTGAGAGTCAACTTTCTGAGTTGACTAAAGTAGTGATGATGCTTGCTAAGGATAAGGGTGTGCAACCACCAGTAGTTAGACCTTGTGGTATTTATACACAAGTTGGACATCCCACTGATATGTGCCCAATGTTACAAGAAGATGTAGAGCCAGTTCAAGCTATGGGATTTTCAAGTCAACAACAAGGAAACTTCCAGCCAAGAAGCAATCCAAATTGGCATCAACCTAATGCCAATTTTCAGCCAAGACCACCACCTTTTCAACCAAGACCCCCATTTCAAAATCAAATGCATCACCAACAAAGTTATCAACCACATTTCCAGCCAACTCAACCTCCTCATCAATCTCAATTCCAACCTCAAAACATGCATCAAGGAAGTAGTTCAAGCGGATCGGGAATGTCTTTGGAAGACATTGTTAAGAGTTTAGCCACAAGTACTCAAACATTTCAAAATGAGACCAAGGCGAGCATCAAGACTTTGGAGCAACAAATGACTCAACTCGCCACTTCTGTGAGTAAATTGGAGTCACAAGGCAAACTACCCGCGCAAACCGAGAAGAATCCAAAACATAGTGCATGTGCCATCACTTTGAGAAATGGCAAAGAATATGAAGGTCCTAAGATGATTGAAGAAGAAGAAGAGATGGAGCTAGAGAAAGAAGAAGAAAAGTCAAAAACACCTTCAAAGCAAGTTCCTATTGAAGCAAAAGTCACTCCTCCTCCATTTCCCTCAAGATTAAGCAAGTCAAAGCGTGAAAGGGAAGACAATGAAATCATGGAGATGTTTAGAAAAGTTGAGGTAAATATTCCTCTTATTGATGCCATCAAACAAGTCCCTAGGTATGCTAAATTCCTTAAGGAATTATGTACATCCAAGAAAAAGTTGAAAGGGAATGAAACTGTTAAAGTAGGAGAAAATGTGTCTGCAGTGTTACAGAAAAGACTACCTAAAAAATGTAAGGATCCGGGTGTTTTCACGGTTCCTTGCAAATTAGGTAATCTTCATGTTCCACGAGCTATGCTAGACCTTGGAGCTTCTATCAATGTTTTGCCATTTTCCATTTTTAAAACTTTAAATATTGGCACATTGAAGAAGACCGGGGTAATCATTCAATTGGCTGATAGATCTTTAGTACATCCCAAAGGTGTGCTAGAAGATGTGTTAGTTCAAGTGAATGAATTAGTGTTTCCAGCAGATTTTTATGTCCTTGACATGGATGATGATGACTCACCAAATTTGAGTTCAATTCTCCTAGGAAGACCCTTTTTGAAAACAGCCAGGACTAAAATTGATGTTTATGATGGTACATTATCCATGGAATTTGATGGGGAGGTGATAAATTTCAATATTTATGATGCTATGAGATATCCAAGTGATATTTCATCTTTGAATTTTTGTGGATGTCATTGAACCATTGACAGAGGAGTGTTTTGATTTGTCTAATCTTGATGTGTTAGCTCTCATTTTAGACAGGAATCTTCAAAAGGAAAGAGTGGAAAAACTTGCCAATCAATTTACAATTGATAAAGAGATTATGGAGGTTGTGTCTTGCATGGATGAGAAGAAGAAAATGAGGTTTGATGTTCCAAAGCTGAAAATACCAATGTCTAATGAGAAAATTGTTCCTTCTATTGTGCAGGCACCAGAATTGGAGCTCAAAACTTTACCCGAGCATCTCAAGTACGCATATCTTGGAGACAAAGAAACTTTGCCAGTGATCATCTCCACCAAGTTGTCAACAAAAGAAGAGGAAGAGCTTGTCACCACTTTGAAAGAGTATAAGGAAGCCATTGGGTGGACTATAGCCGACATCAAAGGGCTAAGTCCTTCGCTTTGCATGCACAAAATCCTTATGGAAGAAGATTACAAGCCTTCCCGAGAAGCTCAAAGGCGTTTGAATCCTCCAATGATGGAGGTTGTGAAAAAGGAGATTTTGAAGTTGTTGAATGCAGGGATGATCTACCCTATATCAGATAGCAAGTGGGTAAGTCCGGTCCAAGTTGTGCCCAAGAAGACAGGTATTACCGTTACAAAGAATGACCAAGGTGAGTTAGTCCCCACCCGTGTGCAAAATGGGTGGAGAGTTTGCATTGATTATAGAAGACTCAATTCCTCAACCCGGAAAGACCATTTCCCACTTCCCTTCATTGATCAAATGTTGGAAAGGTTAGCGGGAAAAACACATTATTGTTGCTTGGATGGGTATTCCGGTTTCCATCAAATACCCGTTGCACCCGAGGACCAAGAAAAAA
Organism: Lactuca virosa; assembly: GCF_052849685.1. NCBI lineage: Eukaryota > Viridiplantae > Streptophyta > Magnoliopsida > Asterales > Asteraceae > Lactuca > Lactuca virosa. The sequence goes on along the minus strand of NC_136429.1, from coordinate 21,432,310 downwards.
CTACTTTCACATGTCCCTTTGGAACATTTACATATAGGCGAATGCCTTTTGGACTTTGCAATGCTCCAGCCACTTTTCAAAGGTGCATGGTAAGTATTTTTTCGGAATTTGTTGAAGAAATCATTGAAGTTTTTATGGACGACTTCACAGTTTATGGTAATTCTTTTCATGAGTGTTTAGGTAATTTGAAAAAGATTTTGCAAAGATGTATTGAGACCAATCTTGTTTTGAATTATGAAAAGTGTCACTTTATGGTTGACAAAGGTCTCATACTAGGTCATATTGTGTCTTCTAAGGGTCTAGAAGTGGACAAAGCAAAAATAGATGTCATAAAATCTTTACCTTATCCCACTTGTGTTCGTGAGGTACGCTCATTTCTTGGTCATGCAGGATTTTATAGAAGGTTTATCAAAGATTTTTCCAAGATATCTCGTCCCATGTGTGAGCTCCTACAAAAAGATGCAGAATTCGAATTTTCCAAACAGTGCAAGCAAGCTTTTGATCAGTTGAAAGAGTTGTTGATAACAGCACCTATACTTCAATCACCGGATTGGAGTTTACCTTTTGAAATCATGTGTGATGCCAGCAATCATGCAGTTGGTGCAGTATTAGGGCAAAGAAAAGATCGTGTTCCTAATGTCATTTACTATGCCTCAAAAACACTTGATAGTGCACAAGCCAACTACTCAACAACTGAAAAAGAATTGCTATCTATTGTCTTTGCTTTAGACAAATTTCGTCAATACCTGCTAGGTTCTAGAGTCATTGTTTATTCTGATCATGCAGCTATTAGGTATCTACTTGCAAAGAAGGATTTGAAGCCTAGACTCATTCGATGGGTATTACTCTTGCAAGAGTTTGACATCGAAATCAAAGACAAGAGCGGAAAGTCAAACCTTGTAGCTGATCATCTTAGCAGGATTGTTTCTTCCGATGACTCAACTCCCATTCATGATGCATTTCCCGATGAGGACCTATTTTCAGCAAAAGTTGCCCCGTGGTATGCCGATATTGTGAACTACATTGTTACAAATCAATTTCCACCAGATTTGACTCGATGGCAAAAAGACAAGATCAAGAAAGAAGCCAAGAGATATGTTTGGGATGAGCCATATTTGTGGAAATATTGTGCTGACCGAATGATTAGACGATGTGTGGATCAATATGAGGTACCTTCTATCTTAACATTTTGTCACTCTTATGCTTGTGGAGGACATTTTGGTCCTCAAAGGACTGCAAGAAAAGTTTTAGAGAGCGGATTTTACTGGCCAAGTATTTTCCATGACTCTTATGTCTTTTGTTCAAGTTGCGATAAATGTCAAAAGATGGGCACTTTAAGCTCAAAGAATCAAATGCCCCTAAATCCCATTTTAGTTTGTGAAATTTTCGATGTTTGGGGCATTGATTTTATGGGGCCTTTTCCATCATCTTCGGGTTTTATTTATATTCTTTTGGCTGTGGACTATGTTTCCAAGTGGGTGGAAGCAAAGGCTACCCGTACTAACGATTCAAAAGTTGTGATAGATTTCTTGAAGGCTAACATTTTTTCCAGATTTGGTGTTCCAAAGGCCTTAATCAGTGATCGTGGTACACATTTTTGCAATCGTATGCTTGGGAGTGTTTTGAAGAAATATGGTGTTACTCATAAAGTTTCCACAGCATACCACCCACAAACAAATGGACAAGTCGAGGTGAGCAATCGACAAATCAAGGGCATTTTGGAGAAAACCGTGAATACAACAAGGAAAGATTGGAGTACACGCCTTGATGATGCTTTGTGGGCATACCGCACTGCATACAAAACTCCAATTGGAATGTCTCCATACCGTATTGTTTTTGGAAAGCCGTGTCGATTACCCGTTGAGTTGGAACATAGGGCCTATTGGGCGATCAAGCAGTTCAACATGGATTTAAGTGAATCGGAAAAGAAGAGGAAGCTGGACATACAAGAACTTGAGGAAATCCGCAATGAAGCATATGAGAATGAGGTTCTTTATAAGGAAAAGACCAAAGCATTCCATGACAAGATGATTACACGCAAGGTATTTCACAAAGGTCAAAAGGTACTACTTTACCACTCGCGTTTTAAATTGATTCCTGGTAAATTAAGGTCCCGTTGGGTGGGACCATTTGTTGTCACTAATGTTTTTGAGCATGGTGCAACAGAAATCACAAGTGAGAAAACCGGGAAGATTTTTAAGGTAAATGGTCACCGTTTGAAGCCTTATTATGAAGGATTTCAAGTCAAGAATGAAGAGGTGGAGGAAGTACTAGATCCAAAGTATCAAGATTGACAAATAGTTGGGGTCCAGGTCGAGCCAACGACATTAAAAAGGAGCGGCTAACCGGGAGGCAACCCGGGGGTATTTTTGTCATTTCTTATATTTTCATTGTATTTTCTTTGTTTTCAAACTTCCAAGTTGTTTTTCATGCTAAAAGAGGGTTAAAAATCATTTTTCGGGCAGTAGAGGTTTAGCGGGTTGCAAATTCAAAAAGTGAAAAAAATCAAAATTTTTTGGCCTTTACAGACATTTACACGGCCGTGTAAACTTATGCCTATAGTTTCCACGGGCCGTGTAAACGACCGGACCAGAGTTGATCAGACGCAGAGTTTACACGGGCCGTGTAAATGCTACTCTTTAATTTACACGGGCCGTGTAAACGTAAAAACAGAGCTGGTCGATTTTAAGGCTAAAACTCGATTTTTTTAACTCATTCTTTTCACATAACCTGCGATTTTTCTCCTCCCTACTGCCCCCTTCGAAAAAACCCTTCAAACTACTCAATCTTCCTCAATTTTGCATCAAAAATCAAGCTCCAAGGTATGAAATTCTTCTCTTTTCTTCATCTTCTTTGTCTTCCACCTCTATTCCACCCTTTTCATGGCCGATTTTGGGGCTTTTGAGCAAAACCCTAGAATTTTTGAACTTCAAATCTCGACCTAATGCTTGAAATTTCTTGTAGGATAAGCTTGGGGAAAGCTTGGGGAAGCATTGGATATCACCCTACCACCATTTTCAAGCACAAATTGGTATAATTGTTCCAACTCTTTACTTGTGCATATACTTAGATTTTGGGGTGATTTTGGTGATATTGTTGTTTATTTTTGTGCATACTCTTGAGTTTAAATTGTTCTACATTGTGTGCAAAACTTTGTTGAATCCAATTTAACCATGGCCTCCCGTGGAAAAAGGGCTAGAATTGGGACCTCACATATGGGTGGTCAAGAGTCTAATGATGAACAAGACCAACATCCCATGGACAACCCATATGAATTTGGTCTTATTTTTGAGACCAATCAACAAAACATTTTGTATGCAAGCCTTATTGGAAGAGTAATGGCGGCTCAAAAATTTGTGGACATCCAAGCCCTCAAAGACCTTCATATCTATAAAGGTGTCCACAAGCTCTTCAAGAACATTGGAATTCTTGTCATCCATCACTTTCGATTACCAAACACACATCCTCACTTTCCGTTTGCTCAATCAATCACATAGAATTCATGCTGATACTCTCTGTGATATTATTGGTGCCCCAAAAGCGAAAAGAGATGTATATACAGCAAAAGGAAGAAGAAATGCTGTATTTGAGCGCGAGTGTGGAACGTTTTGGAGAACTATCTCTTGTGAAGATGAGTTTCAGTCAGGCACAGCAAAAGCTTCTAGCATTATTCATCCGGTTCTGAAGGTCACCCACCGGATTATTGCTTCTCTCTTATTTCCTCAAGAAGAGATTAGCAAAGCAAACAAAAAAGAATTAGAAGTTTTGTGGTGCATGATTAACAAGCCCGAGGAAGTCCCTCATTTTGGGTGTTGGGTAGTTCAAAAAATGCTCAGAAACGCCCTGAGCAATGGTGGCCAGCTACATTGTGGAGGCATGGTATCTATTATAGCTGAACATCTTGGCCTCCATCTACCCAACAATCCAACCAATATAATTCCGGGCCGCACTCGTTTATCACTTGAGGTTTTGGAAATCATGCATCTCTTTCACCGCCATCCCAATGGGGATGTTCATTGGACAGTCGATGGTAAAGAATATTTACGCGTCGATAACCGAAATAAGAAGATATTAGTCTTGGCCAATGACATCCCTTCTACCAATTGGCACCTCCAATCCAACTTGGGTGTTATTGCTGCCCGTAGACCTTCAACCACCACTTCTACTCCTCCTGCTCCTACTGCTGGTGCCTCTAGCTCATCTCGCCCCATTCCTTTTCCTGAACACAATCTTTACATGGGCGAGTTTGCACGCTTGAACTACCGTTACACCAGCATACAGCAGGAGGTCGGAGAAATTTATACGGGTGTCGCTGAAATCACTTCTGAATTTCAGGACTACCGTAACTTGCAAGAAGAGCGTTGGGCCCAACAAGAACTGCGATGGGCTGAGCAGGATCAGAGATGGATCGCTCAAGAGCAGCATAACCGCAACGTTCATCATTTGATGAACGATATCCATCGAGTTCTTGTGCTCCCCACACAGCAGCAGCAACCATCATCCTCCCAACCCCAATGGCCTCCATACTATCCTGCAGATTATCCTTCACAGTTCCCTCCATATCCACCGCCCGGTCCTCAATAGGCCGGCTATGCCTCTCTCCAAGCATCGAGGACGATGCTTATTTTAAGCTTGGGGAGGGGCATCCATCCATCCATGTATTCCATCCATCCATGTATTATCCCGTTGCATGTAGGTTGCATGTAATTTTGTACATATTGCATTGCATTGCATTATTTTTCTTTGTCATTTAAAAAAAAAAAAAAATCCAATCCCAAGCAACCGAATCTTTTCGAAACAGTTGAGCTGGTAAATGAGTCATGTGCCTTGAGATTAGACTTGCTCTTTTTATTGAAAATCTAAAAGCAAGTTAATCGCACACGAACACACCTCCCGAAGCTACTTGTGCAAAACAAAAAGTGAGAAGATTGTCAACATTGGAGCATAACAGCAGGTATGAGTTAATTCTTTGGGACATATGACCGGTCTTATGAGTAGTAATGCTCAATTGAACTTAAAATGCCAAATTCAAAAGTTCATAAAAAGAATACAAAATCTCAATGTTCCGAGCCTTCCAACGCTCTAAAAAGTCATTTCTACTCATTCCCTTTTATATACCCTGCTTGGGGACATAGCTTTCAACTATACTTACGGGTCTTTGCATGTTAACCTTTAGTCCCCTGAAAAATGTCTTAGAAGTCCTCACGGTAATAGACCGTGAGATGTCCCACAATAGAAAAGTCAAGGACGAAAATATAAAGAAATTGGCCAAATAAATAAATAAATAAATTAATAAGAGTGTTATGTGTTAACTTAGATATTTGTATTTGTGTTACTTAAAAAAAAATATAAAAAAAAAAAAAAAAAAAAAAAAAAAAAAAAAACTATTATTAAGTTAATCTGTGACCTTTGGGATTCGAACAAGTAAACTCTGAGGGGTGTTTTACACCTAATCGCCTAAAGCTAAATTGTTTGGGACTGATTGAGTTGAAAATTCGTTACATGGGTTCCATAAAAAGTCATGAACTTAATAATAGCAAATAAAGCTAATCTGTGGCCTTTGAGGTTCGGGCAAGTAAACCCGAGGGATCTCTTTAAATCTAGCACACTAAGGTCATTTGATTTGGATGTGTTGGTTGGAAGCCCGTTACACGGATTTCAAAGAAAGCCATGAGCTTCATTTGTAAAAAAATATAATTAAGAAGTTTGTATATAATTGTGTTTATAGTTTAATTGAATATTGTGTTTAGGAAAAATACTTGGCTGTCAAAAGATTTCCTTGGACTTGGATTTGAACTTATGACATTGGACTGAATGTTAACTACTTTGACTGGTGTAAGTGGTTTGAAGTTTGTAACCAATTTGGGTAAATATTAAGGAATTTTTAGAAAAGATTTTTAAGAAAAAGATTGTTGTTGATCAACAAATAGCTGGAATCGGGCATTGTTATATTTTATGAAACAAAGATGGTTGAGCATGTTTTGTCACATATAATTTCACGAGAGTAAGACCATAATTTGTTCCAAGAATTGACTTGATGATATTGAAAGGGAATTAGTGTTGTGATCTTTGATTCTGTTGAGTTGTATTAGGGAGTGGCCAAAGTCTTATTTCTATTATCATATAATATTTTGAGACTAAAGCCAAGTTAACTCAAGGCATGACAGGTACATTCTCAACTATGGTACAAAACAGGGTAATTGGGTTGGATCTTTTCATGTTTGTTTTGATTTCATGCATTAAGTTTCAAATAGTTTTAACTTTAATTTTCTTTTCTTCTATTCTATTTTATTTTCTCTAGTTTAAATCTTCTTGCTCTTTCTTGAGGACAAGAAAGGTTCAAGCTTGGGGAGATTTGTTAGATGCATATTCATGCATTCATTTTGTAGTTTTAGTTCATAAAAGTGCATTGCATTTAGGTTTAAACTCATGCATTTTGCATATTTTTTGGGATTTTTCATGATGCAATTCCATTCACACACTTTTATGATATTTCAGGGACTTTTGAAGGTTGGATCTTGATGGAGGAAGTTCAAAAGAGTTGGAAACAAAGTTTCAGAAGTTTTGGAGCATTGAAGAGAGAGAGAATGAAGAAATGAAGATTTGAGCCTTTCAGACATTTACACGGCCGTGTAAATGATGGCTTATATTTTACACGGGCCGTGTAAACGCATATGCAAGAGCATTCTTCTTTTCTTGTTTACACGGTCGTGTAAATGGCACCCTTTAATTTACACGGGCCGTGTAAACGTCTCGACAGTTTTTAAAGTAGTTTTACTCTCATTTAATGGGGACAATCAGTTTTGTTGGAGGTTAGGTCGGATTTTGGACAGGGAGAATGAGATTTTCAGAGCTTTTGGAAGTAGATTAACACTTGGAAACACTTTAATTTCCCTTTTGTAAGTCAATTTGAAGTTTGAACTTGTTTGATTTGTAGTTTAACCTAGTCATGTGTGGTTGATTTCATTATCATTTCCGAATCTGAATTCTTAAGTATGTGTTGTTAGGTTGTAATTTGAACTTGATTTGTGTTTAACATCTAGTAATCTTTGATTTGATCTTAATCATGTGTTTGGTTAGTTCTCTTTTTCACTTGATCAATGAACTAGGGTTCTTATCAATCTAGTTAATCAAATTATGAAATTCGTATATGTTTTATGATTTGGTTGTAATTAGATCAAAATTAGTGCAATCAAAGATTAAATGTTTATATTCCCAAGCTTAAGAGGAATGTTAAACATTGTTGGTAATTAGTGCAAAAACTTAATGTCATTTAATGATTTGATGCAAGAACTTATTTGAATTGAATCAATTAAATGAAGTTTTATTTGAAGAGCTTGTTTTGAATAAAATACTTTTGCCAATTTGGATATTAGAGTTTATTAATATCTAACTTACCAACCTAGATTGAACATGAGTTATAATCATATTACATCTTTCAACATAATACATGTATAAGAGTTAGAATCGGAAATGTACTTCTTTTACTGCGTTTTGTTATCAATCTTTCTTATTTATGAAGTTTAATTCAAGTTCAAACACAATCCCCCATTTTAATATTATTTGTATTATGTGTGAAAATATGGCAAGATAAGAAGTCCTGTATTCCTGTGGACCGACCCTGCTTACTCTATACTATCTTTAGTATAAGAAATAGTAGTGACTTGAGCTTTATTAATATTATTTTATCCCATTATTTGTTGGTTTGACACGCCTAACACGGGGAGATGATGTGACAACCCGAAATTTCTAACTTGTACATCCTTCATTTTTATCAAAGTTAGCCTCGTTTTACGATTTTGTAATGAAGTTGTGGGTCTATACGAGTGTTCTAGGCTTAGTATAACCTGGATATGAGTCTTAGAAAGGGTTAGAATGTGTGTAGCATCAATAAATCGGGCCAAACACACCCAGCATGGTGTGTGCGGCCGCACACCTGAGTGTGCGGCCAGGCAGCCGCACACAGCCAGCCGCACACCCTACCAGCCGCACACTCAACCCTATATATTGGAGGAGACCCCCTTCATTCACTCTTTTCCCATTTTGGATGCACTCTACTTTCTCTCACTACTTTCTCTTTCTAAAAACTTCATCCAAGAACACTCTAAGGGCCTCAAAAACGGGAAATACTCCATCTTTCAGCTTGTTATAGTGGTAAGACACCTTGATCTAAGCTTAAAACTCAGAATGTTCTTCATGTTCTTCATCACTTGAAGGTTTACGACCGCACACCTTCATAAGGTGGCCGTACACACCTTAAAAACTCTCCAAAGTGAGAGTTTGGCCTCCATTTTGCTAGTTGGACTTGGTAGTGGCTTTGAAACACCTGAAAATCGACGTTTTGAGCATGAAGGAAGAGTGTACGGCCGCACACTCCCATGTACGACCGCACACAGGCCTGGCCGCACACCCTGGCCGCACACATGGCCGCACACACATAAAAGTTGAATTTGGTGGCCTTACACTCATTTCGGGACTTCAATAGGTGTTTGTAACACTTAACTCTAAGTGTTTTCATGTCCCTAAGGTGTGTCCATGTGTCTATTAGTGGTTATATACCCTAAGTGTATTCATATATGTGTTATTACATGTTAAACTAGGATCCGTTTGTGCTCACGACTTCGTTCGACACCCGGTGATCCTATATCAATCTTTCTTTCGAGTTACTCACTTCAGGTGAGTTCATACCCCTTAGTCAACCTTTTAAATGATTTTAAATGCTTTTATGGGGGGGAATACAAGTTGAATTGATAAGTTATTATATCAATCACATGTGATTAATAACTGTCAATCAAATAGATTTTTGCATGTTAAACTGTTTTATCCGGCTAAAGGTTTTCATATCTTGTTTTCAAATCTCTTTTAAGTACCAAAATCTCTTTTAAATTACCAAGCTTTTATCAAAGTCTTTTAAACTTATATTCTTGATAGATTCATGTCTATATAGATATAGTTATATAAGTAGGATTTGAAGGACTTAGGACTGATAACCCGCTTTATTTCATGTTCCTTGTTTGGTTGTGGACTTAGAGCATCCGGTTATTTGTCCGAGTGTTGTTGAAATCCTAGTTATATATTATGTATATCTGGTTAGATGTTAATACTCTTATTCCAGTTCAACACCTTTGGGTAGCAAAGGCATCTAGATAACCTCTCGAGTAAACTATAATAGGTATAGTTTAGAAACCAACTATAACTTTCATGAAGGAGAACTTAGTTATCTCTATATTCTGAAAACTTATACTTTTAGTAAAAAGAAAGGTTTATAGAAATCAAAACACGAGATACATCCTCATAACGCGGATTTCACCGTTGTCGAGTGGTAACCAGAGTCTCCTGGAGGGAGAGCGGGCATTGTGTGTATAGATCTATACGGGACAGACCATCCCACATCCTGACTGCTAGCCACAGTCCCGGCCGACCAAGCCAAGGGGTGACAAATGTCACATTCATTTCGACGCCAGCAGGTCGTCGTATTTACATCCGTCAATCAGTATGGTTACGAGTATCTTTACATTTACCTTATAATTCATGGCTTTAAGGTAATAAGTGTTATCACGGTATTTTTCTACATATAAAACCCTCATAATATATTTTCCTAGTTATACACTAGGCCACATTTTAAACCTTTAAACTAACCTACTTAGGATTAAAGGCTATTCTAGACTCTCCGAGGTGTATTGTTCACTTAATACCGTCTGGAGTCTGTATTTTCATTCACTTAGACTCTCCGAGGCGTATTGTTCACTTAATACCGCCTGGAGTCTGTATTTCATTCACTTAGACTCTCCGAGGCGTATTGTTCACTTAATACCGCCTGGAGTCTATACTTCATTCCTTTACTCTCCGAGGCGTATGGTTCATTCGATACCACCTGGAGTCTATGTTTTGTTCACTTTTAGTCAGCAGCGTTACTGCTGAGGTAAAATAGTATTTTCCCTATTACTTTTGCTTGTGATCTTCTCACATATTCCTTAAAGTATAAACTATATTTTGATAATGATAGTACCTTTAGGGGAAAAATACTCTTTAAACATAAAACAGTTGAGTTTTGGTAGAAAACTACCTTTATTAGAAAATATAGGATTTTTTGGGAGAAATACTAATACTCTGTAAAATCATATCACCATCATCTTATGAGATTATTTTGAAGAAAACATGTATTTATATCAATGTCATTAAAATACTTATGAACTCACCATCATTAAAATACTGATACTCTCTTTCAAAATAACTTATATTCTCAGGTTGTCAGTAGACAGGTATACTCCGGGAGCTTTTGTGAAGACATCCTTGTACCGAGCTGCATTTTATGTTATTCTCTGTATTTACTTTTGATGTTGTTGCTAAATGTAACCTATGTAAAATTATTACTATTAATGCAATGGTTGTTATACTTTGATTACTATATTGCATATGTTGTGATACTTGACATGACGTCCTCCACCCCAGAACGTTTCCACCGTTTCGGTTTTGGGGTGTGACAAGTTCTGACAAATCTTTGTGTTCTCAACAAAATTTGCGTCTGTATATATATATATATATATATATATATATATATATATATATATATATATATATATATATATATATATATAAACAACTTGTGCCGCATGTCATTTTTTTAGAGTATTAATTAAATTTATCTTTTATTCTCATGTCGACACGTCACAGCCTTACATATTTTTCTCTATTAATTCAAAATTTTAAATTAAAATAAATCAATATATGTATTAATTTTGAAATTTGAAATTTGAATTAAATTATGAGATTTCCTAATAAATATTCAAAATCCAACGAGATTTCCTAATATATACAAAAACCACATATACAACTATTTAGATTATATATTTTATTATTACATTTAAATTTATAAACTTTATTTTTTTGACATATATTAGCAGAATCTCAAATCTATTTTTACATACTATACTCTCATTCGTTTTGTCATATGTAATTTTGTAGCTATAAAATTAATGTTTTTATAAACTCGTGCTTTCCAAGAGTCTCTAACTTAGTGTGTGTGTGTGTATATATATATATATATATATATATATATATATATATATATATATATATATATATATATATATGACTTACTATTATTCATATTGTGAAACTGAGCAGATTCATAATGTGAATATGAGCAGATTCACAATATGAATCTGAACTGAAATTTCATTTTTTATATCAATATGAATTTATGTTTTAAAAAATACAAAAGAAATATGAATTTGAACAGATTCACATTGTTAATCTGAGCAGATTCACAATGTGAATCTGAACTGAATTTTCGATTTTTTTAACATCAATATGAATCTATGTGTAAAGTGTACCAAAAAATATTTATTTTGATATATTTCTTTAGTTTTTTTTCGATAAAAATAGACCTTAACTTTTCAAAAAAATAAAAATAAAGAGTGAAGTGGGTTTTTTGAAAAAAAAATTATTTTTTATATATTAATATGAATCTCTATGGAAAGAGGACGAAAAATCATGAACAATGATATATTCGATTTTTTTTCGATAAAAAACATGACCTAAAAAAATTAAACTAAAAAAAGTGGCTATTGTTATAATCTGATGCATGTGCGTCCATTTTAAAAGTCTACAACCATTCTTTTTGCTGTTGATCGCTTTAAATTCTGACGCTTTGGATTGGTTCCTTGGTTTCTTCATTTACAATGGTTCTCTAATATATATATATATATATATATATATATATATATATATATATATATATATATATATATATAATGGTTCTCAAATAAAAACCATTAAGAGTTAGGCACTCTAAGAATCATTTTTTTATCTTATTATTAAGAGTATTTTAGTTGATTCTAATTATTTTATTATTTTTATGTTTTGATAAATGGGCAAAAACAATAAGGGCTTCATGGTAATTGTTAGAAATTAAACTTAAAACTCATTATTATGTATCAGATATAAAACACCCAAACCTTCAAACTCTGTCAAGCTCTCTCACCAAACTGGAAGAACAAACCAACCTTACCACCAACCACTTCCATCAGATCCACTTGCTCCGGCTGGTTCCTGATCTACATTTTCAGCTTCAGGTCTATGATTGTCGCCACTAGATCTATGATTTTATGTTCCAGATCTAAAGCTCTGACAAGCGACAAAGATCTTCCACTCTCTCCAACGATCATCATCGTTGTTGTCGTCGTCGTCTGATCTTCGGTGAAACACCATCATATCCGATGTCTCTTTCGATTTCTCTCGCCTCATTCTCTTCTTCTTTGATCTTTGTTGAAAAACTACCAGATTTGATGCAATAGTGATGTGTTTTGGGTTAGATATCCAGTGAAACATTATCGTATACTTCGCACCAGAGCTGATTCACACTTGATCTATCATCATTGTTTCCTCCGCTGCAAGATTTGGAGTTGGCATGGCTTGAATATATGAAAGTTTGGTGGCTTGAAAGAAATTGGAAACAATGCCCAGAAAAGGCTATTTGAGGCCCAGAGAAACGGGATACTCAGGGAAACATACCTAGGAAGGAGAAATGAAATCAGGTTGAATGGAAGATTCGAAGGATCTGAAGATTACATCAGAAGGAAAAGCTATGTTGGCTTTGAGAGACTGCATATATTCATCATCAAAGGAATAGACCTCATCGTAGGTCAGGATCCCCTGATCAATGAAGTCGTTCTTAGGAGGGGCAATAATGCTGGCACGAGAACGGGTTGCCTTCTTGCCCACGACCAGAAAAAAGAGGAAAACAAAAGGAAATGAAGAGAAAGAAATTACCTATTAAGTTGGATGGAAGTGATCGAGGTCAAAGAAATTAAGTCAGTTGCTCCTATTTAATCTAAGTGACAGAAGAGAGAGAGCATGATTTAACTAAGCAATGATGCTTATGGAACGGATAAAACCTATCCAATTAGGGTTTGAAATTCAAATTTCTAATCTCTTTTATTTTTTAAATTACAACTTTAAATATTTTAAAATAAACCTTAATATTTTGCAGGTATAATTTCGGGGCAATTGTTAGGGACAGGATCCCATAATCATATTCATGATCCTTAATATTCTTGAAGTCTCAGGATCCTTAAATATATTACATGATCCTGATTACTATCACTAATATTTCCTAACAATTATAACGGTTATATTCTACTTTCTTTTTCTCATATGTGCAGAATTAGTCAACACAAGACTTATTCTCAATGGAGAATCACTTTAACCAAGCTTAAGACCCGGGAATACCAAGTCAAACAACGTGCAAATACTTGTTCAAGGAGGATCCCGAAAATCTCGGACTTCTTGCTGATTAGCTTAGACTACAAATAACACATGTAGATCACCCACTACACACACGATTAGCTTGACTAATATACTTGTACTCGTGTTACCTTCATCATCTTTGTAATCTTTGATTTAAATCAAAAGAACACAACAAGGCAGGTGATCATTATGACCTCCCAATGTTTTATATCGGAGATCCTATAAAGGATCAAGGTCTTTCCTTGTAACTCACTTGTCTCACTTTGATCATTATTCTACACTTACATTACACTAACACCACAACCTCTCATAGAATTTGTTCGAATTGCACTTGATCGATTATTAACCAAAACAAACGGGTATTTGGTGGAAACCGGAATACCCATCCAAGTAATAATAATGTGTTTTTCCCGCTAACCTTTCCAACATTTGGTCAATGAAGGGAAGTAGGAAATGGTCTTTTGGGTCGAGGCATTGAGTCTTTTATAGTCTATGTAAACTCTCCATCAACACGGGTGGGGACTAATTCCCCTTGATCATTTTATGTAACAATAATACCCATCTTCTTTGGTACAACTTGGACCAGGCTTACCCACTTGCTATCCGATATAGGATAGGTCATTCCCGCTTTCAACAACTTCAAATTTTCCTTCTTCACAATTTCCATCATTGGAGGGTTCAAACGCCTCTGAGCTTCTTGGGAAGGCTTGTAATCTTCCTCCATAAGGATCTTATGCATAGAAAGTGAAGGACTTAAGCCTTTAATGTCAGGTATAGTCCACCTAATAGCTTCATTTTATTCCTTTAATATAGTGACAAGCCCTTCTTCTTCCTTGGTTGTCAATTTGGTGGAAATGATCATGGGAAAGGTCTCTTTCTCTCCAAGATAAGCAATTTGAGATGCTCCGGTAAATTCTTGAGCTCCAAGTCAGGTGCCTGCATAATAGAAGGAACAAGTTTCTCATTAGGAATCGATAATATCAACTTTGGAACATCACACCTCATTTTATTCTTTTGATCCATGCAAGATACAACTTCCATAATCTCTTTATCATTTTTGAATTCTTTAGAAAGCTTTTCCACTCCATATTTTTGAAGATTCCTATCTAGAACTAAGGCTAACACATCGAGATTAGATAAATCAAAACACTTTTCAGTTAATGGTTCAATGACATCCACAAAGTTCAATGATGAAATATCACTTGAATATCTCATGGCATAATAAATATTAAAATTAATCACTTCACCATCAAACTCCATGGACAATGTACCATCAGAAACATCAATTTTTTTCTGGGCTGTTTTCAGAAAAGGGCCTTCCTAGAAGGATTCAACTCAAATTTGGTGAGTCATCGTCATCCTTGTCAAGAACATAAAAATCTGCTGGAAATACTAGTTCATTCACTTGAATTAACACATCCTCTAGCACACCTTTTGGATGTACTAAAGATCAGTCAACCAATTGGATGATTACCCCAGTATTCTTCAATGCGCCAATATTTAAAGTTTTAAAAATAGAATAAGGCAAAACATTGATAAAAGCTCCAAGGTCTAGCATAGCTCGCAATACATGAAGGTTACCCAGTTTGCAAGGAACCGTGAAAACACCTGAATCCTTACATTTTTAGGTAATCTTTTCTGTAGCACTGCAAATACATCCTCACTTACTTTAACAGTTTCATTCCCTTTTAACTTCTTCTTAGATGTGCATAATTCCTTAAGGAATTTAGCATACCCAGGGACTTTTTTGATGGCATCAACGAGAGGAATATTTACCTCAACCGTTCTAAACATCTCCATGAATTCATTATCATATCTCTCTCTCTCTCTCTCACTTTGATTTGTTCAATCTTGTAAGAAAAAGAGGTGGAGTAACTTTCACATCAACATGTATTGGATTTAAGGATGCTTTTGATTTCTCATATTCTTTCTCTAACTCCATTTCTTCACCTTCCTCAACCATGATTGGACCGTCGTATTCTTTTCCATTCCTCAAACTTATGGCACATACGTTAAGCTTTGGGTTCTTCATAATTTGTGTGGGTAGTTTGCCTTGTGACTCCAATTTACTCACAAAAATGGCGAGTTGAGTCATTTGTTGCTCCAAAGTTTTGATAATCTCCTTGATCTCATTTTGAAATGATTGAGTACTTGTAGCTAAACGCTTGACAATGTCTTCCAAATACATTCCTCAACCGCTTGAACTACTTCCTTGTTGCATGTTTTGAGGTTGGAACTGAGATTGATGGGGCTGGACGTTTGGTTGATAGTTTGGTTGATGATGTATTTGGTTTTGAAATGGAGGTCTAGGTTGATAACGTGGTGGCCTTGGCTGAAAATTAGCATTAGGTTGGTGCCAATTTGGATTGCTTCTTGGCTGGAAATTTCCTTGTTGTTGACTAGAAAATCTCTTGGCTTGAATCGGCTCGATATCTTCATGTAACATCGGGCACATATCAGTAAAGTGTCCAACTTGGGTACAAATACTATAGGGTCTAACTTTTGGTGGTTGTACACCTTTGTCCTTAGCAAGCATCATTACAACTTTAGTCAAATCAGAAAGTTGACTCTCAATTTTTGGGGTAGAAATTTCTTTAAATCCTTTTGGTGCATCACTGTACCATTCTTCTTCTTGAGTTGTATGCTTGGACTCTTCTGCCATATTCTTGATAAGAGCTCTTATTTCTGTAGGGGTTTTCTTAACTATTGATCCACCACTTGATGCATTGAGCAATCTTCTCTCCCAAGATGACATCCCTTCACAAAAATACTACAGTTGGTACTCTGCAATTCTATGCTTTGGGCATCTTGAACACAACTTCTTGAACTGTTCCTAATAAGTGTGCAATACTTTTCTTTTTTGTTTTTTGATACCAATAATTTCCCCGCGTAAGGTTGAAGCTCTCATTTCTGGAAAATATTTGTCCAAAAACATTCGTGCAAGATCATTCCATGTTGTGACTGACCCCAGTGGCAAGCGATATAACCACTCTTTGGCTGAATCTTGTAAAGCAAAGGGAATTCCAGTAACTTTATTTGATTTCGGTGACCTCAAGTGGTTTCATTCCCATACAAACAATATGAAATTCCTTAAGGAATTTGTGTGGGTCTTCATTCTCAAGACCACGGACTGAAGGTAACAAGTGAATGAGTCTGAATTTGAGTTCAAAGTTTATTGATGCAGGATAATTGATTGTGACAACTGGCAAAGTTGGAGTCGACCAAAGTCAAAGAGTGCAATAGAACATAGAAAGCCAAGAGAGCATGTTTATATAAGTTCATATGTATATACACTTTGACAACCATGTTGGAATGAACCAGTGAAAGGCAAATAAAGTCAACAAGCCATCAAGGAATCAAAGGAATCAACACAATTCAAAACAACAAGTCTAAAAGCATGAAATTGTGAACTACTTTAGCGATTTCGATTTTGGGAATCTTGGAACACTTTAGGACCAAAATCAATTTGCATTTAGGATACTAGGACCAAAATCAACTGCTTTATGAATGCTAGGACCGAAATCACCTTTCTTAGGTGATACCATGACTGAAAAAAATAGTTTAAGGCCCATTAAGGACCAAAATCAACTATTATGAGTGTATACTAGGTGATTTCGGTCATACCTTTCCCGTAATCACCCTTTGTTAGGCCGAAATCCTCCTTTAATATCTAGATATTTAGCCACTTGATTGGTGGATACTCTTTCCAAGATGATAAGGTACACTAACCTAGGTAAACATCACTTCATCTCATCTATTCCTTTCATATATAATCACGATTTTAAGTCTCATTCAACACTTCCCAGTGAAACTTATTCATCTCATTTCTCTCAACCTTCATACATTCCCAAAGAACCTCTTCAAACCTTATCCCAAAAAGCAATTCTTCAAAGTTTTCCTAAGGATTTTAAAGTAAGTATTCTTCATTAATCTAGTGTTTTATACAACACTTTAATTGTTATTTCAACTAATCTACACACAATATTGTGTGTTAATACCATTAGGATACAAACACTACCGCGCTTTCTAACTCGAAGATCATCGTTCTTACCTCGTTATCTAGCCAAGAACACAGTCAAGGTGAGTTCATACGCCCTCAATTTTTCAAAGCTTTTTCTATGTTTTAGGGGGGGGGGGGGATACAAGTAAAGCACAAGAAATCTTGTGTTAAAAATAAAATTATGATTTCACTTATTTTACTACCGATTGTACAAAAATATTAAAGCACACAAAATATCTTTACCTCAATTTCATAAATATACAAATAGCTTATTATGTTTTTCTTATACTTTATGTACACTTTACGCAAAAATGTTAAATAACGTTACTACCAAACTTATAAACTCTTACATGCAAAGTTGTTAAAAATACAAAGGTTGTTCATTTCAATAGAACATATATTATAAACTATAATAGGTATAGTTTATGGGTCAGTTTACAATACTTATACACTTGGAAATTTCTATGGAAAAGTTACAATTTCATTTACTAAAAGGTTTTCAGTTCATTACTTGTAAACTCGTTGAAGCAATAAATTGTGAGACACGTCTTCAAGTACTTACCTAAGTACCGAAAAAGTCCTGAGTTATAACCAGAGTCTCTTGTAGGGAGAGCGATATATTTATGTATAGATCTATATGAGACTGACAATCCCACACCGTAAACTGTTAGCTACAGTTGGACCGGCAGGTCTAGGGTGACAAATGTCGTTAACGTTTCCGACGCCTGAAGAACGTCATGTTCAGGCCGACTGGGTCATAGTATGGTTATAGGAACTCACATAGAGAAAACAACGACACATTTACGTAGTAATGTATTTTCAAACAGTCTTATTGGAGTACAAACTTTACATTTTGTTTAACGGTGCAAACATACCTTCAGCTAGTTTTACTTAATAATAAAACTACCTTACATGAATTTCCAATACAACTACAGTACACTATTTTTCTAGTACAGTGCAATTTACATTTCTGAAAGGAGCTATAATGTGAACTCTATGATTACTTAGCGTATACATTAGGGTTATGTATAACTAAGATCCTATAGGCATTAGAATGTGTGATTCCGCCTTAGATCTTGTTCCTTGTTTGGTTGTGGGCTTAGGGAAGAATCACCCATTCGACTGTCCGTTCGATCTTGATTATATATAACTTGTATACACTAAGTGATTATAGGTGGAACCAATATGGGTCACCCCACTTACATAAATTAGAACTTCGTATTACAAATTTTAAGCATAAGAAACTTATACACTTTGGTCTTAGAGTACTAAGACTACAATTCTTATATAAAGAAAATATTGGATTTTCTAGAAGAACACAATAATGTTTTCAAGGAACAAAGAACATACTTTTTCATAAAAAATGCTTATGAACTCACCAACTTAAATGTTGACACTTTTTCAAACCACTTGTATTCTCTAAAAAATTAGTAGACATGTACCCACACATGTTTCAAGAAGACGGAGCATAGTAGTGTCAAGTCTTAGTTTTTACTATAGTTTTGGTGTCAAACAAACAATGATTTGAACCCAATGTAAATTATATATTTTCAATATGATGGTTGTATTGCTTTGATTACTATATTTCAATTGTTATGATACTGTACATGACGTCATCCGCCCCCGAACGTTTCTGTCGTTCTGGTTTGGGGGTGTGACATATTGATATCACAGCATTGTTTATAGTGAACTAAGTATATCAAACCATATAAGATATATAACTATAAATACAATGGGGCTAAAACACTCTGACCAAGAGTTATACTTTAAAAATATAATAATATTTTATAGAAGTAGACATACATACGTACATACTAGATCAGTGTCATAATACGAACAAAACAAAAGTATTAAGATAAGTTGGACACTACAATTAAACCTTGGTGTATGTAATCAGGTCTGGGATGAATATAGCCTGATCAACTACATTTATCCGAGAGGTGACTAGCGTATGCCTGGGAATAGTTGTGGTGAGCAACAAGTCTAAAACTTACCAACTCTATATACCAAGAAACTCTAGAACCAAACATAAAGCTTAAAATACTATAGGAGTATTTTATGGTACTATAAATAATTCATGTGAAAACTAAAGACCCTTACTGGCAGGTCTATAATTACTTAGTGTATACGTTAAGGTTATTTATAATTAAGATTTTATAGACTTAGAATTTGTGATTTCTCTTTACTTCCTCTTCCTTATTTGGTTGTGGTCTTAGAGTAAGATCACTTATTCGAAGGTCTATTCGATCTTAGTTATATATACAACTTGTATACACTACGTGATTATAGGAGGACCCGGTAAGGATCACAACATAAAAATTGTTATTAGAAATGCTTCTATTAATCTCATAGATTCGTTATATACCCCTTTTCTCGCACAAACGACATATCTAGATATCACACCCACGAGGAACAAAGAACACCATATGGATGCCATGCCTACAAGAAGATCAGGAAAACAATACAGACCACCTATACCCTTTGGAGGAAAAGATAGTCACCATGAGACAGCAAATCCTTGCAGCTAAAACTAGGGTAATCATAGTAGAACAGAGAGCAGAGGAGACCACTCGCAAGACGTGCAAGATGGAAGGACACCATATGTGTCACTTTACTAACTAATAAACTAATATAACCTAGTGAGTTTGTTGAGATAAAATCTCTAATGATCGAAAGATTCAAACAGGTAATAGGAAACAAGAACACAAGAATGGATCAAAATATGTTGAATGATTCAAAGTCATGCCTCAGAAGAACTCGATAAAGAATTGCTACTGTAGAGGCGTGTAGGGTTACAAGACTATTATCCAAGATTACAAAACACGGTGCATGCATGCACCTTAAATAGTTAAACCCTAATAATTAATGAACAGGTGGACAGGCCCAAACCCGATTACATAATGAACAAAACAAATAAGCCCAATGAAGCAACACATATCCCAACAATCTCCCCCTTTGCGTCTATTGAGGCAGGAGGCTCTTCACTGCTGTATCTTCTTCGTGGTCTTGAAGAGCTTGGGAATGACTGCGAGAAGATGCATGCAAAACGCAATGTACCAACGAATCATATCTGAGTAATTCTTCTTCGTAGCTTCGTCATTTAGTTTACATTGACCTGTGATGTCCAAAATGAACTCCAAGCAAACTGTAGAGAACAGATGCTTCTCAAGCACTGCGAAGAGGCACTTTTGCAAGTTACCTCCTGAACCACGATGAAACATTACGGTCCAGTTTTCTTTTCCAATCTTCCCCATCTGCATCCTATTGATATCTTTCATCTTGCCAGTAAGGGGAGCAGTGGGTTTCCTCTTCAGAACTGACGCGATCTTAATGTCAAACTTCGCCACTTCATAGATGTACGAAATCAGCATTCGCTTTATGTGCCCCAGAACAGGTTCGTACTTCTTTTCTTCTCTCAGAAGGAAATGCAATAAAACGATCCAATCATAGGGATTTAGGCATGGTAGATCAGCCAAGTAAAACTCATGAACAATACTTTCGGATCCTCTTGTTGTTTTGAATTTGACATTCACGAAGCTCCCTGTTTCAATTTGCCTTATGATCTTCACATCGGTAATCTTTTGTACACTCTAGGTGAGGTATTGAGGCTTGGCATGGGACAAGTAGAACTCCATTAAAGATTTATCAACATTCGCATCTGATGCTGGATCATTCATATTTGCGTCAAAACTGCAAAAGAGAAATGCTTTTGGAGTGATAGGCATGTCAAACTGAGAATCCTACGAATTCTCCAGATCAAAGGAAGCTACAGGTTCCAGCCAATGCATACTCGGATTATCGACAACCTCATTGATGATTTGCTCCAAGGTCCATGGTGGAAACAAAGTCTTTCGACTTTCCAAAGTGACCTGATCTTCGCGTTCTTCTCGCTCCTTAGCTTCGGCCTCTCTCGCAATGCGAGCATTTTCATCTAGAAGTTGATCACGATTCTTTCGCTTTAGCTTATCAGCTTCACTTTCTTCTTCATCATCACTGTTCACCGGTTTCTCTTTGCCTTTGGAACCCGAAGCTACATTAACCTTCGGTTCACTGGAGATTTTCGGCTTTTGCTCATCATGACCAGATGCATCAGTATTATCCTTCGGAGGTTGCTGAGATGGTTCTTTTGATGATTCTCCCCCTTGTTTTGGAAGGACGGAAGACTCCGAAACACCCTCAATTCGATTAAGCATGGCAAGAGCAGGACGAAACTTTTCAGCCCAATGCCTTCGAATAGAGATTGGAAGTATAGGGTCATGCTGTAATGCCCGTGTTTCTAGGCTAGGCATTAATATTGACGTGATAGTCTAGGTTAACCTTTGTGACTCATTTTGAAGAAATGAAAAGGAATTATGTGAATATTATGTGTTTTATGCTTAATTACTAGGAGTTAATTAATTAAGAATAAAAATGAGCATTGAAAATAAATATTAGATAAAGCCCATATTTCTTAAGAAAGTTGTAGTGGTCATGACAAGGATTACGGATATATAAAGAATGCTGAAATCCGAGTTATAACGAAAAAGTTATGACCTGTCGAAGTTTAGCGATAAACCGGCACGGTGCCGAATGTCGTAAAAAGTGAGTTTTTGATAAACTACTTTTTAGCCTTAGTGATCTAAACGAAACTTGTAGTGTTCGTTAAACCGAGAGTAGGTATGAAAAGAACGCCCAAATCTGACTTCGTATGAGGAAGTTATGATTTTTCGAAGTTTCAGCTTAGCAGTAGACAGCTAAAAACTCGAATTTTAGATCGAGTGATTTTTAGCCGACACGACCTAAACAAGAATCGAAGGTCTCGTCATTAGTAGCACAACGGTAAAAAGTCTGACGAAAACGGACGTCAGATGAAGAAGTTATGAATTTTTAACGGATTTCCTATCCCGGTCTGTTAAAAATAATAATATAAAAATTAAAGTCAAAATTAGCCGACGAAGTCTAAACGAAAGTTGTAGAACGTAATTTTACCTACGCGTGCATATAAAGAACGTCAAAAATGGAGCTCGTATGCGAAATTTATGGATTTTAGAAGTTTTGGCGCGAAAATCGAGAAAAAATCCCCAAAACCGAAGAATTTCGCACACGTGGACTTCGGCCACGTGTCCTCGCTTCGCATCCGACGCGTGTCCGGAACCTGCTGAGTCACCGAAGCCACCTGGCGAGGCGTGTCATGTTCTTCTCGAGTCCGAGGTTCGGTCCAATAGGAGGCTGCCCCGTGTCCGATCTCGGTGTGTCATCAGCAACGTGTCCGAACCGAGGAGCAGTCCGAAGCGGTCCAATCAGAAGCCTCCAGCGAGGCCCTCGCAAGCGCAGCCCATGTGCGAGCACCTGCGCACCCTCGCCTACGGATCCCACTCTTCTAAGCCGACCTTCAGACCCTATAAATAGAAGGGTATGCGAACCCTCCCGGTTACTTTTGAGATTTTGCCATATTTAGCCCATTTTTCCATATTTTCTTCATCTTAACATTCCCTAAAGCCCCGGTATCGATTATAACCCCCGGAATACGCCACGAAGTGCCCGAGAAGCCCGAAAAATTTATCTTTACGGTTTCGAAGCCCGACCCTCGCAGAGCCCGGTTTCTCAATAAAACTCCCGGTTTTATTAGAAACGATCGTTTTAGGAAACGAATTGCTGCCCGATTTTCATTAAATCAGGTGATTGTGTAGTTACTTTCACCTTACACATAGATATGAAGTATTTTACATAAAATACGTGCTGTGTGAATATATATTGTTTGTTTATTTGAGATGGGTGTTGAAGGAATGATTTATACAAGTTTTTAAATAATTTAAACTGTATATGTATTTTTATCTACGAAAAATGTTGGGTAAAACATGGGTAGATGAAATAGTGGGTGTGATGAAAGGTGAGTTGGATAGATGAGATGATCAGTGATAGAGATCATAAGTTGAGAGTGAGTGGTGAAATGAGATCATGAGTTGATAGTGAGGGGTGAAGCCCTTACCCAAACGTATGGCGTGAGTGGTGCAATATGAGAAAAGCCCTTACCCAAACGTGGGCCCCCGTCATTCAACAGAGTATGGATGACAACCATGGACTATTCTAGACAGTCTGTGGAACACTAGCAGGCCCGCAACCTGTAGGTGTAATGAACTATATGTTCATTTGCTGTACTCTAAAAACCATTGACATGTATTGCAGGGGGGAATACCTGTAAATAATATTGTCGATAAATGAGAGCTATGGACTTAGCACATGTTGAATACACCTTGGCAGCTATGGACGTAGTGCCCGTTGTATAAACCCCGGTGACGAGGTGACTTTGTGTCTATTCCTTAGGATGAATCCTTAGGAACGAGTGATAGTTGATTCTTAGGGTAAATCCTTAAGAAATAAATAAGATAATGGGGTTGGGGTAATTCGGTTGATTGATTGATGTTTAAGCATATTAAATTATGTATTGTGGGTTGAAAACCCTATATGCTCACCAGGCTTCCAAGCCTGACCCACTCAGCTTTTTATATTACAGGTAGTGGACCCCGAGCATAGTCGGATGATGATGATGAGTGATTTTGGATTATAGGCCAGTAGTTATAAATAACTGTTGTAAGGCTTATAATGTCTTGTTTATGCTTTTGATCTGTATCGGAACATGACATCCCGAGGTTTTGATATAAAAGGAAATTATATATTTCTTAAAGAAAGGTTTTGACAAACTTTTATCATATTTTGTTTTGGGGACCAATTCCGCAACATCTTTTATAAAGATTTCTCTGATTTGATTTTAAAAAACATAAATTAAATCGGTCTTTTCTGGCCGAGAAATTAGGGGATGTCACACATGCGAATCAAGAATGTTGGAGAGCAAAGCATTGACATCACTAACATAGCTTTTAATAACAACTCGTTCAGACTGAAACTCTTTGATTTCTTTGTTTGCTTGGGCGAGCTTGGCAACGTGTACTTTGACTGTCATTGTATGGGCAACAAGCTTGTCCATAATAGTGCTTTCAACTGCCAGATCTTCAACAAGCTTATCGATTTTGGTAGAGATGGAGGTTTGTAACTCAGTGTGATCTGATAGCAGATCGGTGCGAACCTACACCAGAGCTTCCTTTTCTTTTCGTAGTGAGGTGTGAAGACCCACTATCTCCTCATTCGCCTTAGATGTATTGAACTCAGCAGAAGTCTGTAAGGTCGTCATAAAGGTCTGAGCTTCAGAGAGGAGTTTTTCGACTTTTTCAGTCACCTCTTTGCACATAGCAGTTGAATCAAAAACTACTTGATTTGCCTTGTCGAGATTCGCCTGGTGTTCTTTTTTCATGGCCTGGAAAAACGCTTCAACTGCGGCCATAGAGTAAACATCACTGGTGGAAGCTTGAGAAGTAATAATCAACGAATCCAGCTTTTCGTTGATAGTCTTGAACTGTTTTTGAGTAACAGGGGCATCATCATCACTATCCTCTTGAACTCTGAATGGACTGAACTGAAAGGATTCAAAACCAAACCCATCTCCTTCGAAAAATGTATCTGCATCGTCTTGTCATAGAGGAGAAAGAGGAGGTGTTGAATGACTAACAGTGAAACCCGAAACCCCTACCCCCACATCAAATGCGTTGATAGTGACATAGGTTCATTGGTCGTGGTAGTGGTGGTAGAATCGGTAAAAATAGGTGGGGGTTGCGAAACGCCTAATGAGACAGAAGGGCATTGAGAAATAGAGATTGGTGTGGAAACAGTGGCAGTAGGAGAGGGAACAGAGTCATTGTCAAAGAAGTCATCAATAATATGAACTAAGACAATAATCTGAAAGGTTACCTCTGGGTTCGTAGAAATAGGCTGCGAAACTTCAGGATTTGAAGTAGCAGCAGTGTCTTTGTTGTGAATTGTGTCATCCTCTAGAATGCGAACATCAGAGTGGGTAGCAGATTGCGAATCTTCGCTTTGACTGGGAGTTGTAGATTTAGGCTTAGGAGCTGACTTATCTGTCTTTCGCTTCTTTGGTTGGTTAGGACCAGGTACAGATGAGCCAATTTGTGCCTTTCGTTTCTTGGGGTTGGTAACTATTGTGGAAGTACCTTCTTTCATAACTTTCTTCTTTCCTCCTTTCTTAGGCTTATCAGCCTCTTCCAACACTGTTCGCATCTCATCAGTTAAAGGACGAAAGCCTGAAACTGGATGTTTCCTGTAAGCCTCAAGAATCTTTATTGCAGCAGGAACAACCCTAAACATGGCTTCAGGGATGGAACCAACGAACGATAATTTGGAGTTGTCAACAATGATGAAATTCGTAGTGTGAAAGATCGAGATAGCAGACACGAACAAATCTTTCATCACCGAAATTTAAAGCTTCTCAATTGCTCGTTGAACAACGATCGTCCAAAAGCGAGCACATGAAATTTCACTGTGTCGGTTTGTAGAATGGGTACTTTGGACTAATTGAGCCCAAAGAACAGCCCCAAAATTTATGTTAACTCCTGTGTAGATCCCGTACATGATGGTCATGAATAGTTTACAGGCACAATCAGAGCCAGTCACACGCTCAGAAAAGCTCTTGAATAATAGAGTGAAAAGCCCATTCAATTGAGGTGGCAGATTGGGTTTCCTAAACTTTGAGATGGTTGTTAGGGTTTCTTTGTATCCCATTTGATAGAACATCTCCATGACGACAACGATGGTGATGGAATCAGGGTATATCATATCATCGGTCGGAGCAAGCCCTAGCAAGGAGCAAAATCGAGACTTGGTGAGTGAGGTTTTCCTGTTGTGAACTTCAAAGGTGATCCGTTGTTCTTCCTTGACGTAGCAAGCAGATGAGTAAGCCTTTAACAGGAGAGACATCGAAACAATCTCTGATGTGGTCAAAGCTTTAAATAGTGGTGAGTATTTTAAACATTTGACAATGGGTAGGATGTTGTTGTCGTACTTGAGAGGATCAAGATCCAAAATCAAGTTTTGATTAGGCTTGATAGCGAGAAGTGTCGACTGTGCAGATTGATCTTGAACGGAAGGGGTTACAGATGAACCAGCCATTGTTGATTTCTTAGAGAAGAAGATGAACAGTAGAGAGGTTTAATTGTCAGAACTCTTTGAGGGTTTTGAAAGCAGTATTAAGAGTTGAATCGCCAAAATCATTTTATACGATTTGATCGGAGAGATAAATCTGGATGTATGATGTATCGGTTACTGAAACGTCGCCTAAAAAGACACGATGTGACAACTGTTGTGTCAGAAAAAGATGGCAGACGGCGGATAACCATGCACAGGTTCAAATTTCACGTGCCCATTTCAAATCTTATCCATCAGAATAGCCGTGTCAGTTTCTCCCTTTCGCAGTTAAGTTGCATACCAACTTTCGCATTTAGATACGAGCTTTCACTTTTAAGTAAACTTGAGGTGAACTGCGAAACTGAAAATAAATGTGAGTGCCACAAACCAGATTTTTTGGAAATTCACAAGGATCTTCGTGCAAGAGTGTGCCAAAGATAAAGAAATAAAGCAAAGCATATGTGTGGGATTTTAGTGATGTCTTGTTTAAGACACGAAACAGTGGATCCCGGGCAAAGATCTCTTTCTTCGAAGTCAAATGAGACTAAGAAGTGTCAGTATGGTACCCCGTTGAATGACGATCATCTGTTTATTAAGAAACAGTGAAAGGTATCTTTTTAAAGGTTTTAATGGGTAGTTCTATCTCCAACGAAACTACGAAACTTGATATAAGTCCGAAAGTTCGAATGGAGTACTTGTTTGACCAGTGTAGTCAATTGAACAAGTAGGTTTTGGAATTATTTTAAGTAACATGGATTCGCTTTGAAATCTCAAAAAAAAAAATTAAAATAAAAACAGTATCTATTTGGTAGAAATGTCTTAGGTCCAGAGCATTTCATTAAGATCTCGCAAAAAAAAAAAATGAGATTTGTTGGTACATACCACGAAAGTGGAGTTTCGTTAATTCCATGGTGAAGAGTCTAGAACATGTAAATTGTTCACCGTCAATTCGTATAAGTGTGTTGGATTTTGGGTTTTATTCAATTCGTGGTGATAACGAATTAAAGATCATAAACACAGAAGTTGTGTAACCATAAACCTCAGTGGTAATAACTGAGAGTCTCGAGGGTTACATTGGTGAATGCGAAAGTAGTGGAGAAAAGTATGAGGTGGTGCCAAAGAAAATAGTGTACCTCTGCTATGCGAAAGTGACCAAACAACAAACTCTTAACTCATAATGAGAAGAGTAAGGTAGCTCGAGACTTATGTGAACGAACTACCTTATTGGGAAGAAACGATTGGTGTTATCGAGTCATTAAGGCTTCAACATAGAGTTATTGAGGCTTCAGACAACATGCAACAACATGCTTCTAGGGACACTTAACTAGTGCATAGATAAGAAATTTTATACCTGCCCCAGCATTTGTAATTGAGACAATCAAGAGTCTGGACATGAAACCTGCTCAATAATCCAACGATTTTGAAAAAATTGAAATAAGTGAAATAAGAGAGACGAAAATAAAGAAAATATTTTTGTATTTTGATTTTCAAAAACAAAAGGAAATAAAGTAGAATTAAAAAAAATATATTTGTAATTTTGAAAGAACAATAAAAGTTAAATAAAATAATAAAAAAATAAAACAATAAAAATAAAGCAGAAAGGAAATAAAATAAAATAAAAAAATAAAAAAAAAATATACATAATATACAAAAGGATATAAAACTTTCCAAACCACAAACGAACAGTTGATCATGAGAAACTTCGAGCTTTCGTATGAAGTCGCATGATAAAAGACGGCTACGAATTACTACGAGCGTTCGCATTGATTCGCGGAACAAAAGAAGACTTCGAATTAATGCAAGCATTCGCATGACATCCTATACACTGCGAGTGCGAAAGTGTAACTAAAAGTGAAAGTGTTACTGTGAAAGAGAAAGTGATTTTGGAACGGATTCAACTACCATCATTCCTAAGCCTTGAAGAATGTTATTTAATGTTGATTCCGGTAGGGATTTTGTGAATATGTCAGCTAACTGATCAACAGATTTAACAAAATGTATCTCAACATTACCATCTTCTACATGATCTTCGATGAAGTGATATTGCAATTATCTTATAATTACAATATCAGTCCCCTTAATTTAATTAATCTCTTTTGACCACAAAACTAATTCTAAATTAATTCTTGACCAATATTAATTAAACAATATGATTTCTTTTTTAATATATTATTCTCATTATATATTAGTAAACCATAATAAACCTCTTTCTCCATTATTCATCCAGTCAAGTTGCTTTGGTGAAGACAACCCAAAAAGACCATGCTACTATCGGGTCAAGTATATACCAAATATAGTTATGGGCTTAGACACTAATCCAACAATCTCCCACTTGGATAAGTCTAATAACTATAAATGCAAGTATGACTTCAAAATTTGATTAGCAATCGTAGCTCTCAAAAGCCGCTGTCGAACTCTGACACGTCCTTTAGATAAGGGATCGTATAGTACTCCGTTCTCAAGATATCGTGTGGACAATCACATGGAAAATAGTCATACTTATTGTCCAGCAGTTTGTTTCTCGATCTCTGATTTTCCTGACATTGAACTTAATTGAACACATCAATTCAGTCTTGACCGGGCCCGACACATAAGTCAAATCAAAATCATCAAGGGGCCCAAGATATCGCTTTTACCCTCGTAGAATAAAAGGAACAGATAAACTTCGACTTATATGCTTGTACTATTTACTCATTAAATCGTACACAACAACACGTTTTATAACATCAAGTTATTGATGCGTTTACGCATTATCAATGCACAACCAACTTGTTGTTGGATAAGATGTCTAAGTCCATAACTTATTTGGTATATACTTGACCCGACCCGGCATGGTCCATTTGGGTTGCACTTCACCCAAACTAGTTATGGATAATTTTATGAGAGTTGTATACTTACGATTTATTAATATATTATAAGTTATAATATATTAATATAAAGTCATGTTACCTAATTAGTTTTAATCTTGAATTAATTATGAATTAATTTAGTGATTAAAAGGAAGACTAATTAAATCATGGGCTATTATATTTATATGGTGTGGGCTAATACTCATTTGGGAATGGGCTAAGCTTATATGGAAGTCCATGGATGATCCATGGAGCTTTTACCCATGGATCCTTGGAAGAGGAAAAGACATGGGTTATTAGGGTTTCACCCTAACCATGTACACTATATAAACAAGCTTATGTTGCTTGAAAAAGACACTAATGTATGTGTAAGTGTGGTGGCCAAAATCAAGAGTTAGTATACTCTCTCATACATTTTCCAAGTTTGTGGTGATTTGTGATTTCCATTTGAGGCATTCACATTATTGGTGCTTGGCTCTCAAACTCCAAGGAATCAACAATCAACAAAAGGTATGTAATTCATCTAGTTCTTTTATGGTTAAAAGTACCCCATTCCATGCTAGATAGGTTATAAACCTTGGAAAATAATATTTTGCATGTATTTTAGACAAACATAGATCCAAGGTTTAATAGGGTTGCATGTACACTTAGGAAGTGTTAGAATGCTCAAAACCCAACAGTGGTATCAGAGCCTAGGCTTGTTTGTTTGATACTTGATGCAAAATAGTGATAAAAAGTCGATTTTTTTGCTGTCTGACTGATGAACTCGCCGAGTCCATGGGGGGACTCGCCGAGTTCATGAGTACACTCATCCTACTCGGCGAGTAGGTCCGTGCACTAGGCGAGTAGGAGCCTTAGAATGCAGATTTTCGACTTTTGCTGCTGGAAATGGACTAGAAACATTACCCTAAACTGTTTTGGTGTTTTAAAACTTGTTTTAGTTGGTGTAATGGTTGTTCTAATCCATTTACAATAGCTTATATCAAAATTTCATGCTTTGTATGTGTTCATATAATTCTTGAAACTTTGATGATCATGTTCATGTTCTTATGAATTTAGAAGATGATAGGAATTATTTGCTGAATTGTTTAGGATTAATTCTTGATCATTTATGTGTTTTAATGGAGTCCATAATTTGTCCTCAAGTTATGGATATCCAAAGGTCACTTCTTTTAAACACACACTTAAAACACATAAGTTACATGGAAATGAAGAGTCTTCATTTTTATGAACCTTTAATTCATAAGTTATGAAATGAAAAGTTTTGAATATTTTCAAAACTTGTCCTCAAGTTTTGGAATTTATAAAGTTACACACAATTTAATATACTTTAATTCCAAACCCTTAGAGTTTTAAAAGTTAAAATTCAACCCTTATACTATTTATAACATTAATGGTTAATTATTATATATATGTATAAGATTAAAGTCGTCTTACCGCTAGTACGCCTCATTCACGAAGCCAGTCTATAAGGTGGGTATAAGGTTGTTGCCTATAAAATGGCAACTTAATGGGTGTCCACTCTCACCCACCGCTTGCTTGACTGGTGGAGGGTCGTTAGCCGAACGGGTAGGACAAAGACTTATAAATTCTCATTAAAAGTATGATGAATATTATAAAGTAACTAAACCTTTTATAAATTCCCAATCTTAGTTACTTTAGGAAAATGTGAATATGGTGCTAACCCATGAAATTCACACTTTGTACCTTACCAAGTCGTTGGTGGAGCGTGTGTGGTTAACCGGCACACTAACTTGGACTAGTAAGGATCACGAAGGGTGACTTAATGTTTATCATAGATCGGTGGAGCGTGTGTGGTTAACCGGCACATTGATTAGGTGATAATATTAAGGGTACCAAGTGAATTTGCATGGTTATTCACACCTTGTTTTGTGATCCTCGGCATCCCAGTCACAAAACTTGAAGGGCACAATCGAGATTGAAACATGCCATTGAAAAGTTCAATGAATCTCAAAGGAATCTAGGAATTTCAAAAACCAATTAAACCTAATAATTCATTTCGTTTTCATGGTGGAAATTGGTGAATCGTCATTCACCTACCTTCAAATATATTATAGCTTAGATTACGGCATCCCTCTTCTAAGTTATAATATATTGTGTTGGATCCTAGCCTTAATATTACATTTGGGTGTATTATTAAGGATTCGATATATCTAATCTAAACTTGTTTTCTTCTTTTCAGATGTCTTCCAACAACAAAGCTTCGGGCTCTAACCCTACTGGCTCCTTTTCCCTCATGAACCTTTGTGGGAGGGTCATATTTGATGGTTCCAACTTCATGGATTGGATCCGGAACATCAGGATGGTTACTCGTTACGAGGACAAGGAATATGTCCTCGATACGGAGCTAAAGGAGCTTGATGAGTCCACTGCTACTCCTGAGGAGGTCGCTGAGTATCAGGCACATGAAAGAGATGCCACCAAGGTGGCATGCATCATGATGGCCACCATGACAGCTGAACTCCAAAAGTCCTATGAGGACTATTACCCTTTTGAGATGCATCAGGATCTGATGGAAAGGTACCATCAGAGTGCTCGTCAAGAGCGGTATGAAATAATCTCCTCCATGATCACTACCCGTATGAAGGATAGCGAACCAATCACGAGCCACATGCAGAAAATGCAAAGGTATGTGGACCGTCTAATGAAACTGAATGTGAACTTCCCTGAGGAGTTGGCAATTGATATCATTTTGCACTCCTTGCCATCGTGTTATGATCAATTTCGTATGACATACCACATGAACAAGGAGGAAGTCACACTCAGTAAGCTTCAAGGACTTCTGAAGACTGCCGAAAGTGGTCTTAAGAGTAAGTCGGTTGCTACTCCTACTCCTACTACTACCCCTGTTTTGGCTATCGGGCAAGGCAAAGGGAAAAAGAGGAAGCACCCTTCGAAGGGTACCAAGGGAAAGTCCCTTGAAGGCTCCTCATCTGGAACCAAAGGTGGTTCTATCACTCCTTCTGCCATCCCTAAGGATGCTGAATGCTTCTACTGTCAAAATAAGGGGCACTGGAAGCGAAACTGCCCAAAGTACTTGCATGATGTCAAGGATGGGAAAGTGAAACCATCCCATGCAGGTATTTACACTATATTGTCTAATAACTCACCATATTCTAATTCTTGGGTTCTTGATACAGGTTGTGGTATTCACATCTGTTGTGACTTGTAGGGCCTAAGAAGAAGTGAGGATGTGGAGCACGGAAAGATAAACTTAATCATGGGGAACAAGAAGGTTGCACCTGTTCCCAAGATTGGAGTTTATACTTTGTTGTTAGATAGTGGGTTAAAGTTAGATTTGAATAAATGTGTGTACTCGTCTGAAATGGCGAGGAATATTATTTCCTTTCATGCTTTGTACAAACAAGGTTTTACCTTTTCTTTTGATAATGAAGTTGGTAGTATTAATGCTTTCTTTAATAATGTTCTTTATTTTAAAGCATTACCTTGTGATGATGTGTATGAAGCTGTATTGGTTGTAGATAATTTAGGAAATAATGTATTATATATTGATTCTTCTACTAGCTTGGATAAATCATCTTTGTGGCATTGTCGTCTTGGACATGTAAGCAAGAAACGCATAGGCCAGCTCCAAAAGGATGGAGTCTTGGAGTCGTTCGACCTCAAGTCGGATGATAGTTGTGAGTCTTGTCTACTTGAAAAAATGACAAAATCACCCTTCACTGGTACTTGTGCAAGGGGTGAGGGTTTGTTGGACCTTATACATACTGATGTATGTGGACCATTCAAAACCGCCACAAGGGATGCTAATCGCTATTATGTGACTTTTATTGATGATTTTAGTAGATATGGTTATGTCTACTTAATCAAACATAAGTCAGAAACTTTTGAAAGGTTTAAAGAATTTAAACAGGAAGTAGAAAATCAATTGGGCAGGAACATTAAGATGCTTCGATCCGATCGAGGTGGTGAGTATCTTAGTACTGAGTTCCTCGACTATCTTAAGGAGTGTGGGATTGTCTCACAATTGACACCTCCCAGGACACCACAGCTGAATGGTGTAGCTGAGAGGCGCAATCGAACCTTGTTGGACATGGTTCGCTCTATGATGAGTCGAGCTTCGCTACCAATCTCTTTTTGGGGGTATGCCTTAGAGACTGCCGCCCACATCCTTAATCTAGTCCCTACAAAGAAGGTTGCCAAAACACCTCATGAAATGTGGACTGGGAAAGTTCCCAATTTGGACCACATCAAGATTTGGGGTTGCGAGGCTTTCGTGAGGCGCGAAACTCATGACAAGCTCGAACCTCGAAGTGAAAGGTGTATTTTCATCGGCTACCCACAAAAATCCTTTGGTTATCTCTTCTACAGACCCAGTGAGAATGTGGTCTTTGTGGCTAGGAGAGGGGTCTTTCTAGAGAGAGAATTTATAAACCAAGGAGACAGTGGGAGGCAAATTGACCTTGAAGAAATTCAAGACTCAATTGGTGAAGGAACCTCAGACACTAGCAATCAACTTGAGGAGGAAATTCCTGTTGATCCAGCTGACGAGTCTATACTTCCGAGGCGTTCCACAAGGGTTAGGAACAAACCTGAGTTTTATTATGGATTTCATATTACTACGGAAGGTGATACATTTATCAGTGACAGTATACTGGTAAATCTGAATGAACCTAACAGTGTTAAGGAAGCCATGGCAGGCCCAGAGTCTGCTAAATGGAACGAGGCTATGGACAGCGAGATACAGTCCATGTATGACAATTAAGTTTGGAACATTGGTCGACAATGTACCAGGCCGTAAGACAGTCGTGCAAATGGATCTTCAAGAAGAAGACCGACATGGATGGGAAGGTGCACACATATAAGGCTCGACTGGTTGCGAAGGGGTTTACTCTGTGACAACCGTCAAATTTCGGTCAATTCAAAGTCAAACAAAGTCAACAAGTCAAACCGGTCAACTCCAATAACCCTTGTATGTTAGGGTTTACGTTATGTAATCACTATACAATTCGCTATTTTAATGAGAAATCATCATTTGGAAAGTTCATGTGTTTGATTTTCCTTAGCCTTAACAGTGCTAAACAACGAACCAAAGCGATAAAACACTATTGCACAATCATCGGGATTGTGTACGACACTAAAACACGGTTTAACGGGGTTTACGAACCTTGCGTTATGAAGCCGGACACTCAAATTAATCACAAACGAAACCTCTCTAAATCGTTTTCACTCTATCTATTTCTATTTGAAATCTCTCCCAAATCTCTCCCAAATCTCTCTCAAAAGTTACTTTAACTTTTTGTAATCATTTGGGTCATCTCGACCCTTAACCGGGTCAAAAACCGCTTGAAACGGGGTAAAAACGAGTAAAATAGCTTTAAGGACCCGAAACCGAAGCTTCAGGACCGAAGCCTCCCATCCGAGGCCTCTGATCCGAAGCCGAGGCTTCTCACGAGACTAGGACCGAAGCCAGCAGACCGAAGCCTCGCATGCCAGGGTCCGAAGCCTCGCATCTTCGGCCCCCATGCGAGGGTCTCGCAGACGGCCCCTTTTTACCGGTTTTTCGACTACGACTTCGTTTTAACTTCGTTTTTCATTATTTTAACGTGGGATTTTCACCAAAAACTTTATTTTATAAACTAAGGCCCCAAAATATATAAATCTCCAGGGTTTTTATAAAATATATTAAAAGAATTAGTGGTTGAACTAATTATTGAGGGAATATTTGCTTTTCCTTAATTTATGGCAAAAGCAAACCACCACCACCTCACTCTATGATTAGCCACTCTTTCCCACTACCCCTTGTCTCCTTAGTGGACCTTTACACCTAATCTCCAGCTCTTCCCACGTTCTAAGAGCTGGAGGATTGATCCTCTCTCCTCATTCTCCATAAAATTCCTTCATTCTACACTTAGCAACCAAGAA
Organism: Lactuca virosa; assembly: GCF_052849685.1. NCBI lineage: Eukaryota > Viridiplantae > Streptophyta > Magnoliopsida > Asterales > Asteraceae > Lactuca > Lactuca virosa. The sequence goes on along the minus strand of NC_136429.1, from coordinate 21,397,291 downwards.
CACTCTCCAAAATTCTCTCATCTTTTCTCTCAACTTCAAGAACTTCAAGGCTTTCTCCAGGGATTTCTTTCTTCAATTAGTAAGTATCTTCATCATTCACATAATTATTAAACTCCATTCTACTCAAATCATTGATATCTTACACAAGTTCCATCTTATTCGGTGTTAGATTCTCGAATCATCAAGACATCTTCTTAGTGTTCTTGGGTTGAACACTTCCTCTCTCTCACTTTCATCTACTGAAACCACATAAGGTGAGTTCATACCCCTACATTTACATGTTTTTCTTAAGTTTTAAGGGGGGAATACAAGTAAAATCATCAAGAACACAATTAAGCTTTTTCTAACAGATTACATCAGAAAAGATGGACTTTAATCACGGACTGTTTTGGTCAACTTAAATATTTTAGTTTTCAAAACTGTTCCAGGTTCAAGTAGTTCAAACTCTTAGCTTTAAAATGGCTACTTGCAAATCTCCATATGATTTTTCTACAATTTATGGTGATTTTTACAAAACTGCTTGTCATTTCAGAGGCAAACCCGGACCAGTCTGTGATTATGAACATTTTCACCTCTGTTAGAGATCACTAAAAATCATGATAAAATTTACGAACAAACTAGACTCATATTCCAAACTCTCAAAATTTGCGGATTTGGATTTAGAGCTTTGATGATTTTTCTATAAATTTTCTAAGAACAGTAACAGAAACTGTTTTCAACGAAAAGTTGCAGTTAATTTCATTTCACCTTGTAACATGTTGAGCAAGGTGTATATCTTTATGTGATTATATGTTATTGCAATATATGACATTTTATCTTAATATTTAGATACACATCAGTTTACAAATGGATTTGGACATATAAAATATAAAGAATAACAAGTGATTTTAATCAAAGTACAACCGATACATTCAAACATTTAATAAACTATTTTGAATATAGTTTGCATACATTACTACGTACTACCCTTGGTTGATAAACTATAATAGGTATAGTTTATGATACATTACATAACACATACATTTAAAAAGGGTACATTTATACAAAGGATATTTTCATTAAGCAAGGTACGGCCATACGGTACCAAGTTTTCATAACACGTAATTCCGTTAATGACTTTGTGAGACATTTACTTCAAATTACCATTAAGTCCTGTATTGTAACCAGAGTCTCCTTGAGGGAGAGCGTGATACTTGTGTATAGATCTATATTGGGTTTGACAAACTCACACCTAAACTGCATGCAACAGTTAGACCGATAGGTCTGGGGTGACAAATGTCATAACATTTCCGACGCTTGAAGAACGTCGTTTTAGGCAACCTTGGTCATAGTATGGTTATAATAAACTCACATAAAGTATTAATAAACATTGGAATTTACGGGAACTTCATTAAAAGTTAACGAGTTTATGTCGATTTAAACTTGCATTGTTTTACTATAAATATGACAAATCACTTGTACATTTCGGTCTTTGGGTTATAAGACTACATTTACACATTAAGGAAAATATTGGATTTTCTAATACAAATACTACCTTTACAAACGAAAGGCTTTTAATAATACCAAACAAAAGCTTATGAACTCACCAACCTTTGTGTTGACACTTTTTCAAACAACTTGTATTCTCAGGAAATCATTAAACAGGTAATCAAGTGCTTTTGAGGATGGGACGCTAAGGCGTCTACTATTTCATATTTTGTCAACATATTGTAATTGATTCGTAAACATGTAATTCATACAATGATGTAACTTTTTCAATTATATATATGTTGGTTGTGTTTGCTTGAATTACTATTACAATTGTTGTTATGATACTATACATGAAGTCCTCCACCCCCGGACGTTTCCGCCATCCTTGGTTTGGGGGTGTGACAGATTGGTATCAGAGCACAGTTTATAGTGAATTAAGTATATCAAACCACATAAGATATACAAACTATAAACACAATTGGGACTAATAGTCTCTGATTTGTGCATTTTTCAAATAAATATACTCTTAGAAAATAAATGATTTTCTTGATTAAAGTATACATACATACATTACATGCTCGCATGGTATCATAACTAGCGAAAACATAAAGCAAAAGAAGAAGAGTTGAACATTTTGAGTATGCCTTAGTATATGTGGATTAAATCTGGGAAGGATATAGCCTGATCAACTATATATGTCCGGGAATTGACTTGCATATACCGGGGGATGGTCAGGATGGACAACAAATCTAACAAACCTAATAACAGACTACAAAGGATACTTTAAGAACTCAAAACTAAACATTTACAAATACTATAGGAGTATTTTGTGTTACTATAATAAATTATCTGAGAATTAAATAGGTCTTTATTTATAGATCAATAGCTGCTAAGTGGATGCGCTAAGGTCATATGTAACTAAGATGCTATAGACTTAGAATTTATGTATCTTTGTTTCACTTCCTGTCCTTGTTTGGTTGTGGTCTTGGAGTTAGGGTCATCTATTCGAAGGACTATTATATCTTAATCACATATGATTGGTATGCACTTTGCAACTAATTAAGTAACCGATAAAGATCATTTTAAAATATAATATATTAATTATGTCCCTACTAAATTAGTATATGTGAAACTTTTACAAACAGTCATATACTTGGAAACAAGGAAACTCAAATAAAATATTTTATACTTTCATTTTACCTCATAACCCAATGTATTGGGTCAATTAAAAGTATAAAATCGTATGTATCGTAAACATACCGGAAAACAACGTAATAATATACTTTATGTATAAAAGATTTCTCTTCCTATAAATATACTTTTACTAAAAGTACATTGGTTTACGACTTATGACAGAACCATGCCGCCAAGGAGAAGACCAAGACCTTCCAGCAACACAGCCACACCTCCTCCGCCGCTGCCTCCACAGTTTGATCCTGCGATGTTCCAGGCTGCAGTAACAGCAGCCGTAGCGGCCGCAATGTCGCAGATAGGGACAAACGGAGCTGGTGGTTCTGGATCGGGTGCTACAAACTCTAACCACGGAAACAGTACGTGGCGTGCAAGAGAGTGCTCCTACAAAGACTTCACCAATGGCAAACCCGACAACTTCAATGGGAGCGGGGGAGTCATCACTTTGATGCAATGGTTTGAAAAGACCGAACTAGTCTTTCAGGTGTGCTCTTGCCCCGAAGCGAGCAAAGTTAAGTTCGCAGCCTTCACTTTCACCGGCCGGGCCCTTACTTGGTGGAACTGCCGGATTAATTCACTTACTCTCGAAGTGGCTAGCTCCATAACCTGGGCAGAACTAAAAACGTTGATGATGAAGGAGTACTGCTCGAGAGGTGAAATTCAAAAGCTGGAACAAGAACTTTGGAACCTCAGGATGACGGGCTCTGACCTTGAAACCTACACCACCCGATTCAATAAATTGGCTCTCCTCTGCCCAACAATGGTTACTCCGGAGGAGAAAAAAGTGGAGCGATACCTTTGGGGACTGTCTCTCCAAGTGCAAAGTAGTGTCCTGGCTTCAAGGCCAACTACTTTTGACAGTGCCAGGGAGCTGGCACAACAACTTGTTGACCACCGAGCCGGTCATAATACTACAACCACCACCACTGATAAATCAAAAGGGGGAAACAACAAAAGGAAGTTCTGGAACGAAAAGAAGAGCCAACCAGCACAGGACCCCGCTAAGAAGCAACAAATTGTTGCTGTCCATGCTGCCACTACTGCTACCACTCCAGCACCACCGAAGCCATATGCTGGAACCCTACCTAAGTGCAACAAGTGCAACTTTCACCACAATGGTGCTTGTAGGGAGATGCACTGTAACAACTGCGACAGGAAGGGGCACACTGCTCGTTTCTGTAAAGCGCCGGCTCGACCAATCAACCAAGTCGCCAGTACGGGGGCAACCCGAACCTGCTACAACTGTGGAGACGCAGGTCACTTCAAAAGAGACTGCCCCAAAGCACAAGCCCCTAATGCTGGTGGAGTAGGAAGAGTCCTGGCAATAGGACATGGGGAAGCAGTCGAGGATCCCACGGTGGTTACCGGTACGTTTCTCCACAATAACTCTTATGCATGCGTACTATTCGATAGTGGAGCGGAGAGGAGTTTCGTGAGCCACCAATATAAACATTTACTTGAACAAAATCCCCAATCACTAAAGGATACTTATGTAGTAGAAATGGCAAATGGGAAAGTAGAACACACTAGCGATATATACTCAGAATGTACTCTCACTCTAGACAACCATACATTTAAAATTGACCTGATGCCGGTCACCATAAAAAGCTTCGACGTAATCATTGGGATGGATTGGTTAGTTCCTCACCGTGCCGACATTCTATGTTACGAAAGGGCCGTTCGCCTCAATCTACCAAATGACGAAACCCTTCTCATCTATGGTGACAAACCTAGTGCGAATTTACAAATCATCTCATGCATCAAAGCCCAAAAGTATCTCCGGAAGGAGTAGCACGCCTTCTTAGCCCATGTAGTAGACAAGAAACAAGACGTGAAAGACATCAAAGACATCCCCGAAGTGTGTAACTTCCTGGATGTGTTCCCAGAAGATCTTCCTGGTGTACCACTCGCACGACAAGTCGATTTCAGAATTGACTTAATACCCGGAGCTACCCCCGTAGCCAGAGCTCCATACCGCCTCGCACCAACAGAAATGCAAGAGTTGTCCAGTCAGTTGAACGAGCTTTTGAGCAAAGGGTTCATCAGACCAAGCTTCTCACCTTGGGGAGCACCAGTCCTTTTTGTAAAGAAGAAGGACGGATCCTTTCGCATGTGCATCGACTATCGGGAACTAAACAAACTCACCATCAAGAACCGATATCCTCTACCCCGAATCGACGACCTTTTCGACCAACTCCAAGGAGCAAATTTCTTCTCAAAGATCGACCTAAGGTCAGGTTACCATCAGCTACGAGTTCAAGAAGAAGATATTCCCAAAACTGCATTCAGAACTCGCTATGGGCACTACGAGTTTGTGGTGATGTCCTTCGGTTTAACAAACGCACCTGCGGTATTCATGGACCTGATGAATAGAGTGTGTCGACCCTACCTAGACAAGTTTGTAATCGTATTCATCGACGATATCTTGATCTACTCGCGAAGCGAAGAAGAGCATCGCCTACATCTACGCTAAGTGCTAGAGACACTAAGAGCGGAGAAGCTTTATGCTAAGTTCTCTAAGTGTGAATTCTGGATTAGAGAAGTGGATTTCCTTGGACATGTGGTAAGTGAGAAAGGCATACATGTGGATCCCTCCAAGATCAAGGCAATCGAGAATTGGTCAGCACCCAAGACGCCAACCGAAATTCGACAATTCCTTGGGCTTGCTGGCTACTACCGAAGATTTATACAAAACTTCTCCAAGATTGCGAAACCACTCACCACCTTGACGCAGAAAGGTGTGATATTCAAGTGGGAAAATAAACAAGAAACTGCTTTCCAAACGTTAAAACAAGCCCTATGCAGCGCACCGATCTTGTCTCTCCCAGAGGGAACCGAGGACTTCGTAGTGTACTGTGATGCTTCGAATCAAGGCCTCGGATGTGTGCTCATGCAGAGAGGGAAGGTTATCGCGTATGCATCAAGACAGCTTAAGACGCGCGAGGTTAATTATACTACGCACGACCTGGAATTAGGAGCAGTGGTATTCGCTTTGAAGATCTGGAGACACTACCTCTACGGCACGAAATGCACTATCTTCACTGATCACAAAAGTCTTCAGCATATCCTAAATCAGAAAGAGCTCAACATGCGACAGAGAAGATGGGTAGAGTTGCTGAATGACTACGAGTGCGAAATTTGTTATCATCCGGGCAAGGCCAATGTAGTGGCCGATGCTCTAAGTAGGAAGGAGTACTCAGGCCGCCGAGTAAAATCCTTAACAATGACAATCCACTCCCACCTGACCATACAAATCAAGGAAGCTCAACTGGAAGCTTTGAAACCAGAAAAGGTGGCAGGAGAGACATTAAGGGGAATGGATAAAAACTTAGAAGTCAAGGATGATGGAGCACGTTATATCATGAATCGGATTTGAACACCGAAGTTCGGTGGACTCCGAGATGTCGTCATGAATGAAGCACACAAGACTCGATACTCCATCCATCCCGGGTCGGATAAGATGTATCTGGACCTCAAGAAATTATACTGGTGGCCGAACATGAAAGCTGAGATTGCTACCTATGTGAGCAAGTGCCTGACTTGCGCCAAGGTCAAAATCGAATACCAGAAACCATCCGGGCTATTACAACAGCCGGATATACCTGAGTGGAAGTGGGAACGAATAACCATGGACTTCATAACCAAGCTGCCTAAGACATCGGGCGGGCTTGACACCATATGGGTAATCGTAGACAGATTGACCAAATCATCACACTTCCTACCGATAAAAGAAACCGACAAGATGGAGAAGCTGACTAGAACGTACATCAAAGAGATTGTACGACTCCATGGTGTGCCGATATCCATTATCTCCGATAGAGATAGTAGATTTACCTCACGGTTTTGGCAGTCTCTACAAAAATCATTGGGAACTAGGCTTGACATGAGTACGGCCTACCACCCACAAACCGACGGACAGAGCGAACAAACCATTCAAACGTTGGAAGACATGTTAAGAGCTTGTGTGATAGACTTCGGTAAAGCATGGGATACCCATTTACCGCTTATCGAATTCTCCTACAATAACAGCTATCATACTAGCATCAAAGTCGCTCCATTCGAAGCTCTTTACGGTCGCAAATGCAGATCACCCCTGTGTTGGGCTGAGGTGGGGGATTCACAGCTAGCTAGAGGGCAAGTCTCTAATAGCACCCTCACTGGCCCTGAAATCATAAGGGAAACCACAGAAAAGATCGTTCAAATTCGAGAAAGACTGAAAGCGTCTCGCGATCGGCAAAAGAGTTACGCAGACAAACGACGCAAACCCTTGGAATTCCAGGTGGGTGATCGAGTTCTACTAAAAGTTTCCCCTTGGAAAGGAATGATACGATTCGGCAAACGCGGGAAACTAAATCCAAGGTACATCGGGCCATTCGAAATCCTTGCTAGGATTGGGCCAGTAGCATACAAACTTCGATTACCTCAGGAACTCGACAAAGTACATCCCACATTTCACGTGTCGAACCTAAAGAAGTGTTTGTCTGATGAGACACTCGTAATACCACTCGACGAAATCGAAGTTAACGAAAATCTCCACTTCGTGGAGGAACCAGTCGAAATCATGGATCGGGAAACCAAACGAATGAAACAAAGTCGTATTCCCATCGTGAAGGTCCGTTGGAACGCTAAACGAGGACCCGAATTCACCTGGGAACGCGAGGATCAGATGAAACAAAAGTATCCACATCTCTTCCCAAACTCTTGAAATCCCAGTCAAAATGAAAATTTCGGGACGAAATTCCTTCTAACGGGGGGATGATGTGACAACCGTCAAATTTCGGTCAATTCAAAGTCAAACAAAGTCAACAAGTCAAACCGGTCAACTCCAATAACCCTTGTATGTTAGGGTTTACGTTATGTAATCACTATACAATTCGCTATTTTAATGAGAAATCATCATTTGGAAAGTTCATGTGTTTGATTTTCCTTAGCCTTAACAGTGCTAAACAACGAACCAAAGCGATAAAACACTATTGCACAATCATCGGGATTGTGTACGACACTAAAACACGGTTTAACGGGGTTTACGAACCTTGCGTTATGAAGCCGGACACTCAAATTAATCACAAACGAAACCTCTCTAAATCGTTTTCACTCTATCTCTTTCTATTTGAAATCTCTCCCAAATCTCTCCCAAATCTCTCTCAAAAGTTACTTTAACTTTTTGTAATCATTTGGGTCATCTCGACCCTTAACCGGGTCAAAAACCGCTTGAAACGGGGTAAATACGAGTAAAATAGCTTTAAGGACCCGAAACCGAAGCTTCAGGACCGAAGCCTCCCATCCGAGGCCTCTGATCCGAAGCCGAGGCTTCTCACGAGACTAGGACCGAAGCCAGCAGACCGAAGCCTCGCATGCCAGGGTCCGAAGCCTCGCATCTTCGGCCCCCATGCGAGGGTCTCGCAGACGGCCCCTTTTTACCGGTTTTTCGACTACGACTTCGTTTTAACTCCGTTTTTCATTATTTTAACGTGGGATTTTCACCCAAAACTTTATTTTATAAACTAAGGCCCCAAAATATATAAATCTCCAGGGTTTTTATAAAATATATTAAAAGAATTAGTGGTTGAACTAATTATTGAGGGAATATTTGCTTTTCCTTAATTTATGGCAAAAGCAAACCACCACCACCTCACTCTATGATTAGCCACTCTTTCCCACTACCCCTTGTCTCCTTAGTGGACCTTTACACCCAATCTCCAGCTCTTCCCACGTTCTAAGAGCTGGAGGATTGATCCTCTCTCCTCATTCTCCATAAAATTCTTTCATTCTACACTTAGCAACCAAGAACACTCTCCAAAATTCTCTCATCTTTTCTCTCAACTTCAAGAACTTCAAGGCTTTCTCCAGGGATTTCTTTCTTCAATTAGTAAGTATCTTCATCATTCACATAATTATTAAACTCCATTCTACTCAAATCATTGATATCTTACACAAATTCCATCTTATTCGGTGTTAGATTCTCGAATCATCAAGACATCTTCTTAGTGTTCTTGGGTTGAACACTTCCTCTCTCTCACTTTCATCTACTGAAACCACATAAGGTGAGTTCATACCCCTACATTTACATGTTTTTCTTAAGTTTTAAGGGGGGAATACAAGTAAAATCATCAAGAACACAATTAAACTTTTTCTAACAGATTACATCAGAAAAGATGGACTTTAATCACGGACTGTTTTGGTCAACTTAAATATTTTAGTTTTCAAAACTGTTCCAGGTGCAAGTAGTTCAAACTCTTAGCTTTAAAATGGCTACTTGCACATCTCCATATGATTTTTCTACAATATATGGTGATTTTTACAAAACTGCTTGTCATTTCAGAGGCAAACCCTGACCAGTCTGTGATTATGAACATTTTCACCTCTGTTAGAGATCACTAAAAATCATGATAAAATTTAAGAACAAACTAGACTCATATTCGAAACTCTCAAAATTTGCGGATTTGGATTTAGAGCTTTGATGATTTTTCTATAAATTTTCTAAGAACAGTAACAGAAACTGTTTTCAACGAAAAGTTGCTGTTAATTTCATTTCACCTTGTAACATGTTGAGCAAGGTGTATATCTTTATGTGATTATATGTTATTGCAATATATGACATTTTATCTTAATATTTAGATACACATCAGTTTACAAATGGATTTGGACATATAAAATATAAAGAATAACAAGTGATTTTAATCAAAGTACAACCGATACATTCAAACATTTAATAAACTATTTTGAATATAGTTTGCATACATTACTACGTACTACCCTTGGTTGATAAACTATAATAGGTATAGTTTATGATACATTACATAACACATACATTTAAAAAGGGTACATTTATACAAAGGATATTTTCATTAAGCAAGGTACGGCCATACGGTACCAAGTTTTCATAATACGTAATTTCGTTAATGACTTTGTGAGACATTTACTTCAAATTACCATTAAGTCCTGTATTGTAACCAGAGTCTCCTTGAGGGAGAGCGTGATACTTGTGTATAGATCTATATTGGGTTTGACAAACCCACACCTAAACTGCATGCAACAGTTAGACCGATAGGTCTGGGGTGACAAATGTCATAACATTTCCGACGCCTGAAGAACGTCGTTTTAGGCAACCTTGGTCATAGTATGGTTATAATAAACTCACATAAAGTATTAATAAACATTGGAATTTACGGGAACTTCATTAAAAGTTAACGAGTTTATGTCGATTTAAACTTGCATTGTTTTACTATAAATATGACAAATCACTTGTACATTTCGGTCTTTGGGTTTTAAGACTACATTTACACATTAAGGAAAATATTGGATTTTCTAATACAAATACTACTTTTACAAACGAAAGGCTTTTAATAATACCAAACAAAAGCTTATGAACTCACCAACCTTTGTGTTGACACTTTTTCAAACAACTTGTATTCTCAGGAAATCATTAAACAGGTAATCAAGTGCTTTTGAGGATGGGACGCTAAGGCGTCTACTATTTCATATTTTGTCAACATATTGTAATTGATTCGTAAACATGTAATTCATACAATGATGTAACTTTTTCAATTATATATATGTTGGTTGTGTTTGCTTGAATTACTATTACAATTGTTGTTATGATACTATACATGAAGTCCTCCACCCCCAGACGTTTCCGCCATCCTTGGTTTGGGGGTGTGACATACTCAGACTCAGGGAATTGATTATGATTATGAAATATGGCAAATGGATGTCAAAACCGCTTTCCTTAACGGAAAGTTGGCTGAGGATGTTTACATGAATCAGCCAGAAGGTTTTGTCAGTGCAGAGTACCCCAATAGAGTGTGCAAGCTTGAGAAATCCATTTATGGATTGAAACAAGCATCTCGAAGTTGGAATCTTTGTTTCGATGAGAAGGTCAAAGAGTTTGGTTTCTCAAGAAGTGAAGATGAGTCCTGCGTGTATGTCAGAGCTAGTGGGAGTATAGTTAGCTTTTTGGTACTGTATGTGGATGACATACTACTCATAGGAAATGACATCCCAACCTTGCAGGAGGTTAAGTCCTGGCTTGGGAAGTGCTTTGCTATGAAGGACCTTGGAGAAGCTACCTATATCCTAGGGATAAGGATATTAAGAGAAAGGAGTAAAAGACTAATTGGATTTAGTCAGAGTATCTACTTGGATAAGGTGTTGAAAAGGTTCAACATGCAGAATTCCAAGAAAGGAGAATTACCGATCCAAAGCAATGCCAAACTGAGCAAGGCTCAGAGCCCGAGTACAGAAGATGAGATAGCTGAGATGAGTCGATTACCTTATGCTTCCGCTGTTGGTTCGATCATGTATGCTATGACTTGTACTCGTCCTGATGTGGCCTTCGCTTTGAGCATGGTCAGCAGATATCAGGGGAACCCTGGCAAGGCTCATTGGACTGCGGTAAAGAATATTCTCAAGTACCTACGGTGGACTAAGGATTGGATCCTTACCCTTGGTGGGAGTGATGACTTGAGAGTAGTAGGGTATAGTGATGCTAGCTTTCAGACTGATAGGGATAACTTCCGCTCTCAGTCGGGCTGGGTCTTTACCTTAAATGGAGGGGCAATCACTTGGAAGAGTTCCAAACAGGAGACTGTAGCTGATTCGACTTGTGAATCAGAGTACATAGCAGCGAGTGAAGCGGCAAAGGAGGCGATATGGCTGAGGAACTTCATCGGAGACCTTGGAGTTGTACCAGCTATTAAGGAGCCTATGGAGATTTTCTGTGACAGCAATAGTGCGGTTGCCTTAGCCAAGGAACCAAGAGATCATGGCAGATCCCGACACATTGACAGAAAATATCACTTCATAAGACACAAGATAGAAGAGGGACTCCTCGTGGCAAAGAGGGTATCGTCAGATGAGAACCCTGCGGATCCCCTTACGAAGGGACTGACGAGGGTGAAGCATTTGCAGCATGCGAGGCGCATCGGGCTGAGGGACGATATTAGTTTTATAGATTAGATAGCCTTTTTCTGAAACTTGTAAAATGTAATCGACGTTTGATGATGAATAAAATTTGTGATTTATTTATGAGTAAAGTGTTGCTATCATTGTCAATTATTTACTATTGTTTCAGTTTTGCATGTTTTGACTTCCAGAATAATTAATTTATTCAAACTCTCCACAGTCGGTCATATGTCGGAAGTAGGTATGAATCAAGACTGTCATGAATTGGGATTGTAGATGACTAAAGGTGTTTAGCCATAGCAATGGTTGCTACAACATTCATGAGTACTCATAAGTTATGAGTATTGGAATAAACCCACGCTCACTTGTATCACTTCATGGAATTTATCTCGAGTGATCGTGAGACGGTAATATCATATAAGTCTTCAAACCTAGAGATATGAGTTGTTACCTATGAGTTGGTTGTGCATTGATTGCACGTAAACGCATCAGTAACTTGATGTTATAAAACGTGCCTTTGTGTGCAATTCAATAAGTAGTAGAACAAGCATATGAGTCGAAGTTTATCTGTTCCTTCTAGAAATAGAAGCGATATCTGGGCCCCTCGATGATTTTATGTTGACCCATGTACCGGGCCCGGTCAGAACTAAATTGATGTGTTCAGTTAAGTTCTTTGTCAAACAAATCGGAAATCGAGAAACAACTACTAGACAATAAGTAAGACATTGTTCCATGTATTTGTCCAGCTGATATCATGAGAGCAGAGGATTATATGATCACTTATCTAAAATGGCGCTTCATAGTTCACAAGAGTTTTCGAGAGCTACGATTGCCGGTTGGTTCCTGAAGTAATATAGGCAAATACAGTTATTAGACTTATCCAAGTGGGAGTCTGTTGGATAAGATGTCTAAGTCCATAACTTATTTGGTATATACTTGACCCGACCCGGCATGGTCCATTTGGGTTGCACTTCACCCAAACTAGTTATGGATAATTTTATGAGAGTTGTATACTTACGATTTATTAATATATTATAAGTTATAATATATTAATATAAAGTCATGTTACCTAATTAGTTTTAATCTTGAATTAATTATGAATTAATTTAGTGATTAAAAGGAAGACTAATTAAATCATGGGCTATTATATTTATATGGTGTGGGCTAACACTCATTTGGGAATGGGCTAAGCTTATATGGAAGTCCATGGATGATCCATGGAGCTTTTACCCATGGATCCTTGGAAGAGGAAAAGACATGGGTTATTAGGGTTTCACCCTAACCATGTACACTATATAAACAAGCTTATGTTGCATGAAAAAGACACTAATGTGTGTGTAAGTGTGGTGGCCAAAATCAAGAGTTAGTATACTCTCTCATACATTTTCCAAGTTTGTGGTGATTTGTGATTTCCATTTGAGGCATTCACATTATTGGTGCTTGGCTCTCAAACTCCAAGGAATCAACAATCAACAAAAGGTATGTAATTCATCTAGTTCTTTTATGGTTAAAAGTACCCCATGCCATGCTAGATAGGTTATAAACCTTGGAAAATAATATTTTGCATGTATTTTAGACAAACATAGATCCAAGGTTTAATAGGGTTGCATGTACACTTAGGAAGTGTTAGAATGCTCAAAACCCAACACTTGTAAACAACAACTCATATATCTCGGTTTAAAGACTATATGATATTATCGTCTCACAATCACTCTTGATTAATTCCATGAAGTGATTCATGTGAGCGCGGGTTTAATCCAATACTCAAATCTTATTTCATAAGCACTCATGAACGTTGCAGCAAACCTTTGCGATGTCTAAACGCTTAGACAATCTACAAGCCAATTCATGACAGTCTTGATTCATACCTACTTCCAACGTATGATCGACTGTGGATAATTTAAATAATCTTATTATTTAGGAAGTCAAAACCTGCAAAGTGAAACAATAGTAAATAATTAACACAAGACAGTAACATTACTTATAAATAACACTCCTTTATTTAATCATCAAATGTTAATTACAATTTATCTATTACAAGTTTCTAAAAGCTATCTAATCATTAAAACTAATATGGTCCTTCAGCCCAATGCTCCTAGCAGGATACAAGTGCTTAACCCTACGCAGTCCCTTCGTAAGGGGATCTGTTGGGTTATCCTATGACGATACCCTCTTTACTACGACGAGTCCCTCTTCTAACCGATGTCTAATGAAATGATATTTTCTGCCGATATGCCTAGATCTGCCATGATCCCTCGGTTCCTTGGTTAAGGCAACCGCACCCTAGTTATCGCAGAAAATATCCATAGTCTCCTTTATGGCAGGTACAACTCCAAGGTCTCTGATGAAGTTATTTAGCCATATCACCTCCTTCGACGCTTCGCTCGCTGCTATGTACTCTGATTCACACGTTAAATTAGCTACGGTCTCCTGCTTGGAACTTTTCTAGGTCACAGCTCCTCCATTTAGGGTAAAGACCCAGCCCGAATGAGAGCGGAAATTATCTCGGTTGGTCTGAAAACTGGCGTCACTATACCTCGCACTCTCAAGTCATCGCTCCCACCGAGGACAACAGCCGAGTCTTTAGTCCTCCGCAGGTACTTAAGAATGTTTTGTACCGCAGTCCAATGAGGTCTCTACCAGGGTTCCCTTGATATTTGCTGACCATGCTCAAAGCGAAGGCCATATCAGGGCGAGTACACGTCATAACATACATGATCGAGCCAAAAACGGAAGCATAAGGTACTCGGCTCATCTCTTCTATCTCAACATCGGTACTCGGACTCTGAGACTTACTCAACCTGGTATTGCTTTGGATTGGTAACTCCCCTTTCTTGGAGTTTTCCATGCTAAAACGTTTCAACACTTTATCCAAGTAAGTGCTTTGACTAAGTCCTTTTAGCCTTTTACTCCTATTTCTCAATATCCTTATCCCTGGAATATAAGCTGCTTCTCCGAGGTCCTTCATATCGAAGCACTTCCCAAGCCAGGACTTAACCTCCTGCACGGTTGGGATGTCGTTTCCTATGATCAGTATGTCATCCACATACAAAATAAGAAAGCTAACTATACTCCCATTGGCTTAGACATATACATAGGACTCTTCCTCACTTCTCAAGAAACCAAACTCTTTGACTTTCTCATCAAAACAAAGATTCCATCTGCGAGATGCTTGTTTCAATCCATAAATGGATAGCTCAAGCTTACACACTCTATTTGGGTGCTTAGCATCGACAAACCCCTCTGCTGACTCATGTAAACATCTTCAGCCAACTTCCCGTTTAGGAAAGCGGTTTTAACATCCATCTGCCATATTTCATAATCATGACACGCACTATGGCTAGCATGACCCTTACAGATTTAATATTCGCTACTGGTGAGAAGGTCTCATCATAGTCAACTCTAGGAGTTTGAGTAAAGCCCTTCGCAACCAATCGCGCCTTATACGTGTGTACTTTTCCATCCATGTCGGTCTTCTTCTTGAAGATCTGTTTACATCCGACCGTCTTACGACCTGACACATTGTCAACCAAGTTCCAAACTTGATTGTCAGACATGGACTGAATCTCGCTGTCCATAGCCTTTTTCCCTTTCGCAGACTCTGGGCCTACCATGGCTTCCTTATAGTTGTTAGGTTCATTCAAATTTATGAGTGTACTATCACTAATAAACGTATCACCCTCATCAGTTATATGAAAGCCATAATACGGGTGGAACAATAACTCTACTCGAACGTCTTAGAGGTAGGGACTCGTCAATTGGTTCAACAAGAGTTTCCTCGTCGGGTTGAGTGCCAGTGTTAGAGGTTCCTTCATCGTTTGATTCTTGAAGCTATTCAAGATCAATTTGCCTCCTACTATCCTCTTGGCATATGAGTTCTCTTTCTCGGAAAACCCTTCTCCTCGCAACGAAGAAAACATTGTCACTTGGTCTATAGAAGATATATCCAAAGGACTTGTGTGGATAGCCGATGAAAATACACTACTCACTTTGAGGTTCAAGCTTGTCGTGAGTCTTTCATCTTACGAAAGCCTCGCAACCCCAAACCTTGATATGTGCCAACGAGGGAACCTTCCCTGTACACATCTTGTGAGGTGTTTTGACAACCTTCTTAGTTGGGACTAGATTAAGGATATGGGTGGCAGTCTCTAAGGCATACCCCCAGAATGAGGTAGGTAACAAAGCTCGACTCATCATGGAACGAACCATGTCCAACAAGGTTCGATTGCGCCTGTCAGCCACACCATTCAACAGTGGGCCTCCTCGATCGGATCGGAGCATCTTAATTTTCCTGCCCAGCTGATTCTCCACTTCTTACTTAAACTCTTTGAACTTTTCAAAGGTTTCTGACTTGTGCTTGATTAAGTAGATATACCCATATCTACTATAATCATCGGTAAAAGTCACATAGAAGTGGTTTGAATCCCTTGTGGTGGATCTAAAGGGTCCACATACATTTGTATGTATGAGATCCAATAAACCCTCACCCCTTTCTCAAGTACCAGTGAAGGGTGACTTGGTCATCTTTCCAAGTAAATAAGATTCGTACGTGTCATCCGACTTAAGATCGAACGACTACAACACTCCATCCTTTTGGAGTTGGGCTATGCGCTTCTTGTTGACATGTCCAAGACGACAATGCCACAAGCATGCTTTGTCCAAACCATTGGACGAATCAATATGAAACATATTATTTCCTAAGTTATTTGTAGCATTCACAGTTTCATATACTCCATTACAAAGCAATTCTTCAAAATAGAAAGTACCATTCAAGAAAGCATTAATAGAACCAATTTCATTTTTAAGCGAAAATCTGAAAACTTGTCTGTATAAACCATGAAAAGGAATAATGTTTCTCGCCATTTCTGACGAGTAGCAACAATCATTTAAATCTAAACCTAACCCACTATTAAGCACTAATGAGTAAACTCCAATCTTGGTAACAGGCGACGCTTTCCTATTCCCCATGATCAGGTTCATCTTCCCATGCTCCACATCCCTACTTCTTCTTAGACCCTGCAAATCAGAACAAATGTGAAAACTGTTGGATTAGTGTCTAAGTCCATAACTATTTTGGTATGTACTTGACCCGATTATGAGCATGGTCCTTTTGGGTTGCCTTCACCATAGCAATATGTAGGATGAATTAAGGAGAGAAAGGTTTAATTATGATTTATTAATATATTATAAGAATAATGTATTAAAGGAGAAATCATAATGTTTAATTGATATTAGTCAAGAATTAATTAAGAATTAATTTTGTGGCTAAAAGAGATTAATTAAACTTAGGGGACTGGATTTGTAATTATAAGATAATTGCAATTGGGCTATGGATTACCTAAATAATATAGGTTGGACGCATTCTATGGGAAGCCCATAAGGAATTTGTACAAGGGATATGTTAAAGGAGTCCATGGGCTGCTTAGGGCTTAAGCAGCCAGATTAGGGTTTCCTAGTTGTAAACCCTAATAGCCTACATGTATATAAAAGGACCCTTAAGCCCCAAAAACGTGGTGAAGTAATCCTTTAGGGTTTCCAGCCGTTTTTGGTGCCTCCTCTCTCGTTCCTCTTCATCCAAGTTGCTTAGTGGTGTTTGTGACTCCATTAGAGGTGCAACACTTGAGGCACTAAGCTTTCTGAAGCCAATCAAAGCAAGGAATTGATTGTTATTACTATATAACAATCAAAGGTAATTACTAAACCCTTATTTCAGTTCTTATTTGATAGATCTAGGGTTTATAGCTTTAGATATTCAATTGCATGTTCATTAGACAAACTAGATCCAAAAGCTATTAGGTTATCAGAGACTAGGGCTGTTTGTTAGTGAATTTGATGCTTGTTTGATCGATTTTTGCATGAAAAACGAAGTTTTTTTGCCTTCTGAATCTACGACTCGGCGAGTCAGTGGATGAACTCGGCGAGTCAGGCCGACTCGGCGAGTCCAGTCCCTGACTCGGCGAGTCCATGGATCTGACAGCGTTTTTTTGGCGATTTTGTTGCTGTTTTGGCTTGGGATACTTACCATAAACGTTTTTAATTCATAAAATCCGATTTTTATTGATATTGGGTGATTATCCTTACCAAAATAGAAGATAATTGTCAAAATTTAGATAATCTTTTGTTTTATTAGATAAAGATTGATTATTTGTAATTTAGATTTGAATTATCTTGTGAAAAAGTTTCAATTTTCCCCTTTAGGTTTTATAGTTTAAATTTGAACTTAAAAGTTTTGTTTTTGAAATATAAATAGTTAAACTCTAATGTTTTGAAATGTTTCAAAACTTGCCCTCAAGTTTTGGAATTTAAAAGTTAATTAAAAGTTTAATTTTGAAATGTTAAATTCTAAAACCCTCGTATTTTTGAAAAAGTTCAAATTACACCCTTATGGTTTTATTAATTAATTAAAGTGTATAATTAAAAGAGATTTAATAATTCCATAAAGTTTTGGTTTACATTTGATTAAATTAAAAGTATAATTTATTAAATTGAACCACCTAGTATTTTAAAAGTGTAAAATACACCCTATACTATATATATGTAACATTAAAAGTCTAATATTATATATATGAGTAAAGAGTCAGTCTTACCGTTACTAGGCCTCATTCACGAAGCTGGTATATAAGGGGTGTTTAAGGAAATTGCCTATAAAATGGCGATTGAATGGGTATCCACTCTTACCCACCGCACTCTTGACTAGTGGAGGGTCGTTAGCCGAACGGGTAGGATAGGACGAAACCTTCCATTATAAGTATAATGAAGTACAAAGTAACTACATGCTTTTATAAATTCCCAAATCATAGTTACTTTAGGCAAAATGTGAAATTGTATGCTAATCCATGGAATTACACTTCACACCCTTGCCAAACGTTAGTGGAGCGTGCGTGGTTAACCGGCACACTAATTTGGGGTTGACATTGGTTGTGAAGGGTGGCTCGATGTTTATCATAGATCAATGGAGTGTGTGTGGTTAACCGGCACATTGATTGGGTGATAGTATAATTGAGTGCATCACGTAGATTCCTATGGTTATTCACACCTTATTTATGATCCTCGGCATCCCAGTCACAAATAGAAGGGCATAATCGAGATTTAACATGCCCTTGAAAAGTTCAATGAATCTCAAAAGATCTAGGAGTTTCAATTCATTTAAAACTTAAATTTCTTTTTCGTTTTTCATGGTGGAATTGGTAAATCGTCATTTACCTACCTTCAAATATTCTGCAACTAGATTACGTCATCCCTCTTCTAGGTTGTAGAGTATTGTGTTGGATCCTAGCCTTGATGTTTCATTTGGGTGTTACATCAAGGATTTTTTATCAACTAACTTGATTTTTCTCCCGTTTTGTAGATGTCTAAATCTTTCAATGGTCTTCCCAAGTCCCTTGGAACAAGCTTTCCAAATGAAGATGACGTTCCACGATACGATCAAGGAAATGAGAGTCATGCTTCACTTCCTCCACCTCCTCCAATTATTCTCCCTAACCCACAAGTTCAAAGGCTTGAAAAGTTCAAGCTCACTCAAGCCCTTTTGGCAAGTAAACACGAAGATGGGAAATCTGTGTGTGCACACATCTTAGAGATGAAGTCACACATTGATAGGTTAAGGATGATGGGTGTCGATATCTCAGAAATGTTGGCTGTTGATTGGGTTCTTCAGTCACTTCCTGAATCATATAGTGAGTTCGTTAGAGAGTACTATATGATGGACCATGACGTGACCCTCATTGATTTGACCTATTTGCTTATAGCTGCTGAATCAGAAATGATTTGGCGTGCTGATCGAGCAAATTTGTCTGGAAAATCAAACTCCCAAACTTCAATGGACATTGAAAATGGTGACATTGGAAATCCATAAAAGGTAAATTCTGAGATAGTTCCTTGTGCCATTCCAAAAGAGTCCATCTGCTTCTACTGCCAAGAGAAGGGGCATTGGAGACGAAGCTGCCCTGTTTACCTGAGAGATCTAAGAGATGGGAGAGTCAAGACGTATGGCTCTACTTCAGGTAAAATATATTAACTAACTCTATAAGTTCCTATTCTTTGATTCTTAATACATGATGTGATAAGATTACATTTTGATGTTTTTGCAGGATCGAAGAAAAGAGAGGAAGCTTAAGGAAGAAGCGTGCTGAATCTGATCATGAAGAAATGGATTTCGATCGCATGGACTTGAGGATCAGATTTTTGAGCTGCTACTCTAGAGTTAGGATAGAATGATAAGAAATATGAAATAGCATAGTTTTTCAGTTGAATTGCATTGTAAGGACAAAATTTTTCCGCAATAAAATAAATTTTGATTTTGTCGTATTTATTTATCCTTGCAATGGTTTGTATGAAAAATTGATGTTTTGATTGTTTCTATTGTTAGCAATAATGGATTCTTTATTATGTAATTTGTGGAAATGTCGAGAATTTGCCAAATAAGGGAAGATTCTCATCGCCCAAGTTTCAGTTGGACAGAAACTTGGAGTCATGCAACTTGGTTGCGTGATGAATGAGAAACTTCATATTTGGAAATTAGACTAATTCTTTGACAAAGTGTCAAGAGAAGGACTAGGAGATCGAGTACACTAGGTTGTGCATTGATCAAGTCCACCACAAGAGTGATAAAGATATTCGTCATGATTTACTAAAGCTTAGTAAATATGGTTATACTTATAAGATTAAGTATAATTCTGAGTTAATTGAAAGAGTTTCAATCAATAGCATAACGAATAAGAAGAATCAAGTAGGCAGAAAGATAAAAGTTTCTCTATTGTAAGAAGAAGGGAGAGTACCTTTTATTGTGTTTTATGATAAGTCTTAGTGATTAAGAACTATTTCTCAATTGGTCCTCTAAGTGAGTCTTAGTGCATTTGTATGTCTAAGAAGAGGAATCGAGAATTATGGAAATAGTTAAATCAATAAGTCGATCATACTTCGTTCCAATATCAAGTCTTAGAGTCAAGATTCTGACATGAGTGACAAGTCTTAAGTAGGTTTATAACACTCGACAAATGTGGAATTTGGAAAAGTTTTCTTATTTTTGCACATTTAAAATTGGTAAGTTGTGATGTCTTGGATAAGACAAAGACCAACCAGGACCAATTGTGTGAAGTGTTAAACTTGACAAAAGGCTACACTAACTCTTGAATATTTGTTTGTCAAGAAATGTTTCTTGACAAGAGAACCTTATATGTCAAGGAGTCAGTGGGAGTCTTAATGGTCTTGAAAAGTTTCAAGAACAAATCAAGAGTAAACCTAGTTAATCATCACTAGCGCACGACTTGAGGCTTATAACCTATCGTGTTGACATTATTTTGTTTCTGTGCCATTCCAATTAAGCTAAATATGTATGTATGTTCTATAAGTTCTCATTTGAATGCATAAAGACAAAGCACCTTGATCAATGGAAAATACATTGATATGTAAGGGTGAGTTGCTAAACCACTTGGAAGACATGGTGGGCACTCGTGTTACCATGAGGCAAGAAAACAAGATTGAACAAGTTCAGTCCATATGATTTTGGATTTGTCGCAAACTTTCGTTTTTGACAAATTCACATGGATAGGAACACATACATCATAAAATCTAAGTAGCATAAGGTTTCCCTCCTTCATGAAAATGATTGTGAGGAAATGCTTTCACTAAGAGAGATTTTAAGAAGATAGAAATTGTGAAAAATTGTATTCTCAAATTCGATTATGATTACGGCATCCCTTTTCATAGTTCGAATTGTGAGATTTGGCAATTGGTCTGAACATTTGGGACTTAGTAACATAAATTCTGAATTGTTTAGACACACATGTGAGCTATCTAAGGCAAAGGTGTATGAGCTTAAAAAGCTTAGATAAAGGCTTATCAAAGCATTAGGTATTAGAAATATGAACTTAAGGAATTCAATAAGCATTGTTTTCTGGAAGTTCAAATGTTTTCTGAATACATGTCAAAGCTAGTGGGAGCATAAGTGTTATGCTGGTAAGAAAATAATCATCATGTTAGTGGGAGCATGATTATTATGGCAAGTATTGCAAGTTAGCAATATTAATTATAGAAAACAAAGATTCACTTTGCAAAGTTGCAAGGGTTGAAAAGTTGTTTTGCTATAATTATGGGAGAGAATATTATACTTCGTTTCAAAATTCTAAAGCTTAGATCGAGAAATGTTAATAATATTAGTCAAGGATACATAGTGCATTCTGAAAATTCGATTATGATTACGGCATCCCTCTTCATAGTTCGAATTGTGGGAACAGAGCACATAAAATATTATGGCAGAAGGATGATAAAGTATCACGTCTTTATGTAAGACATTATGCATCGTGTCCAATACGCTTCGGGTATAGGATCGATTGCATATGCTATAATATTTGACCATTCTAAAATTTTCCAAATGCCTAGGGCATTAAGAGGGAAAAAGGACTAGAATCGGTTTTGACTAAAATAATTAAACAACTATCAAAGGACGATCTGAGGTTCACTGAGGATTTGTCGCTTGTGAGTAGTTGGAAGTATAGTATTGGATGGACTATATTGACATTATTATGAATAGATAAGATTCTATTAAGAATGAGTTGTGATATGGCAAATATGGAAATGTTTCCATTAATGGGAGTTGGATATTAAGAAATATGACTAGATTAGATACTTTTATGCGAGAAGGATGTTCAAAGGAATGTACTTTGAATGTGAGACTTCACGTCTATGGAATTGTCTTGTAACAATTTCCGATAGAAGACCTTGAAATTTCATTAGCCGGGTCTTGGTGACTTTCGTGCTATGACATTACGAAAGAATCATTGCATAAAATGTTAGAATCTGACATATTCTAAAAGTGGCAAGAATTTGGTATTCTTATACTAATAATAAGGATTGGGGATTGTGAAATGAGTTTCATTGGAAACGTTTTTCAATTGATCTATTTCACAAAGTATGGACCATAGGAAACCAAAGTGTGCATGCTTGGAGCATGGGACAATTGTGGTTATAATTCGAGTAATAAGTTGATTTTCTGAAACAGTAAGCAATGAATAATGAGTAATCAATATGGTGTTTAAATAAAAGTGTTTTTATTTGTGCTCAAAAGTTTTGGGGCCATATAGGATTAATATTATTATTGTGTTTCACTTTGCATGTTTTGACTTCCAGAATAACTAGGTTATTCAAACATCCACAATCGGTCATACGTTGGAAGTAGGTATGAAGGAAGACTGTCATGAATCTGTCTGTAGATTGTCTAAAGTGTTTAGACATAGCACAAGTTTGCTGCAGAGTTCATGAGTGCTTTGATAAGATTAAATTATTGGATTAAACCCACGCTCACTTAAATCACTTCATGGATTTATCACGGGTGATTAGTGAGACGATAACATTGTATATTCTTGAAACCGAGACGTGCGAGTTGTTATTTGCTGGTCGGTTGCACATTGATGATAAGTAAACGCACCAGTAACTTGGTGTTATAAAACTTATTATTGTGTGTGATTCGATCAGTAGGTGCAAGCGAGCATTTGAGTCGAAGTTTATCCATTCCTTTTACCCAAAGTGGGATAAAAGCGATATCTGTGGGCCTCTCGATGATTTAGTGATGACACCTAAGCGCTTGGCCAAGCCGGGACTAAGTTGATGTGTTCAATTGTAGTCTGTTGTCAGTCGTCATAAATCAGAAGTCGGGAAACAGTATAGAGAGAATGATCGAAATTCATGTCTTGTGTCTATACGATATCTTGAGAATGGAGGAATATATAATCCCTTATCTAAAGGACACGCATATCTGATAAGATCAGAGTTGACAGCGGGTTTTGAAAGCTACGATTGCTGATCAGGTTCTGAAGTTATGCAAAATAGTTATTAGACTTATCCAAGTGGGAGACTGTTGGATTAGTGTCTAAGTCCATAACTATTTTGGTATGTACTTGAACCGATTATGAGCATGGTCCTTTTGGGTTGCCTTCACCATAGCAATATGTAGGATGAATTAAGGAGAGAAAGGTTTAATTATGATTTATTAATATATTATAAGAATAATATATTAAAGGAGAAATCATAATGTTTAATTAATATTAGTCAAGAATTAATTAAGAATTAATTTTGTGGCTAAAAGAGATTAATTAAACTTAGGGGACTGGATTTGTAATTATAAGATAATTGTAATTGGGCTATGGATTACCTAAATAATATAGGTTGTACGAATTCTATGGGAAGCCCATAAGGAATTCGTCCAAGGGATATGTTAAAGGAGTCCATGGGCTGCTTAGGGCTTAAGCAGCCAGATTAGGGTTTCCTAGTTGTAAACCCTAATAGCCTACATGTATATAAAGGACCCTTAAGCCCCAAAAACGTGGTGAAGTAATCCTTTAGGGTTTCCAGCCGTTTTTAGTGCCTCCTCTCTCCTCCCTCTTCATCCAAGTTGCTTAGTGGTGTTTGTGACTCCATTAGAGGTGCAACACTTGAGGCACTAAGCTTTCTGAAGCCAATCAAAGCAAGGAATTGATTGTTATTACTATATAACAATCAAAGGTAATTACTAAACCCTTATTTCAGTTCTTATTTGATAGATCTAGGGTTTATAGCTTTGGATATTTAATTGCATGTTCATTAGACAAACTAGATCCAAAAGCTATTAGGGTTTGCATGTACACCATAGGAATGATGTATTGCTCGAAACCCGTCAAAAACCCCATCCTGTATCAAGGACCCAAGAAATAGCATGTGATGAGTTGTTAGATTGAATAGTATAAATACCTACGAAGGAGGGCTTTATCTTCCCATCCTTGATGTCTTGCAGATACTTCGGTCACCTTCGTTTCCAATGCCCTTTGTCGTGACTGTAGAAGCACTCTGCTTCCTTTGGGTTGGAAGAAGGAGTAGCAGTACCAGCTTTGGTCCCGCTAGAAGAGGATCCATCATGGGGTTTACCTTTGTGGCTCTTAGAAGGAGCCTTCCTCTCCTTTCCTTTCCCTTGCCCAATAGCCAAGACATGGGCAACAATAGTAGGAGCAAATGCAGTAGATTTGCCTTTTAGACTACTCTCACCAGTCATTAGCAGTCCTTGAAGCTTGCTTAGAGTGACCTCCTCCTTGTTCATATGATAGGTCATATGAAACTGGTCATAACAAAGAGGCAAGGAGTGTAGAATGATATCTATGGCCAGCTCTTCATCGAAGTTCACATTCAACTTTAGCAAGCGGTCCACAAACCTTTGCGTTTTCTGCAAGTGGGTCGTAATGGACTCTCCATCCTTCATTTTGGTAGTGATCATCGAGGCGATGATCTCGTACCTCTCCTGTCTAGCACTTTGATGGTATATTTCCATCAAATCTTGGTGTAGATCGTACGGATAGTAGTCCTCGTAGGACTTTTGGAGTTCAGAAGTCATTGTTGCGAGCATGATGCAATGAACCTTCGTAGCATCTCGCTCATGTGTTTCGTACGCAACAATTTCCTCGGGAGTAGCAGTGTTCACATTAACCTCCTTCAGCTCCTTGTCGAGAACACACTCCTTGTCCTCGTAGCGGGTGACCATGTGAATGTTGTGGATCCAATCACTGAAATTGGTTCCATCAAAGATCACCCTCCCACACAAGTTTATGAGTGAGAATGAGCCAGAAGGGGTCAATCCAGAAGCGTTGTTGTTGTTCGAAGTAGACATCTGAAATAGAAAAGGAACAAATTTTAATTAGATAAAAATCCCCACTTAAACAGCCAAGTGAGAAATTAGGGCTAGGACCCAACACAATTATTTACAATTCAGAAGAGGGATGTCGTAATCTAATTGCAAATAATATGAAGGTAGATAAATGACGATTTACCAATTTCCACCATGAAAAACAAAAAGGATTTAAGTTTTAAATGAATTGAAATTCCTAGATTATTTTGAGATGTTTGTGATCCTCGGTATCCCAGTCACAAACTTGAAGGGCATAATCGAGATTTAAACATGCCATTGAAAAGTTCAATGCAAGGTATGAATAACCATGCAAATGTACTTGGTACCCTCGATGTCATTTACCACCTAATCAATGTGTCGGTTAACCACACACGCTCCATTGATCTATGATAAACATCGAGCTACCCTTTGCCACCCTTGCTAGTCCCAAATTAGTGTGCCGGTTAACCACACACACTCCAATAACGACTTGGCAATGTGCAAAGTGTAATTTGATGGAATAACATACATTTTCATATTTTTCCTAAAGTAACTAAGATTGGGAATTTATAAAAACATTTAGTTACTTTATATAATCATTATACTTATTAATGAGGAATTATTTGTCCTATCCTCCCCGTTCGGCTAACGACCCTCCACCAATCAAGGAAACGGTGGGTGAGAGTGGACACCCATTAAACCATCATTTTATAGGCAGTAACCTTATACCCCCCTTATAGACCGGCTTCGTGAATGAGGCCTACTAACGGTAAGATTGACTTATCTTATATATATATATATATATATATATATATATATATATATATATATATATATATATATATATATATATATATATATATATATATATATAATAATTAATCTTTTAATATTATAATAGTATAAGGGTTGAATTTTAAACTTTTAAAACTCTAGGGTTTAGAATTTAAATATTTTAAAATTAAAACTTTTTAATCAAAAATTTAAATTCCAAAACTTGAGGGCAAGTTTAAAACTTTTCAAAACCTTCTACATCAAATTTCAAATAATTTAATTAATCAAATAATTTTTGATTATCTAAATTTGACCTAATTCATTTAAGGCAAGATAATTCATATTAAATAATACAAATAATTTATTTTATCATATAAACAAATAATTATCTCATTATTTAACTTATCTTCTAACTAGATGAGGATAATCAATACCATATTGAAAAAAATCGGATTTTATCAGTTAAAAACATTTATGGTAATTATCCCAACCCAATTCTAGTCAAAATCCCGAAAAATCTGCTAACAGACGAGCCGACTCGCCGAGTCACAGACTGGACTCGTCGAGTTCATCAGTTGACTCGACGAGTTCATTAGGCATATGCATACTTTTCTACTTTTTAAGCTTTGAACAATTTAGATATGCATTAAATACAATAGAAAAACAACCTGGCTCTGATACCACTATTGCATTATGAGCAAAACATCAGTCCTATGGTGCACATGCAAACCCTAAAGCTTTGGATCTAGGTTTTTCTAATTGTACTTGCAATAATTGTCCAAAGGTTATAAACCCTAACTCTAGCATACAAAAATCAAAATCAACATAAGTAAACAAGTAAGAATGTTCCCATACAAAAATCAAAATCGTCAATTGGTTTAACAAGAGTTTCCTCCTCGGGTTGAGTTACAGTGTTAGAGGTTCCTTCATCGTTTGATTCTTGAAGCTCTTCAAGATCAATTTGCCTCTCACTGTCCTCTTGGCATATGAGTTCTCTTTCTTGGAAAACCCCTCTCCTCGCAACGAAGACAACATTGTCACTCGGTCTATAGAAGAGATATCCAAAGGACTTCTGTGGATAGCCGATGAAAATACACCGCTCACTTCGAGGTTCGATCTTATCATGAGTCTCTCGTCTTACGAAAGCCTCACAACCCCAAACCTTGATATATGCCAACGAGGGAACCTTCCCTGTCCACATCTCGTGAGGTGTTTTGGCAACCTTCTTAGTTGGGACTAGATTAAGAATATGGGCGGTAGTCTCTAAGGCATACCCCCAGAATGAGATAGGTAACGAAGCTTGACTCATCATGGAACGAACCATGTCCAACAAGGTTCGATTGCGCCTTTCAGCTACACCATTCAACAGCGGGCCTCCTCGATCGGATCAGAGCATCTTAATTTTCCTGCCCAGCTGATTCTCCACTTCTTGCTTAAACTCTTTGAACTTTTCAAAGGTTTCTGACTTGTGCTTGATTAAGTAGATATACCCATATCTGCTATAAGCATCGGTAAAAGTCACATAGAAGCGGTTTGCATCCCTTGTGGTGGATCTAAAGGGTTCACATACATCTGTATGTATGAGATCTAATAATCCCTCACCCCTTTCACAAGTGCCAGTGAAGGGTGACTTGGTCATCTTTCCAAGTAAACAAAATTCGCACGTGTCATCCGACTTAAGGCCGAACGACTCCAACACTCTATCCTTTTGGAGTTGGGCTATGCGCTTCTTGTTTACATGTCTAAGACGACAATGCCACAAGCATGCTATGTCCAAAACATTGGACTAATCAATATGCAACACATTATTTCCTAAGTTATCTACAACATTCACAGTTTCATATACTCCATTACAAGGCAATTCTTCAAAATAGAAAGTACCATTCAAGAAAGCATTAATAGAACCAATTTCATTATTAAACGAAAATATAAAACCTTGTCTGTACAAACCATGAAAAGAAATAATGTTTCTCGCCATTTATGACGAGTAGCAACAATCATTTAAATCTAAACCTAACCCACTACTAAGCACTAAAGAGTAAACTCCAATCTTGGTGACAGGCGACACTTCCCATGCTCCACATCTCTACTTCTTCTTAGACCCTGCAAATCAGAACAAATGTGAAAACCACATCCTGTATCAAGGACCTAAGAAATAGCATGTGATGAGTTGTTAGATTGAATAGTATAAATACCTACAAAGGAGGGCTTTATCTTCCCATCCTTGATGTCTTGCAGATATTTGGTCAGCTTCGTTTCCAATGCCCTTTGTTGTGACAGTAGAATCACTTTGCTTCCTTTGGGTTGGAAGAAGGAGTAGCAGTACCAGCTTTGGTCCCGCTAGAAGAGGATCCATCATGGGGTTTACCTTGTGGCTCTTAGAAGGAGCCTTCCTCTTCTTTCCTTTCCCTTGCCCAATAGCCAAGACAGGGGCAGCAGTAGTAGGAGCAGATGCAGTAGATTGGCCTTTTAGACTAATCTCATCAGTCCTTAGCAGGCCTTGAAGCTTGCTTAGAGTGACCTCCTCCTTGTTCATATGATAGGTCATACGAAACTGGTCATAACAAGGAGGAAAAGAGTGTAGAATAATATCTATGGCCAACTCCTCGTGGAAGTTCACATTCAACTTTAGCAAACGGTCCACAAACCTTTGCATTTTTTGCAAGTGGGCCGTGATGGACTCTCCATCCTTCATTTTTTTAGTGATCATCGAGACGATATCTCGTACCTCTCCTGCCTAGCACTTTGATGGTATATTTCCATCAAATCTTGGTGTAGATCGTACGGATAGTAGTCCTCGTAGGACTTTTGGAGTTCAGCAGTCATTGTTGCGAGCATGATGCGATGAACCTTCGTAGCATCTCGCTCATGTGTTTCGTACGCAACAATTTCCTTGGGAGTAGGAGTGTTCACATTAACCTCCTTCAGCTCCTTGTCGAGAATATATTCTTTGTCCTCGTAGCGGGTGACCATGTGAATGTTGCGGATCCAATCATTGAAATTGGTTCCATCAAAGATCACCCTTCCACATAAGTTCATGAGTGAGAATGAGCCAGAAGGGGTCGAGCCAGAAGCGTTGTTGTTGTTCGAAGTAGACATCTGAAATAGAAAAGGAACAAAGTTTAGTTTAAAAGAATTGAAATTACTAAATTCTTTTGAGATTCATGGAACTTTTCAATGGCATGTTTAAATCTCGATTATGCCCTTCAAGTTTGTGAATGGGATACCGAGGATCACAAACAAGGTGTGAATAACCATGCAAATGTACTTGGTCCTCTCGATGTCATTTACCACCTAATCAATGTGTCGGTTAACCACACACGATCCATTAATCTATGATAAACATCGAGCTACCCTTTGCCACCCTTGCTAGTCCCAAATTAGTGTGCCGGTTAACCACACACACTCCACTAACGACTTGGCAAAGTGCAAAGTGTAATTTCATGGAATAGTATACATTTTCACATTTTTCCTAAAGTAACTAAGATTGGGAATTTATAAAAACATTTAGTTACTTTATATAATCATTATACTTATTAATGAGGAATTATTTGTCTTATCCTACCCGTTCGGCTAACGACCCTCCACCAATCAAGGAAGCAGTGGGTGAGAGTGGACACCCATTAAACCATCATTTTATAGGCAGTAACCTTATACCCCCTTATAGACCGACTTCGTGAATGAGGCCTGCTAACGGTAAGACTGACTTATCTTATATATATATATATATATATATATATATATATATATATATATATATATATATATATATATATATATATATATATATATATATATATACCGTCAGTCTTACCTGCTACCGGTAAGACTGACTTATCTTACATATATATATATATATATATATATATATATATATATATATATATATATATATATATATTAATATTATAATAGTATAAGGGTTGAATTTTAAACTTTTAAAAGTCTAGGGTTTAGAATTTAAATATTTTAAAATTAAAACTTTTAATAAAAAATTTAAATTTCAAAACTTGAGGGCAAGTTTAAAATTTTTCAAAACCTTCTAGATCAAATTTCAAATAATTTAATTATTCAAATAATTTTTGATTATCTAAGTTTGACCTAATTCATTTAAGGCAAGATAATTCATATTAAATAATACAAATAATTTATTTTATCATATAAACAAGTAATTATCTCATTATTTAACAATTATATTCTAACTGGATGAGGATAATCAATACCATATTGAAAAAAATCGGATTTTATCAGTTAAAAACATTTATGGTAATTATCGCAACCCAATTCTAGTCAAAATCCCGAAAAATCTGCTAACAGACGAGCCGACTCGCCGAGTCACAGACTGCACTCGTCGAGTAGCCCTGACTCGTCGAGTTCATCAGGTGACTCGACGATTTCATCAGTCAGATGCAGATTTTTCGACTTTTTAAGCTTTGAACAATTTAGCTATCCATTAAATACAATAAAAAAACAACATGGCTGTGATACCACTATTGCTTTATGAGCAAAACATCAGTCCTACGGTGCACATGCAAACCCTAAGGCTTTGGATCTAAGTTTTTCTAATTGTACATGCAATAATTATCCAAAGCTTATAAACCCATACTCTAGCATACAAAAATCAAAATCAACATAAGTAAACAAGTAATAATGTTACCTTTCAATTGTATCTTGATAACCTTGAGCTTTTAAGAACCTAGCACCTCGAATGCAATGCCTCTAATAGATCACAAACACCAAAGCAATTGGAGAATATTAGAGAGAGAGAGAGAGAGGGGAAAGGCTATTTTTGGCTCTATGAATCCTTCTAGGGTTGTGGTAGCCAAAAATATGAAGCCAAGGGGGTCTTTATATAGGTGAGGGATTAGAGTTTCAGTCAAAGACCTAATCTGGTTGCTTAAGCTCTAAGCAGTCCACTAGATCCATCCAAAACCTAGACCTTGGACGAAATCCTTATGGGCTTTCATAAGATTCCGTCCACCCTATCTTTAGGGTTCCTTAGCCCATATTTCAATTATCTTATAATTACAATATCAGTCCCCTTAATTTAGATAATCTCTTTTGACCACAAAACTAATTCTAAATTAATTCTTTACCAATATTAATTAAACAATATGATTTCTCTTTTAATATATTATTCTCATAATATATTAATAAACCATAATAAACCTCTTTCTCTATTATTCATCCAGTCAAGTTGCTTTGGTGAAGGCAACCTAAAAGGACCATGCTACTATCGGGTCAAGTACATACCAAATATAGTTATGGGCTTAGACACTAATCAAACACTTTCAGCTTTGGGTCTCCTACCATTCCAAACTTGGCAAGCAAGGTGTTCGTATAAGCTTCCTGATTTATAAAGATTCCTTCTTGACTCTATCTTATCTTCAAGCCAAGGAAAAAGTTAATCGGACCCATGGAGCTCATCTCAAACTTCGTTTCCATCAATTTTCGGAACTCAGCGGTTAAGCTTGGGTTAGTATAACTGAAAATGATGTCATCAACGTAGATTTGGGCGATCATCAAGTGGTCCCCATCTTTCTTGCGAAATCAGGTTGGGTCGACCGAACCTTGTTTAAACTTAGCCTGTTTCAAAAAACGAGTAAGAGTTTTATACCAGGCTCTTGGAGCTTGCTTCAGACCATAAACCACTTTGTCGAGAATGTAGCAGTGATTTGGATACTTTTCGTTTATGAAACCAGGTGGTTGTTCCACATACACTGTTTCTTCAAGTTCCCCATTTAAAAATGCACACTTGACATCCATATGGTATACTTCAAAATTCTTGTGTGCTGCATAAGCCAAGAAGATACGAACAGATTCCAAACTTGCAACTGGGGTGAAGGTTTCTTCGTAGTCGATACCTTCTTCCTGGTAATATCCCTTGACAACCAATCATGCCTTGTTTCTTATAACGTTTCCTTCTTTGTCTAACTTGTTGCGACATCATCTATGATTTTCTTCAATTCATCTCCTTTGTTGTACAACAAAGGAGATGAATTAAAGAAAATCATGGATGATGTTGCAAAAGAAGTAGATTAGAAGAATCCCACTCCAAAAGACCATGGAGGTCCATCGCAATATTCAGATGTGAATGCTACAGTCCAGGGGGAGGGTTCACCGGTAACCTCCTCATAGTATACACCTATTTAGGGGGAGAACGAAAACCCTGATGTTATCTTAGAACCACATTTCCAGGGGGAGAATTTGAATCCAGAAGATGGCGATCATATATCATTCGAGGGGGAGAATGGAAATGCGAATGATGATTCGGATATACAATCAGAATTTGAAGATGTGAATGCGGGATTGGATCCATCATATGATCCAGACTACCCTCCATTAGCTAAATGGACCAAAAACCATCCAAAATCGCAAGTCATTGGAGATTCGTCTTCAGGTGTTTTTACGAGAGCTCAACAAAAGGCGAAGCGAACTGCACTATTCTCTAAAGTAGAGTTCTACATGTTCAATTCTTTTATCTCTAAAATTGAACCCAAAAACGTTCAAATTGATCTAGATCACTCAGATTGGGCGCAAGCTATGCAGGAGGAGCTCAATGAGTTCGAACGAAATAAGGTTTGGAGACTTATTCCCACTCCAAAGGATGCTTTTGTAGTTGGTCTCAAATGGGTTTTTTCGCAACAAGTTAGACAAAGAAGGAAACTTTATAAGAAACAAGGCACTGTTGGTTGTCAAGGGATATTACCAGGAAGAAGGTATCGACTACGAAGAAACCTTCACACCAGTTGCAAGTTTGTAATCTGTTCGTATCTTCTTGGCTTATGCAACACACAAGATCTCCTTTTTATGGTTCGTCGAAAAGATTCAGAAATTCATAGTAGAGAGTAGAGAGAGGAATTGTTGTTCCATTCTCTTGTGGAAAGATCTCCTTCATTTGGCTATCAGCTTTCAGAATCCTCTTCAACTAATTATCATCAAATGTAACATAGTAGGTTTCTTCAATCCTTTTGGACCTTTTGTTGAGAACCCTATATGCTTTGGAGGTCATCGAATATCCCAAAAAGATACCTTCGTCAGCTTTCGCATCGAATTTGTTCCTTTGTTCTTTAGAGTTGAAATGAAACACCTGGAACCAAACACATGGAAAACTTTATGTTAGGTTTTCGTTTGTTTATTATTTCATAAGGGGTGACAGAAAATTTCTTGTTGAGGATTGAACGATTTTGGGTGAAGCATGCAGTTCCTATCGCATCGGCCCAGAAGTAGAGAGGCAAATTCGCAAAAGAAAGCATGGTTATCGTAACTTCACACAGGGAGTGGTTTCGCCTTTCGACGACTCCGTTCTATTGTGGAGTATAAGGAGCAAAAAAGTTATGTGTTGCTCCTTTCGTAGTTATAGATTCTTCAAACACTTGGTTTTTGAATTCCAACCCATTGTCGTTGCGAATGCTGCGAACTAGCTTTCACAATTGTAGCCCAATCTGTTTTATGAAGTCTTTTAACTTTGGAGTGGCTTCATATTTCAGATTCGGAAAATACACCCAAGTGAAACGAGAAAAATCATCTACTATAACAAGAATGTACTTATTACCACAAATACATTCAATCGCAGAAGGACCACAGACGTCGATGTGCAGAAGTTCGAGTGGCTCAATGATTTTTATATTCACTACAGTTGGATGACTTTTTCTGCTTTGGTTCCCTATTTCGCATGCAGCACAAAGATGGTCCTTGTCGTATTTTAAGAGTAGAAGACCTCACACGTGATCACCAAGAACAAGCTTGTTGATATCTCTGAAGTTGAGGTGCGAAAGTCTACGATGCCACAGCCAACTATCATATGTATGTACTTTTGTCAGCAGACAAATGGCAGGCTTCCCTCGAATAGGATTCATGTTCAATGGATACATTTCGCCTTTGCATTTTGATTTTAGAAGAACATTCTTTGATTTCTTTTCAATGATTTCAGAACCCTCATCTTCAAACCAAACTTTCAATCTTGTCCCAACAACCAGTTGTAAAACACTGATTAGGTTGTGTTGCAATCCTTCCACATACGCCACTTTTCGAATCGAAAAATCTTTGTTAGTGATCATCCTATATCCTCTAATATCTCTAAGTGAGTTATTTCCAAACTTCACTCTTCCACCGTCTTTTAGTTCTTTGTATTTTCGCAACTCTTCCTTCCTTCCTGTCATTTGACGTGAGTAGCCACTGTCGATGTACTATTTTGAGTCAAACTGCTCGTCACGTATTACCTGCAAAAGCTAAGCAGATTTAGGAACCCAAAGTTGTTTGGGTCCTCGTGAGTTTTTCACAGGAAAAGAAATAGAAGTATCAACCAGATATGTTCGTTTTATTAAGGTTGTTTTATCTTTCTTTGTGATTTTAAAAACAGTAATCCTATTATCATTTAAGTTCGCATCCTTGGTGGATGGTTTCCTTTGATTATGATGGATTTGCTATTTAACAGCCTTTTTCTGAACTTGATTAAGGTTAGCTTCAGATCTTTTCATAGAAACTATAGACTCCGAGACCATCTTTCCTTTGCCTTTCATGTCTTGCGAAACATTCTTGTTACTAAAGGGGGAAAGTTGGTTTTCTGCACAGGTTTCACATGATTTTTAAAAGATGATTTTTGAGAAACCTTTTGATGGGAGACCTTAGGTGCATGATTCTGTTGAAAGGTCTTACGTTTCGCAGATGAAGTGACTTTCGCATTTGGATGGACTTTTTCCTTATTAACGAAATATGGATTGCTAGACTGCCAGAACT
This sequence comes from Lactuca virosa, assembly GCF_052849685.1. NCBI lineage: Eukaryota > Viridiplantae > Streptophyta > Magnoliopsida > Asterales > Asteraceae > Lactuca > Lactuca virosa. The sequence continues at coordinate 21,362,586 of NC_136429.1, read as the reverse complement.
GCTTTCTCTCCTTAAGATTCTTGTTATATCGAGCATTCCTTTGGCATTTTTGAGCTGCGAACTGCTCTGAGGATTTGTGAAGATTAACCCTAGGTTTTGGTTTTCTGGTAGGGGATTCGGTCCGATTTGACAATGTATCACTTGGAACACTCTTAGTTCCACTTGGAATTCCCTTTTCGTAGCTTGAATTGACTTTATTTAGGGGTTCTACTACATATCTGCTCTTTGTCCTCCATGAGGTCATTTCAGATAGACCTTTGGTTTCGTCTGCATTGTCGATTAGAGCAGACCAGAAGTACTCATCACATCCATCTTTATTGTCATCATTGACTAAGGACGTTAATTCAGCAGTTTGGTTTTTGTCAAGTCCTTTTGTTGCGAAAACTTGGTTGGGAACAGTTTGGACTTTAGGAAAAACAGTCGCTTTTGCTTTTAAAATTCCAGGTTTATTTTTTTGTAAATACGTGCGAACTCAACCGAATCTTCAGATATTAGGACTTTCGCAGGGACATGTTCATTTTTAATGAACTCAGAACAGTCAACCTCATCCTCCACAGAGATTTCACTTATATCATTTTCCTCATCAAATTCAGATGTATTTTCACAATTAATTTTGTTATCATAACTTAACTTGGTACTCAATGAGTCGAACTTCTGCATATTATCATATTTAATCTGTCTTTTGTCATTTTCATCTAAAAGCTGCTTTAACATATTCTTATGGTCTTTGGACTTAATGTATGATTCAATTTTGTCCAGACCTATCATGTAAGCATCTGAAGTTTCATCAAACGAGACGATGGATTCACACTTGTAACAATCAGCGTCAATTTCATCTTCCTTTAGTTCAAGGAATGGTAAGATCGTTTTGTGAATTTTCTTACCAATCTCACAATCAAGGTGCAACAGAGTAATGTTAAAATAAAGCCTTTTCGCAATCAAACATAAAATATTACGTTGTTTCAAAAGCATTAAATTATCCCGTTGTAAATAAATTGACTCATCCCTAGACTTAGATAAATCATACTCAATCTTCTCTATCCACATGCGTCTTTCCTCACGCTTTGATGAAACCCTGCTGATTTGATCGGTTAGGTTAGAGTTTGTTAAACGAGTTCTTTTTAAACTATCATTAAAACTTGAAAAAGTGAATCTTAAATCGTTTAGTTCAGTTTCGTAGTGAGACAAAGGAATAGTTAGAGTATCCAGAATAGAGTTTACCTTGTTGATGACTTGCTCGCATTCGCTTATTTGCTCAGGAACAGTCTTTGTAGCGAAGCAGCTGTCAGAAACATGATCTCCATCAATGGCATATCCTCTCTGTCCTGACACATCATTTGTCCCCATCAAGCATCTACCTCCAAACTGTGAATCTTCTTCCTTCACAACGAAACTTCTTCCATGAGTAGGCCTGCGAACCTCTTAGTCTTCAGAGTCAGTAGACCAGGCTTCAACCCTGCCAAACTGACACCAGATCCAATAGTAGCGGAAACCCTAAAAAGCTTGTTTAAACAAAAGATATGCGTATAGATTACACAGTCTCCTGCTCTAATACCAATAGTTGAGATAAAATCTCTAATGATCGAAAGATTCAAACAGGTAATAGAAAACAAGAACACAAGAATGGATCAAAATATGCTGAATGATTCAAAGTCATGCCTCAGAAGAACTCGATAAAGAATTGCTACTGTAGAGGCATGTATGGTTACAAGACTATTATCCAAGATTACAAAACACGGTGCATGCATGCACCTTAAATAGCTAAACCCTAATAATTAATGAACAGGTGGACAGGCCCAAACCCGATTACATAATGAACAAAACAAATAAGCCCAATGACGCAACGCATATACCCAACAGACATAGTGACTACACTACTCACACTATGTGTTAAGCTTATCGCACTTTTCGTCACAACTAATAATAGTAAATCAAGTCACAGGATTTCATTTAAGGCATTATATTAAATATTCATAAGTTTATTTTGCATAGACTTCTATTATCAATTGTTTGCAAAATACTTTGAAAGTCGAATCGTAATAATCTAGTTCAATGGCATCCGACTCATAAGACTTTGTTGGATAAGGTGTCTAAGTCCATAACTTATTTGGTATATACTTGACCCGACCCGGCATGGTCCATTTGGGTTGCACTTCACCCGAACTATTTATATGGATAACATTATGAGAAGAGTATATTTGCGGCCTACTAATATATTATAAGTTATAATATATTAATATGAAATTGTATTATTTAATTAGTATTGATCTTAAATTAATTATGAATTAATTTAGTGATCATAAGGTGACTAATTAAATAATGAGCTATTGTACTTATATAGTGTGGGCTAACACTCATAAGGAAATGGGCTAAGCTTGAATGGGAGTCCATGGATGATCCATGGAGCTTTTAACCCATGGATCCTTGGAATAGGAAAAGACATGGGTTATTAGGGTTTGCATGGTTCATAACCCTAATCATCTACACTATATAAAGAGGCTTATGGTGCTTGAGAAGAGACTATGTGTGTGTGCATAAGGTGTGGCCGATTTCTAGAGTATTAGAGTGCTCTCTCATAAGTTTTCCAAGTTTGTGGTGATTTTTTATTTCCATTTGAGGCATTCACATTATTGGTGCTTGGCTCTCAAACTCCCAAGGAATCAACTCACTAACAAAGGTATGTAATTCTTCTAGTATCTTTTATGTTTAAAAGTACCCCCATGTATGCTAGATAGGTTATGAACCTTGGAAAATTATTTTGCATGTATTTTAGACAAACATAGATCCAAGGTTTCTAGGGTTGCATGAACACCTTAGGAGTGTTAGTTTGCTCAAAACCCAACAGTGGTATCAGAGCCTAGGCTTGTTTGTTTGATACTTGTTGCAAACTTGTTGAAAAACTCAAGTTTTCTGCATTCTGCAGCATGAACTCGCCGAGTCCATGGGGGGACTCGTCGAGTCCATGAGTAAATTCATCCTACTCGTCGAGTAGGTTCGTGCACTCGACGAGTAGAAGCCTCAGAATGCAGATTTTCGAGTTTTGCTGCTGGAAATGGACTAGAAACATTACCCTAAACTGTTTTGGTGTTATAAAACCTGTTTTAGATGGTGTAATGTTTATGTTAATCCATTTACAATGGCTTATATCAAAATTGCATGATGATATGTGTTCATATGTTCTTGGAATTTTTGATATGATGTTCATGTTCTTATGAATTATTGTTAGATCATAGGAATTATTTGCTAAATTGTTTATTGATAATTCTTGATCATTTATGTGTTTTAATGGAGTCCATAATTTGTCCTCAAGTTATGGATTTCCAAAGGTCACTTTCATTTATGCACACTTAAAACACATAAGTTACATGAAAATGAAGAGTCTTCATTTTATGAACCTTTAATTCATAAGTTATGAAATGAAAAGTTTTGAATAGTTTCAAAACTTGTCCTCAAGTTTTGGAATTTGTAAAGTTACACACACTTTAACATACTTTAATTCCAAACCCTTAGAGTTTTAAAAGTTAAAATTCAACCCTTATACTATTTATAACATTAATGGTTAATTATTATATATATGTATAAGATTAAGTCGTTTTACCGTTAGTAGGCCTCATTCACGAAACCAGTCTATAAGGGGGGTATAAGGTTGTTGCCTATAAAATGGCAACTTAATGGGTGTCCATTCTCACCCACCGCTTCCTTGATCGGTGGAGGGTCGTTAGCCGAACGGGTAGGACAATGACTTTAAATTCTCATTAAAAGTATAATGAATATTATAAAGTAACTAAACCTTTAATAAATTCCCAATCTTAGTTACTTTAGGAAAATGTGAATATGGTGCTAACCCATGAAATTCACACTTTGTACCTTACCAAGTCGTTGGTGGAGCGTGTGTGGTTAACCGGCACACTAACTTGGACTAGTAAGGATCACGAAGGGTGACTTAATGTTTATCATAGATCGGTGGAGCGTGTGTGGTTAACCGGCACATTGATTAGGTGATAATATTAAGGGTACCAAGTGAATTTACATGGTTATTCACACCTTGTTTTGTGATCCTCGGCATCCGATTCACAAAACTTGAAGGGCACAATCGAGATTGAAACATGTCATTGAAAAGTTCAATGAATCTCAAAAGAATCTAGGAATTTCAAAACCAGTTAAACCTAATAATTCATTTCGTTTTCAGGGTGGAAATTGGTGAATCGTCATTCACCTACCTTCAAATATGTTTAGCTTAGATTACGGCATCCCTCTTCTAAGTTATAATATATTGTGTTGGATCCTAGCCTTAATATTACATTTGGGTGTATTATTAAGGATTCGATATATCTAATCTAAACTTGTTTTCATCTTTTCAGATGCCTTCCAACAACAATGCTTTGGGCTCTAACCCTACTGGCTCCTTTTCCCTCATGAACCTTTGTGGGAGGGTCATCTTTGATGGTTCCAACTTCATGGATTGGATCCGGAACATCAGGATGGTCACTCGTTACGAGGACAAGGAATATGTCCTCGATAAGGAGCTAAAGGAGCTTGATGAGTCCACTGCTACTCCTGAGGAGGTCGCTGAGTATCAGGCACATGAAAGAGATGCCACCAAGGTGGCATGCATCATGATGGCCACCATGACAGCTGAACTCCAAAAGTCCTATGAAGACTATTACCCTTTTGAGATGCATCAGGATCTGATGGAAAGGTACCATCAGAGTGCTCGTCAAGAGCGGTATGAAATAATCTCCTCCATGATCACTACCCATATGAAGGATAGCGAACCAATCACGAGCCACATGCAGAAAATGCAAAGGTATGTGGACCGTCTAATGAAACTGAATGTGAACTTCCCTGAGGAGTTGGCAATTGATATCATTTTGCACTCCTTGCCCTCGTGTTATGATCAATTTCGTATGACATACCACATGAACAAGGAGGAAGTCACACTCAGTAAACTTCAAGGACTTCTGAAGACTGCCGAAAGTGGTCTTAAGAGTAAGTCGGTTACTACTCCTACTCCTACTACTACCCCTGTTTTGGCTATCGGGCAAGGCAAAGGGAAGAAGAGGAAGCACCCTTCGAAGGGTACCAAGGGAAAGTCCCTTGAAGGCTCCTCATCTGGAACCAAAGGTGGTTCTATCACTCCTTCTGCCATCCCTAAGGATGCTGAATGCTTCTACTGTCAAAATAAGGGGCACTGGAAGCGAAACTGCCCAAAGTACTTGCAGGATGTCAAGGATGGGAAAGTGAAACCATCCCATGCAGGTATTTACACTATATTGTCTAATAACTCACCATATTCTAATTCTTGGGTTCTTGATACAGGTTATGGTATTCACATCTGTTTTGACTTGCAGGGCCTAAGAAAAAGTGAGGATGTGGAGCACGGAAAGATAAACTTAATCATGGGGAACAAGAAGGTTGCACCTGTTGCCAAGATTGGAGTTTATACTTTGTTGCTAGATAGTGGGTTAAAGTTAGATTTGAATAAATGTGTGTACTCGTCTGAAATGGCGAGGAATATTATTTCCTTTCATGCTTTGTACAAACAAGGTTTTACCTTTTCTTTTGATAATGAAGTTGGTAGTATTAATGCTTTCTTTAATAATGTTCTTTATTTTAAAGCATTACCTTGTGATGGTGTGTATGAAGCTGTATCGGTTGTAGATAATTTAGGAAATAATGTATTATGTATTGATTCTTCTACTAGCTTGGATAAAGCATCTTTGTGGCATTCTCGTATTGGACATGTAAGCAAGAAACGCATAGGCCAGCTCCAAAAGGATGGAGTCTTGGAGTCGTTCGACCTCAAGTCGGATGATAGTTGTGAGTCTTGTCTACTTGGAAAAATGACAAAATCACCCTTCATTGGTACTTGTGCAAGGGGTGAGGGTTTGTTGGACCTTATACATACTGATGTATGTGGACCATTCAAAACCGCCACAAGGGATGCTAATCGCTATTATGTGACTTTTATTGATGATTTTAGTAGATATGGTTATGTCTACTTAATCAAACATAAGTCAGAAACTTTTGAAAGGTTTAAAGAGTTTAAACAGCAAGTAGAAAATCAATTGGGCAGGAACATTAAGATGCTTCGATCTGATCGAGGTGGTGAGTATCTTAGTACTGAGTTCCTCGACTATCTTAAGGAGTGTGGGATTGTCTCACAATTGACACCTCCCAGGACACCACAGCTGAATGGTGTAGCTGAGAGGAATAATCGAACTTTCTTGGACATGGTTCGCTCTATGATGAGTCGAGCTTCGCTACCAATCTCTTTTTGGGGGTATGCCTTAGAGACTGCCGCCTTCATCCTTAATCTAGTCCCTACAAAGAAGGTTGCCAAAACACCTCATGAAATGTGGACCGGGAAAGTTCCCAATTTGGACCATATCAAGATTTGGGGTTGCGAGGCTTTCGTGAGGCGCGAGACTCATGACAAGCTCGAACCTCGAAGTGAAAGGTGTATTTTCATCGGCTACCCACAAAAATCCTTTGGTTACCTCTTCTACAGACCGAGTGAGAATGTGGTCTTTGTGGCTAGGAGAGGGGTCTTTCGAGAGAGAGAATTTATAAACCAAGGAGACAGTGGGAGGCAAATTGACCTTGAAGAAATTCAAGACTCAATTGGTGAAGGAACCTCAGACACTAGCAATCAACTTGAGGAGGAAGTTCCTGTTGATCCAGCTGACGAGTCTATACTTCCGAGGCGTTCCACAAGGGTTAGGAACACACCTGAGTTTTATTATGGATTTCATATTACTACGGAAGGTGATACATTTATCAGTGACAGTACACTGGTAAATCTGGATGAACCTAACAGTGTTAGGGAAGCCATGGCAGGCCCAGAGTCTGCTAAATGGAAGGAGGCTATGGACAGCGAGATACAGTCCATGTATGACAATCAAGTTTGGAACTTGGTTGACAGTGTACCAGGCCGTAAGACAGTCGGGTGCAAATGGATCTTCAAGAAGAAGACAGACATGGATGGGAAGGTGCACACTTATAAGGCTCGACTGGTTGCGAAGGGTTTTACTCAGACTCAGGGTATGGATTATGATGAAACCTTTTCACCAGTAGCAAAGATTAAGTCTATTAGGGTTATGCTATCCATTGCTGCATTTCATGATTATGAAATATGGCAAATGGATGTCAAAACCGCTTTCCTTAATGGAAAGTTGGCTGAGGATGTTTACATGAATCAGCCAGAAGGTTTTGTCAGTGCAGAGTACCCCAATAGAGTGCGCAAGCTTGAGAAATCCATTTATGGATTGAAACAAGCATCTCGAAGTTGGAATCTTTGTTTCGATGAGAAGGTCAAAGAGTTTGGTTTCTCAAGAAGTGAAGATGAGTCCTGCGTGTAGGTCAGAGCTAGTGGGAGTATAGTTAGTTTTTTGGTACTGTATGTGGATGACATACTACTCATAGGAAATGACATCCCAACCTTGCAGGAGGTTAAGTCCTGGCTTGGGAAGTGCTTTGCTATGAAGGACCTTGGAGAAGCTGCCTATATCCTAGGGATAAGGATATTAAGAGAAAGGAGTAAAAGACTAATTGGACTTAGTCAGAGTATCTACTTGGATAAGGTGTTGAAAAGGTTCAACATGCAGAATTCCAAGAAAGTAGAATTACCGATCCAAAGCAATGTCAAACTGAGCAAGGCTCAAAGCCCGAGTACAGAAGATGAGATAGCTGATATCAGTCGATTACCTTATGCTTCCGCTGTTGGTTTGATCATGTATGCTATGACTTGTACCCGTCCTGACGTGGCCTTCGCTTTGAGCATGGTCAGCAAATATCAGGAGAACTCTGGCAAGGCTCATTGGACTGCGGTAAAGAATATTCTCAAGTACCTACGGAGGACTAAGGATTGGATCCTTACCCTTGGTGGGAGTGATGACTTGAGAGTAGTAAGGTATAGTGATGCTAGCTTTCAGACTGATAGGGATAACTTCTGCTCTCAGTCGGGCTGGGTCTTTACCTTAAATGGAGGGGCAATCACTTGGAAGAGTTCCAAACAGGAGACTGTAGCTGATTCGACTTGTGAATCAGAGTACATAGCAGCGAGTGAAGCGGCAAAGGAGGCGATATGGCTGAGGAACTTCATCGGAGACCTTGGAGTTGTACCAGCTATTAAGGAGCCTATGGAGATTTTCTGTGACAGCAATAGTGCGGTTGCCTTAGCCAAGGAACCAAGAGATCATGGAAGATCCTGACACATTGACAGAAAATATCACTTCATAAGACACAAGATAGAAGAGGGACTCCTCGTGGCAAAGAGGGTATCGTCAGATGAGAACCCTGCGGATCCCCTTACGAAGGGACTAACGAGGGTGAAGCATTTGCAGCATGCGAGACGCATCGGGCTGAGGGACGATATTAGTTTTACAGATTAGATAGTTATTACTGAAACTTGTAAAATGTAATCGACGTTTGATGATGAATAAAAGTTGTGATTTATTTATGAGTAAGGTGTTGCTATCATTGTCAATTATTTACTATTGTTTCAGCTTTGCATGTTTTGACTTCCAGAATAATAAGTTTATTCAAACTCTCCACAGTCGGTCATATGTCGGAAGTAGGTATGAATCAAGACTGTCATGAATTGGGATTGTAGATGACTAAAGGTGTTTAGCCATAACAATGGTTGCTACAACATTCATGAGTACTCATAAGTTATGAGTATTGGAATAAACCCACGCTCACTTGTATCACTTCATGGAATTTATCTCGAGTGATCGTGGGACGGTAATATCATATAAGTCTTCAAACCTAGAGATATGAGTTGTTACCTATGAGTTGGTTGTGCATTGATTGCACGTAAACGCATCAGTAACTTGATGTTATAAAACGTGCCTTTGTATGCAATTCAATAAGTAGTAGAACAAGCATATGAGTCGAAGTTTATCTGTTCCTTCTAGAAATAGAAGCGATATTTAGGCCCCTCGATGATTTTGTTTTGATCTATGTACCAGGCCCGGTCAGAACTAAATTGATGTGTTCGATTAAGTTCTTTGTCAAACAAATCGGAAATCGGGAAACAAACTGCTGGACAATAAGTAAGACATTGTTCCATGTATTTGTCCGGCTGATATCATGAGAGCAGAGGATTATGTGATCACTTATCTAAAATGGCGCTTCATAGTTCAATAGAGTTTTCGAGAGCTACAATTGCCGGTTGGTTCCTGAAGCTATATAGGCAAATACGGTTATCAGACTTATCCAAGTGGGAGACTGTTGGATAAGGTGTCTAAGTCCATAACTTATTTGGTATATACTTGACCCGACCCGGCATGGTCCATTTGGGTTGCACTTCACCCGAACTATTTATATGGATAACATTATGAGAAGAGTATATTTGCGGCCTACTAATATATTATAAGTTATAATATATTAATATGAAATTGTATTATTTAATTAGTATTGATCTTAAATTAATTATGAATTAATTTAGTGATCATAAGGTGACTAATTAAATAATGGGTTATTGTACTTATATAGTGTGGGCTAACACTCATAAGGAAATGGGCTAAGCTTGAATGGGAGTCCATGGATGATCCATGGAGCTTTTAACCCATGGATCCTTGGAATAGGAAAAGACATGGGTTATTAGGGTTTGCATGGTTCATAACCCTAATCATCTACACTATATAAAGAGGCTTATGGTGCTTGAGAAGAGACTATGTGTGTGTGCATAAGGTGTGGCCGATTTCTAGAGTATTAGAGTGCTCTCTCATAAGTTTTCCAACTTTGTGGTGATTTGTGATTTCCATTTGAGGCATTCACATTATTGGTGCTTGGCTCTCAAACTCCCAAGAAATCAACTCACTAACAAAGGTATGTAATTCTTCTAGTATCTTTTATGTTTAAAAGTACCCCCATGTATGCTAGATAGGTTATGAACCTTGGAAAATTATTTTGCATGTATTTTAGACAAACATAGATCCAAGGTTTCTAGGGTTGCATGAACACCTTAGGAGTATTAGTTTGCTCAAAACCCAACAGACTTACCACCATTTTATCTTTAAATTATATGGCAGAAAGATGCCACCACGTAGATCTAACAGACGTGTCAACAACACGACAACAAATCCACCATCGCCACCACCACAGTTCGACCCTGTCCTTTTCCAAGTTGCCGTAATAGCTGCCGTGGCAGCCGCCATGACGCATATTAACTCTATTAGTACCAGTGGGGCGGGAAACGACACCAATAATTTTAACCACAGAGAAAGCTAGGGACGCCCGAGGGAGTGTTCCTATAAAGACTTCACAAATGGCAAACCCAAATCCTTTAATGGAAGCGGATGTGTCATCACTCTGACGCAATGGTTAGAGAAAACATAATCAGTGTTTGAGATTTGTACATGCCCAAAAGAAATCAAAGTGAAATTTGCGGCCTGTACTTTCTCTGATAGGGCCCTTACCTGGTGGAATGGCCATGTCAAGTCACTGACCCTCCCGGTGGCTAACTTGATGGGCTGGGAGAACTTAAAGATTATGATGATGGAGGAATATTGTCTGAGGGGCGAAGTGAAAAAGCTGGAACCTCACCAAGACAGGTTCTGACATTGTAGCCTACACTGCCAGATTCAGTGATCTAGCAAAACTATGTCCCGAGATGGTCACCCCAGAAAGTAAGAAGGTGGAGAGATACATATGTGGACTATCTCCCCAGGTTCAAGGAAACGTGTTGGCTTCAAACCCGATCTCGTTTGATAGTGCAAAACACTTGGCCAAGAGACTCATCGATTATGGGGTTCGCCATGGCGTAATGGCCCCCGTCCCTGAGCAAACGAAAGGGGTGACTATAAGTGAAAATCTTGGAGCAAGAAAAAGGGGCAACCAACGCAAGAACCTGCCAAGAAACAAAAAATCGTTGCCGTCCACACTGCCATTACCCCTGCAACACCATTAACACAATATGTAGGGAACCTACCTAGATGCGACAAATGCAACTTCCATCACATCGGGGCCTGCCGAGAAAGTTACTACAACAACTGCAAAAAGATGGGGCACACTGCCCGTTTCTGTAGGAAGCCTGCACTATAAATCACCCAAGCCGCCAATGCCAGACTGAGCCAAACCTGCTACGGTTGTGGCGAGACTGGGCATTTCAAAAGGAAGTGCCCAAGGGCAATGGACACAAATGTTGATAGTAATGATAGGGTACTTATGATCACTGTAGGAGAGACTCTCCCGGAACCACATATGGTTATCAGTACGTTTCCACACAACAATATTTAAGCCTCGAATTTTCCACTAAAAGTAGTGCCCATTTAGAGTATCGACCATAGACCTTGAAGCGCGACAAATCATAGTTGTAAATTGCCCCCTCATCCGAATAAATACCATCATTCATAGAAAACTAAGGATCCTTACAGGTGATCTATGATGGATTAGTGTATACATTAGGGTCATGTAAAATTAAGATTCTACAGATTTAGGATTTGTGATTCCGCCTTAACTCCTGTTCCTTGTTTGGTTGTGGGCTTAGGGTAGAATCACTAATTCGATTGTCTTTTCAATCTTAATTATAGATGACTTGTATACACCAAACGATTATAGAAGGACCTGGTAAGGATCATACTACGAAAGTTCATTTCTGTTTATCGAAGCCCTTATACTACCAGTACTTACTCAATTGCGGGATGAAATACTCATAGTAGAAATAATAAAAGGTAAAATAAAACTCAAAACACTAAAGATATATACATAGGATGAACTCAAACACTAAAACAACAAATCCTTCCAAATCGGTCTAATAATGTTTACGATTGGAAATTTCAACGTAATCACTAGCTTGTATTGGTTAAGTCCTAACCATACCAATATCATATAAAGTCGTTCGCGTTGACCTACCGACTAATGAAACCTTCGTCACATATGATGGCCAAGCCGACTCAAACCCCCCAAATCGTCCCTTGCGGCAAGACTCAGAAGTACTTACTCAAGAGGTACCATGCTTTACTAACCTACATCGTGGAAAAGAAACAAGAAGCGAAAGACATCAGGGATATTCCAGAAGTCCGTAAACTTCCCAAAGTATTCCCAGTAGACCTCTCGGGAATACCACTCGTACAACAAGTCAAGTTCAAGAATCAACCTAAAACGCAGTAGCTATGGAAAAAGTAGTTGTAATTACCTTCTCACCCAAAATAATCGCATCACTCATGTAGAAACTAAGGACCCATACTAGTAATCTATCACTACTAGGTGCATACGTTAGGGTGGTATATAATTAAGATTCTACAAACTTAGTATGTGTGATTCCGCCTTAAATCATGTTCCTTGTTTGGTTGTGGGCTTAGGTCAGAATCACTTATCCGACTTTCTTTTCAATATTAATTATATACGACTTGTATACACATGGTGATGATATATGAACCAGGTATGATTCATACCACGAACCTCATGACTAAGTTGCCCAGGACCGCGGGTGGACACGCTACCATTTGAGTGATGACCCAAACCCACACCCTCCCCCGTCTTGAGTACAGCTTACCATCCCTAAACGAAACAAAGTCGTATACCAATAGTGAAGGTCCGATGGAACGCAGAGCGAGGACCTGAATTCACCTGGGAACAAGAAGACTAGATGAACCAGAAGTACCCACATCTTTTCCCCAAACCTTGAAAGCCCCACCTCAAAGTTCAAATTTTGGGACGAAATTCCCTCTAACGAGGGGATGATGTGACAACTGGAAAAGTTGGAGTCGAGCAAAGTTAAAAAGTGTAATATGTATGAGTGAAACCACATTGTAACCTTGTTGCAATAGAACATGGAAAGCCAAGAGAGCATGTTTATATAAGTTCATATGTATATACACTTTTAAAACCTTGTTGGAATGAACCAGTGAAAGGCAAATACAGTCAACAAACCATTAAGGAATCAAAGGAATCAACACAAGTCAAAACAACAAGTCTAAAAGCATGAAATTGTGAACTAATTTAGGGATTTCGGTTTTGGGAATCTTGGAACACTTTAGGACCGAAATTAATTTGCTTTTAGGATACTAGGACCGAAATCAATTGCTTTATGAATTCTAGGACCAAAATCACGTTTCTTAGGTGATACCATGACCGAAAACACAAGTTTAAGGCCTATTAAGGACCGAAATCAACTATTGTGAGTGTCTACTAGGTGATTTCAGTCATACCTTGGATGAAATCACCCTTAGTTAGGCCGAAATCCTCCTTTAATATCTAGATATTTAGCCACTTGATTGGTGGATACTCTTTCCAAGATGATAAGGTACACTAACCTAGGTAAACATTACTTCATCTCGTCTATTCCTTTCATATATAATCACGATTTTAAGTCTCATTCAACACTTCCCAATGAAACTTATTCATCTCATTTCTCTCAAACTTCATACATTCCCAAAGAACCTCTTCAAACCTTATCCCAGAAAGCAATTCTTCAAAGTTTTCCTAAGGATTTAAAGTAAGTATTCTTCATTAATCTAGTGTTTTATACAACACTTTAATTGTTATTTCAACTAATTTGCACACAATAATGTGTGTTAATACCATTAGGATACAAACACTACTGTGCTTTCCAACTCGAAGATCATCGTTCTTACCTCGTTATCTAGCCAAGAACACAGTCAAGGTAAGTTCATACCCCCATAATTTTTCAAAGCTTTTTCTATGTTTTAGGGGGGGGGGGGGAATACAAGTAAAGCACAAGTAATCTTGTGTTATATATATATATATATATATATATATATATATATATATATATATATATATATATATTAGGGCCAAGATCCTCCATCCTATCCAGGATCCTGGATCTCAGAGATATCTAAGGATTCTTAAACCTTTCCAAGATCCTGAACATTGCGATTATTATTTCCTAACAAGTTTAACGACTATATTTCTTATTTATTTCTCATATGTGCAGAAATGGTCAACATATGACTCATTCTCAACGAAGAAACGTTCCAATCAGGCTTAAGACCCGGAAATAACAAGTCAGAGCACATGCACATACCAACTCAGCAGGATCCTGGAAATATCATAACTTTAGTTACATTGCCTAGACTATATATACACCTGTAAAACACACACAACGAGCACAATCTTTTGACACCTTACAGACCGAGAGCTAGGAAAACACGTATAATCGTATTTCTATCATCATCTCTGCAACTTACATTCAAATCAATAAGATCATACAGGACATGTGATCATTATCACCTCCCAAGGTTTTTTGTCGGAGATCCTAGCAAGGATCAAGGGCTTTCCTTATAAATCACTTGTTCAATTATGTTTTAATTTCGTTAATCACTTCAACTACAACACCACATCCTCTCATGTATTTTGGTTGATATCCATTTGATCGATTTTTGACCAAAACAATTTGGCACCCACCATGGGGCCGTGGTGTTCATAATTCTCGAAAACCATGTTTACACAACCAACTTTATATTCTTCCTCTATTCCTCCCATTACCTCAAATAATATTCCTACACCTCCAAGTGGACCTCCTGGTCAGAAGAAAACTTATGATACCTCTAAAAAGAACACCACTACGATCATCATCCATGTGAATCCAAGATCCCCAGGATTCCAGGATCCTCCCATTATGATCTCTAACATCGAACTCTTCTCCATGATGAAGGCGTTAACACAACATGTGGCTCAACAACGGGAGGACAAAAGAACACTACTTAAGGAAGTGGAAAGGATAATGGTAGAGATATGTAAATCCTAGGAGGCAACACCATCAATCTTGCAACCTAGGATCATGAACTTCGATAACACAGGATCCTTAGGGAAACGCCCAAAGACTACAGCCCCAGGATTCTCTGCTGTTTCAACTTGGGGTGTAACCCCAACCAATCAAGCTCATGTGATAGAAGATCTTGATGAAACTTTCACTTCTCCTCACAACAAAAATGTTGCTAACTTCTTGGAAAATAATACTTTTACTAACTCTATGAACCTTGCTATAGGAATAAGTCCGGCCATGGATAAAGAACTTCAGTGACTCAGATAGATGATATCGAGCGTACCAGGAATGGTCTAACCTATACCGGGAGTATCCCCTACTAGTCATCGGATCTCAAGATTTATCTCCTCGATAGCCGAAACTGAAGTTCCAAAGCGCTTCAAAACTCCCAACATGAAGCCTTATGATGGAACCATGGATCCTGAAGAACACATATCGCAATATAGAGAGATAATGGAGATCATTTCCATTCTGCCACAGTTAAAGGAAGCATGTTTATGCAAAGGCTTCGGATCGACTCTTACAGGATCAACCTTAGAATGGTTTGTTAATGTTCCTCCTTACTCTATTACTTCATTTGCACATTTAGTTAATATTTTTAACAATCAATTTTCTTGTAGCAAAACATGCGAAAAGATCAATAGTGATCTTTATCGGGTAGTCTAGGATCCTAAGGAATCCCGTAGGGACTTTGTGAATAGGTTTGGTAGGGAAGCTTTAAGTATCCCCAACATTGACATGGCAACTGCCGTAGAAGCCTTCAAAATGGGTCTAATGAAGGACTCTCCTTTATGTGAAGACCTTGTAATGACTCCATGCAAAAGGATGGATGAGGTCGAAAGCAGAGCACTAAGGTTCATTCAGCTGTAAGAGGACAAGGAGATCCAAAACAGGAGAACTGTCCAAACTCATACGATAACCCCAAATTCATATGACAATCCTATTAGGAATGTCGAGTCCGGCCCAGAGATACTACAAATCAAAACCGTGCCCAAACCTGATCATCATAGGGTTAATTCCCTTGAGGATGAAGGAGACGAAGATGAATTTCCCAAGATCACTGACTATTGTTTTTTTGTGGATGTTTCAGGATTAATCTTTGCCATGCAGGATCTGGGTGAAAAATGAAGGTGGCCAAGGAAAGGAAACAAATCGAGTGGCTGGAAATATGAGTCAAAATGGTGTGCATACCACGATGATTTTAGCCACATCAGTGAGGATTGCATAGCCCTTAGAGAGGATATTAGCTATTACCTAAGCAAAGGATATCTTAAATAGATCCTAGGAAGACGAAAAGAAAGATCGAAGGAAAAGGAGCAGGATCCTACGAAGATCCTGGAAAAACAATGATCCCCTCCTTCGGACGCCAAGGTAAATAATGTTATCTCTAGGGTTTGTGATATTTTTGAAACTTCTTACTCTGCAACAAAAAGACTTGCTAAGGTATCCAAACGAAATACCCCGGAAGAACACATCGATAACAGGCGAGAAAGAAATCACCTTCGATGAACAAGATATCTAGGATCCTCATCATGATAAATTGGTGATAACTCTCTACATTGCCAATCAATTTGTTAGAAGGATAATGGTGGACGTAGGATTCTCAATGAAAAACATACTCTTAGATGCTCTGAATAGGAACGAACATCCCAGAATCCGAAATAATCAAGAGATCCTCAGTACTAATAGGATTTAATGGCGAAACAAAGCATACTATTGGAGAGATCAAGCTACATGTCTACATTAAAGGGGTAAATTCTATGCAACGCTTTTGTGTTATTGATGCTTTGTCTTCCTACAATGTTATGTTAGGTAGGCCATGGATCCATGACATGAAATCGGTTCCATCGATGAACCATCAATGCGTCAATATGCCTACCCCTTGGGAGACAGTGAAGATCATCGGTGATCAACAAGAATCTAAAGAATGATACAAGACCTTGATGAAGCCTTCCTCAGCACCAAGAACAGCATAGAAATTAAAGCGAGGGGCACGGGACGTACTAGAAGCGAATGGGCAAGATATAAAAGAAGTACCCCTAGACTTTGAGTATACTGACGCCAAAATACTCATAGGATCCTCAATACTGGAAGACATCGAAAATGACCTAGTTTTATTCCTCAAAAAAGAAGGAAAACCTTCGCATGGAAACACGAAGACATGATAGGTGCAACATATCAGAGACTGGTGAATCGAATGTTCAAGGACAAATTCGAGGACACCATGGAAGTCTAAATAGATGACATGGTGGTCAAGTCCAAAAAAGCTGAAGATCACCTTATGGGTCTTGAAGGCCTTCAATATACTAGATGAATACAACATGAAGCTGAACCCGTCAAAATGTCACTTTGGAATGAAGGCAGGCAAGTTCCTTGGTTACATGGTCACCAAGAGGGGAATAGAAGCGAGTCTTGGCCAAGGATCTTTGAATGGGGAACCACTCCTCCTTTATTTTTCCGTATCTTCGAATGCTGTAAGTTCTGTTATGGCCAAGAATCTTGACGGTGAACAACATCCTATTTACTATGTAAGTAAAAGTATCTTGGATCCTGAAACCAAGTACTCTTTGGATTAGGTTTCTAAGCCCATAACTATAATTGGTATGTACTTGACCCGATACAAGCATGGTCCATTTGGGTTGTAACACTCTGAAACAATTTGACAGGATGGATATTTGAGAAAGAGGTTAATGTGTTTTATTAATATATTATAAGTATAATATATTAATTGAGAAATCATATTATTTAATTAGTATTGATCAAGACTTAATTTGGAATTAATTTAGTGATCAAAAGAGACTAATTAAATTAACAGGGACTGATTGTGTAAATCAATGATACATATGGTTTGGGCTATTGATCCATGATAGACTAAGCTTATGTGAAAGTCCATGAAATATTAGTCCATATGATATATGGATCATAAGCGTAAGTGTAAGAATTAGGGCTTGCTTATGACTCTTGGAATTCTACACTATATATGTTTTCCTCAAAAGCCAAAATTGTGCACTAAGTGTTCTTAGAAGACAAAAAAAAATTTGTGTCTCCAAAACTCTCTCTCAAAGTCCTCCTCTTTTTCTTGGTTTGTTATAATACATTTGAGGCATCACACTTGAGGTGCTAGGCTCTTAAAAGACCAATTCCTATAAGCTACAACAAATAGGTAATCTTCTAACTTACCTTTATAATTCATATGTTGAATTGTATGCTAGTTGTAGACTTCATGCTTTGAAAAAAAATTGTTGCATGTATAACTAGAGAAAACTTAGATCCAAAGATGTTAGGGTTGTATGTGTACAATAGGAGTGTTATAGTACCTAAAACCCAACAGTGGTATCAGAGCCATGGGTAGTTTTATGTTATATAGATGCATAGCTAATTATTCAAAGTTGGAAAAGTCAAAAAACTACACTCTGACAGGAGGACTCGACGAGTCCATACATGAACTCGTCGAGTCCATGCTCATAAGTGATGAACTCGTCGAGTCCAGTATCCGACCCAACGAGTTAGATCATATGTTGGCAATTTTTCTGGTTTTTTGGCCTCAATTGGATTAGAATCATTACCACAAACTGTTTTTTTATCATAAAATCTGTTTTTCTGATATGGTAGTGATTATTCTCATCCAATTAAAAGATAAATTATCAAATTTTAAGATAATTACTAGTTTATATGACAAAGCTAATTATTTGTAATTTTTGATTTGAAATTATCTTACTACAAGAATTGTATTACGATCAAATTGGTAAAAGATAAAAATGGTTATTTTATAAGTTTATAAATTGATCTAAATGTTTTTAAGGAGTTACAAATTTTGTCATCAATTTGGAACTCAAAAGTTGTTTTTTTAAGAGTTACAAATTTTGTCATCAAATTTGGAACTCATAAGGTTTTTTTAAGGAGTTACAAATAAATATTAGTTAAATTGATCTTAATGTTTTTCAGAGTTCTATAAGTTATGGAACTTGAAAAGTCTCATCTTCATAAAACAAATTCACTCCTTAAGTTATGGAGTTCAAAAGTTTTCAAGAATTACAAAACTTGCCATCAAGTTTTAAAAGTTGAAAAGTCTCAATTAAGAAACATTAAATTCATAGAAACCCTAGTAATTTGAAAAGTTTTCAAAAATGTAACTCATGGGTTCATAACTTAAAATTAATTAAATAGTTTTAATTTAATGTTTTTGAATAGTTCAATTAATTCTTATGAACTTTATTAATAGTTAATTAACTGTTTAATTAAAAGAGTTATTAAATCCATAATCATATGGTTTAAGTTTAATTAAATTAAGAGTATAATTTATTAATAGCTTAAATCATCAAGTATTTTAAAAGTTTAAAATACACCCATATACTATATAAAATTAAAAGTCTAATATATTATATATGTATAATTAAAAGGTCAGTCTTACCGTTAGTAGGCCTCATTCACGAAGTCAATGTATAAGGGGGGTATAAGGTTACTACCTATAAAATGGTGGTTTAATGGGTGTCCACTCTTACCCACCGCTTCCTTGACTGGTGGAGGGTTGTTATCCGAACAGGTAGGGTAGGACACTAAACAATCATTAAAAGTACAATGAAATACTAAGTAACTAAACACTTATAAATTCCCAATCTTAGTTACTTAGGAAAAATGTGAATTTGGTGCTAACCCATGAAATTGCACTTTGCACCTTGTTAAGTCGTTAGTGGAGCATGTGTGGTTAACCGGCACACTAATTTGGGACTAGCAAGGGTGGCAAAGGGTAGCTTGGTGTTAATCATGGATCAATGGAGCGTGTGTGGTTAACCGACACATTGATTAGGTGATTTGTAACATTAAGTGTACCAAGCACATTTGCATGGTAATTCACACCTTGTTTGTGATCCTCGGCATCCCAGTCATAAACTTGAGAGGGCATAATCGATATTTTAACATGCCATTGAAAAGTTCAATGAAACTCAAAGAATCTAGGCATTTCAATTCATTTAAAACCTAAAATTCATTTTCGTCTTTCACGGTGGAAATTGGTAAATCGTCATTTACCTACCTTCAAATGTTTTGCAATTGGATTACGGCATCCCTCTTCCGAATTGTAAAATATTGTGTTGGGTACTAGCCTTAATATTTCATTTTGGGTGTTATATTAAGGACTTAAATCAACTAACTTGAATTTCTCCCTTGTCTAGTTCAGACAACTATGGTCTTCTTGAATCTTTTGGAAAACTCTTTCCTCATGAAGATGATGTTCCAAGAAATCATAATTCACTTCCTCCACCTCCTCCAATAGTTCTCCCTAACCCACATGTTCGTCGACTTGAAAATTTCAAAGTCACTCAAACCCTATTGGCAAGCAAACACAAAGATGGAAGGTTTGTGTGTGCACATGTCTTGGAGATGAAGTCACACATTGACAGACTGGGAATGTTAGGAGTCGTTGTCTCGAGGAAGTTGGCTGTTGACTGGGTTCTTCAATCACTTCCTGAGTCAAATGGTGAATTCATTAAAGATTACTATATGACAGACCTCGACATGTCCCTTATCAATCTTACCTATTTGCTAATTGCTGCTGAATCAGCAATGATTTGGCGCACTGGTAAAGCAAATTTGATTGGAAGATCTACTTCCCAAACTTCCATGGACAATGAAAATGAAAACACTGGAAGTCCAAAAAAGATTTCTCTTTCCAAGGGAAAGGGAAAGTCTGAGATTGTCCCATGTACCATTCCGAAAGAGTCTGTTTGCTTCTATTGCCAAGAGAAGGGGCATTGGTTGCGAAGCTGTCGTATCTACCTGAAGGACCAGAATGATGGTAAAGTCAAAATGTTTGACTCTGCTTCAGGTAAGTCCATTATCTAACTCTTTTAAATTTTTGTTTGTAGATTCTTAATACATGATGCGACAAGATTGCATTTTTGATGTGTTTGTAGGATCGAAGAAAATAAAGGAAGCTTAAAGAAAGAGCAGGATGAGTCTGATTGCGAAGAAATGGATTTCGATCGCATGATTCGATGATCGGATTTTTGAGCTGCTGCTTAGAAGTTATAATAGATTGCTTAGGAATATTTAGTAACATAGTTTTCATTTGTAATTGCATTGTAAGGACAAGTTTTTCGCACCTTTTATAAATAAAGAAAATTTTGATTTATCTTATATTTCCTTACAATGGAATTTGTGAAAATTGATGTTTGTATGTATCTATTTTTAGCAATATGGATTTGATTCTTTCATTTGTGGTAGTGTCATAATTTACCAAATAAGGAAACATTCTCATCGCCTAAGTTTCAATTGGATAGAAACTTAGAATCATGCAACTTGTGTTGTATGATGAATGAGAACCTTCGTCTTTGGGAAATTAAGACTAATTCCTTGTTCGCATGTATATGTGAATCAAGTGAAGGGCTAGGGGATCGGGTACACTTGGTTGTGCGTTGGTCAGGTCCACCACAAAGAACAATAAGACTATTCGTTATGATTTACTAAAAGTTTGGTAAATATGGTTATGCTTACAAGATTAAGTGTGATTCTAAATCATTGAAAAAGTTTCAATGTATAGCAGAACGAATAAAAGGAATCAAATTAGGCAGAAAGATAAAAGTTTCTCCAATCTGAAAGAAAAGGAGAGTGCTTTAGTATCGTGTTTTATGATCATCCTACATGATAATGAAAACCATATCACAATTGATACTCTAAGGAAACCTTAGTACATTTGCATGGCTAAGAGGAGGTATCGGGAATTGTTGAAATGGTTAAATCAATTAAGGAGAGTCATACTTCGTTCCAAAACCAAGTATTAAAGTCATGCTCCAAGATTGTGACTTGAGTGACACATCTTAAGTAGGTTTATAACACATTTAGAATTAGTAGTTGTGATGTCTTTAAGACAAATACCAACTAAGTGTTGGATTAGTGTCTAAGTCCATAACTATAATTGGTATGTACTTGACCCGATTTGGCATGGTCCATTTGGGTTGCATGGCATCGGAACAATTTGGATAGACTTTTGTGAGGAAAGGATATTTATGATTTGTTAATATCTTATAAATTCTAATATATTAATATGAAATCATACTATTTAATTAGTATTGATCAAGAATTAATTTGGAATTAATTTTGTGATCAAAAGGAGACTAATTAAATATATGGGGATTGATTGTGTAAATCATTCATTCTTATATATGTGGGCTTATGATCCATAGTTCTTCATGATGGGCTAAACCCATGGAGTAACCCATGGATACTCCATGGAGGTTTTAACCCATGGAGCATGAAGAATATGGAAAGACATGAGTTACATGGTGTAACCCTAATAGCCACAATATATAAGGACCCCATTGCTCAAGAAATTGGCACTAGTGTGTGTACACATGAGGGCTAGCCGATTTGAGCATAAGAACTTCACTCTCAAGTTATTCCAAGTTGTTGGTGGTGTTGTGTGAACCATTTGAGGTGTCACACTTGAGGCACTAGGCTCTTAAGCTCCATGGAATCATGTTACAACATCAAAAGGTATGTCATTCTACTAGATTCTTGTAGTATAGTTGCTTCATATTATGCTAGTTAGGATGAAACCTTGGAATATCAAATATTTGCATGTATAATAGACAAAACATAGATCCAAGGTTTATAGGGTTGCATGTACACCATAGGAGTGTTAGAATGCTCAAAACCCATCAGTGGTATCAGAGCCAAGGCTTGTTTTCATTTATACTTGATCCAACAGCTTAAAAAACGAAAATTCTGGCTTTTTGGGCACTGGATTCGCCGTGTCCACTGATGGACTCGCCGAGTCCATGAAGAAAACCATCCTACTCGTCGAGTAGGTGCATACACTCGACGAGTAGGAGCCCCTGACAGCATATTTTCGAGTTTTAAGGCTGGAATTGGTCTAGAATCATTACCTTAAACTGTTTTGGACTTATAAAACCTATTTTTGATGTGGTAATGATTATGGTAAACCAATTTCAAGGTTGTTATCAAAATTTCAAGTTTTATGTGTTTTTATGTAATTCTTGAAATTGTTGATATGATTGTTCATACACTTATGAGTTTGGGTAGATCATAGGAATTATTTGCAAAATGTGTTTGTTAGTTAATTCTTGATCTAAATGTATTTTAATGGAGTCCATAATTTGTCCTCAAGTTATGGATTACCAAAATTCATTTCTTTTAAAGATTCATTAAAATGCATAGGTTACAAAATTGAAGAGTCTTTTTGTTTTATGAACTCCATAACTTGTCCTCAAGTTATGGATGTTCAAGAGTCTCTTCATTAAAGTTTTTAAAACCTTAATTAAACTCATAAGTTATGAAAATCCAAAAGTTTTTGAATAGTTCAAAACTTGCCCTCAAGTTTTGGAATTTGTAAAGTTTCTCCACATTAATACTTTAATTCCAAGTAAAACCCTTAGAATTTTAAAAGTCAAAATTCAACCCTTATACTTTATGGTATTATAAGTTAATAATATATATATATGTATAAGAGCAAGTCAGTCTTATCATTTGTAGGCCTTATTCACGAAGTCGGTCTATAAGGGGGTATAAGGTTACTGCCTATAAAATGGCAGTTTAATGGGTGTCCACTCTCACCCACCGCTTCCTTGACTGGTGGAGGGTCGTTAGCCGAACGGGTAGGACAAGGACTATAATTCTCCCTTTATTATAAGTATAATGATAAATATAATGTAACTAAACCTTTTATAAATTCCCAATCTTAGTTACTTTAGGAAAATATGAATTTGGTGCTAACCCATGAAATTACACTTTGCACGTTGCTTAAATCGTTAGTGGAGCGTGTGTGGTTAACCGGCACACTAACCTGGATTTACAAGGTAGGAAAAGGGTTACTTAATGTTTATCATAGGATCGGTGGAGCGTGTGTGGTTAACCGACACATCGATTAAGTGATAAATATTAAGGGTACCAAGTATATTTGCATGGTTATTCACACCTTGTTTTGTGATCCTTGGCATCCCAGTCACAAAACTTGAGAGGGCACAATCGAGATTGAAACATGTCATTGAAAAGTTCAATGAATCTCAAAAGATCTAGGAGTTTCAAATCCAATTAAAACCTTATATATTATTTCATTTTTCATGGTGGAAATTGGTGAATCGTCATTCACCTACCTTCAAATATTTTATAGCTTGGATTACGGCATCCCTCTTCCAAGTTATAAAATATTGTGTTGGGTGCTAGCCTTAATATTTCATATTGGGTGTTATATTAAGGACTTAAATCAACTAACTTGAATATCTCCCATTTTAGATGTCTGGTTTAGACAACTATGATCTTCCCAAATCTCATGGAAATCATACTTCTCTACCTCCACCTCCTCCAATTATTCTCCCTAACCCACAAGTTCTTGAATAGTTCAAGGTCACTCAAGCCCTATTGGCAAGCAAGGTCTATGTATGCTCACATATTGGAGATGAAGTCACATATTGACAAGCCGGGAGAGTTGGGTGTCAAAGTCTTGAGAAAGTTGGTTGTTCAATCACTTTCTAAGTCACATAGTGAGTTGACTACTATGTAACAGACTATGACATGACCTTTAATGATCTTACCTATTTGCTTGATGCTGCTGAATTAGCAACGATTTGGAGCACTGGTAAAGCAAATTTGATTAGAACTAACTTCCAAACTTCCATGGACTTTGACAATGGTAACATTGGAAATCCAGGAAGCTTTATCTTCCCAATGGAAAGGGATCGGCCATAGTCAACTCGGTTGACCAAATGGTAAAGAGAAAGGCTAAGTCTGAGTGTGTCCCATGTACCATTCCCAGAGAGTCCAAATGTTTCTATTGCCAAAGGAAGGGGCATTATTTGCGAAGCTGCCCTAACTACCTGAAAGATCTGAGAGAAGGTCAAGTCAAAAAGTTTGACTCTGCTTCAGGTAAGTCCACTATCTAACTCTGTTAAGTTCCTATTTGAAGATTCTTAATACATTTTGATGTATGGCAGGATCAAGCAAAGGGAAAGAAACTTAAAGGATGAGTATGTTGAATCTGATCGCGAAGATGGATTTCAATCGCATGGTTCGAATATCGGATTCCTGAGCTACTACTTAGGAGTTATGATAGATTGCTAGAAAATATGTAATAGCATAGTTTTCATTTAAAGTTGCATTGTAAGGAAAAAGTTTTTTTCCGCAACTATAAATAAATAAAATCCTGTTTTACTTTATTTTATATCTCCTTGCAATGGCATTTATGGAAAACTGATGTTTGTATGTTTCTAGCAATAATGGAAATATGAATTTGATTCTTTCAATTGTGGTAGTGTCTAAATTTACCAAATAAGGAAAGATTCTCATCACCCAAGTTTCAGTTGGATAGAAACTTGGAATCGTGCAACTCGTATGATGAATGAGAATTTTCATCTTTGGAAAATTAAGACTAATTCCTTGTTCACATGTATATGTGAGTCAAGTGAAGGACTAGGGATCGAGTACACATTCTTGTGCACTCGTTAAGTCCACCACAAAATATCGATAAGACTATTCGTCATGATCTACTAAAGTTTAGTAAATATGGTTATACTTACAAGTTTAAGTATAATTCTGAAGCCTTGGAAAAGTTTTGATGTATGGCAGAACGAATGAGAAGAATCGAATTTGGCAGAAAGATAAAAGTTTCTCAAATCTGAAAAGATGAGAGAGTACTTTAGTATCATGTTTTATGATCATCTTAATGATTGTGAGACCATATAACAATTCATCCTATAAGGACATCTTAGTGCATTCTTATGGCTAAGAAGAGGAGTCATGAATTGTTGAAATTGTTAAATCAAGAAGATGAGTCATACTTCGTTCCAAAACAAGTCTTAGAGTCATACTCCAAGATTGTAACTTGAGTGACACATCTTAAAGAAGGTTTATAACACTTGTCAAATGTAAGAGTAAAATGTGTCCTACTCTTGTACATTTGAAATTGGTAAGTTGTGATGTTTTGGATAAAACAGAGACCAACTTAGGCTAATTTTGTGAAGTGTTTTTCTTGATAAGAATCGGCACTATCTCTTGAATATTTTTTTGTCAAGGAATGAGTCTTGCCAAGAGAGTCTTATATCTCAGGAGGACAGTGAGAGTCTAAAAGATCTTGAAAGGATCTAATCAAGAATAAAAACATGTAGTTTATCACTAGCACACAACTTGAGGTTTATAACCTATCGTGTTGACATATTCCATTTCTGTGCCCATTCTAGTTAAAGTTGGCTTTCCATATGAGTTCTGAGTGTTCTCAATTGGTTGCATAACAACTTGGAAGCAATGGTAGTCCCTTGTGCTGCCAGGTGGCAAGAAGTTAAGACTGCACAAGTTCAGTCCATATGAGTTAGGATTTGTCACTAACCTTGTCTTGCGATTATGGTTTTGACAAATTCACATGGATAGGAACACATACACCATAAAATCTAAGTGTCATAAGGTTTCTCTTCGATTCATGAAAATGATGGTGAGGAAACTCTTTCACTAAGTAGGTTTTAAGTAGATAGCAATTGTGATATTTGCATTCTCAAAGACGTTAGTGGAGCGTGTGTGGTTAACCGGCACACTAACATGGACTTGTGAGGAATGACAAAGGTCTAAAAAATTGAGACTATGATTACGGCATCCCTTTTCATAGTTCTGAAATTTTTTAGACACACATGTGTGCTATCTAAGGAAAGGTGTATGATTTTGATAAAGTTTTATCAAAGCATCTCGTATCAGAAATCTGAACTTTGGTAAGAAAGTCAATAAAGTATTGATTTCTAGAAGTCTAGTTGATTTCTGAGTACATGTCAAAGCTAGTGGAAGCATAAGTGTTATGCTAATAATCATCATGTTAGTGGGAGCATGATAATTATGATAAGTGTTGCTAGTTGGCAATGTTAATTATAGAAAAACAAAAGTTCAATTGGGAAAAGTTGTTTTGCTATAATTAAGGGAGAGGAAATTATACTTCATTTCAAATGTAAAAGCTTAGATCGTGATTTCAAATCTAAAAGCTTAGATCGTGAGATTTTAATCAAATTTAGTCAAGTATATATATGAATGTTATGTTGGAATGGTTCAACATAAGGAAATTCTATATATGGGAACATTATTTGCGCTCTAAAATTCGATTATGATTACGGCATCCCTTTTCATAATTTGAATTATGAGAACATGGCAAATAGAAATAGAAATATTATAGCAAAAGATTGGTCTAGTATCATGTCTTTATGTGAGACATCATGAATCGTGTCCCATATGCTTCGAATATAGGATCGATTGCATGTGCTATAATATTCATCCTTTCTAAATTTTCCAAATGCTCAGGGCATTAAGAGGGGAAAACTCTAGAATTGGATATGACTAAAATGATTAAGCAATTGTCAAGGACAATCTAAGGTTTAGCAAAGATTGGTTGCTCAGGGACAGTTGGAAGTATGGTGTAAATTTTTGGAGAGGAACATATTGACATATTCTAAAAAGAGGTAACTTTTGTTCAGAAGTGATAGTCAAAATGAGAATATGGAAATATTCCCATAGGTGGAAGTTATTCATTAAATCTGTGTAAGGTTAGAAAACCTAATGCAAGAAGGATGTTCAAAGCAATCTACTTTGAATTTGAGACTTCGTTTCCATGGAATGATCTCCATTGGAATACTTTGTAATGATTGTTGACAAGTCTTTGTGACTTTGTGCATAATCATTACAAGAGGATCAGTGCATATAAGTTTAAAATCTAACAAGATTTCGGTAAATGGCAGGAATTTGGAATTCTTTCATTTTCTGTAAGGATTTGGGATTGTGAAATGAGAATCATTGGAATTATGTTCAATCGATCTATTCCACAAAATAAAGATCATAAACAAACATAGTGCGCGTACTTGGTGTATGGCATGACTAGTGTTTAGAAAACATAGTGTACATGCTTGGAGCATGGGACAACCATTGTTTTAATTCAAGTATAAAGTTGATAATTTGAAACAGTATGCAATGAATAATGTGTAATCAATATGGTGATAAATAAAAGTTGTTCTATTTATATTCATAATTTCTGAGACCATATTGGATTCGATTATTATTGTGTTTCACTTTACATGTTTTGACTTCCAGAATAACTAGGTCGTTCTTCCTGAATGACTAAGTTATTCAAACCATCCACATTCGATAATACGTTGGAAGTAGGTATTAAGGCAAGACTGTCATGAAGCTGGTTTGTAGATGTCCAAGGTATTGGACATAACAAGAGTTGCTACAACATTCATGAGTGCTCATAAGTTCTGAATATTGGATTAAACCCACGCTCATTTGACTCACTTCATGGATTTTATCATGATTGATCATGAGACGATAATATCTTATATTCTTCAAACCTAGAGATATGAGTTGTTGCCTATGAGTTGGTTATACATTGATTGTACGAAAATGCATTGGTAACTCGATGTTATAAAACGTGCCTTTGTGTATGATTCAACAAGTAGTAGAACAAACATATGAGTCGAAGTTTATCCATTCCTTTTACCCTTAAAGGGATAAAAGCGATATTTGTGGGCCCCTCGATGATTTAGTGATGACACCCCGAAGTGCTTGGCCAAGCCTGGACTGATTTTTGATTTGTTCAATTAGTCGGTCGTCATAAATCGGAAATCGAGAAACAACAAATGGACAGAGAGAATGATCATAATCCATGTCTCAGTCCATATGATATCTAGAATGGAGGAATATATGTCCCTTATCTAATGGACGCGTCATTGATTTGTTCAGACTTCGACAGTAGCTTTTAAGAGCTACGGTTTCTAGTCGGGTTGCAGAGTCATACGCAATAACAGTTTTAGACTTATCCAAGCGGGAGACTGTTGGATTAGTGTCTAAGTCCATAACTATAATTGGTATGTACTTGACCCGATTTGGCATGGTCCATTTGGGTTGCATGGCATCGGAACAATTTGGATAGACTTTTGTGAGAAAAGGATATTTATGATTTGTTAATATATTATAAGTTCTAATATATTAATATGAAATCATATTATTTAATTAGTATTGATCAAGAATTAATTTGGAATTAATTTTGTGATCAAAAGGAGATTAATTAAATATATGAGGATTGATTGTGTAAATCATTCATTCTTATATATGTGGGCTTATGATCCATAGTTCTTCATGATGGGCTAAACCCATGGATACTCCATGGAGGTTTTAACCCATGGAGCATGAAGAATATGGAAAGACATGAGTTACATGGTGTAACCCTAATAGCCACAATACATAAGGACCCTGTAACGCCCGTGTTTCTAGGCTAGGCATTAATATTAATGTAATAGTCTAGGTTAACCTTTGTAGCCCGTTTTGAAATAATAAAATGTATTATTTGAGTATTATGTGTTTCATGCTTAATTGTTGTGATTTAAATGAATCAAAGAATAAATATGAGTGTTAAAGTAAAATATTAAATAAGCCCAATATCTATACTCAAAGAGGTAGTGGTCGTGATAAGGATTCTGGATATATAAAGAAATGCCGAAATCCGAGTTATAACGAAGAAGTTATGACCTGTCGAAGTTTCGCGACAGAACCGGTACGACACTGTGTGACGTAAATAGTGAATTTACGATAGAGCGATATTTAGCCTTAGTGATCTAAACGAAAGTCGTAGAATATGTTAAACCGAGAGCGTGCATAAAAAGAACGTCAAAATATGACTTCGTATGAGAAAGTTATGATTTTTCAAAGTTTCGACTTAGCGGTATGCAGCCGAAGTTCGAATATTAGATCGTGTGATTTCTAGCCGAAACAATCTAAACGAGAATCGAATATCTCATCGATGGTAGTCCAACGGTAAAAAGACAGACAAAAACGGACGTCAGATGAAAGAGTTACGAATTTCTAACGGAGTTTACCTGTCCCGACCTACTAAAATTAATATAATAAAAATTAAGTCAAAATTAGCCGACGGAGTCTAAACGAGAGTTGTAGAGCATAATCTCACCTACGCGTGTATATAAAGAACGTCGAAAACGGAGCTCCTATGCGAGAGATATGAATTTTTGAAGTTCCGGGCATGAACTTCCACCACTATCAGAGTTGACGACGTGAACAAATGATGGACGTCTTCCAGAGCCTGACAGACCCAAGTTGTGATGACGCACCTGATGAGGACTGAAGTCATGACGTGCACTTGTGGTTCACGACGTGATTCCAGAAAATTGGCCCTATAAATAGAAACCGAAGGGCAGCCGTCCATGCTTGCTAATTCACTTACTCTCTCACTCTCTACACTCTCTCTAGCCCTCTTGAAGCACCCCCGAAGCCCCGGTATCATCCCGACACCCGAAGCAAGTCCCGACGCTCCGAAGATCCAGAGAAAAAGAGTTTCAAGCCGAAGCTCTGACCGCGAGAAGCCCGGTTTTTGGAGAAGACATCCCGGTTTCATCGAAGAATATTACTTTAAGAGCCGTAGTGTTGTCCGAGCATCATCTAATCAAGTGAGTGCATAGTCCCTTTCATAAACACGATTTTAGTACAAGTATTGTTTGAGTGTATTAAATATATGTTTTGTGTGAGTGTATATTCATTTTCTTCTAACACATAGGTATGAAGTATCTTCTATAGAATACGTGCTATGTGTATATATATTTATATACGCATTATCTGTGTATTTGGAGTAAGTATTGAATGAATATTTTATACAGGTTTTAAGCTGTGTATGAATGTATAAGTATATTGTTATCTACAAAAAAGTTGGGTAAAACATGGGTAGATAGTTGACGTGTGATAAAATGATGAGAGGCCTCGATGTTGTTTCTGATTCAGTCATCTAACGGAGTTTAGATGACGACCACGAACTCTTCTAGACAGTCTAGTGGAACGCTGGCAGGCTCGCCACCTGTAGGTGTTATTGAACTTGGGTCTTCAATTGTTGTACTCCATCCCCCACATGGTTGCCTTGTTTGACATATATTGCTGAGGAACCCCCGAAGCATGTGTTGTCGCCCCGTGAAAATCCGTAGGCAAGGTCCCTTGTGATAGTTGTTTTAGGGACGTAAAGTGAGGATAACGGGAATGGGTAACTGGGTTATTGTTGATTGATGAAATTAATATAATTATTTATTGTGGGTTGAAATCCCTATATGCTCACCAGGCTCCCAAGCCTGACCCACTCAGTTTTCTTTGTATTACAGGTAGTGGCGTGAGAGCATAAGTTGGATGACTTATCAAGATATTTTGATTATAGGCATGTAGCTGTAAATAATTGTTTGTAAGGCTTATAATGTGTCGTTTATGCTTTTGGTCCGTATCGGAACATGACATCCCGAGTTTTGTTATATAATGAAAATACATTTCTTTAAGAAATGCTTTGGTAAGTCTTATTTTATCATATTTCGTTTTGGGAACAAATTCCGCAACTCTTTTAATCAAAGGATTACTCTGAAATTATTTTAAAAGCATAAATTAAACCGGTCTTTTCTGGCCGTGAATTTGGGGATGTCACAGTTGGTATCAGAGCATCAGTTTAAGCGAACTAGGAATTTGTAGGATTTCAAGACTTTAACTTAGGATGCTAAGTGAAGACTGTGAGACCAGTGTCTGTTGTATTTTAGACACGAGCACTAGTATATTTTAGGAAGGATGCCTAAAATGCTTTTATGTGCTAAATGTTATATGTTTGCCATATATGATGTTATTTGTTCGGATCTACGGTTTGTTGCCAACTGGATCTGGAAACCTTATGTGTTTAGGATTCTATGCGTAGGATTACGGTATTAGAACTACCATGTAAACATTTCAGAGTGATTTGGATAATTTAAATATCTATCATGAATGAGGATCTAAATTCACCTTATTCGGTGTATAGATCAAGAATGGCAAGAACTAGAAGTGGAGTTGGAAACGTGAACGAAAACAGGAATCAACCACCTGTAATTGAGCAAATACCTGTTGTAGCAGCAGCACCTGAGCCAATAACAATGGTTGGTGTACAAGCGATGATTCAAACAATGTTGGATCGTCAAATGGAAGAAACTAGATGTCTGCTTCAGCAGAATCGTGAAGAAATTACAATATCAATTGAACAGCCCGAATTGAATGAAGGGTAGTCGGATGAAGGAAACTTCAGTGCGGTTGTTGGTGAAGCCAACCCACCAATAATTAGACAAAACCACTAAGAGGGAGGAAATGGTGGACTTGTATGCAAGTAAAAAGATTTTTTGACTTGCAAACCATCGACCTTCACTGGAAAGGAAGATCCGATCGGAGTTATGGATTGGATCTCGGAGATGGAGCTAGCCTTCATGATGTGTGGTTGCAGAGGCAAGTTGCAGACCATGTTCACAGTACGTCAATTCAGAGGTGGCACTGTTCGTTGGTGGAACACTCTAGGGAAGACCCTAAGCCCTAATGAGCCACTGCAACTGACTTGGGCAGAGTTCTTGGTGCAATTCAAGCGCAAGTTCTGCTCGGCCCAAAATCTGCTGGAGTTGGAGAACAAATTTCTGACAATTAAGAAAGACAGCATGTCAGTTGATGAATACACCAATGCATTTACAGACAAAAGGGAGTTTGCTTTGCGCGTCGTCCCAGACGAGCTGACAAAAGTTGGTCGGCACGCAAAGGGACTCCCATGGGAGTACGCATTGCCAGTGCGACAGGCACCTACTCTGGAGGCAGCTATTTGGGCTGCCAAATCGGTTGAGGAGATGATCAAGGGGAGGACCGCCAACAACGTTGAAGTTGGCGAAAAGAGAAAATTTGAAGGAACTTCAGGTTCCAACAAGAAAAGTAAATTTTCGAAGTCGAATTCGAAGAAGTTTGGAGGAGGAGGAAGAGGCAAAGGGAAAGGATGTGAAAAGTGCAAGAAAAAGCACTCTGGGAAGTGTAGTGAGGAGGTGACCTGCTACAAATGTTGAAAAACTGGGCATTATGCCAACGAGTGTCCATCCAACAAAAGGATGTGCTTTGGATGTAACGAAGAAGGACACATTTTGAAAGACTGTCCGAAAAAGAAGGAGGCAGCAAAACCCAACATTCCACCAAAACTGAAGGCGAGAGCCTTTCAGATGACACTTGAAGTTGCGAAAGATGAAGTTGATGTCGCTTCAGTTACCTTTCTCGTAAACAATTTGCCTGCCTAAATTTTATTTGATTCTGGAGCCAACTACTCCTTTATTTCCCATGAATTTGGTAGAAAACTAGCTTTGCCTATCGATAGACTAGATAATGCTTTATTAGTTGAAGTTGCTAGTGGCAAGTTTGTACCTGTTAGCCATCTTATGAAAAACATCTTCATCGACTTGGATGGGAATAAGTTCCACGAGGAATTGTTGCCTATTGAGCTAAACGGTTTCAACATCGTGCTGGGAATGGATTGGCTTAGCGCCAATGATGCCGAAATACTGTGCAACAAGAAGACAGTAAAAGTAAACCCGCCAGGGAAAGAGTCATTTATGGTGTATGGGGACAAACGCAGAGTAAATTCTGGAATCATTTCTCTAATGAAAGCCAAATAGTGTTTGGTCAAAGGATGTACATCATATTTGGCATTCATGATTGATGCAAAGAAGGAGAAAAAGGAGATGCAGAGCATTCATGTGGTATGTGATTATCCGGAAGTATTTCCCGAAGATCTTCCTGGATTACCGCCTGATCGACAAGTAGAATTTTGTATCGACTTGTTTCTAAGAACCACGCCAATAGCAAAAGAACCATACCGATTAGTGTAGTTGGGATTAACTGAGTATGAGAATCAAATCAGAGTAAAAGATGAACACGAGAAGTAAATAAGGTCTGGTTCAGCTCATATTACTTCCAATGAACACGAGTACAAAATGATAGTAAAAATGGGAAAACTCTACTATCAAATCTATGTTCAACTCCTATTTATAGGAGGCTGAAAGTACAAAAACTACTAAGGCTAGACTTTAAGCTTCGTTAAAAAGATGCCTTAGCAAATACATAAGGAAACATACGAAACAGACAAATACACAGACTTCGACATATTACAAGATATTTTGACTCTACAATCTCCCCCTTTGTAATCATGTCGAACTTCTCAATTTGTAAGAATCTGTGCAGCAAAGTGCATCATCCTTCGTATCTCCGAGTACCATGTCATCACCTTCCTTAACTCAACTTTATCTCCATCATTATTCTTCTTGCAATTATTCATACGAACAATGAAGTTCGTATATTGCGAAGTAGTATATCTTTCTATCTCTGAAGACTGGAATAAAAACCTCTTAGATTTGCCATTCTTATCTTTTCCAGCAAAGACCAATCCAAAAGGCTTTAGGCATATTTCTTCAGTTCAACTTGAGTCTTCGACAATTCCATAGCAACTTTCACTTCCTTCCCAAGATCCGTAGACAACTCAACATCAGTCAAGGCTAGACAATCATAATAATTGTCTATGAAAATTTTGATATGACCAAGACCTAGTCTCAAAATTTCCTTATCAGTTCCTTGAAGTTTAGAAGCATCCATGTCTTTCATAATTAATGCAACTTGAATAAGATCATTTTAAGTTCATGAGAGGGAAATCTGCTATCGAGAAATCACATGCAACATTGTTTGCTCTAACAACATGATAACGAAAATTTTGTATCATGTTCTCAAACATTACATCTTTCATGATACTCAACACCCTTTTAATCTTGATGAGTGACCAAACTTCTTCTTGTTCCTTTCCCATAACAGCATGAAACCTAAGTTTCATATGAAGAAAGTCATCTTCATTCTTGAACTTCTCTATCACCTTATACTGAGCAGTAATGAACATCATTTCGTTAACAGGAAAGTCGAGTTGATTCATATCAGAATTTTCGATAGACTAACTCCTTCATGGTTTCTTCTCGAATGAATACATTTGATTGTATGACACTCTGGATTCAATGTTTTCGTAAATATGAAACTTTTTTGGATCTCCCTTATCCATACCAGGTGGATCATTCTCATGAAGCCTCATAATGCTTTGAATATGTTGTTGTTTCTCCATTTCAGCTTCTATCTCAACCTTCTTCTCTTCTTTTGACTTTTGAACCACAATCACTTTTCCTTTATCTCTATCAGCTTCAGAAACCTTTGGCTTTGACGAACTTGAACTCCCTCCTTCAGTTGTCGAACCAAACACAATTCCCTTCAGAATGGGTCTTGTTGTTGTCTTGCCAGCTCGAGTTGTATTGACTTTCGGAACAATTGGAGTGACGATTTGAGTTGATACTACCTTCGTTGAAACTTGAGTAGGTATTACTTTTTCCACAGTTGTGGACTTATCTTTGCCTTCATTCAAGACCTTCGAAGTTTTTCCTCCTTGAGTTTTCTTCTCTTTTTCTCCCCCTTGCACCCCTGTGACAACAGGTCGGGCACCAGTGGGTAAATGTTTGCAAACTTCGAAATTAGAGCAACAGCCTTCTGAATGGCTTGATCCAAACTATGTAACTTCTGAGTTAAAAACTCAGGAGTTAAAAACGAAGTTGGAGATGGATTCGATACTAACTCTTTCAGTTCACCAAGCAAAACACCCATCTTGTCGAAATTTTGAGCATCGGTTGTATCCTTTGCGTCAAACTTGGGAGTTAATGCTTGATACCATTCAACAATTGTTCTAACTGCAGCCGCTATAGTGTCAACATTCGACTTGATTGTCGAATAATTTGAATTCAGCTCATTCAGTTCTTTGGAGACTTCAACCTTCAGCTCCTCAAGTTTTCGATTGACATCTTCCCGTACTGTCTTGACATCTTTAACAAAAAGAACATGTCGTTCTTTTGCTGTCAAACGAAGATCTTTGAGTACAGAATTAAACGAATCAGTCTGAGCTTTGACCCTCAATTCGTTACTTTTATCCATACCATCCAATTGCTTCTGCATTCGAAGCTCCATAGCCTTTAACATAACATCAACTTCTATCCCTGACACTAAATTCTGTGCACCGGAATCAACTTGTGATTGAAGAATAGAATTGAGTTTTCGATTGAGAATCTTGAACTGCTTCCCCGACATCAGCATATGATCATGTATGTTCTCCTCTTCGGAATCAAATTCCAAATCAGCAAATGTTCCTCCGAAACCTCCTCCATCTGTTTCATCATCGGAATTTGGTTTTGGTGGATCGGTGGATTGTGATGGGAAAAGTGTACTGAAGGGTTGTTTTAATACTTGATCGAAGGTTGATGAAGTAGTGGTAGTGGAAATGTGTTGAATAAAAGGTGGAAGTGAAACAAATGTACTTGAAATAGGTTCAGGAATACCTTGAGATGATGGATTAACACTCACCACAACATGTGCACCCGTATCAGATACGTTTGCAACAATGGGAGAAATTGGAACCTCCTCAGGAACTGATTTGGTTACAACAATTTCGAGTGGAACTGTTGTTGTTGTTGAGGAAACAATGGTAGTGGTTTGTGGTAAGGATAGTGGTGGAGAATTCGATCCCAATGGTGTTTATGGGACAACTTCACTATCAAATGACTCATCTTGAACCACCAGCTTTCGTTTCTTTCTTTTCTTGTTGATATGCTTCGCCACATCCTCAGCTCTTCGCTTCTTGGAGGATGGTGAAACTGGTGCAGGAATCTCACGAACTTTCACTCCTTGTCGGTTAATCTGAGGTTTGCGAATAGTAGGAGATTGATCTTTTGATGAAGTTCGTTTCTGATAAGTGAAATTCCTAAATCTTTTGAACACACCTGATTTCGAAGGGATGAATTCCTTCGAAGATTCAGGAACAACCTTCTCCTTAGGCTTCTCAGTTTCGTTTACAATCTACTTAGCAGACTTAGACTTAGCTTGTTTCTTGGGAATTTCATGAACAACAACCTCTTCAGGAACTTTCTTTGACTTCTTTGACTTCTTAGATGACCCTTCACCACTTATTTTCAGCAAAATCCCAGTTTCGACTGAAGGATTAACATGTTGCAAGTATGCCACCAATACTGAATTTGTGGGATCAACTTTCTTCAACATCCCATCAGGAATTCGAGCAACATTTGGGAATACTTCTGAATCATCTGCAACAGTCTTTGGAAAATGATACTTCGCGAATTCTGCCTTAGCCTCATCAGCAAGAACTGGAATACCTTCTTTCTCATATACATACTGAAGAACCAAACTCCAGTAACGTGCACATGAAATTCCTTTTACCACATTCGTGTTTTCCAGGCTCTTGATAAATTCTTTCCAAATCTGAGTAGCATAATCAACATTGAGATCATTGTACAACCTAGTTACCATAGCATAGACTTCCATTCTCCCCTTCTCAAGCCCTACACTTCGCCCAGTTAAGCAACGAAGGTATATCCCAAACAAAAAATTCCATATGCAAGGAAGACCAGATTTCTTGAAATCACTGATCTTAACGAGTGGTGGCTGATGACCCATCTCGTTAAACATGAACATAACTTGATCAGCAGTAGGTTTAAAGAATGGAGGGGAATTTGGAATTACCAAGATTTGAGTAAACAACTTCTTCGTGAGTCGAATTCGATTTTCATTCACCAGATTGAATGT
Organism: Lactuca virosa; assembly: GCF_052849685.1. NCBI lineage: Eukaryota > Viridiplantae > Streptophyta > Magnoliopsida > Asterales > Asteraceae > Lactuca > Lactuca virosa. The sequence continues at coordinate 21,325,391 of NC_136429.1, read as the reverse complement.
GATTACATCATTGGCTTTGCTGTAAGAAGCAGTGGAACCAGCCATTGATAACCATGACAACGGGACTTCAAAAGCATTGAACATCGCAGTTACGAGACCTAAATGTTGAAGAGCAACAATCAGCATCTTGAGTTCTTTAGGATACATTGACAAATCTCCTTCAACCTGATAGTTGGTGCTTTGAATCTTCATAAGTGGTTGAGATGCAATTTCTGCAGTAGTGGTGGTTGGATCAGCCGCCATTGATTAGGGTTTTGAGAAATTCTTGAAGAACAGAGAAATTTAGGGCTTTTTGAATGTCTGTGAATTTGAACTCGTAATTATAAAAGGAGACAATAACTTCCTTTTATATGTAACCCCTATTGAATTCCAAATGTTTTCTTGAAAGAGTAAGCCACGTCTGTCCTTGAAAGTCGCACCACTAGCCGTTAAACGCGCCATGTCAGATCAAGTTCCTTGAAAGTCGGGCCACGTTGCCAATCCCTCACATCAAACTGTTTGTGAGTACCAAGTGGATAAGATCGAAAACCTTTGGCATGGAGGTTAGGCTCTTTCGTCTTTGGGATTAGAGACGAAGTCATATGCCAGACTGTCGAAATCATCATCCTGAGTTGGTAATACTCAGAACCTCAAGGATTTCGTGAGTGCAGTGTGCCAATAGAATAAGATAAGAAGCAAACTAACGAAAATTTGGGATTTGTGATGTCGAAAAATAAAATTTCGACACAAAGGCAGTTAAACCCCGGGCAAAGGTTGCTTCGTCAATTATCAAGAGAGATAATCAACAGCTTGTGTATGTTCCCGTGAATTTCAATCGAATACTTGTAGAGAAGTATCGAAGGGCTTCTTTTTCAAGGCTTCATAGGTGGCTTAAAAATTTCGTTACATATCAACCTAAACATAAGGTGACTAGTTGTAACCGAAATTACTTGTTTGACCAGTGTAGTCAGTGACAAGTATGCTTTCATTTAGTTTGAAAGTGACAATTGAAAGAATTGATACTCCCACGAAAATCATATTCAAAGAAAAATTGTTTTCAGCTGGATCCTATTGGGTAACAAATGTCGTGGGTTTCGAACATTTAAGCAAGACCACTCATAACGAAAGAATATGATTTGGAGCATCGAAAATTTGGTACTGAAACAAATGTTTCGTGAAAATCTGGAACATAGTTCCCCATCAATTCCATAAATTATTTCGATAATGTGGGTTTCACTTTCATCACGGTCTCATGATGTTAGATCATTAACACAGAGGTTTGATATGTCTAAGTCATGATTGGTTTGATCAATGACCTCTTGGACATACGTCATTGTGTGTGAAATGTGTTAGAAGTTTGAGATGAAAAGGTTGTTTCATGAATTCAATTGTACCTCTGTTATGCTTGGACCAAACAGAAAACTCTTAGCTCATTTGAGAAGAGTTAGGTAGCTCAGTAGACTAATGTGAATGCAAGCCTGATTGGGATGAAATTTTCATAATGAAAAATTTTAGTAAGGCTTTCGAAATCACACATTAAGTCAATTGAGGCTTGGGTCGACATGCTGCAGCATGCTTCTAGGGACATTCTAACTAATACAAAGTTGTCAAAAATTTACCTTACCCTAGAAACGGAAGCATGACCCTTGTAAAACTTCCTTGGAATCTACACTAAGAAAGAAAAGAAAAAAATACAAAATAACAAAAATCTTTTTGGTGTTTTAAGTTTTTGAAAAGAAAGAAAATATTTTTGTGTTTTAATGTTTTTTGAAAATTAAAACAAATAACAAAAGAAAATCTTTTTGGTATTTTTGATTTTTCGAAAAGAATACAAATTAACGAAAATATTTTTGGTTTTTTTTTTAATTTTTCGAAATAAAAAAAATAAACGAAAACCTAAGAATGTACCAAACTAACGAAACTTTTCTTTCCCAAAAGTCGAAAATGAAGCGTATCGAAGCGTTGAATATGAACAGTAACCTCTGAATGGTTAATACTATACGCCTCTGAACCATTCAACAATGCCTCTGAATCGACACTTTTTCATCTTCTTTCTTTGTTATTCTTTCGAAAGTAGTCCTGGAACCGAACTCGCTTCAATCATTCCCAATCCTGTCAAAATTCGAACAAATGATTTTTCGTCCAATGTTTTTGTAAAAATATCAGCAAGCTGATCAGTTGTTTTTACAAAATGAACTTCAATATTGCCATCTTCCACATGATCTTTAATGAAATGATAACGAAGTGCAATATGTTTGGTTTTCAAATGTTGTACTGGATTATGACAAATGCGTATAGCACTTTGTGAATCACAATACAATGGAATCTTCTTCATATTAATTGCATAGTCACGCAATTGACTCTGGATCCAAATGATTTGCGAAGTGCAAGCGGCAGCTGCAATATACTCAGCTTCAGCAGTAGAAATTGCAACACAAGTTTGCTTTTTCAATTGCCAACTTACAAGCGTCCCATCTAACAATTGACATCCTCCACTTGTACTTTTTCGATCAAGTGTACATCCTCCCAGATCTGCATCTGAAAACGCTTGAATGAAAAATCCTGATTTCGAAGGATACCACAATCCTAACGACATTGTTCCCTTGAGATAACGAAAAATATTTTTCACTGCAGTCAAGTGTGGTTCTCTCGGATTTGCTTGATACCTAGCACAATTACATACAGAAAACATGATATCAGGTCAACTTGCTGTAAGATAAAGCAATGAATCTATCATACTCCTATATAAAGTAAGATCAACAGCAGGTGTGTCTAACGAAGGAGTTAGCCTTGTTCCAACCGCCATTGGTACTCTTAACTTCGTGCTATTTGTCATTCCAAATTTTTCGACCAAATTCCTGGTATATTTTTCTTGATTGATGAAAATTCCTTCTCTGCTTTGATGAATGTTTAAACCAAGAAAATTATTGTTTTTACCCATCATGCTCATTTCGAATTGGCTTTTCATCAAACATTCGAATTCAATAGACAAAGCAGGGTCAGTAGAGCCAAAAATAATATCATCGACATAAATTTGAACAAGCATTAGATGATTCCCAACTTTCTTTCTAAATAATGTAGGGTCAACTAATCCTTGTTTAAATTTCGATTGTTTTAAGAGACTCGTAAGAGTTGCATACCAGGCTCTTGGTGCTTGTTTTAACCCATATACTGCTTTTTCTAAAATATACACATGATCAGGATATTCTTCATTTATGAAACCTGGAGGTTGTTCAACATAAACTGTTTCTTCGAGTTCACCATTGAGAAAAGCACATTTCACATCCATTTGATAAACATCAAAATCTTTGTGAGCTGCATAAGCCAAAAATATTCGAATAGCCTCGAGTCTTGCGACAGGGGCAAAGGTTTCTTCATAATCGATACCTTCTTGTTGCGAATATCCTTTAACAAATAATCGTGCTTTATTTCGAACAATATTTCCATCCTTGTCGGTTTTGTTTTTGAAATCCATTTTAATCCGACAATTGAAACATTTTTAGGTTTAGGAATTAACCTCCAAACCTTGTTTCTGTCGAACTCAGCAAGTTCAGATTGCATTGCAACAACCCAATGTGAGTGTTCCATTGCAACCTTAACTGTCTTTGGTTTTATTTTCGAAATGAAAACATTAAACATGCAAAATTCTTGACGAGCATTCAGTACCTCATTCTTTGCACGAATTTGAGCTCTAGTCAAAACTCCATCTTGTGGATTCCTAATGACTTGTTCTTTTGGATGATTTCTTGTCCATTTTTCCAATGGTGGATATGTTGGATCAAAGTCCAATGGTGCATCTTCGTACATTTCTTCGTTTTCGGATCCCGCAACAGAATTATTATCATTCAGTTCATGAAATTCATCATTTTCATCAAGATTTATGGTTTCAGTATCATTATGCTCCCCCTCAACATAATTGTCATTCTGATGCTCCCCCTCTAAAACATCATTCATACTGCTCTTCTCCCCCTCTAAAGGATGCTCCCCCTCAACAGTTGAAGGTATATTCAAGTGCTCCCCCGGACCTCCACTTGAGCATCTAGCATACTTTCTCCATTAGCAGTCGTATCTGAAGTGATTTTCGAATCATCAGTATGTTTCGAAGATTCAGGAGTTTGATTATCAGCATCATTTACTTCAGCATCAGCAGCCCTGTCTGGAACACCAAAAAGTAAATCATAATCAAAATCAGATGAATGATAAATTTCAGACTCATCATTTGATTCATTAAGAATTGGTTTTTGGTCGAAACGTTTTTCAACTTGTTTCAAATAGTAATCATCAAAAGTGAGATTAAACGTTTCTTCAACTTTTCTTGTTCGCTTATTCAACACTCTGTATGCAACCGAATTATTTGAATATCCCAAAAATATTCCTTCATCAGCCTTAGCTTGAAATTTCGAAAGATTATCTTTGAGATTCATGATAAAACACCTACAACCAAACACATGAAAGAATTTGACATTAGGTTTTCGGTTATTTATGATTTCATACGGAGTTATATTGAAACGAAGATGAATAAAAGATTGATTCTGAGTAAAAACATGTTGTCGAAACTACTTCTGCCCATAGATATTGAGGAAGATTCGCATATGTCAACATTTTTCTTGCTGCTTCGCAAAGAGACCTATTCCTCCTTTCAACCACACCATTTTGTTGTGGTGTATATGGTGATGAGAAATTATGCGAAATTCCTTTCTCAGTTAAGAACGAATCTAGCACGTTGTTTTTAAACTCTGAACCATTATCACTTTTGATTTTACGAACATTTCTTTGCAGACTTGTCTCAATTTTCTTGATAAATTCAATCATTGTTTGAGCGACTTCAGATTTTAACCTGAGAAAATACACCCAAGTAAATCGTGAAAAATCATCAACAATAACCAAAATGTACCGTTTCTTGTTGAGAGTTTCAACAGTTGATGGTCCACAAAGGTCAATATGAAGAAGTTCCAGCGGTTCAACAATTTTCGAATCTATTGACAACTGGATGTCCTTTACGATGTTGTTTTCCTTGTTCGCAAGCTGCACATAAAGTATCATTGTCAAACTTTAGAACAGGTAAACCTCGAACAAGATATTCTAATACCAACTTATTCAGATTTCGAAAGTTTAAATGAGATAAACGTCGATGCCACAACCAGCTAACATCAGATGAAGCTTTCGAAAGTAAACAAACTGAGGGTTTCCCAACAATAGGTTTGATGTCAAGAGTGAACATATCGCCATATCTTTTTGATTTCAGCAATACTTCGTGTGTCTCAACATTAGAAATGATACTTCCTTCTTCGTTAAACAGAACTTGATTGCCAGTGCCCACAACAAGTTGTGAAACACTTATCAAATTATGTTTAAGACCTTCAACATAAGCAACAAGATTCACTATAAATTGCCCATTTGTTACTTTGCCATAACCTTTAACTTGACACTTGTGATTATTTCCAAACTTCACTACTCCTGTATTTTCCAAAATCCTAAAATCACGCAAATTCTCCTTCCTTCCAGTCATGTGACGTGAGCAACCACTATCAATGTACCATTTCTCATCATATTGCTCGTCATTCAGTACCTGCATTCATTAAAAGAATTTAGGTACCCAAGGCTGTTTGGGTCCTTGGTCATTAGTTTGAAAAAGTGAATGAAATTTAGAACCTAAAGCCTAATTTCGAACGTTGGTTTTGAAAGTATCAATTAAGTCGACATCATCAGTTAAAGATATCGAAACATAATTTTTGATAGTTTTGGACTTTCACTGACTTTCTTCTCATGCTTCTCAGTGTGTTTTTCCTTTGAGATTGGTTGCCATTTTTGAAATGGAGTATTTGATTCTTTCGAAGATGAACTTCCAGATGAAGTATCATTCAAATACTGTTTATAGGCCTTCTTGATTTGATGTTGAGAGAACTTTCCCGATTGATACTTTTTCCCTTTTTCTTCAAGCCGATGATTGATTGTTTCCACCCCAAATGAACCTTTTGTGTATGAAACTTTAGTGGCTTCGTGTGTGGATGGATTCGGAAATTTTGGTTTTTGTGTAATAAACTTTGCAGATGGTTTGGATTTATCATTCACATTTGTTTGATTGTCTGCAAACATTCGAACGTTTTCAAATTTTCGACCATTCTCAAATTTTCAAACATTGTCAAATTTTCGAACATTCTCAAATTTTCGAACATTGTCAAATTTTCGAACATTCTCAAATTTTCGAACATTGTCAAATTTTCGAATATTCTCAAATTTTCGAACATTGTCAAATGGACGAACATTAGCAAAATGTCGATTTGTTCTATTTAAAGAAAATCTGTTTTGATTGTTTGTTGGTTTTGAAAAGAATGAATTTGGAGTTGAAAATTTTTGTTGACTTTTTGAATGAAAATTCTTTTGTTGCTCATTTGTTTGAAAAGTCTTTAAAGATGTTGATTTTGACAACTTCGTTGAAGAATTTTGATTATCAGACGAGTTGAAAACTTTGTTTGTACTGATTTAGGCAACTCATTTTCAGACATTTTCTTGGTTGGTATTTTTGATTGCTTTTCATTGGATATTACTTGCCAAAAAAATTCTCTTTCGTGCCTGTCTTTTCGAAATTCCTTTTTCATTCGAAAATTTTTCAACAAGATCCTTAAATTCTTTTGAATTAAGTTGCACATTCTCATTTGTTTCATTAGATTCCTTTTTCAAAATCTATTTTGATTTTTCTTGTTTATCAACCCATTTTCTTTGTGGTTTTTGTCTTTGAAAAACATACGAATTCTTTGTTAGATTGTTTTCGACAGTGATTTGGTTTGAAAAGAATCCTTCGTCTGATGTTTTCTTGTTATCTTCTTCGACCACTTTGTTGAACTCCGATTTGATGTTTTCAACATTTCCAGTAGTGACAAACACTTGATTCGGAAATACAACATCATCTGAACACTTAAAATTTGGATACACAACTATATTTGTTTCCAAATAATAAGCACCTTTGTCAAATAATATTTTGTCGAAATTTTTAGTGTCTCCAAACACTTGATTAACAACAACTCGTGGAATGGATGTTTCATTCGAAACATTCTTTTCTGGCTCAGAATTGTCCGAAACTTTTTCTTCATTCTCATCATCACTACTATCTGTTTGACTGTCTCTTACACTCACATGATCAAAGTCACAAACTTTCGAAGTAGAGGGTCTATCAGTGTCATCCTCAACCATCGAATCATTACAAATTTCTTTACCTTTTGACTTAGATTTGACATTAATGACAGATAACTGAGAACAATCGATACTTTCCTCCTCCTCAATTTCACTGATTTCGCTAAAACTATCAGAATTATCATCGATATCAGCAAAATTAGATTGAGAGACAAGTTTCGAATTCTCAGTTCTTTTCAAAATTTTGATTTGTTCACTTTTGGTCAAAGTATCATTCACTATCTCAACAAGTTCATCAGCATTCAAATATTCGTCTATCTTAACAATACCATAAGAAAATCGATTATCAGACACTTTATCGAATTCTGCTACGGTTTTCTCACAATCATAGGACAAACTATCAACTTTCTCTCTTTCAAAAACAAGAAAAGGCAACAATTTCATATGTTGTTCTTTGCTAATGTCAGATGAATGATGCAATGAAGTCAATTTAGCATATAATATATTTGCTGAATTACAGTAATTGTTTCTCTAAGAAAGTAACATTCGAACATCCTTATCTAGACATTCCCTATCATTATTCACATTATTCAATTGCAATTCCAAATACTCTACTCTACTTCGTTTCGAATCTAGCAATTTCTAGGTCTCTAGCAACTGGATGTTCAGTTTCTTATCTTCATTACTTGCAGACACCACAATTGTCACAAAGTAAGCAACAGTATCATCAAATGCAATTATTTCAAAATCATAAGCTTGTAAAGGAATGTTAAAAGACTGCAGAATAGCATGTACCTTGGTTGTCATCAGTGATTTGTCTCCTGATTTGGTCATGAAACAACGACCAGTCACCATTTCGTCCCCATCCTCTTCAAATTGTGCGAACATAACCCCATGCATCAGATTACGCATCTCTTCGTCATCAGACCCTGAAGACCAGATCTGATACGTGCCATCCTCCTCACCTTCGCCTTGTGCAACCAAAGACAACCCCTTCGTCTTTGCACGAACTTCTTCCAATCTTTCAACATAATAGGCTTCGTCCTTGACCCTATTCTTTTTCTCTTCTTTCTTACGAAGCATACAATCATTAGCCAAATGATTTGCTCCGTTGCAGTAATGACAGTCAATGCCCGAATCTCCCTTAAGTTTCTTCTCAATTTTGGCTGCAGTTTCCTTCACATCATTCTTCTCGAATTTCTTCTTCTTCTCACCCACATACTTATTAACGAAACTTCCTTTCACATCACTCTGCTTCACCTTGGGATTGAAAGCTTTCTTGAAAAACTTTTTAACTCGGTTGTCCGAGTAAAAAAGCAATCGCTTCATCATCAGAGTTCATTACAAATCCTTCTTCATCAGAATCATCTTTCTCAACAGCTTCTTTCTCAGACACTTTCGAAACAAGAGCTAAAGGACTTCCCAAACTTAGTTTCGACTCTTCAGCCATCTCATTCACTTCACTTTCGTGAGTTTTCAACTGATTATACAAATCATTCAGATATGAAGTGTCGAAGCTTTGTTGATTCTTCACCATCATGCTGACACTTCTCCACTCCTTATGAAGTCCCATCACAAAAGTAAGATTAAACTCCATTGATGACCTTGTGATTCCATAACGATTGCATTTATAGATCAGTTCATTAAGACGATCATAGTAAACTTCAATCGTTTCATTCTCTTTTTGTCTGAACTCTTTCAGCTCTACAAGACACTGCTTAATAGAATTTATCTTTGTTTTCTCGCTTCCCTGATACTTTTCCTTAAGAGTATTCCAAATATCCTTTGCAGTCTTACAACCACGGATGTAATTGTAAACAATAGGTGGCAAGGCACCTCGCAATTCTCTCAAACATCGCTTTTCATTGTTCTTCAGCCTGGTGGATTGATCAGTAATTGCAGGTGCTGATCCAGATGATCCAATATGTTGAACATTCGATGGAGGTTGAGCGATTCCTGTAATGCAGCTCCAGAGTTCATGTTGGGTCAAAATATTGGTTTATACTTTGCTTTTCTAGGAAAATATATTTTTATGTAATGTTATATGTGTTTGCGGTTTGTGTGTACGGCCGTACACGGGTGTACGGCCGTACACCCGTGTACGGCCCATATCTCATATATATATATATATATATATATATATATATATATATATATATATATATATATATATATATATATATATAGGGTGAGGAGTGTGTAGAGGAGTGTAAGGCTAGAGAAGAGGAGCATGTTCTAGAGAGAGAAACTAGAGAGAAGAATAGTGTGTGTGAGAGAATCTTGTGTAAGGAGCATCATTCATATCTTCAATACATTCAAGATTCAAGTTATTCTTCTTCTCCTTCTCTTCTATTTTGATCTGGCATCATCCGTTTGATTGGGATTCCGCACCATCAAACGGATCTGATTGATACACAAGCAGATTGGGGACTTACAAGTGGTATCAGAGCTTGGATTGTATCAATCATTTTTATCAGATCTGGAGCTTATTTGATCTTATTTTTAAAAGATTTTTGCGTTTTTGGATATATATCTGAAAATTAGGGGGGGGGGGGTTTTGTTCTTCGCGTTTTTCATAAAAACGAGTTTTTGATTGAGTTTTGGAGCAAAAAAGTGTGAAAAACGTCGTTTTTTCTTCGCATCTGTTGAAGGTGTACGGCTGGCTCGGTGTACGGCTCGGAGTGTACGACTCGGTGTACGGCTCGGTGTGCGGGCTCGGTGTACGGCTCGGTGTGCGGCGTCGGTGTGCGGCCTCGGTATCCGGCCATCTTCGCACACGCGCCTCGTCCTCGCTTCCCATCACACTTCGTTCAGCAGCAGAAGTCCTCGCGGCAGCGTTCATTAAAAAAAAGGGAAGCAAAATTGAGGGTGCCGGGGATCGAATCCGGGTCTCCTACCAACTCCTCTAGCATCCCTGGTGTTCCATTACTCCCGAATTTAATTCAAAAAGACTTCCTTTCGCACCTATTTTCGCAAATTTGGCACTTTTAACCCAAAATTCAATTTCCTTTTATTTTTTAAATTCCTTTTTCTCCCAAAATTTTATTTTTTAATTTTTGACTTTTGACCTTAAAATTTTGACTTTGAATTTTAAAGTTTGACCTTTGACTTCAAGTTTGACCTTTGACTTTAAACTTTGACTTTTTCGTTTAACTTTTAAATTTTCAAATTTAGCTTTTCGGTTTGACCTTTAAGTTTGACTTTTTAAGTTTGACTTTTAAGTTTGACTTTTTAAATTTGACTTTTAAGGTTGACTTTTGAGGTTTTAAGTCAAGGACATTTTTTGATAAACAATGAGTTCTTCAAACACCAAAGTCAATGAAATTTCTTGTTCTCAAACATGGATTGATAATGTTAAAAATTTACTTGAGCATATCGAATTATTACGCAGAGAGAATGAGGACCTAAAATACGAAGGATATCAACTTAGGAAATGTCAAAAACCCTTAAAAGCACAATTAGAAACCAAAACAAAAGATTTTAGAAAACTTCAAGAAGAATACAATAATAAATGTGCAAACTATATATTTGTGACATAACAACTTGCTGAGTTAACTGCTGAGCTTGACACATGGAAAAACAAATTTGAAAATGCAGATTTTAATTTTAGAAAATTTGATGTGTTGAGTGAAGTAGTTGCAATAATGATGGAAAATAATTTGATATTTAAAAATAATCAGTCAAAGGGTTTAGGGTATGATAAAGTGCCTCCTCCTTTTAATCATACCTATTCTAATAACCCTTTGACAAAAGAGGAAAAAGACCAAGAGCCACATCTTAAATATGAATTTGTGTCAGAAGGTAGTATTAATGTTGAAACTACTAATGTTTCTACTTCCCATGCAGATCAATCTTTAAGTCAACTCAAGCAAGAAGCTGAAGAGAGTGTGTCTGATTCTGTGTCAAAGTCTGATGACTTAAATTTTTTTGATATATTTGATGATATCTTTGATAATTCTGCCTTGGTTGTGTCAGAAAGTGTTGAGCTGAACGATTCTAATGCTTCTACTTCTTGTGCAGGTAAAGTAACGGAAGATGAGAACAAGGAGAAAACTATTGAACAAACCAATGTCTCCTTCAAATCTGAATCTGTTACTTCGAACTCAGTTGCTTTTGATCAACCTGCTGTTGAGAAATACAGGCCACCAATTCCAGTGAAACAGAGTGCCTATTGCAAGTGTGCTTGTGGGGACAATAAAAGACAAGGCAAGGATACGCCACCAGGGGGAAGAAGAAACAACTCCTACGTGAAGAAGCAGACTTGCTTTCACTGTGGAACACCTGGACACATTGCCAGAAATTGTCCAAATCGCGCATACGTTCCCTACTACACACAAGGCTGGCAGAATGCGCCAAGAGGGAGATTTTTCAAAAGAAACCCTTTGAGGCCACTTTCAGACAATGGCGATTGGAACGCGCAAAAGGCCAAGAATCAAAATCCCAAGGGCAAGAAGGGAATGTCAGCCAAGAAGTCCAATCCAAGAGATGCTCCAGCGAAATTAAGACCGGTTAGGTCAAAGTCATCTCGACGATCGGCTTCCAGTTCAAAATCAAGTACCGAGGCACCCATCGGAGCGAAGAAGAAATAGGTTAAACCCAACTACAGATGGGTACCAAAGGTTCAATCTCCCAAATCACCCAATGACTCTAATATTTTTTCATCTTCTGTTTGTGATGAACAGGATATGTCATGGGAGAGAGTACCATGCAAGAATGACAAAGATCAACCCAGTTTCAAAATGGACTGGGTTCCAAAGACCAACTGATCCCGCTCGGTGTCTGTAACGCCCGTAGATCCAGGCTACTCAATTTAGAGACGATAAGCGTCAAAAATGACTTTTTGATAGAAGATTATTTAGGATGAATAATATTAACTAAGTTGTAGTATATGTTACAAGGATTCCGCACATATAAAGAACGCCGAAATCGGAGTTCGTATGCAAAAGTTATGAATTTTTGAAGTTCGGGGCACGTATTCATTAGATGTTTTGAACTTACGTGTTTTTGTACTTTGTGTTCACCAGGTGTTTTTGTACTTTGTGTTCATTAGGTGATTGGGTTCACCGGGTGCTTTTGGACTCTGTGTTCATTAGGAGATCGTATCCATTAGATGTTTTGAACTTACGTGTTCATCAGGTGTTTTCAAACTGAGTGTTTAATAGATGTTTTAAACTATGTGTTTATCAGGTGTTTTTGAACTATGCGTTCATTAGAGGATTGTGTTCATTAAGTATTTTTGAACTAGATGTGATCACTTGGTGTTGTTGAACTGAGTGTGTTCACTAAGTGTTTTAGAACTAAGTATTCACTAGATGTTTTGAATTAAGTGTTCACTAGGAGTGTTAGAACTAGGTGTTCGTTAAGTATGTTGAACTAAGTGTTTACCGGTTGTAATTTGAGGACCTTGGCAGTGGTGGACTTGGTGTCAATTCCTTAGGTCAATCCTTAGGAATAAATGAATAAAGGATAATTGATTCTTAGGGTAAATCCTTAAGAAATGAAGGAGATAATGGGGATGGGTAATTTGGATTAATTGATTGATTGATTGATTGTTGATTGAATATAATAATTATATTACTGTGGGTCGAAAACCCTATATGCTCACCAGGCTCCCAAGCCTGACCCACTCAGTTTTCTTTGCATTACAGGCAATGGCACAAGAGTATAGGTTGGTGGACTTGACGAGAGATTTTGGATAATAGACCAGTAGTTGTAAATAACTGCTGTAAGGTCGGATTGTACTGTTTATGCTTTTGGTCTGTATCGGAACATGACATCCCGAGGTTTTATTATTTAATGAAAATACATTCTCTTTGAGAAATGTTTTGATAAATTTTATCATATTTTGTTTTGGGAACGAATTCCGCAACTCTTTTAATCAAAGGATTACTCTGATTTTATAAAACAAAGCATAAACAAATCGGTCTTTTCTGGCCGTGAATTTGGGGATGTCACAGTTGGTATCAGAGCATTAGTTTAAGCGAACTAGGAATTTGTAGGATTTCTAGACTTAAACTTAGAATGCTAAGCGATGATTGTGAGATGAGTGTCTACCATATTTTAGACACGAGCACTAGTATACTTTAGGAAAGATGCCTAAAATGCTTTTATATGCTAAATGCTATATGTTTGCCTTATATGCTATTATTTGTTTGGATCTTTGGTCTGTTGCCGACCGGATCTAGAAAAGTTATGTGCTCAGGATTCTAAACGTTTAATTACGATATTAGAACTGGCATGTAATTTTTCGGAGTAATAAGGAGGATTACACGTCTAAACCTTCCTCTATCTATATTCTCGTCTCGATACACCGAACGTCTGCTTGGATGTACAAAACGTTATGGTGAAGACTCGTAGAGAATTGAGTAAATGGAGGAAATGAAAGGCTTATGATAGTGAATGACACCTATCGGAAGATATCGTAAGAATGGTGTCTTTCCTTTAGTTTATGTCTGATAAAATAACGGAACGTTTAGAGGAGTATGGTACGTCTGAAGTACACCTTTGATTGGCAGGATGATGGAACGATTGGTGTAATTCTTGAAGTTGTCCCATAATCTGGAATTTCCATCACCAACCAAGTTGAAGTAGAATTGATGAGTGAAGATACGCATGGAAGAAGTCCTAGTAGAGTCTAGGAAAATTTTATGATTAATTGGGCACATTCGTATGTGTTAAATTGTTTGGTGATTTTAGAACTTGGGGACTGCGAGACAATACTTGGGACGAGTATGAGTAGGTGTGAATAGTAGTAGAGATCTATACTACTGGAAGCACATGACTCACGCTTGGATCAGGAAAAGTCACAAGGATACCAAGAAGCTAGTGATTGGTCTCATTTTATTCAAGTATGTCGTTACCATTGTTTCGGTAATGACTAATGAGATGATTGTTATTCCGACCCTAGTGGTCATATCAAATTGAGTCCGACTACGAGGAGTTTGTTACGTGGTTCATGGAACCAAGTTCGATGTAACATCTGACTTAAGTCAGAAGATTGGAATCATTTTGCAAGCCCTATTTCGTTGATGATTCCGGGACGTAATCATCCTAAGGGGGTAATAATTGTAACGCCCGTACATCCGGGCTAGTCAATTTAGAGACGATAAGCGTTAAAAATGACTTTTTGATAGAAGATTATTTAGGATGAATAATCTTAACTAAGTTGTAGTATATGTTACAAGGATTCCGTACATATAAAGAACGCCGAAATCGGAGTTCGTATGCAAAAGTTATGCATTTCTGAAGTTCGGGGCGCGAACCCCAAAGCTGTGTCAGTGGCCACGACGTGGAAACAGTGCCCACGACGTGGCATGGCTTCTGACGCCTTCTGGAGCCTGACAGAGCAAGTGGACGATGATGCATGCAATGACGACCAAGCCCACGACGTGAAAGAAGTGCCCACGACGTGGAAAATGAGAAAACAACCCTATAAATAGATTTGAAGGGGCAGCCGTTTGTGGTTGCCAAATCTCTTCTCTCTCACCCATCTTACCTCAATTTACATGCAAAGAAATACCCCCGAAGCCCCGGTATCAACCCCGAGACCCGAAGCAAGTCCCGAAGCCCGAAGATCCCGAGAAGAAAAGAGTTTCCGAGCCGAAGCTCTGCCCGCGAGAAGCCCGGTGTGCGAAGTGATCCCGGTTTCACCGAAGAATACTACTCTTAGAGCTGTAGTGCTGCCCGAGCATTGTCTAACCAAGTGAGTGTATAGTCACTTTCTTCTATCACATAATTATGAAGTATTTGATATGAAATACGTGTTATGTGTACATATTGTTGTTTATATGTGAGAATGCATATTTACCTTCTTCTAACACATAAATATGAAGTATTTGCTATGAACTACGTGCTATGTGTATATATATTGTTGTTTATTTGAGATGAGTGTGGAATGGATGTTTTATATAGTTTTTAAATGAGTTAAATTGTATTTGTATTTTATATCAACAAATATGTTGGGTAGAACATGGGGTAGATGCTGTCGATAAATGAGAGAAAAACTTTGGTAGCTATGGATTAAGGCATAGTTAATTGCCCCTAGATCCGTGAGTATGGATCAGATCAAGAGGTTAGTTTTAGATCCGTGAGTAGGGATCAGGTAAAGAGGAAAATTTTAGATACGAGAGTTTAGATCGCGTCGTTGTGAAGATCGACGGGGTGGGATAAGGGTTATTCTTATATGGTGAAATTGTAAAAGTAAGGATGATAGGTCCCGATGTTTAAGATGATCTAGTCATCCGAGACAACGACCACAGGCTATACTAAATAGTCCATTGGAACGTTAATAGGCTCGTAGCCTGTAGGTATTTTTGTACTCTGTGTTCATTAGGTGATTGGGTTCACCAGGTGTTTTTGTACTCTGTGTTCACTAGGTGATTGGGTTCACCAGGTGTTTTTGTACTCTGTGTTCACTAGGTGATTGGGTTCACCAGGTGTTTTTGTACTCTGTGTTCATTAGGTGATTGGGTTCACCAGGTGTTTTTGTACTTTGTGTTCATTAGGTGATTGGGTTCACCAGGTGCTTTTGGACTCTGTCTTCATTAGGAGATCGTATTCATTAGATGTTTTGAACTTACGTGTTCATCAGGTGTTTTCAAACTGAGTGTTTAATAGATGTTTTAAACTATGTGTTTATCAGGTGTTTTTCAACTATGCGTTCATTAGAGGATTGTGTTCATTAAGTATTTTTGAACTAGATGTGATCACTTGGTGTTGTTGAACTGAGTGTGTTCACTAAGTGTTTTAGAACTAAGTATTCACCAGATGTTTTGAATTAAGTGTTCACTAGGAGTGTTAGAACTAGGTGTTCGTTAAGTATGTTGAACTAAGTGTTTACCGGTTGTAATTTGAGGACCTTGGCAGTGGTGGACTTGGTGTCAATTCCTTAGGTCAATCCTTAGGAATAAATGAATAAAGGATAATTGATTCTTAGGGTAAATCCTTAAGAAATGAAGGAGATAATGGGGATGGGTAATTTGGATTAATTGATTGATTGATTGATTGTTGATTGAATATAATAATTATATTACTGTGGGTCGAAAACCCTATATGCTCACCAGGCTCCCAAGCCTGACCCACTCAGTTTTCTTTGCATTACAGGCAATGGCACAAGAGTATAGGTTGGTGGACTTGACGAGAGATTTTGGATAATAGACCAGTAGTTGTAAATAACTGCTGTAAGGTCGGATTGTACTGTTTATGCTTTTGGTCTGTATCGGAACATGACATCCCGAGGTTTTATTATTTAATGAAAATACATTCTCTTTGAGAAATGTTTTGATAAATTTTATCATATTTTGTTTTGGGAACGAATTCCGCAACTCTTTTAATCAAAGGATTACTCTGATTTTATAAAACAAAGCATAAACAAATCGGTCTTTTCTGGCCGTGAATTTGGGGATGTCACAGTGTCGGAGCAGCTATAGAGGCATATCATCAGACTTCGGTTTGTTGGTAGTGGCTGTTCCAGGCACATGATACCAGGCATCTCTCAACTGTACAACATTCAGAACTTTGTTTGAGAGTATGTGTCCTTTGCGGGAAAGGAAGAAAGGAAGGGATCACACATGGGGTTAGTGCTTAATGACATGAAGAATTTTCAGATCTGTTCTGAGATTATGCATGCTGTCCTCAGACCTTCTGGATGCAAATTCAATCGGTGACTTACGGTTTGCGCTTTCTTCTCTATATTCCTGAGTTTATCTTACATTGATTCATTTCAAAGACAATTTTCTTTAATTTTCTTATAGTTTTTCTTTGGTAGGTATTGTTTTGGTAAGTGATATGAAGTCTAGTGCTAAAGGGCAATATGCAATTCATGTAATGCACTAAAGCCGAATTGTCTAGACTCTGTATTCAATGTGCTGGTAGGTACAAACGATTCAAAAGGTCTAGACATTGATTGACCATGAAAGGACTTGACTAATATGAACTTAGATAGTTTCATTTGGACTGACCATACGACGCTCGGGTAGATTGAGCAGTGAGATAAACATGGGAACCTGCGAGATACACTAAAAGTTAATTATGTAGAACTGTAGCTCAACGTTTCCTTGATGTATGGACTCATGTCCTTAATTCCGGTATTGATAGGGCAACTGGGGGGTTCTGATAAAGTATGTCTGTAGGAAATTATTTTGCTTTCTATCTGTCAGTCATATGTTGCTTCCTTTGCGTGATTGGAACATATTCGACCTGGAATGCAACATATGCAACTCTATCTCTATGCATTTCCATATCTATGAAATTCTTTCTATCTGTTAGCCATATATTGTTCCATCTGCGTGATCGGAAGATCCGACCTAGGACACAGCATATGCACTCTACTATCTCTCTAAACCCCTATCTATGTTAGTCATATGTTGTTCCCTCTGTGTGATTGGAAGACATATGACCTGGGATACAACATATGCACTTCTATATCTGACTTCTTTCTTAATGATTGAATACTCACCTAAAGTAAGGAGTTCTTTGGAATTTCTTGATTACCGGGGTATATCGGGAAGTGGGAAACACGTTCTAGTTCATCTAAAATTGAACCATTTAATAGGTTATCTGTAGATCTTGCTGCTTAATTTAAGTGGACAACAATATCCTTGGTCGTCGTCAGGTAAATGTCCATTTAGGAATATATATCACAATGACTTGTCACTTATAATCTGTCCAAATTGTCAACAGCCTTTGTGTTTAAGTGGACTACAAAACCGGTGATTGACCAGATCTAGACATGCAGGCGTGTGCTGATAAACGATATTGGATTGCTTGACAACTTTGATCCCAAAATATTTTTGTTTTTGTTAAATTTGTTCATAGTTTTCCTCTATGCACAAATTTAGGGGGGGAATTAAAAAATCAAACAAAAATCAGAAAATTAAAAATCCAAAAATAGTGTTATTTCTGTTTTATTTCTTGTTCAAGAAAATCAAAAATCCAAAAATATTTTTGTTTCTGTTTTTTTTTTCAGAAAATATGAAAAATCCAAAAATATTATGTGCTAAATTTTCTTTCAGTTTTGTTTTGTCTTGAAAAGTGAATTCAGATGTAGATGAGACTCATGGAGACTGAATCAAAAATTTCTGAGCCAAGGCTTCATCCGTGAGCATCGAAGAATTCTCATTCGAAGGAGCAAGAAATGAAGATTATTCTTTCAACATTCAATCCTTCAACCCCAGAAGCAAGGTCAAGTTGTTCTTGAAGATTATGTGACAGATTGCATTGAAGCCTCCTCAATCAGTCTGCTGCTATCTACGAACCTGCTGAAGTGATCCAGAAGATTAGATTTCTCTATTGTTCTCTCTGAAGATTCTCAAGCTGAAAGCGCTATTTTTCAAGAATCTTTTCAAGACGCCTCCTCACCCAACGTGCGTTCAAAGCCAAATCCTGTAGAAAAGCCCAACCGCTCAAGATGAAGTCATTCATTGAAGATTCATCAAGTTCATCTTAAAGTTGTGCAGAAATTTGAAGATTAATGCTGAAGCCAAGATCCCGATGAAGATTGACAAGAAAAGTCAGCTACTTTTTAGGGGGAGTTTGTTGGGTCAGTTAGAAAAGAAAGCTATAAACCAAGGGGGAGATCGTTGGGTCAAAATATTGGTTTATACTTTGCTTTTCTAGGAAAATATATTTTTATGTAATGCTGTATGTGTTTGCGGTTTGTGTGTACGGACGTACACGGGTGTACGGCCGTACACTCGTATACGGCCCATATCTCATATATATAGGGTGAGGAGTGCGTAGAGGAGTGTAAGGCTAGAGAAGAGGAGCATGTTCTAGAGAGAGAAACTAGAGAGAAGAATAGTGTGTGTGAGAGAATCTTGTGTAAGGAGCATCATTCATATCTTCAATACATTCAAGATTCAAGTTATTCTTCTTCTCCTTCTCTTCTATTTTGATCTGGCATCATCCGTTTGATTGGGATTCCGCACCATCAAACGGATCTGATTGATACACAAGCAGATTCGGGACTTACAGTTCCTCGTCCAATCTGTTCAATTAATCCTCCATTCAATCAGCCCACTTATCATAGTACTCTGGAATCAACATAGGAATCTTCGTAGAAGATCCTAACAGATGAGAAAATGAAGTCATCGTGTTCATGTTGAAATTCGCCATTAACGTACGGATGAGATTTTTTAGAAAAACTTGAAGAAACTTGAAATTGAATGAATGAATTGATCAAAAAGTCAAAAACGATTACTCGATTACACAATTCAAACGCAGAATCAAATCAAAACTGTAGATCAGAGATGAATTTCAGAATCAAACAGTGCGGAAACTTTTGAGACAAACTCGCGACTCAAAAACTAGAGATTCAATTGAAAATCAGATCTTAGTAGTATTGATTCCTGCTCTGATACCAATTGTAGTTGTGATTAATCGAGTATGAGAATCAAATCAGAGTAAAAGATGAACACGAGAAGTAAATAAGGTCTGGTTCAGCTCATATTACTTCCAATGAACACGAGTACAAAATGATAGTAAAAATGGGAAAACTCTACTATCGACTCTATGTTCAGCTCCTATTTATAGGAGGCTGGAAGTACAAAAAATACTAAGGCTAGACTTTAAGCATCGTTAAAAAGATGCCTTAGTAAATACATAAGGAAACATACGAAACAGACAAATACACAGACTTCGACATATTACAAGATATTTTGACTCTACAATTAACACCAACAGAGATGAAGGAGCTGATGATGCAACTTCAGGAGTTATTAGACAAAGGTTTCATTAGACCTAGTTCATCAACCTGGAGAGCTCCGGTGTTATTCGTAAAGAAAAAGGACGGGAGTATGAGGATGTGCATTGATTACAGAGAGTTGAATAAGGCAACAATAAAGAATAGATATCCATTGCCAAGGATTGATGACCCGTTAGATCAACTACAAGGTTCAAGCTATTTTTCAAAGATCGGGCTAAGGTCAAGATATCATCAACTGAAGGTAAGAGAGCAGGATATCGAGAAGACTGCATTCAGAACACGATATGGACACTACGTGTTTTTGGTTATGTCGTTTGGACTAACCAATGCTCCAGCAGCATTCATGGATTTAATGAACAGGGTTTGTAAACCGTTCCTTGATAAATCTGTGATATTGTTCATAGATGACATTCTGATTTACTCGAAAAGCCAAGAGGAGCATGGCAGACACTTGCGAGAAGTGTTCGAAGTCTTGAAGAAGGAGAAGTTGTATGCCAAGTTCTCCAAATGTGATTTTTGGATTCGAGAAGTCTAATTCTTGGGTCACGTGGTCAACCAAGAAGGGATAATGGTTGATCCATCAAAGATTGAAGCTGTGATGAAGTGGGAACAACCAAAAAGTCCCACAGAGATCCGATGCTTTCTAGGATTAGCTGGATACTACCGAAGGTTTATCCAAGGCTTTTCTTCGATCGCTACACCACTAACAGCTTTGACCCACAAAGGAGCTACTTATGCTTGGAGTGATAAGCACAAAGAAGCATTCGAGTTGCTAAAGAAGAAGTTATGTGAAGCACCGATTCTTTCTCTACCCGATGGAGTTGAAGACTTCGCTGTCTATAGCGATGTGTCTGGTGTTGGGTTGGGTTGTGTTTTGACCCAAAGAGAAAAGGTGATAGCATATGCGTCTCGACAGTTGAAAGGGCATGAAATAACTACCCTACTCATGATCTGGAGTTGGCAGCGGTAGTTTTCGCTCTAAAAATATGGAGGCATTACCTCTATGGCACGAAGTGCAAACTTTTCACTGATCATAAGAGTCTTCAATATCTCTTTAATCAGAAAGAATTGAATATGAGGCAAAGACACTGGCTAGAGTTACTTAAGGACTACGACAGTGAGATACTTTACCACCCCGGTAAAGCCAATATTGTTGTTGATGCTCTCAGTCGGAAAGTCAATCTTGAAATAAAAAGGCCAAGAGCGTTGAGAATAGAAGTTGTCTCGACAACTGTGGAGAGTATAAAGAAAGCTCAAGAAGAAGCTTCTGAGAAGAATGACCGAAAGGAAGAACGTTTGGGCAAAACGTTACTGTTCGGTATAAACAGTCACGGACTGAAGGTATTCCAAGATCGAATTTGGGTGCCTAAGTAAGGAGGAATAAGAGATCTTCTGATGGAAGAAGCTCAGAAAACCATGTACTCGATTCATCCTGGCAGCACTAAAATGTATAGGGACCTAAAACCCTACCACTGGTGGCCGACGATGAAGCTTGATATCGCAAAGTATGTGGTCGAGTGTGTGACATGTGCTCGAGTTAAGGCACAACATCAGAACCATATGGGAGTTTAGAACCTTTGCCTATACCTATGGGTAAGTGGGAAGATATCGATATGGATTTTGTCACTAAACTACCCAGAACAAAGAACGGTCACGACATGATTTGGGTGGTCGTGGATCGCTTCACTAAGAGTGCACACTTCATAGCAGCCAATGAGAAATGGTCTATGGATAAGCTTGCGAATTCTTACGTGAAGGAAATTGTGAGGCTTCACGGTATTCCCTTAACGATTGTATCGGATCGTGACAGCCGTTTCACCTCAAGGTTTTGTAAAAGTCTACAAGAGGAATTGGATACCAAGTTATGTTTGAGTACAGCTTACCATCCACGGACTGATGGTCAGAGCGAAGGGACAATACAAACACTTGAAGATATGCTGAGAGCATGTACCCTGGAATTCCAAGGCAACTGGGATGAACATTTGCCTTTGGTAGAATTTTCCTACAATAATAGTTTCCACTCGAGCATTAAGATGGCACCTTATCAAGCTTTATACGGATAGAAGTGTCGTACGCCGTCTTGTTGGCTTGAGGCTGGGGAAAAGCAGTTTATGGGACCTGAGATAGTCCATCAGACTGCTGAAAAGCTGAAAATAATTAGGGAGAGAATGTTAGCGGCTTAGGATCGTCAAAAGAGTTATGCTGACAAAAAGAGAAGACCGATGACATTTGAAGTTGGGGATTCGGTTTTGCTTAAAGTCTCACCGTGGAAGGGACTTATAAGATTTGGTAAAAGGGAAAGTTAAGTCCAAGATTTATTGGACCGTTTAAAGTTCTTCAGAGGATTGGGAACCAAGCTTACAAGCTCGAATTACCCGAAGAACTGAATCGTATTCATAACACTTTCCATGTGTGTTATTTGAGGAAGTTCATGGGAGAAGTTCCCGACATAATTCCAATTTCTGAGTTAAGGATGGATGAAAACAAGAGGTTAATTGAAGAACCAGAGGCAATCATTGACCGTAAGACTAAGAAGTTGCGACGCAAGATGGTCGCATTAGTGCTTGTCCGTTGGAAACATACGAATGGGCCAAATCTCACCTGGGAAACGGAGAGTGACATGATGAGTCGCTATCCGCATTTGTTTGTTGATGTGTGATTCCAGGGACGGAATCATCCTAAAGGGGAGAGAATTGTAACGCCCGTGTTTCTAGGCTAGACGTTAATATTGATGTAACAGTCTAGGTTAACCTTTGTATCCCGTTTTGAAATAATAAAATGCATTATTTGAGTATTATGTGTTTCATGCTTAATTGTTGTGATTTAAATGAATCAAAGAATAAATATGAGTGTTAAAATAAAATAGTAGATAAGCCCAATATCTATACTCAAAGAGTTAGTGGTCGTGATAAGGATTCCGGATATATAAAGAATGCCGAAATCCGAGTTATAACGAAGAAGTTATGACCTGTCGAAGTTTCGCGACAGAACCGGTACGACACTGTGTGACGTAAACAGTGAATTTATGATAGAGCGATATTTAGCCTTAGTGATCTAAACGAAAGTCGTAGAATACGTTAAACCGAGAGCGTGCATAAAAAGAACGTCAAAATCTGACTTCGTATGAAGAAGTTACGATTTTTCGAAGTTTCGACTTAGCGGTATGCAGCCCAAAGTTCGAATATGAGATCGAGTGATTTCTAGCCGAAACAATCTAAACGAGAATCGAAGATCTCATCGATGGTAGTCCAACGGTAAAAAGACAGACGAAAACGGACGTCAGATGAAGGAGTTACAAATTTCTAACGGAGTTTTCCTGTCCCGGCCTACTAAAAATAATATAATAAAAATTATTTCAAAATTAGCCGATGGAGTCTAAACGATAGTTGTAGAGCATAATCTCACCTACGCGTGTATATAAAGAACGTCGAAAACGGAGCTCGTATGCGAGAGATATGAATTTCTGAAGTTCGGGGCACAAACTTCCACCACTCTCAGAGTTCACGACGTGAACAGATGATGGACGTCTTCTAGAGCCTGACAGACCCAAGTTGCGATGACGCACCTGATGACGACTGAAGTCACGACGTGAATCCAGAAAATTGGCCCTATAAATAGAAACCGAAGGGCAGCCGGCCATGGTTGCTAATTCACTTACTCTCTCACTCTCTACACCCTCTCTAGCCCTCTTGAAGCACCCCCGAAGCCCCGGTATCATCCCGACACCCAAACCAAGTCCCAACGCTCCGAAGATCCCGAGAAAAAGAGTTTTCGAGCAAAGCTCTGCCCGCGAGAAGCCCGGTTTTTGGAGAAAACATCCCGGTTTCATCCAAGAATATTACTTTAATAGTCGTAGTGTTGTCCGAGCATCGTCTTATCAAGTGAGTTCATAGTCCCTTTCATAAACACGATTTAAATACAAGTATTGTTTGAGTGTATTAAATATATGTTTTGTGTGAGTGTATATTCATTTTCTTCTAACACAAAGGTATGAAGTATCTTCTATAGAATACGTGTTATGTGTATATATATATATATATATTTATATATGTATTATCTGTGTATTTGGAGTAAGTATTGAATGAATATTTTATATAGGTTTTAAGTTGTGTATGAATGTATAAGTATATTGTTATCTACAAAATGTTGGGTAAAACATGGGTAGATAGTTGACGTGTGATAAAATGATGAGAGGCCTCAATGTTGTTGTTGATTCAGTCATCTAGCAGAGTTTAGATGACGACCACGGGCTCTTCTAGACAGTCTAGTGGAACGCTGGCAGGCTCGCCACCTGTAGGTGTTATTGAACTTGGGTGTTCAATTGTTGTACTCCATCCCCCACATGGTTGCCTTGTTTGACATATATTGCTGAGGAATCCCCGAAGCATGTGTTGTCGTCCCGATGAAAATCCTTAGGCTAGGTCCCTTGTGATAGTTGTTTTAGGGACGTAAAGTGAGGATAACGGGAATGGGTAACTGGGTTATTGTTGATTGATGAAATTAATATAATTATTTATTGTGGGTTGAAATCCCTATATGCTCACCAGGCTCCCAAGCCTGACCCACTCAGTTTGGAAAATCATTTACTTATATATAATTAAATTCTATATAAGAGTCGGAACCAAAATCACGCGAAAAACCCGACTTTCCTTTGAAGAATCAATAGTTTTCGGCCTGAGAGGTGTTCACGGTCGTAAACCTGTTTACGGCTAGTGCCAGGTGGCCCCCACCACCGACCATACCCCCAGTCTATATATACAGGACCCCCACCTTCATTTGAACTTTCTTAGCCGAAAACTCTCTCATTCTCTCTCTCTCTCTCTCTCTCTCTCTCTCTCTCTACCTCTCAATCGTAAACCTCAAAACACCCTCTTTTCTTCCGAAAATCATCAAGAATCACCTCTGGAGGTTGTTTTGGAGCTGCTAAAACACGTTTTTCATCGAATCCAACATCATTGTTCTTGAGTTTACAGCCGTACACCCTTCAAATCTTCATAGATTCTTCAAGAACACCGTTCACGGCCGTAAACCCTTCAAGGGGCTGTTTACAGCCGGAAACCCTTCACGGCCGCAAACTCCTTCACACTGTGAATCTTGGCTACAAACCCACTTTTCCGATTCAATCGAGTCCCGGTAACATTCCTAAACTGAAAGCAAGTGTTTTTCCAACACTATAAATAATGGTTTCGCTAATAAAATAAATATATGTATTAATTGTATTAGGATCCCGTTGAGTGTCGCATACATCAACTCGAGGGTCTTCACTCCCAGTTTTCACTGTCCGACTATTCACACGACTAACAGTGAGTTCATACCCCTATACTTTTATGATTTTAAATGTTTTCTGGGGGAGAGAACAAGCCAAACACAAAGGATTTTGTGCATTTATACAAAAAGGATTTCAACACATTTAAAACTGATGCAATTGATACAATCTTACAGTTTCCACATGTTTATAAAATATTTAGATATTTTATCCCTTTTGTAACGTGCTGAGCATAAAGGACTTTTTCAATCTACAGTCGAAATTGTATAGTTTTCAGATCAATATGTAAACCAAGTACACATCATACATGCAAACTATAATAGGTATAGTTTGGGTTTTCAATACACAGTTTTACGAATTCAGATATTTACATAGCAAAACATATACACTATGACAGAATTAGTTCATGATATATACATTACTACAAGAGTACAACATTTAATAATTATTTAAGTATAATTATTACCTTATACAGTATACACATGGGTTTAAATATAGAAGCTCAATACAGAACTATACGTAAACTAGTTAATACAGGATTGTGAGACAACACTTCAATTGTACCTTTCGGGGTACAGGTTAAATCCTATCATATTATAACCAGAGTCTCCTGGAGGGAGAGCGTGAGATTTGTGAATAGATCTATTCGGGACTTACAATCCCACACCTGAACTGCTAGCTACAGTTAGGCAGGCATGCCTGGGGTGACAAATGTCATTTATCCGACACTTGAAGAACGTCGTAAAGGTCACTAGGTCATATCAAACATGGTTATACGACTCACAATAGTATAAACTAACCTTATTTTTTGCGGGATTTCATTCTTCTTTAGTTTTATTTTATTAATAAAACTAGTTCATAATACAACTGGAGAATTCCATGGATTTCAACTCATAGTTTTATTTTAAGTAATGAAACTACTATACATACTGGTGGTAACCAGGGTTTTCAAACGGGAACATCTTATGCATTACTGGTGATAACCAGGGTTTTCATACAAGAGTTTTCATTCAAACCAATGTTATACAATACAGTTGGTGGTAACCAGACGTACAAACTAATACATTATACACTACTACAAAACACAGTAATAAACATATATGTTAGAAAATATTGGATTTTCTTGGGAAGCATACAAACATTTTACAGATTCAATGACAGAGTTTTCATTACAAAAACATCCATATGAACCCACCAGCTTTATGTTGATACTCTTTCAAAACTGTTTGTATTCTCAGGAAATCAATAGACAGGTACCTCACACACATTTTTTAGAAGACGGAGCGTATAGAGTCACGTCTTTTACTTTTGGTTATGCTTTTGATGTATAAAAACATGAATCAAACAGATGTAAATGCCTTTTTATATATATTCAATGTAATGGTTGTGTTTACTTTGATTACTATGATGCAATTGTTGTGATACTACATATGACGTCATCCACCCCCGAACATTTCCGTCGTTCCGGTTTGGGGGGTGTAACACAAGATAACCGATAACTCTTGAAAAAGAGTTAAAAGAAGTAATAGAAGATCGATAACCATTAACTCCTATTTATTTGTATCGCAGAGGATAGAGAAGAGATTTGACAACATAATCACGTCTTTTGAACGGATACAATTTTATTCGTTAGAGTTTGAATTTCAAATCATTTATTTCGAATTAATTAAATTATACACTCTAAATACTTGAAATTAATTCAAAATATTTTGCAGGTCTAATTTAGGGGCAATTGTTAGGGCCAAGATCCTCAATCCTATCCAGGATCCCGAATCTCAAAGATATCCAAGGATCCTTAAACCTATCTAGGATCCCGAATCTTAAAGGAGTCTCAGGATCTCGAACATACATCAGGATCATGAACATCGTCATTATTATTTCTTAACAAGTTTAACGGCTATATTTCTTGTTCATTTCTCACATGTGCAGAAATGGTCAACATAAGACTCATTCTCAACGAAGAAATGTTCCAATCAGGCTTAAGACCCAGAAATACCAAGTCAAAGCATGTGTAAATACCAGCTCAGTAGGATCCCAGAAATATCAGACTTTTAGTTGCATAATTTAGACTATATATACACCTGAGAAACACACACAACATGCACAATCTTTTGACACCTTATAGACCTAGAACTAGGCAAACACTTGTAATCGTATTTTTATCATCATCTCTGTAATTTACATTCAAATCAATAACATCATACAAGACAGATGATCATTCTCACCACCTCAAGTTTTATGCCGATGATCCTAGCAAGGATCAAGGGCCTTCCTTGTAAATCACATGTTCAATTATGTTCTAATTTCGTTAATAACTTCAACTACAACACTACAGCCTCTCATGCAATTTGGTTGATATCCATTTGATCGATTTTTGAGAAAAACAATATATATATATATATATATATATATATATATATATATATATATATATATATATATATATATATATATATATATATCGAAATTTAAAAATGCCACATATCTCTTTTCTAGCATTTCTTTTTGACACATGACATTTTTCTATGATTTCTATTATTTTTTTTTGTAATAAATCAACCTCTATCCAAATTTTGAAAAAAAAAATCTATTATAATAACATTTTTGAAGTATATGGTAGCTACCATTTAAAAAATTTATTATTTAAGGATTACTTACAATTGATAATAAAGTGCATTTTTTGTCTATATAATAATTTTAAACATACCCACCATGGTTAATATCGTTTTGACTTCAAATTTGATAAATGCTTTGGGTATGACTCGTATAAACATTTGATAGAAAACTAATTAAGAAATTTGATATTTTATAAAAAATTATTAATTTAGGAATTTTAAACATACCGGTCATGGTTAATATCGTTTTGACTTCAAATTTGATACATGCCTTGGGTGTGACTCGTATAAACATTTGATAGAAAACTAATTAAGAAATTTGATATCTTATAAAAAAAATTATTAATTAAGAAG
Source organism: Lactuca virosa (assembly GCF_052849685.1). Taxonomy (NCBI): domain Eukaryota; kingdom Viridiplantae; phylum Streptophyta; class Magnoliopsida; order Asterales; family Asteraceae; genus Lactuca; species Lactuca virosa. The sequence continues at coordinate 21,297,343 of NC_136429.1, read as the reverse complement.
TTTTAAACATATCGGCCATGGTCAAGTTATATATATATATATATATATATATATATATATATATATATATATATATATATATATATATATATATATATATATATATATATGTGGATGCAATAAGAAATGAAAAAATAGTGAGAATGTAAGAAGGAATATTAGTGATTTTAAATTGATAGAAGTTATATAAGTTGTCAATTTGAATTAAAAAGATACATTAATTTGGAAATTAAATATTCTCATCGGTTACAAAAACAAGGTTGGTTGTTGTGGTTTTATTTATTTATTTATTTAGCAAAAAGCTAAGAAAACATTTTAAAGTGAAAAAGACTGTGAAAATTTGGAGGAACATACAATAACTAATTTGTTATAACTACTATTAATTCATTTGTAAATTAAATAAAGTACATTCATTCAGACAGTGACCATTTATTCATAATTATTACTAATTCATTTATAATTTGAATCATATTTATAAAATTATACAAAAATTGAAGCATGATTCAAACTAGATAAAACTAAATCAAGCTTCTATAAACCATAAAACTTTTATGAAAACAGATCATGATTTAAACCATACAAAAATGAAATAATTTTTTTATTAATGAATCATATAAGAACTTAATCATGATCAAAACCGTACAAAATTGAATCAGTTCAAACTATATGAAAATGAATGAGTCTTTTTTTTTCATGATTCATATAAAAAGACTAAATCATATAAGAACGAAATCACGATCCAAACTGTACAAATGAACTGAATAAATGATCCAAACTGATTCATATAAAAATAAAATAATATTTTTTTATTAATGAATCAAAATTGTACAAATGAACTGAATAAATGATCCAAACTGATTCATATAAAAACTGAATCATGATCCAAACTGTATAAAATTTAATCAGTTCAAGCTGTACAAAAACGAATCAGTCTTCTCAATTTTTTGCTAAACAAAAGAACCCAAACAAAAAAACCACAACCACTTATTTTGTTTTATAAGCCATGGTCATATTGAATTCCTAAATTAATGTGTCTTTTTTAATTTAATGTGTTATTTTTTTATATGTATTATTATTTCATTTGAATTAGAAATTAAATGCATTTAAATTAGTTTAATGGTCCATATTTTTTCTTAGTTTCCTACAAAAATTCCCTTCTTATTTATTATTATACTAGTTTAGAACCACGGTTACAAAATTAATTAAACTTTTATAGTAAAAACTCAAAATTATTAATTATTTATTTTAAAGAAGTTATTTTAAATAAATTATTAATTAAGAGATTTTTTTTAATTATATAAAATTATAATCATTGATTTAAATAAATATGTAAAATTATATCACTTTATAATTTGTATTAATTTTATTTTAATTTTTATTCTAATGTTATTAATTTAATTTAATTAGAGTGGATAATTTAAAACTTAAAATTTGAAATAGAGAATTAATAGGTTGACAAGTAGCATGCATTAATTAAGAGACATAATAGGTTGACACATGACAAAAAAAAGAATAAAATATGCATTAATTAGGAGACCTAATATGGTGACACGTGTCAAAAGGAAAATAAAATTATTCTTTTATTAGAATAGAGATTAATTAAGAAATTTTAAACATACCCACCATGGTCTATATATATATATATATATATATATATATATATATATATATATATATATATATATATTAAACTAGTGGAAAACTAAATTAATAGAGAAAACTAGAATGAACTAGAGACATATAATTTTGACTCAAAATTTGATATATGTATTGGGTATGACTAGTATTATACTAGTAGTATATGAAATTTGAAAAAAAAAAAATACCATGTTCATGCTTAGGCACGTGTTTTTTAACAGGTTATATGCACAAAAAAAAGAATATGCACCAAATACAAACCGAATCAGAAATAGAAAGTAGAAATCAACTAAGTAGTACTTGAAGACAAACCAAGCAATCGTTCCCTTCAATTCACATTTTTTTACCCTTAATCTGACGAAGTATATATATTAAGAACGATATAAAAAAAAATCGATAGCCACCAAGGAGCGCCAATAACTTAAGCAGTGAGCCCTAAGCGTCGTGTTCAGTTCTATATTTTTTCCGAATAAGACAAGCTTGTGCTTTGTAAAATATATCTTTTTGTTTGATCTATATCTTCTAAAGATAACGAGACTCATGCCAGACGTTCCCCATAAAAAAAATTCATAGCTTTTCAACGACTTACTTTTAAAATTTAAATAATAAGCAATTTTAAAACAGCAAGACCTTTAATATAACAACTACTTTCAGGAAATGTAAATAGCCTCTTTACAAATTTTGTCGTTATAACAGCTTGGTCATATAGCAACTCGTCGTAAAAATGTATTTATGAATTGCAACTACGTTTTAGAAGCATCGTCATCACCAAGTCAATTATATTATATAAATATCATCATAAAAAATATCATAACCGGTCATGATTGCATTATAAATAAATGTTGACATTGTTGAGTCAATATCAACCCAATCTTGTAGGCAGCAATATTGTAGGCTCCTAATTTCGGGAAATGTAAACAGTCCTTCACAACCCATGTAAATAGCCTCTTTACAAATTTTGTTGAAAATAATAAAATGATATTTTTCCTAATTATGTCGATCCAAAAACCACATGCCATTTGGAATTACTTTTTGTTCATTGTGAAGGACTGTTCCACCAAACAAATAATCAGAATTAAATTCAGTTTGTAATGAAGTCGATGGAGAAGATAATGTCAGAATATGTTTATATTATTTGAAGTTATAATAATAAGAGTTCAATAAGAAGATTTTCGATTATATGAAATGAATATATGTCATGTTTTGATTACTTAATGAGTTTAAAGATAAAAAAGCCCAAAAAATGAGTTATTTTTTTTGAAATCACCATTATGGGAGTCCCATTATACAAAAACCACTTTCATTTTGTTTTATCAAAAAATAACCACGAATCATTCTAAATAGCCCCGCCAGCACAGCAATATCAGTTTGCCCAAAAAGAAATGTCGCTAAGATCTCGTTAGTGGAATGTATTTCCCGCGAACTATTTTACGTCCAACAAGTTTCTGAAATAACTTGTGAAAAGACTCGCTACTTACTCGTGAGCAGCACTATACATCGTGTATATAGTCGAAGTTGAGACGAAGACGATCAACTAATAACAATACAAAACATATATCGTTGATACTTTCTTAAACAATGTTTGTAGAAGTTAATACAGACGAAGATGACGATTTAAGTTATTCAGTGGTTTTTGGGTTTGATATAATTTACATCTCCCATTTTTTTGAATCAATAGTAATATTCTAATATTGTTTGTTTTGTATTGTTTTTTTATCTTAGTAGTAGATGGGACAAACAAACAAAACAATTTAAAAAGTGTCATGTCAATATGTAAATATGTGGACATTTGGTGGTCATTATTTTAATGAATATCTCTCTACAAATGCTTGTTGTTATATGAAGAGACAAAACAAAAAGCTTATATAATTAATGTACATATAGTCGTAGTGCGAGGTAACTTCTATTGAAGGCTCACATCGACGATAGTTGAGAATCCTCATTGACCATGTATATGCCTTTATTCATGTGAGCACAATAACATTGAGAAAAAAATTACTAGAAAAATTCAGGTTTTCTAAGTGTTTAGTATATGATGATTAAGGCACTGCCTGTATAAGTGCACTACAATTATTCAAGTTTTCTAAGTGTTTAGTATATGATGATTAAGGCAATTAATGCCTATATAAGTGCATTAAAATTATTAAAATATATATCCTCATTGACCATGTATATGCCTATATGGTTAAGGCATGTGTATTATCACCCCTGATCCTTTTAGGCTAAAGGGAGTGGTATCATGCTTAGCATGTTGTCATATAGGATTTTTTTAAGTCACATGGGAAGAAGAGTGATAAAGCATCTAAGTTGTAAGAGATAGGGAGTGGTAGCATTTAAAAGGTTGTTTTATTTTAGTATCAAAAAAAAAAGAAATGAGAAATAAGCCAATCACAGCCTTTCTCTTCCATTTCTCTTTCTCTTTCCTGTCGCTAGAAATCTGGCGAGGCATGCAGCGAATATGAAGGGAGTGGTCACAGCAAGAGTGGCGAAATGGAAGCGAGCTTTTGGCCAGAGTCACTCCCTCGAGCCTTAGTTTGTATTTTATTTCCCATTTATCTCGTTTGTTGGATCGTGGATGTAACTTTTGTAATAAAAAAAAAAAAAAAAGAATGACAATGGCGGTTAACACTTTTTCATTTTTTTGGATCAAAGCAGAAAAAAAAAAAAGACTAATGTCAAAATACATCATAGCTCCGGGTGAAACTCTAGAAGCTATCTAGAATAGGAGATTCACTACTAGACTCGGCATAGTACATAACATTGAAATCCTGATATTGATAAACTATGAATTTGATACTTATATAAAAAGTAATGACTAATGACAATAACATTTTTTTTTTCACTTTTATTCTAGATGCCATGAAAAAAAAATACAATTAGTATCCCTATAAGTTCATATAAAAAATAGCTAATCCGTTTACAAAGATCATGCATCGTGTTAACCATGATGATTATTCTATAGGAATTGGACTTTATTACACTAGTAGCTTATTTAGGTTTGTAAATAATCTTTATATGTGGATATTATAACATTGAGTAGCCCTATTTCAGTTATAAATTAATATACTTAGTATGACAATTTTTTAGCAAGATTATTGTGCTCTTTATTATTATGTTTATTTTAGGGAAATCTTCATAAAAGTCTTAATATTTTGGGTCAGTTTACGAAATAGGCTCAAATATATTATTTTTTAAATTCATTATTCATAATATTATTAAATAAATACATGTATAAATACATTTTAAGTTGGTAACTTTATCAATACTTGTGGTCCCAAAGACATCTTATGCTTCAGATCCAGATTTTTAGTTGGTGTTGAAGGCATGCATGGAGTTTTGACTCCATTTCTTGTCATTTTGACCTAGTTTGGGTGAGACATGCATTGAACATGCATGTCTATAAACAATGAGTTTTATGGTTCATTTGAGTGTAAGGAAGCATTCAGAAAAGTTTGAACAAAGGAGTTAACAAATTAGGGACTTAATTGAAAGATGGAACTGCCAACATAACCATGGCATGACCAAGGCCTTTCCACGACGTTGTGGGAGTTCTCATCATGTTTTATGGTTCTCATCTCGTTTTAAATGGTAGATTAAGGTTTGGCCTTTTGTGTTTTATTAGGTGGTGTGTAGCACCATTTTCACGATCTTGTGAATTGTGGTGTGGTCTGCTTCGATAGAGAGGTGAGTCTTTCACTATACTATATAGGACACTAGGTGTCGTTTGTGCTTGTTGTCTTTGTGACTCTTGTTGTTATGTTTGCATGAAAGACCATGGGGGAGCCCATGACAACTACATCTGTGTTGTAAGACTACGATTTTGCTCGTAGCATTCACTTGGGTTGAAATAGACCCGTTGGCTAAAATAGGTCGTTGTAGGAGTGATTGTAAGACTATGATTTGGCTCATAGCATATCACTTGGGATGAAATATGCTCGTTGGCTGAAATAGGTCGTGTTGTTATGTATGTGGTTATGTATGGTATGTGGTATTTTGGTTTTACTTTATTAACAATGAAAAATTTTCTTAGTATTTTGGGACGTTACACGGCCATACTTAGCATGCCTAACTGACACGATCTATACAAAAGATTTGATCAGATAAAGTAACCAAAAATACGTCTCTTCGTATAGATTTTTTTATACATGTATTTAATAATACTTATAAATACGTTTAAATGAAAAAAGAACATTGAAAACGTTTCTTAAGGTGTAAAAATATAGACAAAACTGCACAAATGGTCCCTGTGGTTAACTTAAAATTGCCACTTTGGTCCAAAAAGGTTTGGACTAGCACCAAATGTCCAAACTTTTCATTTTCTTGCGAGTTTGGTCCAATTTACTTTGAACTTTTTTATTATGACGATTTTATCCTTACTTTTATCTTTTTCAGTAATTTTATTTAATTAAATAGTTTTCTGATAAAAAGAAAAATAAAAATGAAAATTTGTCGCCACCACCAACGTCGGCTACCGGTCTCCACCACCACTGCCAACCACCACCATCGAACATGACACCACCGTTAAAAAAGCCACCACTGACCACCAATCTCTAGAAACCCCTCGAGTTGTCACCACCACTAGAGTCACCACTACTGGAGATTTGGAACACCGTCGGCTTCGTCTAGCTCCTTCGACAACGCTGACGACTCCGTCTTGCTCCTTCTTCGACGACCATTGGAATAATAGAGCACTCACCAGACCATCATTAGAACGACACCTGAAACCACCTCAGATCTGTAAAGAAGAAGACAAAAAAGAGGTCGTCGTTTGCAGATCGTCTCCGGCAGTAGCGTAGCTCGCCACCCTAGCTTTGAGTTGCCATTTTTCTGATCTATGCTTCCCTATTTCTTAGATCTACGTCGCCAGGGTTTGCAGATCGAGTTGTTGCCACCGTCCATCTTCTCTGGTAGCTTCATCATCACCCAGCATCGTCGTCACCTTGAGATAGATCGACAAATCTGCAAAGGGTTTCAACATCTAGTAGGGTTTTTTTGACGGCGATGACATTCCAGGGCGAGACCGATGAGAGGGGTTTTAATATCTGGTAGGCTTCCGCCGAAGATCTAGGGTTTTCCGACGGCGATGACGTTTCATGAAGAGATCGGTAGCTGATAGTGGTTCAGATCTACATTGTCGGATATTCAGGTCTACATCGCTAGAGGTGGTTTTATGGTATGGAAAAAAAGAGAGTCTTCGGTGACTAGGATAGGCCGAAAAGCGGTGGTGGTCCAGCAGAAGACGGTGGTTCGTCAAGTGGTGGTGGTCCAGCGGCAGTGGTTGGGAGGTAGTGTTGGTTCGACATCAATGAAGAGAGAGAGAGAGGGGGGGAGATGATGTTAGTGTTTCTAGAGGTATGTTGGTAGGGTAGGATGGGGTTGTATCTTTTTTTTATTTAATTTTAAACAAGAAATACAATAAAATTATAAAATAAATAGAAAAAGAAATTAATAAGGGCAAATTTGTCATTTTAAAAAAGTTCGAAGCAAATTAGACCAAACTCACAACAAAATGAAAAGTTTGGACCTCCGGTGCTAGTCCAAACCTTTTTGGACCAAAATGACAATTTTGAGCTAACCACATGGCATGGTTGTAGAACTCACTACTCGGTACCTGTTCGACCGACTACCGAGTATCGAGTACTCAGGAGTTCGAGGAGTACTCGGGGAGTACTCGGATTCGGTAATTCATGTAGAAATATTTTTAGTGAAATTATATATGTCAAAATCATAAGTTAAAATCATAAGTTGATTGAAATATACAACAAAATTAGATACATGTGAATACACAAAAACAGAAAAACACACAGTGGTCTCACTTCATTAATAATTACTGAAAAATTAAGGTATTTATGTAGTAATAATATGTGTGTGTGTTAAATAAGAAATCATTAAGTATATTATACATATTAATCACTGATTTGTCCGAGTTTTACAACACGACTCGCTTCAGTAAGGGGCCGATCAGAGACTACTCGGATTTTGTAACTCGACTCGGTAAGGTGCCAAGTACGGAGTACTCGGCCTAGTAATCGACCAGCTCGGCGAGTTTTACAACATTGCCACATGGACCATTTGTGCAGTTTTGTCAAAAATATATAAAAACATTTTTCGTATATATTTATTATATTTATACATATTTTTTACATATAAATATGTTTTTATATGTATAAATATGTATTTAAAATGTATTTATTTAATAATATTAATAATAACAAATTTAAAAAAATAATATATTTATTTGCATTTTAAATAAAATAATAAAAATAAAAATAAAGGTTTTTGCAAAAAATACCAAATATTTTGGGTCAGTTTATGAAAAAATCTCATTATTTTGGTCAGTTTACGAAATAGTCCCAAATTAATTTGTTACTGGCTGAACCGAGAAAAATGGGTCAAAATGCAACCTTTTACAGGTTTTTAGGACTTTTTGTAAAAATAAATTAAATTGAAACTATTTCGTAATCTGACACAAAATATTGACACTTCTTTTAGAGATTTCCCTTTAATTTATTAATAAATGTTAGGTTATTTTAAACATCATGTTATAAGAATAACTATTAAGGAAGACAAATATGATTGTTGGTAAGTATTAAGTATTCAATATCTGTGACTATGATTCTTCTTTAGAGTTAAACTGGCGTGTATACATTATATATATATATTAATTGTCAAAATTGGTTTGTGAGGCAAATCACTATTCATTTCAAAATGAATGTTAGCCATAGGATATAAAAAAGTGTTGGATGTGGTAAATCATGTGGTAAGAGAGTTTCTCCGGTTTCTAAAAAGTTCAATGAAAGTCACGTGTTTGACAGTTAGATATTTTATTTTGTTATACTTTTTACATTTTCTTCTGACTCTTTTATTTTCTAATTTTCACTTTGAGTATTGACTTCCACTTTAACCATATTTTTTATTTTATCAATTCTATTATTTTGTAAAACTCATAGTGAAAATTTATATGTACATATATAAGTTTGCGATGAGCGTATTATATGTTTATATTACACTTTTTTCATTCAATTAATTTTTATTTAGTAGTTTTTATCTCTTATAATTTTAAAATTAAATTATTACTATTTTATATATTAACATTTGGTCTCTTACTATATTTTAAAGTTACATTTTCGTCCCTCACACAATTTTTTAATAATCTTTTTTTATTATTTTTTTAGGATACACTTTCAATTCTTATTTTCGTCTGCCTCCTCCGTAAAAAATTGTTTGTATCCAACTTTTATTTTGATATTTTTGTGCTCCACTTTATATGGTTTAATGGTCTCCATGGTATATATGGCGTCGAGCTGCGTTTTTCAACATATCGAGTTTCCACAGCTTCGCGCGGATGGTCCAAACACTAGTTAATGTTAAATATTAGATTAACACAACCTCTCTCTCTCTCTCTCTCTCTCTATATATATATATATATATATATATATATATATATATATATATATATATATATATATATATATATATGAAAACGTTCTATTGTATACATTAATGTTAAATATTAGATTAACACAACCCCTCTCTCTCTCTCTCTCTCTCTATATATATATATATATATATATATATATATATATATATATATATATATGAAAACGTTTAATAGAAACCATTATTAATCAAATAACCAATAAACCAATCAAAAGTGTTGAAATTTAAAATGATTAACGGCAAAAAGAAGTGTTGTAGACTTTTACAATGGAGACGCATGCACCGAATTATACCAAAACTCATTTTTTTTTAGTTTAATTTTTTTAGACCATGTATTTTATTGAAAAAAAAAACTGAATATATCATTGTTCATGATTTTTCGTCATCTTTCTATAGAGATCTATATTGATATATAAAAAATGAATTTTGTGTTTCAAAAAAACACATTTCATTTTCTTTGTTTTTTTGAAAAGTTAAGAACTATTTTCTATCGAAAAAGTTTAATAAATATATCAAAATTCATATTTTGTTTGGTACTCTTTAAACAAAGATTCATATTGATGTAAAAAATCAAAATTTCCATTCAGATTCACACTGTGAATCTGCTCAGATTCACAATGTGGATAATTACAAGTCAGATTTATACTGTGAATTCTGAAAACTAAATTATATATAAGTTCAGATTCCCAACGTGAATAAATTCATTTGCTGATTTTACAAAACTAATTTAAGAGTAATCAAAACATTAAAATTGTTGAATTAGTGTCTAAGCTCGTAACTATATTTGGTAAGTACTTGACCCGGTTATGTATGGTCCTTTTGGGTTGCCTTCATCAAAGCAACATGATAGGATGATTTATGAATAAAGAGGTTATTATGATTTATTAATATGTTATATGAGTAATATATTAAAAGAGAAATCATATAATTTAATTAATATTAGACAAGAATTAATTAAGAATTAATTATGTGGCTAAAAGATATTAATTAAATAAAGGGGATTGGAAGTGTCAATTGTGTGATAGTTGATTTGGGCTGAGAATCCTTTGGGATTAAGGGGTGGACGAAAATACAGTGGGAGCCCATCTAATTTTCGTCCATGGCCTTATTCTGGAAGATTCTTTGGACTGCTTAAGGCCTAAGCTATCCAATTAGGGTTTTGACTGAAACCCTAGCAGCACAAGTATAAATAGACCCCTTAGGCTTCTGAAATCGGCTAACCCTATTCCTAAGAGTGCAAGAGCCGAATACTAGAGCCGCCAACCTCTCTCCAAGATCATCCTCTTGCTTGTGGTGTTTGTAAGCCATTAGAGGAGTGACATTTGTGACTCTAAGCTCCAAGGACAAGAAGATGCAAGCTTTGAAGAAGAGGTAATCATCTAGATCTATTTTGTAATGTTAATTTCGAATTATACCTACTAGATCTAGGGTTTGCAAGACTTGGATGAATGCATGTACAATAGAGAAACCTAGATCCAAGCATTAGGGTTTGCATGAGCACATAGGATGTTCTTTTAGCTTAAACCCATCAGTGGTATCAGAGCCTTGATTGGTTTCTATTGTATTGATGCTTTGTGTCTTCATTCAATCTTTAAAATCGAATTTTTTACCCCCTGACTGACAGACTCAGCGAGTCCCATAGTGGGCTCGACGAGTAGGATGAACTCGACGAGTCCATAAGGGGACTCGGCGAGTCAGAGCGTCTGTCACAGGGATTTTCAGGATTTCTTGTTGTTTTTCTTAAGGATAATTACCTAAATCGTTTTTGACTAATAAAATCCGAATTTTATTACTATTTTATGATTATCCTTACCAAATCAAAAGATAATTACCAATTGTTTAAATAATAAATTCCTTATTTGAAAATATTTGATTATTTGAATTAATTGTTGAATTATCTTGCAAGTAAAATTGACTAGGTCAAATTTAGATAATCATTAAATTAATTGTTTAATTTAAATTATTTGCTATTTGATCCTTTGTGTTTTGAAAAGTTCAAAACTTGTCCTCAAGTTTTGAAATTTAAATTTTATGATTAAAATGTTAATATTAACTATTTAAATTTTAAACCTTAGAATTTTACAAGTTTAAAATTCAACCCTATACTTTATAATATTATAAGATTAATATATATATATATATATATATATATATATATATATATATATATATATATATATATGTATAACTTAAATGCTAGTCTTACCGTTAGTAGGCCTCATTCACGAAGCCGATCTATAAGGGGGTATAAGGTTATGGCCTATAAAATGGCCGTTTAATGGGTGTTCACTCTCACCCACCGCTTCCTTGATTGGTGGAGGGTCGTTAGCCGAACGGGTAGGATAGGGCAACCCTTTCCTCATTAATAAGTATAATGAATTATAAAAGTAACTGAATGTTTTTTTTCAAAATTCTCAATCTTAGTTACTTTAGGCAAAAAGTGAATTTGATGCAATTCCATGAAATTACACTTTATACCCTTGCTAAGACGTTAATGGAGCGTGTGTGGTTAACCGACACATTAATTGGGTTCTAAGCAAAGGTGGCAAAGGGTGACTCATTGTTTGTCATAGTTCGATGGAGCGTGTGTGGTTAACCGGCACATCGAATAGGTGACTGTAACAATGAGGGCACCATGTATATTTGCATGGTTATTCACACCCGCTTTGTGATCCTCGGCATCCCAGTCACAAACTAGAGGGGCATATCGAGATTTAAACATGCCATTGAAAGGTTCAATGAATCTCAAAAGATCTAGGAGTTTTCAATACATTTAAAACTTAATCTCTTTTTCGTTTTTCATGGTGGAGAATTAGTGAATTGTCATTCACTTACCTTCAAATTATTTGCTTGTTAGATTACGGCATCTCTTTTCTAATTTGTGAATAATGTTGTTGGTTCCTAGCCCTAATTTCTCATTTGGGTGTTTAATTGGGGAATTCATTTCTAATCAAACTTTGTTCTTTTTCCTTTTCTGATGTCGAACGTCAACAACAACGCTTCTGGTCCAACTTCCTCTGGATCGTTCTCACTCATGAACTTGTGTGGGAGAGTGATCTTTGACGGGTCAAATTTCAATGATTGGATCCGCAACATTCGCATGGTCACTCATTACGAGGACAAAAAGTATGTCCTTGATGAGAAGCTGAAGGAAATCAACCTTAACACTGCTACTGCTGAAGAGATCGCGGCCTTTGAGGCCTATAAGCGTGATGCCACGAAAGTCCATTGCATCATGTTAGCGACTATGACTGCAGAACTCCAGAAGTCCTATGAGGACATGTACCCCTATGAAATGCATCAGGATCTGCTGGACCGGTACCACCAAAGCTCTAGGCAAGAAAGGTACGAGATCATCACTTCGATGATCACTACCAAAATGGGTAATGGAGAGTCCCTTATTGCTCATCTGCAAAAGATGCAGAGATATGTCGATCGCCTGCTAAAGTTAAATGTGAACTTTGATGAAGAGCTGGCAATTAACATCATCCTTCATTCCTTGCCTCCGTGCTATAGCCATTTCAGCATTACCTACCACATGAATAAGGAGGAGACCACCTTGAGCAAGCTTCAAGGACTGTTGAGGACTGCTGAGAGCAACCTCAAAGATAAAACTATTGCGTCAACTCCAACTCCTACTGCTGCCCCTGTCTTGGCAATAGGGCAAGGGAAAGGTAAGAAGAGGAAGGCTCCCTCAAAGAGCCACCACAAGGGAAAGTCCCAAGATGGTACCTCTTCTAGTGGAACCAAAGTTGGTTCTGCTAAACCCAACTCTAACCCTAAGGAGGAAGAGTGTCACCACTGCCACAAGATAGGGCATTGGAAAAGAAGCTGCCCTGAATATCTGCAAGCTATCAAGGATGGGAAGATCAAACCGTCCCTTGCAGGTATTTATACTATTAAATCTAATGATTCATCGCATGCTATTTCTTGGGTTCTTGATACAGGATGTGGTTTTCACATATGTTCTGATTTGCAGGGACTAAGAAGAAATAGGGATGTGGAGCGTGGAAGGATAAACCTAATTATGGGAAACAGAAGATCGTCGCCTGTCACCAAGATTGGAGTGTATTCCTTAGTGCTTAGTAATGGATTAGGTTTAGATTTAAATAATTGTTGCTATTCGCCAGATATGGCAAGAAACATCATTTCGTTTCATGGTTTATATAGACAAGGATTTAGATATTCATTTGATAATGAAAAGGGTTCAATTTATGCTTATCTTAATAGTGTTTTATATTTTGAAGCATTGCCTTGTAATGGAATATATGAAACTGTGATGGTTGTAGACAAACTAGGAAATGATGTGTTGTGTATTGATTTTTCCAATGATTTGGATAAAGCATGCTTGTGGCATTGTCGTCTTGGACATGTCAACAAGAAGCGCATAGCCCAACTCCAAAAGGATGGAGTGTTGGAGTCATTCGACCTTAGGGACGATGACGTGTGCGAATATTGTTTACTTGGAAAGATGACCAAGTCACCCTTCACTGGCACTTGTGTGAGGGGTGAGGGTTTATTGGACCTCATACATACAGATTTATGTGGACCATTTAGATCCACCGCAAGGGATGCATGCCGCTTCTACGTGACTTTTACCGATGATTATAGCATATATGGTTATATCTACTTAATCAGGCATAAGTCAGAAACCTTTGAAAAGTTCAAAGAGTTCAAGCAAGAAGTGGAGAATCAGTTGGGCAGGAAAATCAAGATGCTTCGATCTGATCGAGGTGGAGAGTACCTAAGTCTTGAATTCCACGACTACCTCAAGGAATGTGGAATTGTTTCGCAATTGACGCCACCTAGGAAACCACAGTTGAATGGTGTGGCTGAGAGGCATAATCGAACCTTGTTAGACATGGTTCGTTCCATGATGAGTCGTGCTTCGCTACCTATCTCATTCTGGGGGTATGCCTTAGAGACTTCCGCCCATATCCTTCACTTAGTCCCTACGAAGAAGGTTGCCAAAACACCTCACGAGATGTGGACAGGGAAAGCTCCCTCGTTAGCACATATAAAGGTTTGGGGTTACGAGGATTTCGTAAGACGAGAGACTCACGACAAGCTCGAACCTCGTAGTGAGCGATGTATTTTCATCAGCTACCTACAGAAGTCCTTTGGATATCTCTTCTATAGACCGAGTGACAATGTTGTCTTCGTTGCAAGGAGAGGGGTTTTCCGAGAGTGAGAACTCATAAGCCAAGGGGACAGTGGGAGGCAAATTGATCTTGAAGAGCTTCAAGAGTCGAGCGATGAAGGAACCTCTAACACTGGCGCTCAACCCGAGGAGGAAACTCCGGTTGAACCGATTGACGAGTCATTACCTCTTAGACGTTCCGAAAGAGTTAGGGTTCAACCCCAGTTTTATGGTTTTCATATTACTACCGAAGGGGTTACGTTCATTAGAGATAGTACACTAGTGAATCTGGACGAACCTAACAGCTATAAGGAATCCATGGCAGGCCCGTAATCTGCGAAGTGGAAAGAGGCGATGGACAGCGAGATTCAGTCCATGTATGACAACCAAATTTGGAATTTGGTTGACCATGTACCAGGTCGTAAGACGGTCGGGTGCAAGTGGATCTTCAAGAAGAAGACCGACATGGATGGGAATGTACACACCTATAAGGCACGATTGGTTGCAAAGGGTTTCACTCAAACTCCCGGAGTTGACTATGATGAAACCTTCTCACCAGTTGCGAAGATAAAGTCTTAGGGTGATGCTAGCCATTGTCGCATTTCATTATTATGAAATATGGCAAATGGATGTCAAAACCGCTTTCCTTAATGGGAAGTTGGCTGAGGATGTTTACATGGCTCAGCCAGAGGGTTTTGTCAATGCGAAGCATCCCAATAGAGTGTTTAAGCTTGAGAAGTCCATTTATGGATTTAAGCAAGCATCTCGCAGATGGAATCTTTGTTTTGATGAGAAAGTTAAAGAGTTTGGCTTTCTGTGAAGCGAAGATGAATCATGTGTATATGTCAAAGCCAGTGGGAGTATAGTAATCTTCATAGTATTGTATGTCGACGACATACTACTCATAGGAAACGACATCCCGACACTGCAGGAAGTTAAGTCCTGACTCGAGAAGTGCTTCGCTATGAAGGACCTCAGAGAGGCTGCCTATATTTTGGGAATAAGGATAGTGAGAAACAGAAGTAAGAGACTAATAGGACTTAGTCAGAATACTTACTTGGACAAGGTACTAAAACATTTTAGTATGGAGAATTCAAAGAAGGGGGAGTTACCAATCCAAAGTAATGCCAAGTTGAGTAAGACTCAAAGCCCGAGTACCGAAGTCGAGATAACATAAATGAGCCGAGAACCATACGCTTCCGCAGTTGGCTCGATTATGTATGATATAACTTGTACTCGCCCTGATGTAGCCTTCGCTTTGAGCATGGTCAGCAGATATCAGGGAAATCCTGGCAAAGCACATTGGACCGCAGACAAGAATATTCTTAAGTACCTTCGGAGGACCAAGGAATGGTTTCTAGTCCTCGGTGGGAGTGATGATTTAAAAGTGCGAGGGTACAGTGACACCAACTTTTAGACCGACAAAGACAACTACCGTTCGCAGTCGGGCTGGGTCTTTACCCTAAATGGAGGAGCAGTGACTTGGAAGAGTTCCAAGCAGGAGACCGTAGCTGATTCAACGTGCAAATCAGAATATATAACGGCGAGCGAAGCGTCAAAGGAGGCAATATGGTTGAAGAACTTCATCGGAGACCTTGGAGTTGTGCCAGCCATAAAGGAGCCCATGGAATTTTTCTGTGATAATGAAGGAGCGGTTGCCTTGACCAAGGAACCCAGGGATCATGGCAGATCTTGACATATCGATAGAAAATATCACTTTATTCGACATCGGGTGGAAGAAGGACTCCTCGTAGTGAAGAGGGTATCGTCAGAGGATAACCCAGCAGATCTGCTTACGAAGGGACTGAGCAGGGTTAAGCACTTGCATCACGCTAGGAGCATCGGGCTGAAGGACGATATTAGTTTAGATTAGATAGTTTAGAAACGTGTAATAGATAAATTGTAATTAACATTCGATGATTAAATAAAAGAGTATTATTTATTAGTAATGTTACTGTCTTATGTTAATTATTTACCTATTGTTTCATTTTGCATGTTTTGACTTCCTAAATAACATGATTATTCGAACGGTCCACAGTCGTTCATATGTTGGAAGTAGGTATGAATGAAGACTGTCATGAATTGGTGTGTAGATTGTCTAAAGAGTATTAGACATAGCAAAAGTTTGCTACAACGTTCATGAGTGCTTATAAACTTGATTTGAGCATTGGAATAAGCCCACGCTTGCTGGAATCACTTCATGAAATTTATCACGAGTGATCGCAATACAATAATATCATATGGTCTTAAAACCTAGATATATGGTTTATTGTTTGCTAATTGGTTGTGCATTGATAATGCATAAACGCATCAGTAACTTGATGTTATAAAATGCATTGTTGTGTATGATTTGATTAGTGGATAGTAAATGCATATAATTCGAAGTTTATCTGTTCCTTTTATCCTAAGAGGGTAAAAGCGATATCAGGGCCCCTCGATGATTTGATTTGACTTATGTGCCGGGCCCGGTCAGGACTGAATTGATGTGTTCAATTAAGTTCTATGTCAAATAAATCAGAGATCGAGAAACTAACTGGTGGACAATAAGTATGACTATGTTCCATGTAATTGTCCGCACAATATCTAGAATAGAGGATTATACGATCCCTTATCAAAAGGACAGGTTACTGATAAGATCAGAGTTTGACAGCGTCTTTGAGAGCTACGATTGCTAATCGGATTGTATTTTCATTTGTAGTTACTAGACTTATCCAAGTGGGAGACTGTTGGATTAGTGTCTAAGCCCGTAACTATATTTGGTAAGTACTTGACCCGGTAGTGCATGGTCCTTTTGGGTTGCCTTCACCAAAGCAACATGATATGATGATTTATGAATAAAGAGGTTATTATTATTTATTAATATGTTATATGAGTAATATATTAAAAGAGAAATCATATAATTTAATTAATATTAGACAAGAATTAATTAAGAATTAATTTTGTGGCTAAAAGAGATTAATTAAATAAAGGGGACTGAAACTGTCAATTGTGTGATAGTTGATTTGGGCTGAGAATCCTTTGGGATTAAGGGGTGGACGAAAATAGAGTGAGAGCCCATCTAATTTTCGTCCATGGCCTTATTCTGGAAGATTCTTTGGACTGCTTAAGGCCTAAGCTATCTAATTAGGGTTTTGACTGAAACCCTAGCAGCACAAGTATAAATAGACCTCTTAGGCTTCAGAAATCGGCTAACCTTATTCCTAAGAGTGCAAGAGCCGAATTCTAGAGCCTCCAACCTCTCTCCAAGATCATCCTCTTGCTTGTGGTGTTTGTAAGCCATTAGAGGAGTGACATTTGTGACTCTAAGCTCCAAGGACAAGAAGATTCAAGCTTTGAAGAAGAGGTAATCATCTAGATCTGTTTTGTAATGTTAATTTCGAGTTATACCTACTAGATCTAGGGTTTGCAAGACTTGGATGAATGCATGTACAATAGAGAAACCTAGATCCAAGCATTAGGGTTTGCATGAGCACATAGGATGTTCTTTTGGATTAAACCCATCAAAAATATTATAAAGTTACATGGAAATATATTTTGATTCGTATGTAATTTCACTAAATTAATTTGTGAATGATCAAAGAGTGAAAATAGTATGTTAGATTCACATTGTAAATGTTAAAATTAAAATATTTACAGTTCAGATTCACAGTTGGAATCTGAACTAATCAAGGGTTTTTTTAATCATTATTGATGTTTATTAATATTGGAAAAAAATTCAGGTTTTTGGTATAATTAGTTTTTTTGATAAAAATAAACCTAGATATTGAGAAAAAAAACAAAACGAAGAGGGGTTTTTTTTTTCGAAAAAAAAGTATGTTTTTTATATATGAACATCGATTTATATGGAAAAAAGACGAAAATCGTGAACAACGGTATATTCGATTTTTTTCGATAAAAAACATGGCCTTAAAAACATTCAAACGAAAAAAATGGGAGTTTTTTGGTATAATCCGATGTACGTACGTCCAATGTACAAGTGTACATTCGTTCCATTGGTCGTTGATCATATGATTTCCAACGCTTATGATTGATTTCTTGTTTATAATGGTTCTCTATTGAACCTCATATATATATATATATATATATATATATATATATATATATATATATATAGCTAGGTTCAAATGTTTCTCACATTTATTGTGTGCTACAATGCACCAATAAGATTTTAGTAAAAGTTAAATTATTATTTAATAAAATAAAGATAGATATTAAATGATTTCCATAATTATATGTATATTAAATGATATCCATAATTATAATTCATTTTTTATAGAAACTAATTAAATTCATCATTAATATCAGTAATAATATTCTTTCAGAATGAATTCGCATCTAGTTTTTCATGTATGAGTTCGTATTTTGTTTCATGATCCACTCACTCAAAATATAACAAAGTTGCCTAAAACATGGAGAACAAGAGTGTATTCTAGTTGAATGAGAGTTTATTCTAGAAAAATGAGAGTATATTCTAACAGAATCAGAGTGTATTATAGTAGAATACACTATCGTGCTTCATATTCCATTCAACTTTGTTTTATTTTAAGTGAGTGAGTCCATAAACAAAACACGAACTCATACATGCAAACGTAGATGTGAATTCATTCTGAAAAAATGTTATTGCTGACATTAATGAGGAATTTAATTAGTTTCCATAAAAAAGAGAATTATAATTATGGATATCATTTAATATACATACAATTATGGAAATCATTTAATATTTATCTTTATTTAATTAAATAATTATTTAATTTTACTAAATTCTATTGGTGCATTATAGCACACAATAAATATAAGAAACACATGAACCTAGTCGTATATATATATATATATATATATATATATATATATATATATATATATATATATATATATATATAAGTTTAGGTTCTATGGAAAACAAAAAATCAAAAAAATGCATAAAAAAATACTTAGAGATTACAAAACTTTTTTTTGACTTTATAAATGAAAAAATTGCAGGTTCTTACTAATATTCGCTGAGAAATTTTTTGAAAAAAACCCAAAAAAAAAAATCGATTTTTTATTTTTTTTAATCGGCGAATTTTAGTAAAAACCTGCGATTTTTTCATATATAAAGTCAAAAAAAGTTTTGTGATCTCTAAGTATTTTTTTATGCATTTTTATGATTTTTAGGGTTTTTTTGTTTTCCATATAACCCTTATATTTATATATATATATATATATATATATATATATATATATATATATATATATATATATATATATATATATATATATATATATATATATATATATATATCCTTGGGTTGAGATATATATGTTGGATTTTATTTGAAGTAGTGAGGTAGTTAAAATCTATATTTAATAAGATAGTTACAAAGACTAATATCATATGTGATGTAAAACTTGTGATTGACATATATAGTCAAGATGAGATTTGTTCTACCACTTGCTAGAGTGTGATATCAATATGACCCCTGATTAATCAGATATAATAGTGTATGGCCACACCTATGTGACAATTGATTTATCAGATATAATAGTGTATGGCCAGACCTAGACATTAAACCTAAGGTCAATATCAACTATGACTTAAAATTCTAAAGTTTGACCATAAGTCAAACTGGTCAAAAGTCAATGGTCAATGGCCAGACCACCACGTCGTGGCGAATTCATGATCGCGTCGTGGCAGCTGGAATACAAAATAGTCGTTGGATCATCAACCTACCACACCGTGGTAAGGCCTTTGTTGCATCACGGTTGATATCCCAAACAACTTAATTTGTTAAGCTCTTAGCCCTTATTTCCAAAGCTCCAAAGCTCATATTCGGATTGACTTATGCCATGCATGGATGAAGGTTCCATCTTTATCCATCCCTTAACCTCTAGAGACCCAGATCTTAAACCCTAACACTTAAGGGACAAAATTTACCTAAAAGGTGTTGGATTTGGTGTCTAAGCTCATAACTATAACTGGTATGTACTTGACCCGATTGTAGTATAGTCCCTTTTTGGGTTGCCTTCACCAGTGCAATTTGATAGGAAGGATTTTTGAGAATAAGGTTATATGTGATTTATTAATATATTACAAGTATAATATATTAATATTATTTAATTAGTATTGAACAAAAATTAATTTGGAATTAAATTTGTGATCAAAAGAGACTAATTAAATATATGGGGATTGATTATGTAAATCAATGATTCTTGTAATGTGGACTAATGATCCATGACTATATGGTTGGGCTAAACCAATAAGATAATCCATGGATAGTCCATGGAGGTTAACCCATGGAGCATAAGAATGTGAAAAGTCATGGAGCATTAGGGTTTACAAAGTGTAACCCTAGTGTTTGCCACATGATAAATAGTGCCCCCACAAGCCAAAATCGACTACACACTCTTTGGAGTCAAGTATCTTATTCTCCTAAAACCTCCTCTTGCATTTTGGTGTTTGTGAACCAATAGAGGCATCACACTTGAGGTGCTCAAGCTTTCAAAGGTCAAGAACTCTACTCTACTCAAGAGGTAAGCATCCAAACTAAGTTTTATATTATATAGCTTCAATTGTATGCTAGCTAGGGAGAATGCTTTGGAAAATTGAAAATGCATGTATAATTAGAGAAAACATAGATCCAAAGCATTTAAGGTTGCATGTGCACTATAGGAGTGTTATTGTGCTCAAAACCCAACAGTGGTATCAGAGCCTAGGATTGTTTCTAATATATTTGATGCTTACTAGTTTTTCAAAGCTGGAAAAGTCGAAATTTTTGCCTCTGACTGGTGAACTCGTTGAGTACATGAACAGACTCGACGAGTCCACTCAGTAACAGAGCAACTCGCCGAGTCCAGTTCATGTACTCGACGACTTGAAGGCTCTGTGTGCAGAATTTCGAGTTTCTTGGCCTGGTTTGGATTTGGAACACTACCACAAACTGTATTGGATCATTGGAAATGTTTTTTATGATATGGTAGTGCTTGTACTCATCCAACCACAAGATAATTGTCAAAGTTTTAAAATAATTGTTGTTTTTATATGATAAACAAAATTGCTTTCAAATTGTTAACTAGAAATTATATTGATTATGAGTTTAATTAGATTATAGATTATGTGATAATTTTAGTTGTTAGAAATATGATCTAAATGAATTTTAATGACCTCCATAACTTGTCCTCAAGTTATGGAAAATGAAAGGTCTCATACATTAAAATCCAATTAAACTCATCAGTTATGAATGTGAAGAGTTTTGACAAGTTTCAAAAGTTTCCCTCAAGTTTTGGAATTTGTAAAGTCACACTAATGAAACTTTAGTTCCAAACCCTAGAGTTTTAAAAGTTAAAACTCAACCCTTATACTTTATAATATTATAAGTTTAATAATATATATATATATATATATATATATATATATATATATAAGATAAAGTCGGTCTTACCGTTAGTAGGCCTCATTCACGAAGTCGGTCTATAAGGGGGGGGGGGGTATAAGGTTTCTGCCTATAAAATGGTAGTTTAATGGGTGTCCACTCTCACCCACCGCTTCCTTGACTGGTGGAGGGTCGTTAGTTGAACGGGTAGGATAGGACGTTGATTCTCCCTCATTAAAAGTATAATGATAAAAATATAAAGTAACTAAACTTTTATTAAAATTCCCAATCTTAGTTACTTTAGGAAAAATGTGAAATGGTGCTAATCCATGAAATTACACTTTGCACCTTGTTAAGTCGTTAGTGGAGCGTGTGTGGTTAACCGGCACACTAATCTGGGACTGAAAATGTGTGGCAAAGGGTAACTTGGTGTTAATCATAGATCAATGGAGCGTGTGTGGTTAACCGACACATTGATTAGGTAATTTGTAACATTGGGTGTACCAAGCTAATTTTCATGGTTATTCACTCCTTGTTTGTGATCCTCGGCATCCCAGTCACAAACTTGAAGGGCACACTCGAGATTTAAACATGCCATTGAAAAGTTCAATGAATCTCAAAGATCTAGGAATTTCAAATCCAATTAAAACTTAGTAATCTATTTCGTTTTTCATGGTGGAAATTTATAAATCGTCATTTACCTACCTTCAAATATTTTACAATTGGATTACGACATCCCTCTTTGCAATTGTAGAATATTGTGTTGGGTCCTAACCTTAATATTTCATATTGGGGGTAATATTAAGGATTAACATCTAATCTAAACTTTCTTCTTCTTCTTTTCATATGTCTATCCCAAACAATGCTTCCAACCCAATCCCTTCAGGCTCTTTCTCCCTCATGAACCTATGTAGGAGGGTCATTTTCGATGGCTTGAATTTCAATGACTGGATTCGAAACATCAGGATGGCTATTCGCTGTGAGGATAAAGAATGTGTCCTTGATAAAGAGCTTAAGGAGATTAATGTCACCACTGCTACTCCTGAACAAATCGTTGAACACACTACTCATGAGAGGGATGCGACAAAGGTGTCATGTCTTATGATTGCAACCATGGCTGTTGAGCTGCAGAAGTCGTATGAGGACTACTATCCTTATGAAATGTATCATGATTTGATGGAAATATACCATCAAATTGCTCGGCAGGAGAGGTATGAGATCATTTCCTCCATGATCACAACCAAAATGAAGGATGGTGAACCCATCACGGCCTACTTATAGAAGATGCAAAGATTCGTGGACCGCTTGCTTAAATTAAATGTTAATTTTCATGAAGAGTTCGCCATAGATATTATTCTACACTCTTTACCTTCTTGTTATGATCAGTTTCGTATGACTTATCATATGAACAAGGAGGAGGTCACTCTTAGCAAGCTTAAAGGCCTTCTTAGGACTGCAGAAAGCAACCTGAAAGGCAAATCGGTTATGTCTACTCCTACTACTACTTCTGCCCCTGTTCTGGCAATTGGACATGGGAAGGGAAAGAAGAGGAAGGCTACCTATAAGAGCCGAAAAGGAAAGTCTCTTGATGGATCCTCTTCAAGTGGGACCAAAGTTGGTTCTGTTAATCCATCTTCCAATCCGAAGGAAGCAGAGTGCTACCACTGTCATGATAAAGGGCATTGGAAACGAATCTGCCCCAAGTACTTTCAGGACATACATGATGGGAAGATTAAACCCTCATTTGCATGTATTTACACTATTTAATCTAATAACTCATCACATGCTAATTCTTTAGTTCTTGATACAGGTTGTGGTATTCACATTTGTTCTGATTTGCAGGGACTAAAAAGAAGTAGGGATGTGGAGCACGGGAAGATAAACTTAATAATGGGAAATAGGAAGGTGTCTCGTGTGACCAAGATTGGATTTTATTCTTTATTTCTTAGTAATGGTTTTAATTTAGATTTGAATAATTGTTGTTACTCGGCCGATATGGCGAGAAATATTATTTCCTTTCATAGTTTGTATAAACAAGGTTTTACCTTTTCTTATAATAATGAAAATGGTGGTATTTATGCTTATTGTAATGGTGTATTTTATTTTGAAGCATTACCTTGCAATAGTATATATGAAACTGTGATGGTTGTAGATAACTTAGGAAATAATGTGTTGAATATTGATTCTTCCAATGATTTGGATAAAGCATGCTTGTGGCATTGTCATCTTGGACATGTCAACAAGAAGCGCATAGCCCAACTCCAAAAGGATGGAGTTTTGGAGTCATTCGACTTGAATTCGGATGACACTTGCGAATCTTGTTTACTTGGAAAGATGACCAAGTCACCCTTCACTGGTACTTGTGAAAGGGGTGAAGGTCTGTTGGATCTCATACACACTGATGTGTGTGGACCATTCAGAACCGCCACAAGGGAATATAACCGCTTCTATGTGACTTTTACTGATGATTATAGTAGATATGGGTATATTTACTTAATCAAGCATAAGTCAGAAACCTTTGAAAAGTTCAAAGAGTTTAAGCAAGAAGTGGAGAATCAATTGGGCAGGAAGATAAAGATGTTGCGATCTGATCGTGGAGGAGAGTATCTTAGTATCAAGTCCCTTGACTATCTTAAGGAATGTGGAATAGTTTCACAGTTGAAGCCACCTAGGACACCACAGCTTAATGGTATGGCTGAGAGGTGCAATAGAACATTGCTAGACATGGTTCATTCCATGATGAGTCGAACTTTGTTACCTATCTCATTCTGGGGGTATGCCTTAGACAATGTCGCCCATATCCTTAATCTAGTCCCTACCAAAAAGGTTTCCAAAACACCTCATAAGATTTGGACAAGGAAAGTTCCCACTTTAGACCACATCAAAGTTTGGGGTTGCGAGGCTTTTGTGAGAAAAAAACTCACGAAAAGCTCGAACCTCGGAGTGAGGGATGTATTTTCATCGGCTACCCACATAAATCCTTTGGATATGTCTTCTACATACTGAGTGACAATGTTGTATTCGTTGCGAGGAGAGGAGTCTTTCGCGAGAGAGAACTCATAGGCCAAGGAAACAGTGGGAGGCAAATTGACCTTGAAGAGCTTGAAGAGTCAAGCGGTGAAGGAACCTCAAACACTAGCAATCAACCTGAGGAGGAAACTCCGGTTGATCCAACTGACGAGTCCTTACCTCTGAGGAGTTCCAGTAGAGTTAGAAATACACCTGAGTTTTATGGTTTCCATATTACTACTGAAGGTGATACATTTATCAGTGATAGTACACTGGTAAATTTGGATGAACCTAACAACTACAAGGAAGCCATGGCAGGCCCCGAGTCTACAAAACGGAAAGAGGCTATGGACATCGAGATTCAATTTATGTATGACAATCAAGTTTGGAACTTGGTTGATAATGTATTGGGTCGTAAGACATTCGGGTGCAAATGGATCTACAAGAAGAAGACCGACATGGATAGGAAAGTACACACATATAAAGCGCAACTGATTGCGAAGGGCTTTACTCAAACTCCGGGAGTTGACTATGATGAGACCTTCTCACCACTAGCGAAGATTAAATCTATAAGGGTTATGTTGGCCATAGCTGCATTTCATGATTATGAAATATGGCGAATGGATGTCAAAACCGCTTTCCTTAATGGAAAGTTGGCTGAAGATGTTTACATGAGTCAGCCAGAGGGTTTTGTCAATGCAAAGTACCCTAATAGAGTGTGTAAGATTGAGAAATTCATTTATGGATTGAAACAAGCATCTCGCAGATGGAATCTTTGTTTTGATGAGAAAGTCAAAGAGTTTGGATTTTCAAGAAGCGAGGATGAGTCCTGTGTATATGTCAAAGCTAGTGGGAGCATAGTGAGCTTTTTGGTATTGTATGTAAATGAGATACTGCTCATAGGAAACGACATCCCAACCTTGCAGGAGGTCAAGTCCTGGCTTGGGAAGTGTTTCGCTATGAAGGACCTCGGAGAAGCTGCTTATATTCTAGGGATAAGGATATTGAGAGACAGAAGTAAAAGGCTAATAGGACTTAGTCAAAGTATCTACTTGGACAAGGTGTTGAACCATTTCAGCATGGAGAACTCCAAGAAATGTGACTTGACTATCCTAAGCAATACCAAACTGAGTAAGACTCAGAGTCCGAGTACAGAGGCTGAGATAGCAGAGATGAGTCGAATTCCATATGCTTCTGCAGTTGGTTCGATCATGTATGTTATGACTTGTACTCGCCCTGATGTGGCCTTTGCCTTGAGCGTGGTCAGCAGATATCAAGGGAATCTTGGTAAAGCTCATTGGACTGTTGTTAAGAACATTCTTAAGTACCTGCGGAGGATTAAGGACTGGATCCTTACCCTTGGTGGGAATGATGACTTGAGAGTGACAGGGTATAGCGACACCAACTTTCAGACCGACATAGATAATTTCCACTCTCAGTCGGGCTGGGTGTTTACCCTGAATGGAGGAGCAGTGACATGGAAAAGTTCCAAGCAGGAGATTGTATCTGACTCAACGTGTGAATCAGAGTACCTAGCAGCAAGCGAAGCATCGAAGGAGGCAATATGGTTGAAAAACTTCATTGGAGACCTTGGAGTCATTCCATCCATAAAGGAGCTTATGGAGATTTTCTGCGATAATGAACGGGCGGTTGCCTTAACCAAGGAACCAAGAGATTATGGTAGATACAGGCATATCGACAGAAAATACCACTTCATAAGACATCAACTAGAAAAAGGACACCTCGTGGTAAAGTGGATATCGTCAGAGGACAACCCATCAGATCCTCTTAAAAAGGGACTGACTTGGGTTAAGCACTTGCAGCATGCAAGGGTCATTGGGCTAACGGACGATATTAGTATTAGTGGTTAGATAAATAGAAACTTGTAATAGCTAAATTGTAATTGACATTTGATGATTAAATAAAAGGAGTTTTATTTATAAGTAAAGTTACTATCTTGTGCCAATTATTTACTATTGTTTCAATTTTCATGTTTCGATTTGTAGAATAATAAAATTATGATTATTATTATTATTCAAACTATCCACAATCGATCATACGTTGGAAGTAAGTATGAAAGAAGACTGTCATGAGTTGGCTTGAAGATTGTCTAAGGAGTTAGGCATAGCAACAGTTTGCTACACCATTCATGAGTACTTCTGAAATAATATTTGAGTATTGGATCAACCCGCGCTCACCTGAATTACTTCATGGAATTTATCACGAGTAATTATGAGATGATAATATCATATAGTCTTCAAACCAAGATATATGAGTTGTTGACTACGAGTCAGTTGTGCATTGATGGCATGAAAACGTATCAGTAACTTGATGTTATAAAACGTGTCGTTGTGCATGATTTAATGAGTAATTAGTACAAACATATAATGTCGAAGTTTATCTGTTCCTTTTATCCTAATAGGATTAAAAGTGATATCTTGGCCCCTCGATGATTCTGTTTTGACTTAAGTGTCGGGCCCGACCAGAACTAAATTGATGTGTTCAGTTATGTTCTATGTCACACGAATCAGAAATCGACAAACAAATTGCAGGACAATAAGTATGACTATGTTCCATGTGTTTGTCCGCATAGATATCTTGAGAACAGAGGAGTATATGATCCATTATCTAAAGGATGCGTCACTGACTGGGTCATAGTTGACAGCGACTTTTGAAAGCTTACGATTGCTAAGTCGGATCCTGAAGTGCATTAGCAGTAATAGTTATTAGACTTATCCAAGTGGGAGACTGTTGGATTAGGTGTCTAAGTCCATAACTATAACTGGTATGTACTTGACCCAATTTGTAATGCCCCGAATCTCAGGTATTAATTTTATGACTTTGATTTTCATAAATTGCAAGGTCTACTCGACGAGTTGGATGCCATGACTCGTCGAGTAGGAGTGGGTTTGGCCACGTGTTAAGTGACAGACTCGCCGGGTCCAAGATAAGACTCGACGAGTAGGAGCTGGGGGATGAAACCCTAATTTTCGGGGTTTTGCACCCTATTTAAAGGATCATTAGCCTCCTTTAGCCCTTTACAGCCTCTTGAGAGTCCAACAAACCCTAATCCGTGTGCGTGCTCCATTCTTGTGTATTTTAAGCTTTGGAAGGTGGATCTTAGTGAGAAAAGCTTGGAGAAACAAGTGGCTAGAAGCAAGGAGCGTGTGGGGATCTGAAATCTACCTCAGTTAGCATCTTCTGAAGGTATCAAGTCGTTACCTTGACCTCATTTCCTTCTAGATCTCATTTGGCTAAAGATTAGGGCTTTTCTAGCATATTAGGAAGCTATTCCTGGGTATGAGCTAAGATCTGAAGTTGCAACTTCAGATCTGAACTCTCTTGGGTCTCTAAGTCCATAAAGCTTCCAGCTTTAGCAAGTATGAACCTCTCCTTAGGTGTAAAACTCCATTACAAGCTTGGTTTTGACATTACAAGTCTTTAGAGCCTTGCATGCACGTAAAGTTTGCAACTTTACGTGATAAACATGCCTTGGGAAGCTGGATCTACAATATGGAACCTTAAAATGGCTTAAAAGCATCTGAATGGATAATGGCCTGAACGGACTCGGCGAGTTGCATGGCCAACTCGGCGAGTCCAATGAAGATTGTCGTGCAAGGACTTCTGCATGGACTCGGCGAGTCAACTAGGGTTTTCCCAACTTTTGGACACGCATAGACTCGATGAGTTGGTCGAAAACTCAACGAGTCAGTGAGGGTTTTATGACCTTCTGAACTCTTAAGGAACTCAACGAGTTACTAGATGCACTCGATGAGTTGGGTCAACATGGACCGTTAACTTTGACTTGGACCAAGGGTTGACCAGTTTGACCTCTGGGGGTATTTTGGTAATTTGGAAATATATGGAAATGGTTTTATGGTAACTATAGGTGGTGGAGTTCGTGTCGGTGATTCGAGAGTTGAGAGCTTATTGTTGGATTAATGTCTAAGTCCATAACTATATTTGGTATGTACTTGACCCGACCCGGCATGGTCCATTTGGGTTGCACTTCACCGGCACAATTTATATGGATAGTCTTTTGAGAATAGTATATTTATGATTTATATTAATATATTATAAGTTCTAATATATTAATATGGAATCATATTATTTAATTAGTATTGATCAAGAATTAATTTAGAATTAATTAAGTGATCAAAAAGAACTAATTAAATATGGACTCTTATATATATGGAATGGGCCAAGTTCATTTAGGTTGGGCTAAGCTTTCATGGATGGTCCATGCAGCTTTTAACCCGTGGATCCTATGTAAATGAAAGGTCATGGGTATTAGGGTTTACATGGATGTAACCCTAATCCTCCATAATATATAAAGGGGTCCTTGGCTCACAAAATTGGAACAAGTGTGTGAAAATAAGAGTGGATCGATTTTAGTGTGCATACATATTCTCTCAAGTTCTTCCAAGGTGTTTTGGTGATTTGTGATTCCATTTGAGGCTTCCACACTATTGGGGCTAAGCTCTTAAAGCTTGAAGACATCAAGCTACATCAAAAGGTATGTCATCTAACTAGAACTTTGTAGTATAGGTGCTTCATAATATGCTAGTTAGGATGAAACCTTGGAATAGTTAATATTTGCATGTATAATAGAGAAAACATAGATCCAAGGTTTATAGGGTTGCATGTACACCATAGGAGTGTTAGAATGCTCAAAACCCAACAGTGGTATCAGAGCCATGGGTTGTTTTCTGTTATATTGATGCAAATGTTTTATTTTCAAGTTGAAAAAAAAGGAAAAAAAACATGACGTTTGTCAAATTTTAAGATAATTACTTGTTTTGTGAAAAACGAATTATTTGTAAAATTTGAATCATTTGTTATATGAGTTGAATTAGGTCAAATTTAGTAAAAGATAAAATGATATGATTATTTTATTAGTTTTAAAAGTTTGATCTAAATGTTTTAAGGAGTTACATATTTTGTCATAAAATTTTGGAGCTCAAAAGTTTTTTTTAAAGTTGTGATCTTAAGGGTTTTTGAAACTTCCATAAGTTATGGATATGAAAGTTTTTTTTTTAAAAAAAAATTTGATTCAAAGTTTTTATGGAGTTACAAAATTTGGTGTTAATGTTTTAAAGAATTCCATAACTTGTTCTTAAGTTATGGAACATGGAAAGTTTCATCATAAAACACCATTAATTCCATAAGTTATGGAATCCAAAGGTTTTCAAGAGTTATAAAACTTGCCCTCAAGTTTTGGAATTTGAGAAAAGTTTTTTATGAAAAAAAGAATTGAATTCTAAAACTCTTGGGTTCATAACTTAAACAATTAATTAAATGGTTTTAATTTTGAGTTTAATAATTGGAATTATGATGTTTTGTTGAATAGTTCAAATTAACTCTTATTGACTTTATTAATAGTTAATTAAAGCGTTTAATTAAAAGAGTATTATTAATCCATAAATATATGGTTTGAGTTTAATTAAATTAAAAGTCTAGTTTAATTAATAGATTAAACCACCAAGTATTTTAAATGTCTAAAATACACCCTTATACTATTATAATATTAAAAGTTTAATATATTATATGTATAAGAGCAAGTCGTCTTACCATTAGTAGGCCTCATTCACGAAGCCGGTCTATAAGGGGGGTATAAGGTTACTGCCTATAAAATGGCAGTTTAATGGGTGTCCACTCTCACTCACCGCTTCCTTGACCGGTGGAGAGTCGTTAGCCGAACAGGTAGGACAAGGACTATAATTCTCCCTTCATTATAAGTATAATGATAAATACTAAGTAACTAAACACTTATAAATTCCCAATCTTAGTTACTTAGGAAATGTGAATAAGGTGCTAATCCATGAAATTACACTTTGCACTTTGTTTAAGCTGTTAGTGGAGCGTGTGTGGTTAACCGGCACACTAACCTGGACTTAACAAGGTAGGCAAAGGGTAACTTAATGTTTATCATAGTATCGTTGGAGCGTGTGTGGTTAACCGGCACATCGATTGAGGGGTAAATATTAAGGGTACCAAGTATATTTGCATGGTTACTTCACACCTTGTTTTGTGATCCTCGGCATCCCAGTCACAAAACCTGAAGGGCACACTCGAGATTGAAACATGCCATTGAAAAGTTCAATGAATCTCAAAAGAATCTAGGAGTTTCAAAACCAATTAAAACCTAATAATACATTTCGTTTATCTTGGTGGAAATTGGTGAATCGTCATTCACCTACCTTCAAATATTTTATAGCTTGGATTACGACATCCCTCTTCCAAGTTATAAAATAGTTTGTTGGGTCCTTGCCTTAATATATCATATTGGGTGTTATATTAAGGACTTAAATCAACTTTACGTGAATTTCTCCCATTGTTGATGTCTGGTTTAGACAACAATGATCTTCCCAAACCAAGCTTTCCTAATGAATATGAATTCCCGAGTTTGGCTCATGGAAGTCATACTTCTCTTCCTCCACCTCCTCCAATTATTCTCCCTAACCCACAAGTTCAAGGTCACTCAAGCCCTAATGGCAAGCAAGGTCTATGTGTGATCACATCTTAGAGATGAAGTCACATATTGGCAAGCCGGGAGAGTTGGGTGTCAAAGTCTTGAGAAAGTTGGATGTTCAATCACTTTCTAAGTCACATAGTGAGTTCCTTTGGGACTACTATGAAACAGACTATGACATGAACCTTAATGATCATATCAATTTGCTTGGTGCTGCTGAATAAGCAATGATTTGGAACGATAGTAAAGCAAATTTGATTAGAAGATCAACTTCCCAAAAACTTTATGGACAGTGACAATGGTGACACTAGAAATCTAGAAAAAGCATTCTCTTCCCAATGGAAAGGGATTGGCCATAGTCAACCCGATTGACCAAATGGTAAAGAGAAAGGCTAAGTCTGAGATAGTCCCATTACCAAAGGGTCCATATGTTTATTTTGCCAAAGGAAGGGGCGTTGATTGCAAAGCTGCCAAATTTACCTAAGGATGTTAAAGTCAATAAGTTTGACTCTACATTAGGTAGAGCACATTATCTAACTCTGTTAAGTTCTATTCTGAGATCCTCATTACATGATGTGACTGGGTCACATGTTGATGTTTTAAGAATCAAAGAATAGGGAGAAATCTTAAAGGAAGTATATGCTGATTCTGATCGCGAAGGTGGATTTCGATCGCATCAGAATTTTGAGCAGTTGCTTAAGAAGTTATGATATATTACTATGGAATAGATAACAACAATTTTCCATGTGGATTGTAAGGATAAGTTTTTCCGAAAAGTTTTAAAATAAAAGAAAATTGTTTAATTTTATTTATTTGAAGTATCCTTACAATGGCATTTGTGGAAAATTGTTGCTTATATGATTCCACTGACAACAATATTGGAAAATGGATTTGATTCTTTCATTTGTGGTAGTGTCTAAATTTACCAAATCAGGAAAGTTCCTCATCACCCAAGTTTCAATTGGACCGAAACTTGGAATCATGCAAGTTGAATAGTATGATGAATGAGAACTTTCAAGCATTGGAAAATCAAGACTAATTACTTGTTCACATGGATGTGTGAGTCAAGTGAAGGACTAAAAGGATCGAGTACACATTCTTGTGCACTTGTCATGTCCACCACAAAGCTCGTTAAGACTATTTGATTTACTAAAGTTTAGTAAATATGGTTATACTTACAAGTTTAAGTATAATTCTGAAACATTGGAAAAGTCTCAATGTATGGCAGAACGAATGGGAAGAATCAAATTAGGCAGAAAGATAAAAGTTTCTCAAATCTGAAAAGATGGGAGAGTACTTTAGTATCATGTTTGTGATCATCTTAATGATTTAGAAATCATATCACAATTAGTTCTCTAAAGGTCATCTTAGTGCATTCTTATGACTAAGAAGAGGAGTCATGAATTGTTGAAATGTTTAGATCATGAAGATGAGTCATACTTCGTTCCAAAACAATTCTTAGAGTCATACTCCAAGATTGTAACTTGAGTGACATATCTTAAAGAAAGGTTTAAAACACTTGTCAAATGTAAGAGTAAAAGTGTCCTACTCTTGTACATTTGAAATTGGTAAGTTGTGATGTTTTGGATAAAACAAAGACCAACTAAGGCCAATTGTGTGAAGTGTTTGTCTTGATAAAGAATCCACACTATCTCTTGAATATTTGGCAAGATAGTCTTATATGTCAAGAGGACAGTGGGAGTCTTAAAGATCCTAAAAAGAATTTCAAGAACTAATCAAGAATAAAACCTGAGATTCTTCACTAGCACACGACTTGAGGTTTATAACCTATCGTGTTGACATATTCTGTGCCCATTCCAGTTAAAGTTGGCTTTGCATAGGAGTTCTGAAAGTTCTCAATTGGTTGCATAACAACTTGGAAGCAATGGCAGGCCCTGTACTGGCAGGTGGCAAGAAGTTAAGATTGCATGATAATTATTGTTAGTGTTGCAAGTTAGCAATGTTAATTATAGAAAACAAAAGTTTCAATTCGTGAGGCTGCAGGGATTGAAAAAGTTGTTTTGCTATAATTAAGGGAGAGGATATACTTCATTTCAGTTCTAAAGGCTTAGATTGAGACCTTAATCATCTTTAGTCAAGAATATATATGAATTTCATGTTGGATTAGTTCAACTTAAAGAAATTCTATATATTGCGTTCTCAAAATTCGATTATGATTACGGCATCCCTCTTCATAGTCAAATTTTGAAAACATGGCAAATAAAAATATTGTAGCAAAAGACTGGTCTAGAATCATGTCTTTATGTGAGACATCATGAATCGTGTACCATTTGTTTTGGGTACAGGATCGATTGCATGTGCTATAATATTTGTAATTTCTAAATTTTTCCAAATGCCCAGAGGCATTAAGAAGGGAAAAGGTCTATAATTGGTTATGACTAAAATGATTAAGCAATTGTCGAGGACAATCTGAGGTTTACCAAAGATTGGTTGCTCAGGGACAGTTGGAAGTATAGTGCTAATTTTGGAAGGACCATATTGACATATTATGAAAAGAGGCATCTTTTATTCAGAAGTGATAGTCAAAATGAGAATATGGAGTTGTCTCCATAGGTGGAAGTTATATGTGTAAGATTAGAAAACTTAATGCAAGAAGCATGTCCAAAGCAATGTACTTTGAATATGAGACTTAGTTTCCATGGAGTTGATCTCCATTGGAATACCTTATAATGACTGTTGACAAGTCTTTGTGACTTTGTACATATTCATTACAGGAGGGTCAGTGCATATAAGTTTAAAATCTAAACAGATTTCAATAAATGATAGGAATTTGAAATTCTCACATTTTTCGATAAGGATTTGGGAGTGTGAAATTAGAATCATTGAAATTATGTTCAATTGGTTTATTTCACAAAGTAAGGATCATAGACAAACATAGAGTGCATACTTGGTGTATGGCAAAGCTATTGTTTAAGAAAACATAGTGTACATGCTTGGAGCATGGGACAACTAGTGTTTTTAATTCAAGTATAAAGTTGATAAAACCGAAACAATGAATAATGAGTAATCAGTATGGTGATAAATAAAAGTGTTTATTTATATTCATAGGGTTTGATACCATATTTGATTCATTTATTCTTGTGTTTCACTTTGCATGTTTTGACTTCCAGAATAACTAAGTCGCTCTTCCTGAATGATTAAGTTATTCAAACCATCCACAGTCGGTCATATGTTGGAAGTAGATATGAATCAAGACTGTCATGGGTTGGTTTGTAGAGGTCCAAGTTGGTGGACAAAGTGGTGCTACAACACTCATGAGTGCTCATAAGTTATGAGTATTGGATTCAACCCACGC
Organism: Lactuca virosa; assembly: GCF_052849685.1. Taxonomy (NCBI): domain Eukaryota; kingdom Viridiplantae; phylum Streptophyta; class Magnoliopsida; order Asterales; family Asteraceae; genus Lactuca; species Lactuca virosa. The sequence continues at coordinate 21,262,979 of NC_136429.1, read as the reverse complement.
TCATTTGAATCACTTCATGGATTTTATCACGAGTGATCATTAGACGATAATATATTATATTCTTAAAACCTAGAGATATGAGTTGTTACTATGAGTTGGTTATACATTGATTGCACGAAAACGCATTGGTAACTCGATGTTATAAAACGTGCCTTTGTGTATGATTCAACAAGTAGTAGAACAAGCCATATGAGTCGAAGTTTATCCATTCCTTTTACCTTCGGGATAAAAGCGATATCTGTGGGCCCCTCGATGATTTAGCGATGACACATGTGAGTGCTTGGCCAAGCCAGGACTGATTTGATTTGTTCAATCAGTCAGTCATCATAAATCGAAAATCGGGAAACAACAAATGGACAGAGAGAATGATTATAACCCATGTCTCAGTCCATATGATATCTAGAATGGAGGAATATATGATCCCTTATCTAATGGACAAGTCATTGACAAGGTCAGAGTTCGACAGCGGCTTTAAGAGCTACGATTGCCAGTTAGGTTTTGAAGTCATACTCAATAATAGTTTTAGACTTATCCAAGTGGGAGACTGTTGGATTAATGTCTAAGTCCATAACTATATTTGGTATGTACTTGACCCGACCCGGCATGGTCCATTTAGGTTGCACTTCACCGGCACAATTTATATGGATAGTCTTTTGAGAATAGTATATTTATGATTTATATTAATATATTATAAGTTCTAATATATTAATATGGAATCATATTATTTAATTAGTATTGATCAAGAATTAATTTAGAATTAATTAAGTGATCAAAAAGAACTAATTAAATATGGACTCTTATATATATGGAATGGGCCAAGTTCATTTAGGTTGGGCTAAGCTTTCATGGATGGTCCATACAGCTTTTAACCCGTGGATCCTATGTAAATGAAAGGTCATGGGTATTAGGGTTTACATGGATGTAACCCTAATCCTCCATAATATATAAAGGGGTCCTTGGCTCACAAAATTGGAACAAGTGTGTGAAAATAAGAGTGGGTCGATTTTAGTGTGCATACATATTCTCTCAAGTTCTTCCAAGGTGTTTTGGTGATTTGTGATTCCATTTGAGGCTTCCACACTATTGGGGCTAAGCTCTTAAAGCTTGAAGACATCAAGCTACATCAAAAGGTATGTCATCTAACTAGAACTTTGTAGTATAGGTGCTTCATAATATGCTAGTTAGGATGAAACCTTGGAATAGTTAATATTTGCATGTATAATAGAGAAAACATAGATCCAAGGTTTATAGGGTTGCATGTACACCATAGGAGTGTTAGAATGCTCAAAACCCAACACTTATCACTTCCGTGCGACATTTGTGAGTTGAGTTATCCTCACTATACTAAGGGGTCTAAGGCACCAAGGCCGGCCCATTAGATTCGATATCCCAATAGTTGATTATGTATTGATTAGGAGATGATTATGCATGCTAGTTTGCTATACTAGTTAGGTAGATCTATAGGACTACCTGTGTTACTGTTTGATTATCAGTATGTGTTATTAGTTGTATAAGTGGACATGTTGTGTGGGTAGGGTTGAGGTTGCATTGTCTCGTGCAGTGACCAACAAACCATGGAGTATGCCAGATATGAACTGAGGGTCGGGAAGGCATACCAGACTCATACTGAGGACTCATTAGCATACCAGATACGAGCTGAGGACCAAGTGGTATGCCAAAGTCGTACTGAGGGCAAGTCAGATATGTTCCAGTTGTAGGACTGCAGGGGACAAGCCAGATGTGAGTTGTGGGCCGGAAGGCAAGCCAGACTCACACTGTGCGCTCAGGGGGTAATCCAGTCTGTAGAGCTGTGGACCCAGTACATGCTGTTATTTGTACATGTGTTATGTGCAGTGTATCAGTATTTTGGGGGAACTCACTAAGCCTCGGGCTTATAGTTTCAGTTTATTGTTTCAGGTACATCAGGGGATCGCGGCAAGGCAAACAAGTTTTGTAATGATTAATGGTTTTGAAATGTTTGAAAAGTTTAAATTTGGCACAATTTTTATGGGTGTTACAAGTTGGTATCAGAGCCTTGGTTTGAGTGAATTGGAAGAACACTCGTGTGAATCCAGTCTCAAATCAAGGAAAGGATTTTCAAAAAGATTTTTTTATGGTTTTCAAAACACTAAAGGAGGATGCAGAGTGTATGATCAGCCGGAGCCAGTAAGTAGATCCCAAAATACCATATAATTATTTGATATTGTGATATGTTAGAACAACATGCTAGTACTAGGCTAGGGATCTTCAGGAATTGCATGATAGAATTGCATGATTACATGATATCTGCTAGCCTAGGGTTTTCTCTATATGGAATTGACATCATTATTGTAGTTGCTTAGTGTATGCATCACGGTCGTACATAACTAAGATCTTATAGCGTGAGAATGTTTGGTTTGGCCTTATTTCCTGTTCTTGTTTGATGAAGGGATTAGGGTAGGATCAGGTATTCGAAAGTCTATAGGGTGCAGTGTTATGTATGACTAGCATACGCTAGTGCTGCAGGGTTGGTGGAAGTTTCATGGGTGGTTGAGTTGTGTAAGGTCAGTAGACCGATCATGAGATAGTTAGTTTTCCTCTAGGGGTGAGGATTGAGCGATCACCATGCATGTGTATGTTTTTAGGGTATTGTGATGATACTTGAGACAAATATGGGTAGGTGTGGAAGGTAGTATGGGCCCGTACTACTGAAAGAATAGGACCCATACGCGTAGCAAGGAAGTCACAATCCCTAGGGCTTAGTTGGGAGTTGGTTCCCTGTTGTTTATGCGGATTATCTGATATCTTCCTGCTATATTTTTAGTATGGTGGTTACGAGGCATTTTGTGACCGGATCCGGATCGGGATCAGGGCAGGGTGATCACGGTGCTCTGACAGAGCTTGAGGTTATCGACCAGGGTGGGCCAGCGTTGACAGAGGATCGTGTCAGGGAGATCATCTGCGATGAGGTGGTCGGGATTGTCCGGGGTCAGATTCCGGAGATGTTTGGGTCTATTAAGACCGCTATGATGGATTATTTTGACGACAGATATGCAGCCCTAGCTGAGACGGCTGCCGCAGCAGCTACATCGGCTGTAACAGTGGCAGGGGGAGGAGCTGGCAGAGCTTTTCAGTACCAGGACTTCGATAACACGAAGACCCCGGCATTTGATGGTACTCAGGATCCGATCAGAGACATCAGGTGGCTGTCTGATGTGGAGGGCTGTTTCTTCACGTGCTCATGTCCTACTGACCAGAAGGTCAGATGTGCCCTGAACCTGCTGAGGTCTGGGGCACAGAACTGGTGGAGACTGATGACGGGGTCTTATTCGGATGATGAGAGAGCTGATGTTACTTGGGAGCAGTTTAGGGATATGTTATGCGCTCGCTATATTCCACGGGTCGAGCGGGAGCGTCTAGCTGAGGAGTTTTTGGAGTTGAGGCAGGAGGGTGAGACCGTGACTGAGATCACCCGTATGTTCTCAGAGAGGGCGATGTTTTGCCCAGAGTTTGCTTCCGAGCAGGCTCAGATGACACGTTATCTGAGCATGCTCAAGACTGATATCCGACAGTTTGTTGCTACCCAACGATGTGACACTTTGCTGGATTTACAGGAGGCCGCCAGGCGGCGTGAGCTGGAGATTGAGTTACAGTTACGAGAGCAGAGGCGGGCCCCGGTGCAGTCACAGCCTGCGCCGAAGCGACCCAAGACCGATGATACTAGGAACGGAGGTCAGCGTGGCCGCACTTGTGGAAAGTGCGAAAAGGGTCATTCTGGAGTTTGTCGATCAGGTAGCGGGTGCCATAAGTGTGGCAAGGAGGGGCATTATGCGAAGGATTGTCGCCAGCCCGCCCCAGTTCCGAGTGTGAGGTTATGTTACCACTGTGAGCAGCTTGGCTATGTGAAGGCCAACTACCCGTTGCTCACCGCTAAGCCGGCGCAGGCCGCTGCACCAACTACACTGAGGATCACGGACGGGAGGTCAGGTAGAGCAGAGCCCCCGAAGGCTCAGGGGCGCACCTTCCAGCTCACCGCAGAGGAGGCCAGGGAAACACCAGATGTGGTTGCTGGTATGTTTCTATCCCTTATCTTACTGATTATATATGTTTTATTCTTATATGTTTGTACCTGTGATTAGGTACGTTTTTAGTGAACTCCTTACCTATTGGTGATTTTATATACTAATATTATTTAAGTGTAATGGGGTTAATTTGTTGATCAATATCACTTTGACAATTATCGAACAAATTAGTATGGTGCGGAGTGCACATTTGTTTGATTTTGTCATTGTTGAAAGTATACTGCTATTTAGGGGCGAAGCCCCTGAACTAACGGGGGTCCGGGGGCATCGCCCCTGGGAGCGGGGTCCAAGGGGCGGCAGCCCCTGGCGGGGTCCAAGGGGCAGAGCCCCTGGCTGGGGTCGAGCTGCCAAGTTTTGTGATCCATTTATAAACCCGGTTTTATGTTAGTTTTTACAGGTAATATGACCGTTTTTGGACAGGAAGTTGTTTTCCTGTAACTACCATATGGCAGTTTTAGGACATGAAGTTAGTTTCTGTTATATGATCAATTTCGGGTTCATTTTGGGTACAGATTTCATAACATCTTCTTCATTCTCCATTCTAGAAAAACAGCGCGTTTCATTCGATTAGAGATTTTGAGTGTACCCTCGAAATGCTTTAATCTGAAAGTGTTTCACAACTCTCACTGATCCAAGATTATCTATATTCCCGATTTTCTAACATTACTTGCTTTGGTATTATTTGACTCGGGGGCGAGTCGGTCGTTTGTTTCTCAGACTTTCAGTAGGGAGTTCGGATTGCCAGTAGGAGAGTTAGAGTGTCCGTTGCGAGATCGCCAACGAACACGGGATTTCTGCTTCTTCGGTCTATCGGGGTTGCGTATTGGAGATTTTCGGAGTATCTTTTCTGATAGACCTGATTCCGATTCCCATGGGGGATGTATGTGTGATCGTGGGTATGGACTGGCTTAGTCGTTTCGGTACCATTATCGACTACGAGGGTCAGAGAGTTGTAGTTCGAACCCCAAGTGGGGGAGAACTGATTGTTTATGGCGAGGGCACCAGGTTGGGATCAGAGTTTTTTCCCAGCAGCCAGGGCTTGGCAGTACAAACACGGGTGTGCGAGTTATCTAGCGTACGTGGTAGATACGCAAGCCAGAGATCATGATTCAGTTTTAGAGGTTCCGGTGGTCAGGGAGTTCGCTGTTGTGTTCCCGGAGGAGTTACCCGGAGTACCTCCAGAGAGGCAGGTCGAGTTCAGGATCGACCTAGTGTCAGGTGCGGCCCCTATCGCCAATGCGTCGTATCGGTTGGCACCGCCAAAGATGCAGAAGCTCTCATCACAACTGCAGGAGCTGCTGGGAAAGCAGTTCATTCGTCCGAGCAGTTCCCCTTGGGGAGCGCCGATACTCTTCGTCAGGAAGAAGGATGGTTCACACCGGATGTGCATTGATTAGGGAGTTGAACAAGTTAATGGTGAAAAACCGTTATCCACTCCTGAGGATAGACGATCTTTTCGATCAGTTGCAGGGTGCGTCTTGGTTTTCCAAGAAAGACTTGAGGTCTGGGTATCATCAGGTCAGGGTCAGAGAGGATGATGTGGAGAAGACTGCGTTTCGAACTCGTTATGGACGTTACGAGTTCGTGGTGATGCCGTTTGGGCTCACCAACGCGCCAGCAGTGTTTATGGACCTGATGAATCGGGTCTGCAGACCGATGCTCGATCACTCGGTCATAGTATTCATCGACGATATCTTGGTGTATTCCAAGACCCGAGAGCAGCATGAGGTGCATCTACGAGAGTTATTCGGAGTTCTGAGGCGGGAACGGATTTATGCCAAGTTCTCGAAGTGTGAGTTTTGGTTACGAGAGGTCCAGTTTCTAGGACACCTCGTTAACCAAGAGGGGATTTTGGTCGATCCGGCCAAAATCGAGGCGGTTATGTAGTGGGAGGTTCCGAAATCTCCCTCGGACATCAGGAGCTTCTTGGGATTAGTAGGGTACTACCGGAGATTCATACAGGATTTCTCCAAGATTGTAGTACCTCTCACTCGTCTGATGAGGAAGGGGGTGGATTTCTGGTGGGGCCCCGAGTAGCAGAGGGCGTTTGAGACCCTCAGACAGCGACTATGCGAGGCTCCAGTCTTGACTCTTCCGGAGGGAGTTGAGGATTTTGTGGTGTTCTGTGATGCATCCATCACGGGACTAGGAGCGGTCCTCATGCAGAGGGGACGGGTGATAGCCTATGCATCATTGCAGTTGAAGCCGCATGCGACGAGATACCCTACTCATGATCTGGAGTTAGGAGCGGTGGTATTCGCTCTCAAGATTTGGAGACATTACTTCTATGGGGTCCGCTGTACCATATACACGTATCACAAGAGCCTGAGACACATCATGGATCAGCCGAACCTGAACATGAGGCAGCGCAGGTGGCTGGATGTAGTCAAGGACTAAGATTGCGAGATCCTTTACCACCCCGGTAAAGCGAATGTGGTGGCGGACGCTCTGAGCCACAAGTCAGTTGGGTCTTCCACCTCAATGATGTGTATGAGGATAGCGGTGGATTCTTCGCTTGTGGGCTTGATCAGGGAAGCCCAGGCTGAGGGTATGCGTCAAGAGAACTGGAAACTCGAGAGGATCAGGGGTGAGAACACCCGGTTTGTGCAGGATAGCCTGGGATTATTGACCTGTTGCGGTCGGGTCTGGGTTCCAAAGTCTAGTGGGGTCAGACAGACTATATTGGAGGAGGCTCATAAGTTTCGCTTCTCTATTCACCCGGGGGCCACCAAGATGTACTGGGACTTGCGATTGAGTTACTGGTGGTCGTGCATGAAGCGAGAAATCGCTTGGTACGTCGAGAGGTGCTTGACCTGCAGGATGGTCAAGGCCGAGCATCAGAGGCCGCATGGCAAGCTGCAGCCTCTGGAGATTCCCATGTGGATATGGGAGCAGATCACGATGGACTTCATCACCAAGCTGTCGAGGACAGCAAAGGGGTTCGACGCTATCTGGGTCATCGTGGATCGATTGACCAAGAGTTCTCATTTTCTTCCCATTCAGGAGAGCTCATCGGCCGAGAAGCTGGCCGATGTGTATATACGCGAGATTGTCGCTCGCCATGGGGTTCTGGTCTCTATCATCTCAGACCGTGATGTTCGGTTTACCTCCCGATTTTGGCAGAAGTTCCACGAGGAACTAGGCACACGGCTTCATTTCAGTACAGTCTATCATCCGCACACGGATGGCCAGAGTGAGCAGACGATACAGACTCTTAAGGATATGTTGAGAGCCTGCTTTATTGACTTCAGTGGGAGCTAGGACTCCTACCTACCACTTGCAGAGTTCTCCTACAACAACAACTTTCACTCCTGCATTGGTGCTCCACGGTATGAGCTGTTGTATGGGCGGAGGTACCGCACCCCAGTCTGTTGGGGTGAGGTGGGTCACAGGGTGATGGGGCGGACCGAGGTAGTCCTGCAGACTACCGATATGATTCAACAGATTAGACAGCGGCTTCAGACCGCACAGAGTCGGAAAAAGATCTACGCCGACAAACGCTGATATGAGTTGGAGTTTCAGGTCGGTGACATGGTACTCCTGAAGGTCTCACCCTGGAAGGGTGTGATCCGCTTCAGGAAGAGGGGGAAACTAGGTCCCGATACATTGGGCCGTTCAAGATCATTTCCAAGGTTGGCAAGGTGGCTTATAGACTCGAGTTACCAGAGCAGCTTAGTCAGATCCACAGTACCTTCCACGTTTCGCAGTTACAGGAGTGTGTTCTGGATGAGGAGGCGGTGGTGTCATTAGGCAATATTCAGGTCGATGAGCGTCTGAATTATGTCGAGAGGCCGGTAGCAGTTCTGGAAAGGAAAGTGAAGGATTTATGGAACAAGTAAGTACCTTTGGTAAAGATACAATGGGAGCACCGGAGGGGATCCGAGTGGACTTGGGAGCCGGAGGCTGAGATGCAGGAGCATTATCTAGAGTTTTTCACTGCAGCAGACTTCGAGGACGAAGTCTCGTTCAAGTCGGGAAGAATTGTAACGTCCCGACTCTCAGCTATTAATTTTATGGCTTTAATTTTCATAAATTGCAAGGTCTACTCTACGAGTTGGATGTCCTGACTCGTTGAGTAGGAGCGGGTTTGGCCACGTGTTAAGTGACCGACTCGCCGAGTCCAAGATAGGACTCGACGAGTAGGAGCTGGGAGATGAAACCCTAATTTCCGGGGTTTTGCACCCTATTTAAAGGATCATTAGCCTCCTTTAGCCCCTTACAGCCTCTTAAGAGTCCAGCAAACCCTAATCCGTGTGTGTGCTCCATTCTTGTGTATTTTAAGCTTTGGAAGGTGGATCTTAGTGAGAAACGCTTGGAGAAACAAGTGGATAGAAGCAAGGAGCGTGTGGGGATCTGAAATCTACCGCAGTTAGCATCTTCTGAAGGTATCAAGTCGTTACCTTAACCTCATTTCCTTCTAGATCTCATTTGGCTAAAGATTAGGGCTTTTCTAGCATATTAGGAAGCTATTCTTGGGTATGAGTTAAGATATGAAGTTGCAACTTCATATTTGAACTCTCTTGGGTCTCTAAGTCCATAAAGCTTCCAGCTTTAGCAAGTATGAACCTCTCCTTAGGTGTAAAACTCCATTACAAGCTTGGTTTTGACATTATAAGTCTTTAGAGCCTTGCATGCACGTAAAGTTTGCAACTTTACGTGATAAACATACCTTGGGAAGCTGGATCTGCAATATGGAACCTTAAAATGGATTAAAAAGCATCTGAATGGATAATGGACTAAAGGGACTCGACGAGTTGCATGGCTAACTCAGCGAGTCCGATGAATATTGTCGTGCAAGGACTTCTGGATGGACTCGGCGAGTCAGTGGGGTGACTCGGCGAGTCAACTAGGGTTTTCCCGACTTTTGGACACACATAGACTCGACGAGTTGGTCGGAAACTCAGCGTGTCAGTGAGGGTTTTATGACCTTCTGAACTCTTAAGGAACTCGACGATTTGCTAGCTGCACTCGAAGAGTTGGGTCAACATGGACTGTTGACTTTGACTTGGACCAAGGGTTGACCAATTTGACCTCTGGGGGTATTTTGGTAATTTGGAAATTTATGGAAATGGTTTTATGGTAACCATAGGTGGTGAAGTTCGTGTCAGTGATTCGAGAGTTGAGCTTATCACTTCAGTGCGACATTTGTGAGGTGAGTTATCCTCACTATACTAAAGGGTCTAAGGCACCAAGGCCGACCCATTGGATTCGATATCCCAGTAGATGATTATGTGTTGAATAGGAGATGGTTATGCATGCTAGTTTTCTATACCAGTTAGGTAGATCTGTAGGACTACCTGTGTTATTGTTCGATTATCAATATGTGTTATTAGCTGTATAAGTGGACATGTTGTGTGGGTAGGGTTGAGGTTGCACTGTCTCGTGCAGTGACCAACAAACCCTGGGGTATGCCATATATGAGCTGAAGGCCGGGAAGGCATACCGGACTCATACTGAGGACTTATTAGCATACCAGATACGAGCTGAGGACCAAGTGGTATGCCAGACTCGTACTGAGGGCAAGTCAGATATGTTCCAGTTGTAGGACTGCAGGGGGCAAGCCAGATGTGACCTGTGGGCCGGAAGGCAAACCAGACTTACACTGTGGGCTCAGGGGGTAATCCAGTCTGTAGAGCTGTGGACCCAGTACATGCTGTTATTTGTATATGTGTTATGTGTAGTGTATCGGTATTTTGGGGGAACTCACTAAGCTTCGGGCTTACAGTTTCAGTTTATTGTTTCAGGTACATCAGGGGATCGCGGTAAGGCAAAGGCGTGATCGTACAAATCATCATATTTATGTTTATGTTTCTGGGATACTCTGATATTATACATTTTGAAAACAAGTTTTGTAATGATTAATGGTTTTGAAATGTTTTGAAAGTTTAAATTTGGCACGATTTTTATGGGTGTTACACGATTGTAGCATGGTCCCTTTTTGGGTTGCCTTCACCAGTGCAACTTGATAGGAAGGATTTTTGAGAATAAGGTTATATGTGATTTATTAATATATTACAAGTATCATATATTAATATTATTTAATTAATATTGATCAAGAATTGATCTGGAATTAATTTTGTAATCAAAAGAGACTAATTAAATATATGGGGATTGATTATGTAAATTAATGATTCTTGTAATGTGGACTAATGATCCATGACTATATGGTTGGGCTAAACCAATAAGATAATCCATGGATAGTCCATGGAGGGTAACCCATGGAGCATAAGAATGTGAAAATTCATGGAGCATTAGGGTTTACAAAGTGTAACCCTAGTGTTTGCCACGTTATAAATAGTGCCCCCATAAGCCAAAATCGACTACACACTCTTTGGAGTCATGTATCTTATTCTCCTAAAACCTCCTCTTGCATTTTGGTGTTTGTGAACCAATAGAGGCATCACACTTGAGGTGCTCAAGCTTTCAAATGTCAAGAAATCTACTCTACTCAAGAGGTAAGCATCCAAACTAAGTTTTATATTATATAGCTTTAACTGTATGCTAGCTAGGGAGAATGATTTGGAAAATTGAAAATGCACGTATAATTAGAGAAAACATAGATCCAAAGTATTTAGGGTTGCATGTGCACCATAGGAGTATTGTAGTGCTCAAAACCCAACAAAAGTTCCATGCATGGTTGAGTTGAATGCAAACTATCAACTTTATGGAACCATAAGGTCTTAAAACTCGCACAAACACATACTAAGGCTTTGGAGTTGCTCAAAACACAAAGTAATCTCTTTCAAGGATCATTAAAGGATATATAAGCATGCAAAATAAGTTAATAAGAAGAAAGGTATGGAATTTATACCTTTAGAAGCCTAGAAATGCTTAGAAGATCAACCTCCTCTAACAATAAATCTATCAACAATTAATGGTCACCTTCTTCTTCTTCTTCTTCTGCCAAAGGCTCTCAAGGACTTGAAACACACACTAAAACACCAAGAACACACATACACACACTCCAATTAGTATTTCTCTCTGAAAGGTGGATGATGAGAATGAGATGAAACCCTAATCATAAGGTTGCTTAAATAGGGCTCAAGGCCCAAGATCTAGGGTTTTGAGCCGAGTTACCACCGCACCATGGTGAGGTCTTGACCGAGCCACCACTTAACAATGTGTCACACGGCGTGGTCCAGTCCTTACCATATCGTGGTTTCAGGAAGATACCAAAGTGCTCAACTCAAAAAAATAAAAGACTTGTACCTGGAATATAGATGTTACATATACTCTTCTTTATTAGAATACCTTGAGACTGTAGGTTGTTTCTTGATTTTACAGGAAACTTGTAACACTATATTTTTGATGGTGTTTTTCCATTCTTTATTTGAGGGTTTAATGTTCAAAATGAAAGTAGAAGATTGGAGCGAAGTAGGAAGTCGCTAGTCCCAATTGCTGAAAACCAGAAATTTGGAGATTTTCGGTTGGGCGCGACACACTCTTTAGAGAGGCGCGGTGCGCTTTCGGCCCAGTGGGCTGATCGCTTTATTATAGTTTTGGGATTATTTAAAGGCCATTAACCCCTAGGCTTGGATCATTCTCAGCCTTCAACACCCTTAGATAATTCCTTGATAAACCCTAGCCCCTTTTATATTCTTCTTGGTGATTTTGGAGCTTGGATGCATTATGCTTCCATGTTTGGTGTTTTTGAGTGGTGCAAACAATAATGATTAACCTTGTGAGCTTAGTTTCTGAAGTGTGTAACCTTCTTTCTGCTTCTGTACTTTGGTTAGTCATAAATATCCTTAATTTATGTTGCTTTCTCTTTGGATATATGAGTTGTAGGAGTAAATGGTCCCTTTTAGCAAGTTTTGGTCCTTTAGTGACTTGTTTTTTGGCGTTTGAAGCAACTCCAAAAGTGTTTGATGAAGATATTATATGGATATGACATTGGGTTGCATATTTTGTGCATGTTAGGGCTCTTCACGCCCCATGCAAGTTGATAAGTGCATTTTGGGACATTTTGGTGAATTAGGGTTTGAGATCTTGGTTGTTTGGATCAACAAAATAGATAACGTTGGAAACTTTATCCATTAAGACATCTTAGAGATTCAGATCTGTGAGTTGTGGTCCTTGGTTTCATGGATTAAGGCTTTAAGACCTTGTTTGGGATTTGGACTTCTCGTAAAGCACGATGCGCTTCTGTAGGGCATGGCAAGCTTCAAGAGAACTTGTCCCCAATTCAACTAATTTTTCTTGAAGTGAAGTGTGGGGTGTCTAGGGTGTAGCGGCACGCTTTTGTAGGGTGCGGTGCACCTGGTCAAAGTCAAAGTTTGACCATTGACCATTGACTTTTGTAAAGGTTTGGCTTTGGGTTAAACTTTAGGGTTTGGGGGTTAGACTGAGGTTTGGCTTTTATGGGTATGTAGGTTATTCGAGGGTCTGATATGTGCCAGAATCCGCGTGTGCGGCTGCGATTCCTAAGATTTCCAAACATGTGAGTCTCCTCATTATACTATGTGTTACACTATATGCCCTTGTATGATAGGATGCAGATGATTGATTGTATGCTTTTAGGGCGAGAAGGCTAATATAGTCTTTTGTATGCTAACATGTTGTTTGGGGTGTCGATAGCCATGTTAAACAATGAGTGAATGTCGTAAGGGTTGTATGTGGTCAAATAAGATATCTTGAAAAACTATTGATCTAGGCCTTTGTTCCTTGTTTGATTGTGGCTTTAGGATGGGGTCATATGTTTGACTCTCTATCTTATCTCTGAGTACATACAATTATGCATTCATTCGGTGGTTTCCAATAATAGCGTAGAGTGTTGTATGGGTCCTCCATAGACTAGTTTAGACAGTTACCTGTATTGCTAGATTGTTGTTGATTGTTTGTTAGTATATATATATATATATATATATATATATATATATGTCGACATACTGTGTGATGAGTTGAGGCGGTCCAACTATGTGTTGTAGGCTAACAAACTTGGTGCGGGCCATCTTTATGTTGTAGGGAAAAAAGGGCAGACCAGGTTTATGATGAAGGTTAGGTCGGACTAACTTTATGTTGAAGGTCGAAGGGAGGTGCGAGCTTTGTGCTGAAGGCTGATACGTGTTTGCATTATGCATATATTGCGATGCATGGTATTTTGGGGAACTCACTAAGATTTGTGCTTACAATTGTGGATTAAACATTGTTAAGGTACTTCAGATGATCATGGGAAGGCGAAGGTGTGACTACAAATTCATCAGTAGCTTTCATATTTTAGATTCCACACTATGTTTTAGACTTTGATTTTATGATTCCAATTTTTTGGAACAAATGGTTTAAGGGATTTGGTTTGTGAAATCAGTATTTTATCTTAATTAAAAATTGAAAACTTTATTTTGGAAAATGGGACGTTACAAGTTGGTATCAGAGCCTTGATTTGAGGGATTTGGATGAACACTCGAGTGAATCCAAACTCAAACTAGGATAAAAAAATTTCATAAACGTTTTCGCAAATAAATTTAAGAAATTAGTTGGGTTATAAACGTAGAATAGGTCTCTTGTCATGTTCTTATTTGATTGTTGGTTTGGGACTGCGAACATGGTCCTCTGAATCGACTATAGTTTTAAAGGCAAGGTGCGATGTGTACAGTCAGTCGAAGTCGGAGCTCGAACAGGAAAGTGGTTCCCAATATATCCATACTTGTTATATTTTTTTCTGATATATAAAGTGTTAGAAATGTGTGCTCGTGGATAGGCTAAGGATCCCATCAAGCTTTGCATGATACAGTTTTTGATGCCTTGTAGCCTAGGAGATTACTTGTTTTGTGCTTCCTGTAGTTTAGACTGACACTGCTAGTTGTTAAGTGTATGCTTCATAGTTGTACATAGTTAGGATTTTATAGCCTTATAATGCTTAATTTAGCCTTACTTCTTGTTCCTTGTTTGGTTGTGGACTTAGGTTAGAGTCATTTATTCGACTGTCTATGTGATCTTGTATAATGTACGACTTTCATACACGAAGCGATCAACGGTGAAAGTAGAGACTGCTAGCGGTGCGAGAGCATGGTCGTGAAGAATCATAGAATGATAATCAAGGAAGTTTAGTTTGTGGTTCTTCTAAGTGTGTAGGTATGTGTTAGTACATTGTTAAGTGTGTCGTAAGTGCCTAAACAAATAATAAATGTGTATAAATATACTGCTTGGTTGCACTAAGGGATATTACAGGAAAGCAGGGTCGAATCCACATGGATATGTTCTAAATTCTATACATTTTGCGTAAGAAACGTACTAGTATTACAGTAAATTAAATGGGGAAAGGAGTTGACGATTAAAACTAATATTAAATGATGATTTGTACTAAATAAAATGAAACTAAATAACTTGTGAAAATTCAGATAACTAAAAAACAATTTTATTTCCGTCGTAACTCTCCTAATCATGCAAATAATCTTCAACTTGATTGTTTGAATTGTCTTCTATCTAAACTAATACTGAAAATCATTAGCAAGCTCTAATAATCTTCTTTTACCAAAATGTTTAATCTTCTTTTTACTAAGTTAATCAAACGAGCTCTTAATTAAATTAGAAAAGCAACATTAATCACTGTGTAAAATTCCCAATAAAGTTCAATACTTCTCGTAGGCTCGAAAGCATAAACACTTGTTTAATCGGTTTATACTATAATAAAATCCTAAAACATAACCAATATAATATTTTTTACTTATTACATGCTGATTAAAACAATTACAGCTTCTAATAACTAGTTAACTAGAATGATCAAATACCAATTCAAGTGGCCAACAAAAGTTGAATCAAAATCAAACATTCAGTTAAACACACGAAACTGATAAAACTAAACATAATTCACAATAAAAAATCAAGCCTTATGATTACTTGCACAAAAAGTCAAGTAACTAAAATCTAGGATTTTTAACCAGACATGGCTAAAGACAAATTACAAACAGCAAAAATAAGGTCTAGACGACAAATCTTACTAAACTAGATGAACGTGTCAAATTGAAATCTTCAGATTTGGAAATTCGCCGGAAAACTTTAGAAAATCGCCAAAAATTCATCTGCAGCAGTCTAGGGTTCGACTAAGAAAACATAAGGTATTTATATAGAAGGATTGGCATTAAATAAGGGCTCTGGCCAGTACCACGACCCGCGTTTGGAAGTGGGTGGAGTTGACACACATTTCAATGAAATAATGTAACACCATGTTTTCACTTTATAGTATAATTTAGTATAAATATTTGTTTATAAAATTCAAAGTGGAAATATATTACTTTTAGTCAAATTAATCATCATGCAAGTTATAGTAGACAAAATACGAATCCGTAGATAAAAAGAACGTCGAAAACGGAACTCGTATGAAGAAGTTATGAGTTTTGTAATATCGTTTCATGGTGTATTCCTCTTAAATATCAATGTAAATATATATTAATTTTTAGCCAAATTAATGTAAATAAGAGTTGAATTCCTCGTAAATATGAATCTGTGAATATAAAGAATGTCGAGAACGGAACCCATGTGAAGAAGTTATGAATTTCGCAAAGTCTTTCACAATATAATTTTATAAAATATAAGGTGAAGATAGACTACGAATTAGCTGTATGATCTAAAAGAACGTTGTAGTACATGTAAATATGAATCCATGGATATAATGAAGTCGAAAATGGAGTTCGTATGCAAAAGTTACGATTTAACGAAGAATGCGAGAAATTACATGCGAGGGATGACGTGGCACCACAAGAAGGTGACATGTGGAACGTATAGACTCAACTCTCCCACCGACCAAGCGATGATGTGGCACTAAAAAAATTCGAACACATTGGCGCGGTGCACCTAAGATAGGGCGTGACGCGCTTTTCAGCAAGCTATATATATGGTTCGGTTTCTCAGTTCTTATTCACACCATTCACTATCTCTCTCTCTCTCACCCTCGAGCATTTCGGTCCTTCGTGATTCGACTTCTTGTTTTGTCGTTTTGCGAAGCGCTAGAGGTTTCAAAAAGAAATAAGAAGTAAGAGTCGAAGTTTTGCTCGTGGATATTCAAACTTCGCTAAGTTAAGTAAGTTATACTTACTCATATCTACATTTGATTATATTCATAATCGTTCTTATGAACCTATAAGTAGTTATATTAATCATTAATCCTAGCTATTATATTGATTGATCTACTTACGGGTGTGGTGTCTAGGATAGACACGTTGGCAAGGTTGTTAGATTTCAAAAAATCTATATGCCAAAATGATCCTGCCTCCCAACTGTCTTGACTATACACACACATCGGTTGTCAAATTTTGAGAAGAGTAGTGCTTCACTGTACACGCACATCGGCATCATGTTTTAGTTTTTCGTATGATTATTTATACTTTGATTTGAATAGTTAGGACCATGTGTTCACAATGGTTGAACAAAAGGGATTTTTATATTACCTTTGGAACTTATACTTTACGATATCAGTCAAACGAGTTTTTATATTATAGTTTGGAACAAGTATTATCAGTATAGTTTACTTTGAAAAATGAAATTTTTTTATGCAAATTGGGACATTACAAGCATATTGCCAAAGTGATACTTTTATTAGAAGTACGGGCATGAAGCGCGACTCGTGTTTGTGTGTCCAGGTCTTGACTTTTAGACAGAGAGTATTAAACTTTGAAATATTGAAAAAATAGGAAAATAGTCATCAGGGAGAAAGCACGACCTTGGTCATCACGAATCAGTCTTCAATATTTCTGCTCAAAAAAATATAAGCTCGATTTCTACAAGGGAGCACGGGTCGTGCCTGGCATTTTTTCGCATTTCAGGATCAAAACTTCAATCCAAGCTACTGTTGGATTAGGTGTCTAAGACCATAACTATGTTGGTATGTACTTGAGCCGGTTGTAGCATGGTCCTTTTGGGTTGCCTTCACCAGAGCAACTTGACTGGATGATTAATGAAGAAAGAGGTTATTATGGTTTATTAATATATTATATGAATAATATATTAAAAGAGAAATCATATTGGTTAATTTATATTGGTTAAGAATTAATTTTGTGGTCAAAAGATATTAATTGAACCTAGGGGACTGGAATTGAAATTATAAGATAATTGGATTTTGGGCTGAGGATCCATTAGAAAGGGGTGGACGAAATCAAGGACGGAAACCCACCTTGAATTCGTTCAAGGCCTCATTCTGGAAGGTTCCTTTGGACTACTTAGGGCCTAAGCAATCCAATTAGGGTTTTGACTGAAACCCTAGCAGCTCACCTATATAAACGACCCTAGGGTTCATATTTTCGGCTACACCTTGAACCCTAGAGATCAAGAGCCGATTTTGAGCCTCCTTCCCCTCTCTCCAAAGATCATCCAACTTGCCTTGGTGTTTGTGATCGATTAGAGGTATTACACTTGTGATACTAAAGCTCTCAAGGGTTGAAGATTCTTGCTACAATTAAAAGGTAATCATCTAAACTTGTTTTAGTTATTGTTATCGATTTTGTATGATAGTATTAGGGTTTACAAGTTTTGGATGATTTGCATGTACAATTAGAAAAACCTAGATCCAAAGCTTTAGGGTTTGCATGTGCACCATATGATTGATGTAATGCTCAAAACCCATCAGTGGTATCAGAGCCTAGGATGTTCTTCTATTGTATTTGATGCAAAAGTTAAATTTTCGAAGCTTGAAATTTCGTTTTTTGGATTCTGACTGGACTCACGACGTGACACAGAGCCTGTCAATCAGCTCTGTTGCTGAAACTCGAAATTTTTGCCCTAATTTGGTTTAGATAATTACCACAAATTGTTTTTCAAATTTAAAAACCAGATTTTCTGTTATGGTAATTTAAATCTTAATCAAATTAATGGATAATTGTCAAAAATAAGATAATTACTCGTTTTATAAGATAAATTTAATTATTTGTATTTTTGATTTGAAGTATCTAGTCAAGAAAAAGGATTAAGTCAAATTATGTGATAATTATTAAGTATATGATATTTAATTAATTCTCAAATTTGATCTGAAAGATATTTAGAAAAAGTTTCAAAACTTTCCCTCAAGTTTTGGGATTTAAATTTTTAATTAAAAGTTTTAATTTTGAAATATTTAAATTCCAAACCCTAGAATTTTACAAGTTTAAAATTTAACCCTTATACTATTATAATATTATAAGATTAATAATTATATATGTATAAGATTAAGCTAGTCTTAACGTTAGTAGGCCTCATTCACGAAGCCGATCTATAAGGGGGGTATAAGGTTGCTGCCTATAAAATGGCAGTTTAATGGGTGTCCACCGCTTCCTTGATTGGTGGAGGGTCGTTAGCCGAACGGGTAGGATAGGGCAACTAATTTCTCATTAAAAGTATAATGTTTAATAAAGTAACTAAATGCCTTTTATAAAATTCTCAATCTTAGTTACTTTAGGAAAAATGTGAAATTATGCTATTCCATGAAATTACACTTTGCACCATGCCAAGTCGTTAGTGGATCGTGTGTGGATAACCGGCACACTAATATGGACTAGCAATTGTGGCAAAGGGTGGCTCGATGCTTATTATAGATCAATGGAGCGTGTGTGGTTAACCGACACATTGATTAGGTGGTAAATGACACCGAGAGTACCAAGTACATTTGAATGGTTATTCACACCTTGTTTGTAATCCTCGGTCTCCCAGTCACAAACTTGAAGGGCATATCGAGATTTAAACATGCCATTGAAAAGTTCAATGAATCTCAAAAGATCTAGGAGTTTCAATACATTTAAAACTTAAAACTCTTTTTTGTTTTTCATGGTGGAAATTAGTGACTCGTCATTCACTTAGCTTCAAATTATTTGCAGTTTGGATTACGACATCCCTCTTCTAAATTGTAAATAATGTTGTTGGATCCTAGCCCTAATTTCTTATTTGGGTGTTTAATTGGGGAATCTTATCTATTCAAACTTTGTCTATTTTCTATTTCAGATGTCTACTTCAAACAACAACGCTTCAAGCTCGACCTCTTCCGGCTCATTCTCATTCATGAACTTGTGTGGGAGGGTGATTTTTGATGGGACAAACTTCAATGATTGGATCCGCAATATCCGAATGGTCACCCGTTACGAGGACAAGGAGTATGTTCTCGACAAGGAGCTGAAAGAAGTCAATGTGAACACTGCTACTCCCGAGAAATCGCTGCCTACGAGGCTCACGAGCGAGATGCTACGAAAGTTCATTGCATCATGCTCGCGACAATGACCGCCGAACTCCAAAAGTCCTACGAGAACTACTACCCCTACGAGATGCATCAAGATTTGATGGATAGGTACCATCAAAGCGCGAGGCAAGAAAGGAATGAGATCATCGATGCGATGATCACTACCAAAATGAAGGACGGAGAGTCCGTCACGACCCACCTGCAGAAAATGCAGAGATATGTGGACCGCTTGCTGAAGTTAAATGTTAACTTCGATGAGTAGTTTGCCATAAATATCATTCTACACTCCTTACCTCCTTGTTACAACCAGTTCCGCATGACCTACCACATGAACAAGGAGAAGGTCACTCTAAGCAAGCTTCAAGGCCTGCTAAGGACTGCTGAGAGTAGTCTAAAAGACAAATCCGTTGCATCAAATCCTACTACCGCCCCCGTCTAGGCAATTGGGCAAGGAAAGGGTAAGAAGAGGAAAGCTCCTTCTAATAGCCACAAGGGAAAGTCCCACGATGGTACCTCTTCAAGTGGAACCAAAGTTGGTCCTGCTGCTCCTTCTTCAAACCCAAAAGAAGCAGAGTGCTACTACTGCCACGAGAAAGGGCATTGGAAACGAAGCTGCCCGAAGTACTTGCAAGATATCAAGGATGGGAAAATAAAGCCATCCTTCGCAGGTATTTATACTATTCATTCTAATAACTCATCACATGTTATGTCTTGGGTCCTCGATACAGGATGTGGTTTTCACATTTGTTCTGATTTGCAGGGTCTAAGAAGAAGTAGGGATGTGGAGCATGGGAAGATAAACTTGATCATGGGGAATAGGAAAGCGTCGCCTGTCAACAGGATTGGAGTTTACTCTTTATTGCTTAGTAGTGGGTTAGGTTTAGATTTGAATAATTGTTGTTACTCGTCAGAAATGACACGAAACATTATTTCTTTTCATGGTGTGTATAAACAAGGTTTTAGATTTTCGTTTGATAATGAAAAAGGTTCTATAAATTCTTTATTTAATGGTTCTTTCTATTTTGAAGCATTTCCTTGTAATGGTATATATGAAACTGTGATGGTTGTAGACAACTTAGGAAATGATGTATTGAATATCGGTTCTTCCAGTAGTTTCGACAAAGCATGCTTGTGGCATTGTCGTCTTCGACATGTCAACAAGAAGCGCATAGCCCAACTCCAAAAGGATGGAGTGTTGGAGTCATTCGACCTTAGGGACGATGACGTGTGTGAGTCTTGTTTGCTTGGAAAGATGACCAAGTCACCCTTCACTGGTACTTATGAAAGGGGTGAGGCTTTATTGGATCTCATACACACCGATGTGTGTGGGCCCTTTAGATCCACCACAAGGGATGCAAGCCGCTTCTATGTGACTTTTACCGATGATTATAGTAGATATGGGTATATCTACTTAATAAAGCACAAGTCAGCAACGTTTGAAAAGTTCAAAGAGTTTAAGCAGGAAGTGGAGAATCAGCTGGGCAGGAAAATTAAGATGCTCCGATCCGATCGAGGTGGTAAGTACCTTAGTCTTGTATTCCACGACTACCTCAAGGAATGCGGAATTGTTTCGCAATTGTCGCCACCTAGGACACCGCAGTTAAATGGTGTGGCTGAGAGGTGCAATCGAACCTTATTCGACATGGTTCGTTCCATGATGAGTCGTGCTTCATTACCTATCTCATTTTGGGGGTATGCCTTAGAGACCGCCACCCATATCCTTAATCTAGTCCCTACTAAGAAGGTTGCCAAAACACCTCACGAGATGTGGACAGGGAAAGCTCCCTCGTTGGCACATATCAAGGTTTGGGGTTGCGAGGCTTTCGTAAGACGAGTGATCCACGACAAGCTCGAACCTCGTAGTGAGCGGTGTATTTTCATCGGCTATCCGCGGAAGTCCTTTGATTATGTCTTCTATAGACCGAGTGACAATGTTGTCTTCGTTGCGAGGAGAGGGGTTTTCCGAGAGCGAGAACTCATAAGACAAGAGGACAGTGGGAGGAAAATTGATCTTGAAGAGCTTCAAGAATCAAGTGATGAAGGAGCCTCTAATACTGGCGCTCAACCTGAGGAGGAAACTCCTGTTGAACCGATTAACGAGTCCCTACCTCTAAGACGTTCTAGTAGAGTTAGTGTTCCACCTGAGTTTTATGGTTTCCATATTACTACTGAAGGTGATACGTTTATCAGTGATAGCACACTGATAAATTTGGATGAACCTAACAACTACAAGGAAGCAATGGCAGGCCCGAAGTCTGCGAAATGGAAAGAGATTATGGACAACGAGATTCAGTCCGTGTATGACAATCAAGTTTGGAACTTGGTTGACAATGTACTGGGTTGTAAGATGGTCGGGTGCAAATGGATCTTCAAGAAAAAGACCGACATGGATGGGAAAGTACACACTTATAAGGCGCGATTGGTTGCGAAGGGCTTTACTCAAACTCCCGGATTTGACTATGATGAGACCTTCTCACCAGTAGCGAAGATAAAGTCTATAAGGGTTATGCTAGCCATAGTTGCGTTTCATGATTATGAAATATGGCAGATGGATGTCAAAACCGCTTTCCTTAATGGGAAGTTGGCTGAAGATGTTTACATGAGTCAGCCAAAGGGTTTTGTCAATGCAAAACACCCTAATAGAGTGTGTAAGATTGAGAAATCCATTTATGGATTGAAACAAGCATCTCGTAGATGGAATCTTAGTTTCGATGAGAAAGTCAAAGAGTTTGGTTTCTTGCGAAGCGAGGATGAGTCATGTTTATATGTCAAAGCCAGTGGGAGTATAGTTAACTTACTCGTTTTGTATGTCGATGACATACTGCTCATAGGAAACGACGTCCCGACCCTGCAGGAGGTTAAGTCCTGGCTTGGGAAGTGCTTCGATATGAAGGACCTCGGAGAAGCTGCTTATATTCTTGGGATAAGGATATTGAGAAGTAGGAGTAAAAGACTAATAGGACTTAGTCAAAGTACTTACTTGGATAAGGTACTAAAGCGTTTTAGTATGGAAAAATCCAAGAAAGGGGAGTTACCAATCCAAAGCAATACCAAGTTGAGTAAGACTTAAAGCCCCAGTACCGAAGCCGAGATAGCAGAAATGAGCAGAGTACCTTATGCTTCTGCAGTTGGCTCAATCATGTATGCTATGAATTGTACTCGCCCTGATGTGGCCTTCGCTTTGAGCATGGTCAACAGATATCAAGGGAACCCTGGTAGAGCACATTGGACCGCAGTCAAGAATATTCTTAAGTACCTTCGGAGGACTAAGGAATGGTTTCTTATCCTTGGGTGCGGGGGTATAGTGACGCCAGTTTTCAGACCGACCGAGACAACTTCCGCTCTCAGTCAGGCTAGGTCTTTACCCTGAATGGAGGAGCAGTGACTTGGAAAAGTTTCAAGCAGGAGACTGTAGCTGACTCAACGTGCGAATCAGAGTACATAGTAGGAAGAGAAGCGTCAAAGGAGGCAATATGGTTGAAGAACTTCATCGGAGACCTTGGAGTTGTGTCAGCCATATAGGAGCCTATGGAGATTTTCTGCGATAACGAAGGTGCGGTTGCCTTAACCAAGGAACCGAGGGATCATGGCAGATCCAGACATATCGACAGGAAATATCATTTCATTAGACATCGGGTAGAAGAGGGACTCCTTGTGGTTAAGAGGGTATCATCAGAGGATAACCCAGCAGACCCCCTTACGAAGGGACTGAGTAGGGTTAAGCACTTGCAGCACGCTAGGAGCATTGGGCTGAAGGACGATATTAGTTTTAGTAATTAGATAGCCATAGAAACTTGTAAATAGATAAATTGTAATTGACATTTTGATGATTAAATAAAGGAGTATTATTTATGAGTAATGTTATTGTCTTATGTCAATTATTTACTATTGTTTCACTTTGCATGTTTTGACTTCCTAAATAATAAGATTATTTAGACTATCCACAGTCGTTCATACTTTCGAAGTATGTAAGAAAGAAGACTGCCATGAATTGGCTTGTAGATTGTCTAAGTGTTTAGACATAGCAAAGGTTTGCTGCAACGTTCATGAGTGCTCTTAAAATATGATTTGAGTATTGGATTAAACTTGCGCTCACTTGAATCACTTCATGGAATTTATCACGATTGATTGTGAGACGATAATATCATATACTCTTTAAACCTAGGTATATGGTTTATTGTTTGCAAGTTGTTTGTGCATTGATAATGCGTAAACGCATCAGTAACTTGATGTTATAAAATGCATTGTTGTGTATGATTTGATGAGTAAATAGTGAAAGCATATAAGTCAAAGTTTATCTGTTCCTTTTATCATACGAGGGTAAAAGCGATATCTTGGGCCCCTCGATGATTTGGTTTGACTTATGTGTCGGCACCGGTCAGGACTGAATTGATGTGTTCAATTAAGTTCTATGTCAGACGAATCAGAGATTGAGAAACAAACTGCTGGACAATAAGTATGACTATGTTCCATGTGATTGTCCGCACGATATCTTGAGAACGGGGGACTATACGATCCCTTATCTAAAGGACGTGTCAGAGTTCGACAGTGGCTTTTGAGAGTTATGATTGCTAACCGGATTTTGAAGTCATACTTGCATCTATAGTTATTAGACTTATCCAAGTGGGAGACTGTTGGATTAGGTGTCAAAGCCCATAACTATATTTGGTATGTACTTGACCCGATTGTAGCATGATCCTTTTGGGTTGCCTTCACCAGAGCAACTTGACTGGATGATTAATGAAGAAAGAGGTTATTATGGTTTATTAATATATTATATGAATAATATATTAAATGATAAATCATATTGGTTAATTAATATTGGTCAAGAATTAATTAAGAAATTAATTTTGTGGTCAAAAGATATTAATTGAACCTAGGGGACTTGAATTGCAGTTATAAGATAATTGGATTTTGGGCTAAGGATCCATTAGAAAGGGGTGGACGAAATCAAGGAGGGAAGCCCACCTTGAATTCGTCCAAGGCCTCATTCAGGAAGGTTCCTTTGGACTACTTAGGGCCTAAGCAATCCAATTAGGGTTTTGACTGAAACCCTAGCAGCTAACCTATATAAAGGACCCCAGGGCTTCACATTTTCGGCTACACCATGAACCCTAGAGATGAAGAGCCGATTTTGAGCCTCCTTCCCCTCTCTCCAAAGATCATCCAACTCGCCTTGGTGTTTGTGATCGATTAGAGGTATTAAACTTGTGATACTAAAGCTCTCAAGGGTTGAAGATTCTTGCTACAATTGAAAGGTAATCATCTAAACTTGTTTTAGTTATTGTTATCGATTTTGTATGCTAGTATTAGGGTTTACAAGCTTTGGATGATTTGCATGTACAATTAGAAAAACCTAGATTCAAAGCTTTAGGGTTTGCATGTGCACCATAGGATTGATGTAATGCTCAAAACCCATCAGCTACTTCCTTCCATTCTCTAGCATCCCCTGGTACGTTTAGTCCAATGCTCTACTTTCACATCCAAAATCCAACTCTGAATCAAAATCCCTGAAAACTACATTAAGATATAAAAAGTACGGGCATTCTTATGGAAAGCTGCCATTGTTCGAATTATACTAAAAATGTGGTTATAAATGCTGAAAATACGATATGGAATGAGGTTAAATGTAACCAAAATGATGCATAAAAATGCATCTAACAAACCTTCCTAAGCTTACACGTTACTAGTTCTCGAGTAAGGAAAGAATCAACATTGGAATCAAACAGGGTATGCGGAGATTTAAGGAAGGGAAATGATGTGCACAATTATACCTATCAGTCTTGAATTTATAACCTAACAAAACTTAACTAATTATGCACTTATAGGCAGTGTACCTAGTCGGATTATATAATAGTAAAGTAAGTCGTGTGTCGATCACAGGGAATGGTATTTAATTAATAAAATAACTACTAAAAGCTAAACTAAGAAAAACAACTAAAAGTGGGTTTTTATCTGATTTTACAAGTTCATAAAAACTTAAACTAAAATACCTAACTAATTACTAAAAAGACGATTTAAAACCAAGAATAAAAGATACTCTCGTTTAGCTTCGAGTCCCTCCTTTTTTCCTATGGTTGATTTCAAGACAATGAATTAATTCCGTTAGTTACCAAATAAAAGTTACTAGTCATCATGGTCATACTAACTAGCATAAGTCAATTCAATAACTTTAACCTGAATGATAATGCAAGTTAAGGATACTAAATTGATTTTAAAGATAATATGGACTCTGAATGATAGAATCTACAGACTACTATTCTATGGTAAAGTCTAGTAATCAAGCAAATATTATGATCAAATAGTTCCCTCTAACATCGTTAAGTAACTAACTTATCACCTATACTAGGATACTATCAATCTCTAGCTCTAGCAATTTAATGATCATAAACAACTAGGTAAACCAAGTTCATGCAATCAACTGCAGTTTAACTACACAAAACTTAAGACAAGGCAATAAAGATAGAAATTTTAACAAGCTATGTTTAGATTTATCAAACAATATTTAAAGCAAAACCAACTTCATAGATCCATCAATTATGAAATCAACACATAGTATTAGGAGTTCATCTAATCTAAACAAAAGCAAGGGTTATTAGCTCATAATCACAGTTGGAGAACACATAAACAAAAGGAAAACTAGGCTAAACATGATTAAAATAGGCAAACCGAATGAATATACATGAATCCTTGCTCCAATATCCTTATCCCTTGTTCTCTAATCGAATTCTGCCCCTAAAGGGTTCTTGGAAGGGTTTTTCTTCATTAATTATCGCAGGCCTCATGCCTCTACCTTCTAGAAACGGCCTAATTTTCGGAATATATATACTTTCCAAATTTTGGCCACCACAACATGGTTAACCTCCACCACGTCGTGGTCTTCATGGATATCTTGTATTCTCCAAGTCAGCTCAACGATCGTGAAACTTCAATTCACCATGTTGTGGTGGTTGGATTTCACATTTTGGCTCAAACATGAAAGTTGTTCGAAAATTTTTCTAGTTTTCAGATCATTTTGAATCTCATCAATCGGAGTTACAAGTCATGAGATATGGCCAAAATATTGACAAGGGATCAAGCTGTCCAACAACATCCTTTTTGTCTCTTCTTCTTGCCTAAGGTCGCATTTTCTTGCTTCTAGCTCCTCGTTTTCTTCGTTTTCCTCCCACTCATATCTTTGCTACTACAAAACAAATTTCAAAAATAATAAGTACCTTATGTCCCAAAATAAACATAAATATAGCTAAACGTATTAGAAATATGCATGAATTATATGACTAAATATGCACATATCAAAATACCCCGCACTTGGTTTTTACTTGCCCTAAAGCAAAACTGATTTTATTATCATCATATCAAAACCCTAGCTACCAATATCGCACAAGACAATCCATTTTGAGCCTCTCCATTACATCAAGACTGCAATGCATGTATTTGTGTCTAATTTTTTCTAAGAACTTCCCTAATCCTAAATACTCACAATCTTCATAAACACTTCCCCACTTCTTTTAAACAACATTCATTTTATGCATCCCCCTGAATCCATCCCCAGAAAACTTTCTTAACCTCAAGATAACTTTTGGTTAAGCTTCCAATCATACATATGGAAAAATAACGAGCACATAATATAGTAGCGAACATAATGTCAGGGCGACTGGCGTTAAGATAGAGTAAAGACCCTATCACTCCTCGAAAAAGATTTGCATTCAAATCATCGCCATTTGGATCAACGCCAATAGATGCTGATGAGTCTTTGTTGGCTTGCAATCAGAGAACGCATAATTCTTCAGCATATCTGCAATATATTTAGCTTGGAAAACAAAAATACCACCAGCTAGTTGTTTGACCTGCAATGCCAAAAAGAAGGTTAGTTCACCTATCATGCTCATCTTGAACTTCTTGGCCATGATCTCCGCGAATTCTGAAGTAAGCTTTTCATCAGTGGATCCGAAGATGATATCGTCTACATACACTTAGGAAAGAATGATATGGGATCATGAATGATTTATGAACAAAGTGTTGTCGAACTTCCCTCGTTTGTATCCATTTGAAAGAAGATAGTTTGCCAATGTGTCATGTTATGCCCAGGCTCCTTCTTTAAGCCATAAACAGCTTTATCAAGACGATACACATGATTTGGAAACTCTTCACTTTCAAATCCTAGAGGTTCTTTTATAAAAACTTCTTCTTGAAGATCTCCATGCAAGAAGACAATCTTGACATATATTTTATAGACTTTGAAGTTTTTGAAAGAGGAAAAGGAAAGAAACAGACGCATTTCTTCAAGTATAGCCACAGGAGAAAATGTTTCATCATAGTCTAACCCTTCAAGGTGACAGAAACCTTGAGCTACAAGACTAGATTTGTTTCTTATGACAGTCCCATCATCATCCATTTTGTTCCTGAAAACCCAACGAGTGCCAATGATAATCTTTCCTTGAGTATTGGGAACAGGAGTCCATACACGATGACGTTCAAATTCATTCAGCTCATCCTTCATGGCCTTGATCCATTCAGCTTCTTTCAAGGAATCAACGATATTCTTTGGTTCAATCATTGAGACGAAGTTTACAAACATGCAGAAGTTGTTGTTGACTCTGCTGCAAGTGAGAATCCTAGAATTTACATCTCCAATGATTTGAGATTCAGGATGATCTCGAAGGATTTTTATATTAGAACTTTCATTTGTATTGCTTTGTGCAGAGTCTTCCTGATTAGATGGATCAGCTTCTTTAGGGATGAGAGGATCATCTTCGGAGATAGGTTGTGGACTGATTAATTAATCAATATTGGGAACAATCGACTCATCTTCATTTGGAAAGAACTCAGGAATAGGGTCTGAAGGATTGGAAGTAGGTTCATTCAGAATTGACGAGGGGTGATCAACTCGATCAGGAATGAACGAGTCTTCATCAAAGGTGACATGATTTGTTTCTTCAACAATTTTCCTTGAAAGATTAAATACCCTGAAATCCTTGGATACGCTCGAGTAACCTAGAAACACTCCTTCATCAGCTTTAGCTTCAAACTTTGAACCCTGATCTCTTTGATTCAAGATGTAACAAACACATCCAAACATATGAAAATAAGAGATGTCCGGTTTCCTTCCTTTCAGTAGCTCATAAGCAGTTTCCTAATGACACTTAACAATGATAGACCGATTTTGGGTATAACACACTGTATTGACAGCTTCAACCCAAAATGACAAGGAAAGACCAGCTTCAACGACCATAGTTGTTCTAGCTTCAGTGAGAGTTCTATTTCTTCTCTCTGCAATACCATTTTGCTGGGGAGTTCTAACTACGAAATAGTTTTGAGAAATTTCTAAGATTGAGCAAAAGTCTTCCAGAGAGGAGTTTCTAAATTCAGTTCCATAATCACTACGTAATTGACTTACTTTGTGATAATAGAGGACTTCCCATTTCTTAATGAGGTCAATGATTTCATCAACGGCATGAATCTTCATTCTTAAAAAGACTACCCATGTGAACCTTGAAAATTCATCCACAATGACGAGAATGTATTTCTTTCCAGCCCTTGACTTAACTGGAACTGGTGAAACAGATCCATGTGAAGAAGATGAAGAGGTTTGACAATAGAAGAGTAGGACTTTAGCTTGAAGGAGGACTTGGTTTTCTTCCCTTTTTCACACGCTGAGCACAACTTATCCCTAACAAACTGCATTTTATGGATTCCTCTTACAAGCTGATTCCCTGCAATCTTTGAAATGTTCTTGAAGTTTAGAAGTGATAGCCTCTTGTGCCACAACCAATTTAGATAACACTGAGCACGAGAGAAGAAGCAACGACGAAGAGTGTTGTCAGCAAAAAACATATCCAGAACATAGATGTCATTTTGTCGATTTACAGTAAGAACGGAGACACCATTTTAATCAACAACCTTTCCTTCTCTCTTATTAAAGAGAACTTCATAGCCAACGTCACACAGTTGGCTGATAGAAATGAGGTTATGCCGAAGACCTTTCACATAAGAAAAATTCTTGAAAACAACAGAGTTGCACTTGATGGATCCATATCCCTTTGTAGCTCCATTGCCATTATCTACATATATAACAATCAGACCATCCTTCTTTATGAAATCTTCCAGGAGAGACTTGAATCTTGTCATATTTCTTGAGCAGTCATTGTCTAAATACCAAATATGCTCTTTACCCTGAAACTAAGATACAAAAGAAGCCCTGAAACTAAAAACAAAAACAAAAATCTACACAATATACAATGACCCATTTGCAAAGGGTCACTCAAGAAAAGATACTATAACAGTCATCAGGGAGACAGTTCAACGAGTTTCCCTTTTTGATCCACTTATCATTGCGATTCATGATGTTGTCAGCGTGAACGGAGTTCTTTTCAAAAGTGAACTCGCTGACTTTGTGAGAGGCATCACCACATTGATAACAAACTTTGATTTCAGACTTCTTTCTTTAACATTAGATTTTGATTTCTTTTCAACTGTTGAATCTGAAGAACTTTGTTTTTTTTTATTTAAGAGTTCTTGATTTAGTTTTGCAACAAGGAATGTCATCGATGGTATGCTTAGATATTACTTTGTCATGAGGCTCATGATGCATTGAAGTCATCAGAAGTAGAAGACTTTGATTGATCTTCAGGTTCAGAATTGCTAACTGGGCACTGAGGAAACATGTTAAGAATTTTTTTTTTTCATAGAATGTGTAACGTCCGTGTTTCTAGGCTAGGCATTAATATTGACGTAATAGTCTAGGTTAACCTTTGTAACTCATTTTGAAGAAATGAAAAGGAATTATGTGAATATTATGTGAATTATGTGTTTTATGCTTAATTATTATGATTTAATTAATTAAGAATAAAAATGAACGTCGAAAATAAATATTAGATACAGCCGATGTCTATTAAGAAAGTTGTACTGGTCGTGACAAGGATTCCGCATATATAAAGAATACCGAAATCTGATTTATAACGAAGACGTTATGACCTGTCGAAGTTTCGCGACAAAACCGACACGGTGCCGAATGACGTAAAAAGTGAGTTTTTGATAAACAACTTTTTAGCCTTAGTGATCTAAATGAAAGTCGTAGTGTTCGTTACACCGAGAGTATGCATAAAGAGAATGCCCAAACCTGACTTCGTATGAGCAAGTTGTGATTTTTCTAAGTTTCAGCTTAGGAGTAGACAACTAAAAATTCGTATTTTAGATCTAGTGATTTTTAGCCGACACAACCTAAATCAAAATCGAAGGTCTCGTCAATAGTAGTACAACGGTAAAAAGACAGACGAAAACGGACTTCAGATGAAGAAGTTATGAATTTTTAACGGATTTCCAGTCTCGTTCTGTTAAAAATAATAATATTAAAATTAAATTCAAAATTAGCCGACAAAGTCTAAACGAAAGTTGTAGAGCGTAATTTTACCTACGCATGCATATAAAGAACGTAAAAAACGGAGCCCGTAAGCGAAAGTTATGGATTTTAGAAGTTTTGGCTCAAAAATCAAGAAAAACACGAAATCTGAGGAATTTCGCATGGACAGACTTCGGCCACGTCACCCGGATTCTCGCATGCATGCCACGTGCTCGTCGCTGATTCGACCGAAGGGAGGCCCAACCGAAGTAGGCCGCGTGTCGCCCCGTGTCCGATCTCGGTGAGTCATCAGACGCGTGTCCGAACCGGAGATTCGTCCGAAGCGCGGTCCAATAGGAGTCCGACACGTGCCCAGGTGACTCCTCGCATCCGAAGCCGCCTCACCTCGCATCCGACGCGTGTCGCACCAGGTGTCCAAGCCTCGCACGTGCACGCCACCTGCCCCTCGGATCTGCTGACACTTGTTCGCTTCTCAACCCTCGGATCCGAAGCCTCGCCCCTATAAATAGAAGGGTGCGAGACCTCCCGGGTATATTTTGGAAAAGTGTCATTTTACACCCCTAAACCCATATTTCATCCATTCCAACTTCCCCCAAAGCCCCGGTATTATACCAAACACCCAAAATACGTTCCGAAGTGCCCGAAGACCCGGAAAAATTTATCTTTTCGGTTTTGAAGTCCAACCCTCGCAGAGCCCGGTTTCTTAATAAAACTCTTGGTTTTATTAGAAACGATCGTTTTAGGAAACGAAGTGATGCCCGATTATCAATAAATCAAATGAGTGTGTAGTCACTTTCATCTTACACCTAGATATGAAGTATTTTCTATAAATTACGTGCTATGTGTAATTATATTAATTGTTTAATTGAGGTGACTGTTGAATAGATGTTTTATACAAGTTTTAAACTGTATATGTATTTTATCTACAAATATGTTGGGTAAAACATGGGTAGACGAAATAGTCGATGTGTGTTAAAATGAAGAGAGGTCTCTATGTTGTTGTTGTTATTGTAGTCGTCTAGCGGAGTATAGATGAAGACCACAGACCTTTCTAGACAGTCTAGTGGAACACTAGCAGGTTCGCAACTTGTAGGTGTTGGTGAACTATATGTTCATTGGCGTACTCCATCCCCCTCATGATTGCCTTTAGGACATGTATGGCTGAGGAGTCCCCTTAGCAGTAGTGTCCATCCCGATGATATTCCTTAGGCTAGGTCCCTTGTGATAGGTGTTTAGGGACGTAAAGTGAGGATAACGGGAATGGGTAATCAGGGTTATTGTTGATTGATGAATCTAATAGATTTATTATTATTGTGGGTTGAAAACCCTATATGCTCACCAGGTTCCCAATCCTGACCCACTCAGCTTTTTATCTTACAGGTAGTGGACCCCGAGCATAGTCGGATGATGATGAGGGATTTTTGGATTATAGGCCAGTAGTTGTAAATAACTGTTGTAAGGCTTATAATGTCTTCTTTATGCTTTTGATCTCTATCGGAACATGACATCCCGAGGTTTTGAGATATAATGAAAATATATATTTCTTAAAGAAAGGTTTTGATAAATTTTTATCATGTTTTGTTTTGGGAACAAATTCCGCAACATCTTTTAAAAGGATTACTCTGACTTTCTTTTGAAAAGCATAACTTAAATCGGTCTTTTCTGGCCGAGAAATTATGAGATGTCACAGTTGGTATCAGAGCATTAGTTTAAGCGAACTAGGAATTTGTAGGATTTCTATACTTAAACTTAGAATGCTAAGTGATGATTGTGAGATGAGTCTCTACCATATTTTAGACACGAGCACTAGTTTATTTTAGGAAAGATGCCTAAAATTCTTTTATGTTCTAAATGCTATATGTTTGTCATATATGCCATTATTTGTTCGGATCTATGGTCTGTTGCCGACCGGATCTGGAAACCTTATGTGTGTAGGATTCTAAGCGTACGATTACGATATTAGAACTAACATGTAAACGTTTCGGAGTAATAAGGAGAATTTAAGTATCTGTCGAGGATAAAGATCTAAATTCGCCTTATTCAGTATATAGATTATAATGGCAAGAACTCGAAGTGGGGCTGGAAATGCAAATAGAAACCAACAACCTCAACCCCAAGTGGTGGAACAGGTGCCTATAGTAGGAGTTGCACCAGAACCCATCACCATGGCTGGAGTACGAGCCATGATTCAGTCAATGATGGCTGGACAAATGGAGGAAATTAGGCAAATATTGCTGAACAACAGGAATAAACCTTCAATCCCTGTTGAACAACCTGAATTAAATGACGATCAATCTGAAGAAGGAAACAACAGTAGATCTGTTGGTCATAGTGAACCGCTTGTGGTTGGGAGAAATAACCACGAGGATATAGTGGAGAGAAATGGATGCAAGTATAAAGACTTTATGACTTGCAAGCCATCAACCTTCACTGGAAAAGAAGATCCCGTCGGAGTAATGGATTGGATCTCGGAAATGGATTTGGCTTTCATGACATGTGGTTGCCAAGGCAAGTTACAAACCACATTTGTAGTGCGTCAGTTCAGAGGTAGCGCTGCTCGTTGGTGGAACACTCTGGGGAAAACCCTAAGCCCTAATGAGCCATTGCAACTGACTTGGGCAGAGTTCTTGGTGCACTTCAAGCGCAAGTACTGCTCGGCCCAAAATGTGCTTGAGCTAGAAAACCAATTCCTGACGTTGAAGAAGGGAAGTATGATCGTTGATGAATACACAAATAGCTTCACAAACAAAATGGAGTTTGCTTTGCGTATTGTCCCAGATGAGCTGAAAAAAATTGACAGATACGCAAAGAGACTTCCATGGGAGTACGCGGTGCCAGTACGTCAGGCACTTACTTTGGAGGCAGCTATCTGGGTTGCCAAGTCTGTTGAAGATATGATTAAGGGGAGAGCTTCCATCAAGGTTGAAGTTGGCGAAAAGAGAAAGTTTAAATGAAATTCAGGTTCCAATAAAAAGAAAAATTTCTCGAAGACTGGTTCGAGGAAATTCGGAGGAGGAGCCGAAGCCAAGTGGTGTGACAAGTGTAAGAAAAGACATGCTGGGAAATGCTGCGAGGAAGTCACTTGTTACAAATGTGGAAAGTTTGGGCATTATACCAATGAATGCACCTTCAATAAGAACGTCTGTTTTGGGTGCAATGAAGAAGGGCATATTTTGAAGGATTTCCCGAAGAAGAAGGATGCAGCAAAGCCCAATCTTCCACCAAAGCCGAAGGCGAGAGCTTTTCAGATGACACTTGAAGCTGCGATGTCACATCCCAAAATTGAAGTACATCTATTTAACCCTTTTTCTTTACCAAACTGTCAAGTTTAGCCCCTACGTGAAAAGTGTTGCAAACGAGTACGCTGGGTGTACTGAAGAGTACGCTGCGCGTACTCATGCGCTTATTATGGACACGGACTCAATTAGCTACGCTGGGCGTACCCAAGGTTACGCCGGGCGTAACCGGCCCAGATGCAAACCCTAAATTGTGACTTGAGCCCTATATAAGGAATGATATGGCCTTATCCTCAGCCACCATTTCACAGAGAGAAACCCTAAGAGAGCATTTCCTTCGTCCTAAAGCTTGTGTGTGAGTGTTTTGAGCTTCAAAGTGCCATCTTAAGGTGGTGAAGGAGAAGGGGAGGCCATTGGAGAAGCTAGAAGTTGGTGGACAAGAGTAGATCTGAGTTCTTCAGAGGTTGGAGCTTCCTTCTGAGGTAAAAAGCTCAAAGCTTTCCTTGTCTTTTGTGATTTGTGCTTCTTGGACCAATTTTTAGGGTTTTTGGTCCCAAGATGGAGACTTTATGAGAAAATGGTCTCCATAAGACTAGATCTGCCATATTTCAGAGTAAAATGAGTTGTAGGTTCATAAAAATCCAATCTTGGACGTGAGTATTGAGCCATGCATGAGATCTAGACTTTATGAGGAAGAAGGAAAGGTGTTAAAGTGATTAGGAACCTTTACAGCCATGAAAAGGCTTAAAGGTCTCGACTTTATGGATTAAGTGGTCTTAGAGAAGTCAGATCTGGAGTTTGAGTTTATGTCTTAACCGTTTAAGACCAAAATCCAAGCAAGGCTGAGACTGAGACTTACGCTGGGCGTAAATCTCAGTACGCGCAGCGTAAGGGTCAGAGGCCCCGATTCTGGATTGCCGGAGTACGCCCCGCGTACAAGAGCTGGTACGCGCCGCGTACTGCCCCTGTTGACTTTCGTTGACTTTTAGGGTTTTGGTCAACATTTGGACTTTTGGGTCAAGGAGGGGTAAAATGGTCTTTTACCCTTCTGAGGGATTGTAGAAAGGGATTTAATCTAGCCTTTGAGAGCCATTATTTATTTGAGGATATTGTGTATGTGATTAGGCGGGGGCTAGATCAATATATTCGAGAGCGAGATTATCCGAGTTACCCGAGGTGAGTCTTCTCACTATACATTACCTAGAGTGGTATCTATGTGTAGACCGGAGGGTCTTGTGTGCTATGTGTATGTATGAGATTATGTGCATTGTGATATATGTATGCTATGTGTTGTATAGACCGGACCGGAGGGTCCAACGATATAGACCGGACCGAAGGGTCCAACGATACAGACCGGACCGAAGGGTCCAACGAGCTATGACCGGACCATAGGGTCCAACGAGCTACGGGACTGGAGGGTTCCGCTAAGACACATCGACTAGAGGGTCGTACTGTAGCCTCGAGTGGCGTATGTGTTGTATGTGGTATTTTGGGGAACTCACTAAGCATTTATGCTTACAGTTGTTATGTTATGTGTTTCAGGTACTAACGAGGATCGCGGGAAGGCGCCGACATGATCCGTACACACTGAGAGGATTTATGTATTTGGAGATCTTGGGATTGTTTATTGTGATAACATGTGATACATTGGATTACTATGATATTTTATGAATGAAAGTATGTTTTAAAAATGAAAAATTGTTTTGGAAATTCACGTCGTTACAATTTGGTATCAGAGCCTTGGTTTGAGGGATTCGGGAGTATCTTCGGATGAATCTGAACTCAAACTGAGGGATTGATAAAGTTTTCATAAAATAAACAATTTTTCTAAAAGAGTAAAAGATTTTGAGAAAGGAAGAAGGAAGAAGTGTGTACGATCAGCCAGCGCCCGAACGGTGATTTCCCAAAATACCCTTACGTTATGTGTTATGAGATATGTTATGATATGATATGCATGCTAGAGTAGGCTAGGTATTCATATTAGGACTAGAGTGGCC
Source organism: Lactuca virosa (assembly GCF_052849685.1). NCBI lineage: Eukaryota > Viridiplantae > Streptophyta > Magnoliopsida > Asterales > Asteraceae > Lactuca > Lactuca virosa. Next base: position 21,227,193 of record NC_136429.1, on the reverse strand, counting down.
TGATTTGTGATGCCTTAGCCTAGGAAGGATTTTGCTGTTATGTGATGCTTGAGAGCAAGTAGGTAGCAGTGAGGAGCTGATGAGAGGTCTACCGAAGGGTAGCCTATGCCAGTGAGATATAGGGTACTTGTGATTTGGGATCCAAGGAGGTGGACTTTGGGTGAATACTTATGCGGTGTGGACGGTAGTATAGGGCCCGTACTACTGAAGACACCGGAGCAGTGCGCACTCTAAGTAAGAATCCTTTGGGTACCAAGGAACAAGTAGGGTTGGGCGATCGAGTGCGAGCATACTCGATCGAGTCTCTGGTATCTTTGTGTTGTGTTTCAGAGGCATCATGGTTGGTACACCACACACGCAGGAGAGCAGCGGTGTTAGCGATGATGAGATTAGCTGTATGATTCATGACGAGATGACCGCGACGATCCGGAAGGCTAATCCGGAGGATTTTGAGTAGCAGATTGAGAAATGATGACATGGTTCGAGTACCATGATAAGTATCAGATTGAGAAATAATGACATGGTTCGAGTACCATGATAAGTAGCGGATTGAGAAGTGATGACATGGTTCGAGTAGCATGATGAGTAGCAGATTGAGAAGTGATGACATGGTTCGAGTACCATGATGAGTAGCGGATTGAGAGGTGATGTTATGGTTCGAGTGCCATGATGTGAGGTAGAATGAGAAGAGGGAACATGGTTCGAGTACCATGATTCATAGTAGATCAAGAGGTGGCCACGCGGTTTGAGTACCATGGCATGTGGCGGTTAGTATTCCTGGTTTTTATCGGTTATTCCATGGGGATGGTCTAGACTGAGATACGAGGTGAATGAGTATGGGGCCAGAAGGCCTTGATGAGCAAATTTTAGTGGAGCATCCCTTGAAAAGGGAAATCGAGTGAGTTCTGAGGGATTGTGGGTGATATGCCAGTGGAGTCGCAAGACTCAGGGATGAGCAGGGATGGTGCATCATGGGAGAATACGGTCTGGGCTGGGCGACCGGCCAATGGTGGAGATGTCACTTTCTGTGACCCGAGTGGTGCTATTTCCGCTTCCTGGGGGAGACGTAAGAGGTAATGAGATTTCGGTTTTGAGTTTGGGGGTGAGCCCTGTGGGGTAGCTTTGGTTACGATCTTTCACCAGAGTATTTGGGCAGTATGTCTGCCGAGAGGTAATGTTAGAGCATGAGCAGGTTGTCAGCGGGGACTGAGATGGCTGAGGACAAGGATACACCCTATTTGAGCATAGTAGGGCGTGTATTAGCTGCAGCGGCAGATGATCAAGAAGAGGATATTGGGGCGGTGGCTCTTATTGTCTATGATGAGTATCGAGTGTGGTAATGAGGACTCCACTCTTACTACAACCCACGTGATGGAACGTTGGTTGAAGAGTCGAGGATGAGGAATATGTTAGTTCATTATTTTCAGACTGAGAGTCAGGGTTACGACTGGACAGTTGAGATGTCCGGTAGTGGGATGGTATGAGATTCTGAATGACTAGAGGTAGTCATGATGAGAAGTTTCTGAGGATTTCATCGGAGATTCGGCGTATTTGGAATTGCTTGACCTCCATAGGGGAGATTATCGAGCATTGCGTATCACCTCCCAAGAGTAGGTGCGATATTATTGGTAAAAACAGTCTGTGGGTTAGATTGTTGGCGAACCAATTGGTGATGGTTCGAACCCGGAGTGGGGGAGGACCAGGTACTTTTGAAGAGAACAGAGATTTGTTCAAGAGCGGTTAGAAAACCGGATAGAGAGGCCTGCAGTGCGGATTCCTGAGACCATGGTTTTTGGTGGTGAAGGAGGGGTGCAGAGTGAGATAGTGCATGTGGTACGTGTTTGAGAAAGGATGAGTTTCTCCACGGCAAGTGGCCGTTGGTCGGAGACCTTGTGGTGGATAGGAATCCTTCAAGGTTAGAATAGTGAATTCGAGATGGTTGGCTTGTGAGGTTAGTTCGGCGGTTGAGAATTTATGGTTCAGAGTATGGGCTATTATATGCAGTATGGGAAGGGAAGAAGTTGATTGGGCAACCAACTTCAGGGTCGTTATGAGTATTCTTGCATGAGTTTTGAGCAATAGGGAAGGAAGTTTCGGATTGTCATCTTCGTGTTCTGAGTCGTGGGCAATTTCTCCGTGTTTTAATTTGGGAGATGGAGTATTCCGGGGGTTACAAGTGGCACGAGAGAAAGACCGGTTGCGAGATTCCGAGGAAGCAAAGCGGTATCCGAGTATGATGCCATGAGTATGATCAGTGGTAGAGTCAAGACACTACGAAGCGTTGTGATGGTATTCTGAGGTATCCGAGTTTAGTGGCCTAAATCTCGGATTATTTTGAGTTTTGAGTTTGAGATGATGAGTGATGTATCAAGTGTCTACGGTTCCGGTGGGGGCCTTCAGCTAATTGACATCAAAGGGATTTATTTGAGAATGCGAATTGCAGCAAGAAAAAGAGGTTTTGTCATGACGGTGGTCGTTCGAAGTAGTGATGCTTAGCCTGAATGGGTGTGTATGCACCTATCTAGGCTGGGCCGCAGAGCATGAGTTAATGATCGCAGTGTGGCGTCGATCTGAGAATGAGTTGTGAAGTGGTAAGAGCTAGTGGGGTGGGACTGCTAAGAGCTGCAGTTAAATGAGTTAGTGCAAAGGGGTGTGGTGATACTACGAGGAGCTGTAGTATCCACCGGATAGCGAGGACGGTGGCAATGTTGCGGGAAGCCGTGGTATTCGCCAAACGGAAAGAATGTTGTGGTACTATGGGGAGCCGTAGTACCCATCAGTCAGAGAGGAGGTTGTTGTGATGCTACGGGGAGCCGTAGTACTCACTAGTCAGAGGAGGTTGTTGTGATGCTACGGGGAGCCGTAGTAATCACTAGTCAGAGGAGGTTGTTGTGATGCTACGGGGAGCCGTAGTACTCACTAGTCAGAGATAGGGTGTTGTGATGCTACGGGGAGCCGTAGTACTCACTAGTCAGAGAGGAGGTTGTTGTGATGCTACGGGGAGCCGTAGTACTCACTAGTCAGAGAGGGGGTGTTGTGATGCTACGGGGAGCCGTAGTACTCACTAGTCAGAGAGAGGGTGTTGTGATGCTACGGGGAGCCGTAGTACTCACTACTCAGCAGGAGGTTGTTGTGATGCTATGGGGAGCCGTAGTACGCACTAGTTAGCGAGAGGTTGTTATGATAAAGTACTCTTTGATCAGAGCATGGTGCAGAAGAGTTTTAGGCATGGGATGGCCCTAATTTATGAGTTTTTAGGCACCTGGTGGTTGGACCAGGGGCGAGACCGGGGTCTCCTCAATGATAGGGAGTCATTATGGTCTAAGTGAGGTGTGGTCATCGCAATCCGAAAGAATGGGATAAGTGAGGTACGTATGGGTTACGAGAAATGAGTTCTGAGTTGGGTGCTTCGTTGGGACGAGTGGTTCCAACTCTTGGTCGGACCAAACTCTCGAGTTGAGTTTGGCTCTGGTGATGCTTGGGATAGGCGAGATGAGATTCTGGATTTTGAGGCGGGTTCTATGTTGAGGAGTATTGTTTGTTATATGATGTCTTAGACCTGTGTCGGTCAGTACTCGGGTACGGGCGGTACCGCAAGTTGCATGGAACGATGAGTATCAGATGATAGAGGTCGGGGTTGAGTCGATCCCCAGTTGGGAAGGTAGCATTCGCTTGGGGTGAAGCAAACTTCGTGACTTGTGTGTCACTGGGCCGAGATAGTTGTTGTAGGAAAGGAGTCAGTGAGACATTTCGGGACATGTTATGGGTGACCTTTGGAGGTTCATCGGTGGACTCAGGAATTGATCTGGTGCTCAGAATTGGAAAGGGATACGAGGGATGCAGCTGAGGCTTATGATTTTAGACGTCTGAGGACTTCTGAGCGAGCATGATTCTCTTGTGTCAGAGAACATGATGTTGAGGGTTTATTGTTCGGATGTATCCTGATAGCAGTTTAGTGGATGAACCCCGGTGGGGTGTGAACCCTCCCGTTTCTTGGGGTGTGATCAGATCATTTGGCATATTTGGTATGCGTGAACGGTAGCCGATTGTTGGAATTAGTCTTGTGGGGATTGAAGGATCAGTGAGTTATCAGGGTTTGATAGTCGAGGAGCGAATATTATGGAGATCGCTCGAGTAGGCGATCTGACGGCTGTCAGGCCACTAGAGTTTCCCGATTTTGGGAAGGTCAGTAAGGGGTAATTTAGCGGCAGAGGGGCCGATTTTGTTCCAAATTTGGAGTTCCTAGTCGGATCCAGGTATTCATGGAGAAAGATATCATTTTGATGTGAGAACCTTTCAGTGGTACTTTTCGAGTGGTTGGTTTCTATCTAAGTGGTTGAGGAGCGATTTCGAGGGCGAAATCTATTTCAAGTGGGGGAGAATTGTAACATCCCGAAATTGAAGTACATCTATTTAACCCTTTTCTTTACTAAACTGTCAAGTTTAGCCCCTACGTGAAAAGTCTTGCAAACGAGTATGCTGGGCATACTGAAGAGTACCTTGCGCGTACTCATGCGCTTATTATGGACGCGGACTCAATTAGGTACGCTGGGCGTACCCAAGGTTACTTGAGCCCTATATAAGGAATGATATGGCCTTATCCTCAGCCACCATTTCACAGAGAGAAACCCTAAGAGAGCATTTCCTTCGTCCTAAAGCTTGTGTGTGAGTGTTTTGAGCTTCAAAGTGCCATCTTAAGGTGGTGAAGGAGAAGGGGAGGCCATTGGAGAAGCTAGAAGTTGGTGGACAAGAGTAGATCTGAGTTCTTCAGAGGTTGGAGCTTCCTTCTGAGGTAAAAAGCTCAAAGCTTTCCTTGTCTTTTGTGATTTGTGCTTCTTGGACCAATTTTTAGGGTTTTTGGTCCCAAGATGGAGACTTTATGAGAAAATGGTCTCCATAAGACTAGATCTGCCATATTTCAGAGTAAAATGAGTTGTAGGTTCATAAAAATCCAATCTTGGACGTGAGTATTGAGCCATGCATGAGATCTAGACTTTGTGAGGAAGAAGGAAAGGTGTTAAAGTGATTAGGAACCTTTACAGCCATGAAAAGGCTTAAAGGTCTCGACTTTATGGATTAAGTGGTCTTAGAGAAGTCAGATCTGGAGTTTGAGTTTATGTCTTAACCGTTTAAGACCAAAATCCAAGCAAGGCTGAGACTGAGACTTACGTTGGGCGTAAATCTCAGTACGCGCAGCGTAAGGGTCAGAGGCCCCGATTCTGGATTGCCGGAGTACGCCCCGCGTACAAGAGCTGGTACGCGCCGCGTACTGCCCCTGTTAACTTTCGTTGACTTTTAGGGTTTTGGTCAACATTTGGACTTTTGGGTCAAGGAGGGGTAAAATGGTCTTTTACCCTTCTGAGGTATTGTAGAAAGGGATTTAATCTAGCCTTTGAGAGCCATTATTTATTTGAGGATATTGTGTATGTGATTAGGCGGGGGCTAGATCAATATATTCGAGAGCGAGATTATCCGAGTTACCCGAGGTGAGTCTTCTCACTATACATTACCTAGAGTGGTATCTATGTGTAGACCGGAGGGTCTTGTGTGCTATGTGTATGTATGAGATTATGTGCATTGTGATATATGTATGCTATGTGTTGTATAGACCGGACCGGAGGGTCCAACGATATAGACCGGACCGAAGGGTCCAACGATACAGACCGGACCGAAGGGTCCAACGAGCTATGACCGGACCAGAGGGTCCAATGAGCTACGGGACTGGAGGGTTCCGCTGAGACACATCGACCGGAGGGTCGTACTGTAGCCTCGAGTGGCGTATGTGTTGTATGTGGTATTTTGGGGAACTCACTAAGCATTTATGCTTACAGTTGTTATGTTATGTGTTTCAGGTACTAACGAGGATCGCGGGAAGGCGCCGGCATGATCCGTACACACTGAGAGGATTTATGTATTTGGAGATCTTGGGATTTGTTTATTGTGATAACATGTGATACATTGGATTACTATGATATTTTATGAATGAAAGTATGTTTTAAAAATGAAAAATTGTTTTGGAAATTCACGTCGTTACATACAAAAGAAGAAGCGGATGTCGCTTCAGGTACCTTTCTCGTAAACGAATTGCCTGCCCAAATTTTGTTTGATTCTGGAGCCAATTACTCCTTTATTTCGCATGAATTTGGTAGAAAACTAGCTTTGCCTGTAGATAGACTAGTTAATGCTTTAATAGTCGAGGTTTCTAGTGGCAAGTTTATACCTGTTAGCCATCGTATGAAAAACATCCTCATTGACTTGAATGGGAATAAGTTCCATGAGGAATTATTACGTATCGATTTAAATGGTTTCGACATAGTTCTAGGAATAGATTGGCTTAGCGCCAATGATGTCGAAATATTGTGTAGAAAGAAGATAGTAAAAGTAAAACCTCCAGGGAAAGAGTCGTTTATGGTGTATGGAGACAAACGCAGAGTAAACTCTGGAATCATTTCCCTAATGAAAGCCATAAAGTGTTTGGCCAAGGGATGTACAGCATATCTAGCATTCGTGATCGATGCTAAGAAGGAAAAGAAGGAGGTGCAGAATATTCCGGTGGTGTGTGACTATCCGGAAGTCTTTCCCGAAGATCTTCCCGGATTGCCCCCTGATCGACAAGTAGAATTCTGTATCGACTTGTTACCAGGAACGACGCCAATAGCAAAAGCACCGTATCAATTAGCACCAACAGAGATGAAAGAACTTATGACACAACTTCAGGAGTTATTGGACAAAGGTTTTATTCGACCTAGTTCATCACCCTGAGGAGCCCCGGTGTTATTTGTAAAGAAAAAGGACGGGAGCATGAGAATGTGCATCGATTACAGAGAGCTGAATAAAGCAACAATAAAGAACAAGTAGCCGTTGCCGAGGATTGATGACCTGTTCGATTAGTTGCATGGTTCGAGCTATTTCTCGAAGATCGATCTTAGGTCAGGATATCATCAGCTAAAGGTAAGAGAGCATGATATTGAAAAGACTGCGTTTAGAACAAGATATGGACACTATGAGTTCTTGGTTATGTCGTTCGTACTAACCAATGCTCCAGCGGCTTTCATGGATTTGATGAACAGGGTTTGTAAACCATTCCTTGATAAATCTGTGATAGTGTTCATAGATGATATTTTGATTTATTCAAAAAGCAAGCAGGAGCATGACAAACATATACGTGAAGTGCTAGAAGTTCTGAAAAAGGAGAAGCTGTATGCAAATTTCTCCAAATGTGAAGTTTGGATTCAAGAAGTCCAATTTTTGGGTCATGTGGTTAACCAAGAAGGGATAATGGTTGACCCAGCGAATATTGAAGCTGTGATGAAGTGGGAACAACCGAAGAGTCCTACGGAGATCCGAAGCTTTTTAGGATTAGCTGGATATTACCGAAGGTTTATCCAAGGCTTTTCTTCAATCGCTACTCCATTAATAGCTTTGACCCACAAAGGAGCTACTTATACTTGGAATGATAAGCATAAGGAAGCTTTTGAGAAGTTAAAGAAAAAATTGTGTGAAGCACCGATTCTTTCGTTACCTGAAGGAGTTGATGACTTCGCAGTTTATAGTAATGCCTCTGGAGTTGGGTTAGGTTGTGTTCTGACCCAAAGGGATAAAGTGATAGCGTATGCATCGAGGCAATTGAAAGATCATGAAAAGAACTACACCAATCATGATCTGGAGTTGGCAGCGATAGTATTCGCCTTAAAGATATGGAGGCACTATCTTTATGGCACTAAATGCAAACTTTTCACTGATCATAAGAGTCTTCAATATCTCTTTAATCAGAAGGAATTGAACATGAGGCAACGACGCTGGCTAGAGTTACTCAAGGACTACGACTATGAGATACTTTACCACCCTGGTAAAGCAAATGTTGTTGTTGATGCTCTCAGTCGGAAGGTAAACCTTGAAAAGAAAAGGCCAAGAGCGTTGAGAATTGAAGTTGTCTCTACAAATGTGGAAAGTATAAAGAAAGCTCAAGAGGAAGCTTTAGAGAAAAATAACCGAAAGGAAGAACGTTTGGGCAAAACGTTAGTGTTTGATACAAACGGTCAAGGACTGAAGGTATTCCAAGATAGGATTTGGGTACCTAAGATAGGAGGAATAAGAGATCTTCTGATGGAAGAAGCTCACAAAACCATGTATTCGATTCATCCCGGCAGCAAAAAAATGTATAGGGATCTAAAACCCTATTACTGGTGGCCGACGATCAAGCTCGATGTTGCTAAGTATGTGGCCAAGTGTGTAACATGTGCTAGGGTTAAGGCACAACATCAGAAACTGTATGGGAGTTTAGAACCTTTGCCTATACCCATGGGTAAATGGGAAGACATCACCATGGATTTTGTGACTAAACTGCCAGAACAAGGAACGGTCACAACATGATTTGGGTGGTCGTTGATCGCTTCACTAAGAGTGCACATTTCATAGCAGCCAACGAGAAATCGTCTATGGATAAACTTGCGAATTCTTACGTGAAGGAAATTGTGAGGCTTCACGGTGTTCCGTTAACGATTGTATCAGATCGTGACAGCCGTTTTACCTCAAGATTTTGGAGGAGTCTACAAGAGGAATTCGGTACCAAGTTGTGTTTGAGTATAGCTTACCATCCGCAAACCGATGGTCAGAGCGAACGAACAACTCAAACGTTGGAGGATATGCTGAGAGCATGTACCCTGGAATTCCAAGGTAACTGGGATGAACACTTACCTCTAGTAGAATTTTCCTATAATAATAGTTTCCACTCGAGCATCAAGATGGCACCTTATCACGCTTTGTATGGAGAAAGGTGTCGAACGCCGTCATGTTGGCTGGAAGCTGGGGAAAAGCAGTTTATGGGACCTGAAATAGTCCATCAGACTGCTGAAAACTTGAAAGTGATTAGAGAAAGGATGTTAGCAGCTCAAGATCGACAAAAGAGCTATGCTGACAAGAAAAGACAACTGATATCATTCGAAGTTGGAGATTCGGTTTTACTTAAAGTCTCGTCGTGGAAGGGACTTATAAGATTTGGTAAAAGGGGAAAATTTAGTCCAAGGTTTATTGCACCGTTTAAAGTTCTTCAGAGGATCGGGAATCAAGCTTACAAGCTAGAATTACCAGAAGAACTAGAGGGTATTCATAACACCTTTCATGTGAGTTATTTGAGAAAGTTCACGAGAGATGTGCCCGACATAATTCCAATTTCTGAATTAAGGTTGGATGAAAACCAGAGGTTAATTGAAGAACCAGAGGCAATCGTTGACCGTAAGACTAAGAAGTTGCGACGCAAGATGGTCGATTTAGTGCTTGTGCGTTGGAAACATACGAATGGGCCAAATCTCACCTGGGAAACGGAGAGTGACATGATGAGTCGCTACCCGCATTTGTTTGCTGATGTGTGATTCCGGGGACGAAATCATCCTAAGTGGGAGAGAATTGTAATGCCCGTGTTTCTAGGCTAGGCATTAATATTGACGTAATAGTCTAGGTTAACCTTTGTAACTTATTTTGAAGAAATGAAAAGGAATTATGTGAATATTATGTGAATTATGTGTTTTATGCTTAATTATTAGGATTTAATTAATTAAGAATAAAAATGAGCGTCGAAAATAAATATTAGATAAAGCCGATATCTATTAAAAAAGTTGTAGTGGTCATGACAAGGATTCCGGATATATAAAGAATACCGAAATCCGAGTTATAACGAAGAAGTTATGACCTGTCGAAGTTTCGCGACAAAACCGGCACGGTGCCGAATGACGTAAAAAGTGAGTTTTTGATAAACTACTTTTTAGCCTTAGTGATCTAAATGAAAGTCGTAGTGTTCGTTAAACCGAGAGTATGCATAAAAAGAACGCTCAAATCTGACTTCGTATGAGGAAGTTATGATTTTTCTAAGTTTCAGCTTAGCAGTAGACAGCTAAAAATTCGAATTTTAGATCGAGTGATTTTTAGCCGACACAACCTAAACGAGAATCGAAAGTCTCGTCAATAGTAGTACAACGGTAAAAAGACAGACGAAAACGGATGTCGGATGAAGAAGTTATGAATTTTTAACAAATTTCCTGTCCCGGTCTGTTAAAAATAATAATATTAAAATTAATGTCAAAATTAGCCGACGAAGTCTAAACAAAAGTTGTAGAGCGTAATTTTACCTACGCATGTATATAAAGAACGTCAAAAACGGAGCTCGTATGCGAAAGTTATAGATTTTAGAAGTTTTGGCTCAAAAATCAAGAAAAACACGAAATCCGAGGAATTTCGCATGGACAGACTTCGGCCACGTCACCCGGATTCTCGCATGCATGCCACGTGCTCGTTGCTGATTCGACTGAATGGAGGCCCTACCGAAGTAGGCCGCGTGTCGCCCCGTGTCCGATCTCGGTGAGTCATCAGACGCGTGTCCGAACCGGAGAGCCGTCCGAAGCGCAGTCCAATAGGAGTCTGACGCGTGCCCAGGTGACTCCTCGCATCCGAAGCCGCCTCACCTCGCATCTGATGCGTGTCACACCAGGTTTCCGAGCCTCGCACGTGCGCGCCACCTGCCCCTCGGATCTGCTGACACCTGTTCGCTTCTCAGCCTCGGATCCGAAGCCTCGCCCCTATAAATAGAAGGGTGCGAGACCTCCCGGGTATATTTTGGAAAAGTGTCATTTTACACCCCTAAACCCATATTTCTTCCATTCCAACTTCCCCCAAAGCCCCGGTATTATACCAAACACCCAAAATACGTTCCGAAGTGCCCGAAGACCCGAAAAAATTTATCTTTTCAGTTTTGAAGCCCAACCCTCGCAGAGCCCGGTTTCTTAATAAAACTCCCGGTTTTATTAGAAACGATCGTTTTAGGAAACGAAGTGCTGCCCGATTATCATTAAATCAAGTGAGTGTGTAGTCACTTTCATCTTACACCTAGATATGAAGTAGTTTCTATAAAATATGTGCTATGTGTAATTATATTAATTGTTTAATTGGGGTGACTGTTGAATAGATGTTTTATACAATTTTTAAACTGTATATGTATTTTATCTACAAATATGTTGGGTAAAACATGGGTAGATGAAATAGTCGATGTGTGTTAAAATGAAGAGAGGCCTCTATGTTGTTGTTGTTATTGTAGTCGTCTAGCGGAGTATAGATGAAGACCACGGACCTTTCTAGACAGTCTAGTGGAACACTAGCAGGTTCGCAACTTGTAGGTGTTGGTGAACTATATGTTCATTGGCGTACTCCATCCCCCTCATGGTTGCCTTTAGGACATGTATGGCTGAGGAGTCCCCTTAGCAGTAGTGTCCATCCCGATGATATTCCTTAGGCTAGGTTGTAAGGTCCAAATAAGAATCTTTACCGGTAGTTGCACAACAATCAATCACAAAATAAGAGTAAGATGAAAGAAATCAAGCTTGCACACGATTATATTGAGAAAATCGTCTGGTACAACTCGATAGGACTTCTTTGGCATCAACAACCACTAAAAGACTAACACCTCCGCTATATATACAAGACACGATCAAGACACAACCGTAAACTGGGTTTGCGACCGTAAACTGAGTTTACAGTCGTAAACGTGTTTACGGCCGTAAACACAGTTTACGGTCGTAAACGTGTTTACGACCGTAAACCCAGTTTACGGTCGTAAACACACAGAAAGTTCAACAGATACCAAACAACCCGTATACACTATAACAGACTCATTCTTAACACAAAAACAGTGAAATCCTAGACCAAACCATTTCCAGGGTCCTTCAATCTCCCCCTTGGTTTGGATCTAGCTTAGACTCAATCCTTGTCGACCACCAGAACATCCGACTTTCCCATTGCACCATTCCACATTTTCTTCTCAATGATCTCAGCCACCATCGCCGTGTATTCTTTCGCTGCGGGCTCGAATATTGGTTCAGTCACCATAATCTGCTGAGTAGCAAGATGATGAATGTCCCATTGGTGAAATTGAAGCAAGTCCCTTTTCTCGTAAAGACGGATGCAATCATCTTTAAGCTTGATGACAGCGGCATCTGTTAATTCATCATATACCCAATACAGCATGGATGCAAGAGAACCATCAGAGTAGTTTTGAAGAACAGGGACTTGTTTCACTTGAGCAGTGGCTGGCCACATCACTTGTTTAAGAGGCTGATCAGTTTTGGGATCAAGCACATTGGGGTGAACCTTGACGATTGACTGAGCGGTCTTCATCGAAGGAAATCCTTTAGCAACTTGATCTTCCAAAAATGATTTAAACTGGTTCGCCCTGGGATTATTTGAAGGATTGGAGAAAGGAGCCTTAGACAGCTCAATAAGATCAACCTTGGTAAAAGAGTCAAAGTCGTGAGCATCTTTGTATAATTCATTTTTGCCGCTCTTTCTCCTTACCATGAACATGTTCATTGTGTCATGGAATCCCCATGAGATGATTCCAGACCTGTCACCATAAATGTCTCTGAAGCGATTTTCGCCCAGATCCGTAACAGTAACCTGTTGTTTATCCCAAGGCGCCTTATGATTTGTGCTTCGTTTGAATAGAAGTTGACCCTTTGCAGATTCCTGGGTCGACTTCTTGCGTTTTAAGGCCTTTCCACGTGGAGCTTGCTCTGGTTCCTTTTCAAAGCGGTCTACGACGGTGGTGGTTCTGATAGTTGAAGGGGCAATGGGAGCATCTTGATTAGGAAGATAAATCTGTGGCTCTTCAACAGATGACTTGAATTCGCCCCCAAACTTATCTTCCAGCTTTTTCTTCAAATCATAGTAACTGGCTGTTAGAAGACCAAAATGAGTCTGGAGATCTGTAATTTGTTTGGTCTTAGCAGCATTTTCTTCATTAAGTTCTGCCATTTGAATACTGAGCTGTGTGTTTTCAGCTTGAAGGCTTGTGACTTTAATGTCAAACTGAATATTCCTCTGATCCAACTCTACATTTTTCTGATTCAGAGTATCGATCTGCTTCTGAAGACCAACTAGTGTAAGACCTTCTTCTCCTGTGTTATCACCCCCTATATGAATTCCTTTGCCACGCAAGGGTGATGTTGAAAATGGTTCTCTGGCCAGGAGCGTTGCTAACTTGACAGAGGTAGCGTTGAGCTCTGGCCTCGGAGGAGAGAGGTCCGTTTGGAAGGACGAGCCACCGGCTTCATAAAAAGTACTGGGACCTTCACTGTTTGGCACGGTTGAGACTATGACTGGGGTTGTTGTTGGTGAAGCTGAAGCACTTTGAGTTACCAATCTAGGGTCACGTCTTCGTCTTTTGCTAGAGGGGAGTGTAGATTGGGTGACTGGAGGATCACTTTCTATCGGCGCAGATGTGGGTAAGACAACATCAAGGGGAGGAATCCCTGACGTCACTACCATAGGAATTGCTATTTCCGCCGATGTTTTGGTTGGATGAGGTGTAGCTTCAAGAACATCTTCTTCTTCCCTTGTCTCAGTTGCTGGTTTAACAACTTCATCGACAATGTCGAGTAGCTCATTGAGGTTTTCCTCTGTCAAGAAATCCTCGTTACTCCCAAAATTAATAGGAGTTTCATCATTGTCAAAACCTGTGAGATCCAGGTCTTCATACAAGTCAGTTTCTGACCCCGACCCCCTGTGAGATTCATCTTGAACCCGAACAGATGTCATTTCATGTTCCGAAGCAACATCAGCATTAACAGCTGGATCTTCTTCTTCTTCATGATCTGAGACAGTGATGACATTTTCTGAAATAACCCTCTCGGAGGAAGTTGGCTCAGATGATATTTTCTCTGACGTTCCATGCGACTCAGAGGACTCGTCAATCTCAGCAAATTTACCAAATTTCACCAGAGGATATTTTCCTTCAAAAATGACCTTTCCCTTTCTATTATGCTTGATGAGACCAACTGTGTGAGGGCCCAAAGATTTAATATCCAACTTGTCACCATCCTTCACCATTTCTGGAAATTGATCGTCAACGAATACTTGGATAAACCTTGGATAAAGTAGGAATGCGTCTCTGGTTCCCCGGATAATGGCGTTAATGTTCACCAAGAACTCATCAAGGATGAACTTTGAGAAATTAAACTTTATGCCAGCAGCCAAGGAGACAATTGCCCCGGTGTTCCTGAGGGAGATCTCATCGGCTCCTGATCTCCTTCCTGAAATGCAGCTCACGAACACGTGTGCCAAGAATCGCCAGTAAGGAGGCAGGAGCTTCTTCACTGTGGGAGGGTAGACACCCTCGTATCCCATTCTCTCAAGAACTCCTTGCACATCATCTATTCCAATCTCAGTGGGGAAAGAGGATTCATCGTTGATCAGCAAGGTATCTCTTATGTATTGCTCTGTGATCATGATCTTGCAACCCTTGACAACAGCATCAATTGTTATCTCTCCGTTGACTTTCTCCATTTTTGCTGTCTCCCAAAATTCCCGGATGATGTTCTGATGAATGACAGGGTTTACTGTGATGGTATAGGATAGGCAGCACTCCCTTATCCTGTATATCATTGACTTGAACTCCGCATGGGCAACTGGAGGATCATCCAATACAATCGCCAAATTGTGCATATCCGCGAACTTAAGATTTGCCATTTTTTTTCTGCACTAAACAAGCCAAGTAAGAAAACATAGAATATAATAATTCAAAACATTAAGTTTTCTTAATTTGACATTTTAATTTGGCTTTTAAAATTTAGTTTGACTACAAAATTTTTGAGTTTACCGTCAAAGTAGTCAAACTTTTGGAGTTTACGGTCAAAGAAAGTCAACCAAGGGTTTACGGTCAAAGTTGGTCAACTGACCGTAAACTGAGTTTACGGTCGTAAGACCAAAACCTGAGTTTACGGTCGTAAGACCAAAACTTGGGTTTACGGTCGCAAGACCAAAACCTGAGTTTACGGTCGTAAGACCACTTTGGGTTTACGGTTCTTGAATGATCTGAAACCGTAGACCCCAATGAACAGTAACGCCGACGAAACTTCAAACTTCGATTACTCCTTCGTTTATGGTCGGAATGGCGAATAGAAAACAGATCCTTGGTCGGATTCATCATACCTTCGATGTGAACAGGGTCGATTTCTCAAAACTTCACAGAAAAATTTCGATGAGAGATAGTGTAGAGAGAGAGAGAGAGATTGCGGCTGTAAAGGGGAGAAGAGGGAGTGGAAAGGGTTTACGGTAGTAAGCCCTTCCCTTTTATACTCCTTAAACTTTTACCAGTCTCCCACACAGTTAAAAAAAAAAAAAAAAAAAAAAAATACAGTCTTTTATCCCGATAAAATTTTTAAGAATAAAACATTTGAGGATTTTAAAATTAAAATAAAAGTAAAAACAAAAATAAAATTAAAATCAAACTAAAATAAAATAAACTAATTTCTAAAATTTAAAAACTAAAAAATAAATTTTTGACAATTATAAAATTAAAATAAAAATAAAATAAAAAAATAAAAATAAAATTAAAGGGAAAATTAAATTTTGAAAAGACAAAATTTACTTCAACACTACTAACAAAATCTTGTGACACTGGGATCAAAGTTGTTAGACAGCCTTAATCTGCTTGTCGGTACCTTTCATCTTCACATCTTTATCTGGTTGATCGCCGGTATTGTTGTCCACTTAAACACGAAAAATTATGACAGATTTAGGACATACTATTTGTTATAAGACAAGGTGACCCTAAGTTCCAAGATACTATATCTGATCCTAAGTTCCTAGATATTACATCTTAAGGACCATTCAGCTGACGACGACCAGGGATATTGCTGTCCACCTAAATTGAGCAGCGAGATCTATAGACAATCTTTGAGTGTTCAATTTTAATTGTACTGGAACATGTTTCCCATTTCCTGATATGCCCCAGTAATCAAGAACTTCCAGAGTACTCCTTACATCGGGTGAGCAGACAATCATTAAGAGAGAAGATAGATTCAGATTATTGTTAATTATAATTTTAGAGAGATTGAGAAGTAGAAGGTTGCATATGCTGTGTACCAGGTCGGATTGTGAGTCACGCAAAGGAGACAGCATATGGCTAACAGATAGGAGGAATTTCATAGATATAATTTGCAGAGAAATAGATTTGCATATGTTGCAGTCCAGGTCGGATCTCTTCCAATCACGTAAAGGAGGCAACATATGACTGACAGATAAGAAGAGAAAGAAAACAATTTTCTACAGATCGGAATTTACCAGTCGCCCCATCAATACCAGATTTAAGGACAGAGTCCGCACATCGAGGAAAAGTTAATCCACAGTTCCAAGTACGATTTCATTTAATGTGACGAGTAGATTCCCATATATATCTCCCTGCTCAATCTATCCGAGCGTCGTATTGTCAGGCTAGACGGATCTAACTAGGTCAAGATTTGTCAAGACTAAGAATTTCTTAAGTTCAACTTTGCCTAGTCAAGTCCATTTAAAATCTTTCGTGCCTACCGACGCATCAGCCCAGAGTAAAGACCCTTTAATTTTGGGTACGTTACGCAGACTCAGATTGCCTGTTATCACTTGATAATATCACTTCCCAGTACATATATCAACAAGCAGAACTATAAGAGACAATTTTTTAATTTTCTGATTTTCTAATGTTTTTGGATTTTTAATGTTTTTCTGAAAAAAATAAAACAGAAACAAAATATTTTTTGGATTTTTAAATTTTTAAATGTTTTTAGACTTTTGTTGGTTTATTTCTCCCCCTAAATTTGTGCATGGAAGAGAATGAAATGACTGAAATGCTCAAATTTAAACTAAGAAAACCTAAAAATCAATCCTCAAAACGAATCATTTTTAAAAATCCCACAAGCACATCGAATCGAGCTTTGTGAAAAGGCTTTGTGAACAAGTCCGCAACATTATTATCAGTGTGAACATGTTCTAGCCTAATAAGCGAACGCTCATAGCAATCTCTAATAAAATGAATTTTGATGTCAATGTGCTTGGTTTTGGAATGTTGGACATGATTTTTAGCGATTTGAATAGGAGCCTCATTATCACAAAAAATGGGGGTTTCTAGATAATTCAAACCGTAGTCCAACAGCTGATGTTGGATCCATATGACTTGAGAACAACAAGCAGACGCAGCTACATATTCCGCTTCTGCTGTTGAGGTTGAGACCGTATGTTGCTTTTTGCACTGCCATGAGACCAGTCTATCTCCAAGAAACTGGAATCCTCCTGAAGTCGATTTTCTATCTAGCTCACACCCGCCATAGTTGCTGTCTGCAAAAGCATAAAGGTCAAATTCTGGATTTTTCGGATACCAAAGTCCCAGTTTTGGGCAACCTTTGAGATACCGAAAAATCCGTTTAACAGCAATTAGATGAGAGAGTTTAGGATTGGCCTGGTAGCGTGCACATTGACAGACCGCAAACATTATATCTGGGCGACTGGCAGTCAGATACATAAGCGATCCGATCATTGATCGATAATACGTCTGATCTACGGATTCGCCTTCAAGATCAGGAGTCAGTAAAGGTCTCTCCGCCATGGGTGTAAGAGCAGTTTTCGCGTCTTGAAACCCGAACTTCTCCAGCATATCATCCACATACTTCGCTTGGTGAATTAGGATTCCGGTAGAAGATTGTTTGACCTGAAGACCCAGAAACATGGTCATTTCCCCAAGAGAACTCATCTCAAACCTTTTCTTCATCACACCTTCAAATTCCTTGCAAAGCTGGGGACAGGTTGACCCGAAGATAATGTCGTCAACATAGATTTGAACTAGTATCTGAGCATTACCCACATGCTTGATAAACAAGGTTTGATCAATGGTGCCGCGAGAATATCCATGCTCAAGCAAATGCTTTGTTAGAGTCGCATACCAAGCTCGAGGAGCTTGATGTAACCCATACAATGCTTTGTCCAACTTGTAGACACGATTAGGGAACTTTGAGTCAACAAACCCAGGGGGTTGATCAACATAAATTTCTTCCTTCACCTTGCCATACAAGAAGGCAGTCTTGACATCCATTTGGTAGACCGTGAAATTCATGTAGGAAGCATATGCAAGAAAGATGCGAATAGCCTCCAACCGAGCTACGGGAGCAAATACCTCAGTGTAGTCAAGACCCTCAATTTGTCGAAACCCGCGAACCACCAGCCTTGCTTTATTTCGCACGATTACACCCGAATCATCTTGCTTATTTCGATAGACCCAACGCGTGTCAAGAGCCCTTTTGCCCTTCAGTAAGTCAACCAACTTCCAAACCCCGAGCTTTTCAAACTGATTCAGCTCTTCATGCATTGCATCCACCCAGCTGGGATCATTCAAAGCCATGTCAACATTCTTCGGCTCTATTTGAGATATAAAACAAGAGTAGAGACATGCATTAACATCTCCACTTTGACTTCTGGTTTTAACTCCATCTCCCAGCTGGCCAATGATGTTATCGATCGGATGATCGCGTTGAATACGTGAGGGAATGTCTTGGCTGATATCATTGATAGAAACAGGAAGAGTGTGAATATTGAAACTTCCATCATTTACTGATTGATTCACATTAGATGAATCTGCTACAAACTCATTTGCGATTTCTTCGGGAAAGAGGAGTTCCATAAACGTTGGATTGACAGCGGAAGCATCTCTGGACATGAACTCTCTTTCAACAGGTGTAAGAGGTGTAGCATCAGTATTAGGAGTTCCATCTTGAACTTTAGACTCTGGACTATTAGGTTGATCAGATGGCTCCCCCTCCGGTGGAACAGAGGACTCCTCCCCAGATGGAGCAAAGGACTCCCCCTCAACCGTTGGAGGTCTGTAGACAACATCTTCGTCTTCGTCTTCATACACGATCTTCGAACCAGAAGAGGATTCACTTGAGCTATTTGAAGACACATTTAAAGATTTGAAAAGAGATGTGTAATCAAATAACCAATCAGGACCCACTCGAGCGTCTGTTTCATTCTCCTCCAGCCAGCGTACATCATAGGATTCGACTATCTGCTTAGTCTTCTTGTTGTACACCCTATACGCGGTGCGCGCAGCATACCCTACAAAGTAACAATCATCGGCTTTGGCGTGGAATTTAGGGTTGGATTCCAAATGAAGAAGGGTGCAAGGACAGCCAAATACACGGAAATGGCTGAAAGAGGGCTTGTGTCCATAGAGAATTTCATACGGTGTCTTCATCTGTGCTTTGTTGATTAGAACACGATTTTGCACGTAGCAAGCAGTATTAATCGCCTCGGCCCAGAAGAAAACGGGTAGCTTGGAATCACAAAGCATCGTCCTTGCGGCGTCTTTCAATGTTCTATTTCTCCTTTCAGCAACACCGTTCTGTTGAGGTGTGTGAGCTGAACTATATTGACACACTATCCCTTTTTCGGCGCAAAAATGGTCAAGAACCTAATTTTTGAACTCAATTCCATTGTCGGTACGAAGCGCTTTCACTTGATTGTTGGTCTGTTTCTCAATCATCACTACGAACTTCTTTATCAGGTCAGCAACCTCCGCTTTGTTGGATAAGAAGAAAACCCACGTAAACCGAGAGAAATCATCGATCACAACCAGGCAGTATGAGCTTCTGTTGATGCTCAGAACGTTGACCGGACCAAATAAGTCCATGTGTAATAATTGGAGCACTTGACTTATTGAGTTGACATGTTTGGGCAAGTGTGGTTTCCGATGGTGTTTGCCTTGAGCACAGGAAACGCACTTTTCAAATGTAATAAAGTCTCTGATGGGTAGGCCTCGGACCATCTCATTCTTGGCAAGACGATTTAAGTTTTTCGCGTTAGCATGACCTAGCCTTCGGTGCCACAGCATTGCATTTTGTTCGGCGACTTTTGAGAATAGTCAAGTGACTTGTTCAGGGAGATTTGTGTTCATGTCAATAATGTAAGCATTCCCATCCCGCTTAGATTTGACGAGGATCTATTCTTCCGGGATGACAATGCCTGGCTTTAAGATCATACATTCCTTGTCAGTAAAGTGGGTGGAATAGCCTTTGTCACAAATTTGGGAAACACTCAACAAGCTGTGCTTTAACTCGGGAGCGAAGTTGACATTCTCAAAGCTTAACACTCCATTTGTAACAGTTCCTCTTTGCGTGATCTTTCCTCCATCTCCTCCCGCAAATGAAACATACCCCCCATTAAAGGATTAAATTTCGCTCAATTGGGATATGTCTCCAGTCATATGCCGGGAGCAGCCACTGTCGACGTACCAGGGATGAACGACATTCCTCCGCAACTGTCACTGCAAAATGAGTGGAATCATTTAGATTTAGGAACCCAGGTCATTACAGTCCTGGGTTTCCTTTTTACTTTCTCTGAATTAATATTTAAAGGTTTCAAACGAGGATCTTCATTCCTAATTACTTCAGAGGGTGGCAAAGATGGATTAGAAAGTGATTTAGGTTTCCATTGAAGTTTAGGTTTTACAACATTCTCCTGTGGTTTTGAAATAGATTTCTTAGAGGTTTGCACAAAGCTTCTGGATGTTCTACCAGAAGTGGTTGAAGATCTAGAATTGCTTTTTGACGAAACCGATCTTGGCAGAGCCTTGTTTGTTTTTGGCAAACTCTTTTGAGATTTGTTGATAAAAACCTTTTTATTCTTTTGAAAAACAGTTTTTTTGGTTCGGTCATCTTTCCAATCATCAATTCGAGAACAATTTCTTGAAGATTTTCTAATTAAAGATCTTCCTCGAGATTCGTTCTCTCCTCTTGGTGACAGATAGTTTACAAAGATCCTGTTATGGCAATTCCTAGCTATGTGACCACCAATGCCACAATTAAAACAAATCTGTTTATTGTTTGAACTTGTGTTACATTTATCAGATTTATTTTCTTGAAGGACACTCTTACTTTTCTCAGAGGAGCATACATGAGAGACAGATTGTGATACAAGTGAGGGTGCCTCAGAATGTATGACATGAGGAATTGATGAATTTTCATGAGAATGACCATCATCAGAATTACCAAAAAGTTCATCAAACATATCAAAGAAATTGAATTCAACAGAATCAGAAATAGGAACGTCACACAAAATACTATCAGTCTTAACATCAGAATCACAAATAGGAATAGAAACATCAGAAATAGGAACAGAAACAGAAACACCAACTCTATGCTTTGCCTGATCTAAAGGATGATCTGCAGAGGAAGAAGAAGCGTCAGTACTTTCAACATTTATAAATCCTCCTGAAACGAAGCCAGATGGATTGCCATAAACCATAAAAGATTCATTGGCAATCTCATCTTTAGACAAGGGTTGATACTGATAGGTATGATTATATGGAGGAGGTACGCTATCATATCCTAAACCCTTAGACTGATTTCGTTTAAAATCCATGCAGTGATCAATCATGGTGGCAACTGCCTCGCTTGATCCATCAAATTTTTTAAAAGCAAAGTTTGCAGAATTAAGCCTTTCCTTCAGTGTATCAAGCTCGGCAGTTAGCGCATCATTTTGTCTTTTAACATAATTGTACAGTTCACATTTCTCACTGTACTCTGCCTGGATTCTTCAAAAATCGTTTATCTTAGCTTCTAATTGAGCTTTAAGAGGCTTTTGTCCTTTCCTAAGTTGGTAGCCCTCATATCTAAGGTCCTCTACTTCTCTACGCAATAATTGGACTTCATCACGAAGAACTTTAACATATTCTTTACATGCATAAGAACAGGATGGTAGGGTTACCTCGCTTATCTTGGACTCAGAAGAAGTAGACGCCATGAAAGCAAACTGCAGCTCCATCATTTCTGCCTCGGGATCAGCGTCATCAGTCTTTAATGAGGCATCATTAATCTGAGCAAGGTGAGCATTTTCTGGCCCTGAAATGTTCAAAGCCTGAATCTGGTCCTCCCAGTCAAAAGATTGAGCGACCATTGCAGTCTCACCATTAGCTGCAGCACCTGCACGGTTGTTTCCCACTGCAACCATCATTCTGTTGTTGTTGACCCTGCGATCTGGTTTAGGACATTCACGAGCAAAGTGACCCGGCTCGTGGCAGTTGAAGCATCTCAGCGTGCTCTTGTTGAATCCCACCTTCTTGTCAGTATTCATGCCCCAATTGCTCTTCCCAGTCTTCTTAGCAAACTGCTTGGCCCTGAAAACAGTCATAGCAATCTGCCACGTAATGTCCATCTCTTCTACGTCTTCAGGATGAATCTGGTCCAGGTCAGCAAATGACAGCTGAGGTGGAAGTTCTCCAGCCACAAAAGCATTATAGCAGTTAACAAGCCCAGTAGCTAGAGCCAGATTTTCATCAGTATCCTTAGGATTTGAGGAAGCGGCTACAGTAGGTACATTTGGGGAAGGAACAACTTGTGGGGATATAAATGGTTGATTATGAGGATGAAGAGTAGGTGATACAACATCGAGGGTCTGAATTTGAGGTGGTTTAGGAGTAAATCCTTGACCTGAAGAGGACATGATTGAGGAAAGAGCATTGTTGGATGAGATCCCAAGATTTGCAGTAGAATATGAACTCATGTGATTGATCTCTCGCTGTTTGTCATCAATATCACAAGATTTGATGATTGCCATGGTTTTAGCAAGAGTGAGGCGGTTTAGATCCTTAGTCTTCTTGATCACAGCAACATTCATATCCCATGATCTGGGAAGAGCATTGAGAAGTTTTTTGTTGATTTCTGACTTGGTCAAGTAAATCCCAGATATGTTCATATCCGTTGTGAGAGTTGTGAACCTCTGCAATTGAGCCTCAAGGGTCTCTCCTGGAATGTAGTTGAACATGTTGAACTTTTGTCTCAACATGTCCTGGCGACTCTCTTTCATATCCTCATTGCCCTCATAAACTTCAATTAAGGCTTCCCATAGATCTTTAGCTGAAGTGTACTCACGAAAACCTTGAGCAATATCAGGAGATAATGCCATGGTTAAAGTGGCTAAAGCTCTTTCTTGCTCTTCTATTTTCTCAAACTCCTCATCAGTGTAGTTTTCAACCGCCTTGTCAATCACTTGACCTGCAACTGTCGTAGTGATTCTAATAGGGCCTCTAAGAATGCTTCTCCATACCTTAAAGTCCTTCATTTTGATGTACTTTTCAATTCTATACTTCCATTCGGGAAAACCATCCGCAGACATTAATCTTGGAATTCGTGTGGTGGTGCCCATAACAGCGTCAAGTTCATGGAAATGATTTTGACCTTGAGAATCCATTTGAGATTAAGCAAATTAAGCAAATTAAGCTCAAAATTAAAGTTTACAATTGAAAGGGTTTACGACCGTAAACCGAGTTTACGGTCCAGATGATTTTGACCGTAAACGGAGTTTACGGTTCTGAGCTTACGGTTCTGAGCTTACGACCGTAAACTGTGTTTACGGTTTGAACAGTTTACGGTTTGAACAGTTTACGGTTTAAACAGTTTACGGTATGAACAGTTTACGGTTCTTGAAGCTTGGTTTACGGTTTATGAAGATTCAATAACCGTAAATAGAGTTTACGGTTGACAGCAAACTTCCAGAAAACCTTTATGAATATGATTTTTCAGTAGAAACGATTCCCTTCACTACGTAAACACTAACAGCAGGTTCGAACTTCAAAGATATCGGTTGAAATAGCCCAAAAATCGATTGAAAGAAGATTTAACACCGGTTCTTGCTCTGATACCAATTGTAAGGTCCAAATAAGAATCTTTACCGGTAGTTGCACAACAATCAATCACAAAATAAGAGTAAGATGAAAGAAATCAAGCTTGCACACGATTATATTGAGAAAATCGTCTGGTACAACTCGATAGGACTTCTTTGGCATCAACAACCACTAAAAGACTAACACCTCCTCTATATATACAAGACACGATCAAGACACAACCGTAAACTGGGTTTGCGACCGTAAACTGAGTTTACGGTCGTAAACGTGTTTACGGCCGTAAACACAGTTTACGGTCGTAAACGTGTTTACGGCCGTAAACCCAGTTTACGGTCGTACACACACAGAAAGTTCAACAGATACCAAACAACCCGTATACACTATAACAGACTCATTCTTAACACAAAAACAGTGAAATCCTAGACCAAACCATTTCCAGGGTCCTTCATAGGTCCCTTGTGATAGGTGTTTAGGGACGTAAAGTGAGGATAACGGGAATGGGTAATCAGGGTTATTGTTGATTGATGAATCTAATAGATTTATTATTATTGTGGGTTGAAAACCCTATATGCTCACCAGGCTCCCAAGCCTGACCCACTCAGCTTTTTATCTTACAGGTAGTGGACCCCGAGCATAGTCGGATGATGATGAGGGATTTTTGGATTATAGGTCAGTAGTTGTAAATAACTGTTGTAAGGCTTATAATGTCTTGTTTATGCTTTTGATCTGTATTGGAACATGACATCCCGAGGTTTTGAGATATAATGAAAATATATATTTCTTAAAGAAAGGTTTTGATAAATTTTTATCATGTTTTGTTTTGGGAACAAATTCCGCAACATCTTTTAAAAGGATTACTCTGACTTTATTTTAAAAGCATAAATTAAATCGGTCTTTTCTGGCCGAGAAATCAAGGGATGTCACAGAATGAACTTTACCATTACATATAGAAAACTTTAGCAAAATCTTAGTGGATGGAAGAACATACTCACGATGAGAAGGTTGGTGAGAAGGATCAAGAGCAGATAATTTAGAAACACATTTGGTAATGTTGTTAGAATCAGTAGAACATTGAGTATCAATTAAAGTTTGATTTATAAAATAAGAACTCACAAATCTACTCTTAAAATCTTCTTTTAAACAGTCGACTTTATAAAAATGTTTGTTTAGTCTCAACAACTTTGGTCAAGGAAACAACACCTTGTATAACACCTCCAAGAATTTTCTTACATTGATCTAGAATCTGAACATTAATAATTCTTGTAACATTAAAGTGAGAAGATGCCCAGTTTTTCAAAATAAGTTGAATGCATTTAGCATGATCAACAACTTTTTCTTTTTCAGTGTGAAGAAAATTATTGGTCAGCGAGATACATGTGTTTTCCTTTTTTAATATAGACAGAGGTTTTTCGAGAAAAGAGAGTTTTTCCTTGAGTTTCTTTAACTCAAGACTAAGAGTATATTTTTCTTATTTGAGACCAATAAATCAAAACGTAAGAGATCAATCGTGTCATCCTTTTCGATATGTTCAACAGAGGAGAATTTAAAAAGATTCTTTACTTGATACCCTAAGGTATCGTCCCATTCTGACCTGAGGTCCTTAGCAGCATGAGGCGGATCAGCTTCATGGATCCCAATGCTATCATGTGAAGTGTCAGTGTGAGATTCAACAATCTAAGCCATGAGACACTTACCTTCATCATCTGAGGAGTTTTCTTTTTTATAATAAGATGATAGTGTAGTTATCATCTCTTGAGCGGTTGAATATTTTTGAACCAAGCGATAGACAATGAAAGGGAGTGTGTTTCCAATAACAATTCTCTCCTTTACATCGAGATTCGGCACCTTTTTCTCTTCCTTGTTATATCCAGGCACAAAATTTTCTTTCAGCTTACTACCAGATGCATCATCATTGGATGATTGATGCATAACAACGACCTGACTTTTGTTGAAAATGTCAAGCATATCAAATTCCATGAACTCGAGAGCTTCCTTGGCCTTTGATTTCCATGTATAGAAGTTGTGCTTATCAAATGAAGGGTTCTTGTTGTAGATAGTTGATTTTGGAGTTAAAGAGGTTGACATGATTACTTGAGTGTATCATTAACCTACTCTGATACCAATTGAAGGTTTATATCGATCTGATACACTTCAAGTATTAAGAAGAAACATAAATTAATCTAATAAAAACAAAGAATAGAAAGTAAATAACACAGGGAGTTCTCTAAATTGTTCTTTCACCAAGAAAGGGTTTTGTCTTCACCAAGAAGACGGGTTGTCACAAAGACGATTACGAAACCAATCTGTGTTAACAACATTAGGGTTTACCCTAATGTTGTATATATACTAATATATATAAGTATATCCCTTGATTGAAGGGATTGTGTCTAATCTATACTAAGAACCGATCTTATCACAAAGATACTAGATCTATGATTTATTCTGTACTTATCTATATCATTACCTAATATACAAAATATACATAGAATAACTATACTACATGCTGACGCTGATATGCTTGATACGTTGGCGTTGTTGATGTTGTAGACGCTGACGCTGACAAAAAGCGTGTGGAGTGTTTGACTCATCAGATCATAAGGTGTGACCTTACATAAACTATTTAAATTAATTATTCCTTTAAAAGCCTTGACTCTCAAATTTTCAGATTTGCTAAACATGGAAATAATTTCAAATAAACTAACCAACATAATCCAAGAGTATCTTGGAAGCTCTAAGAGTTCGTAAATACCTTAAGGAATTTCGAGAATACCAAGCGACTTAATTAACTTGGATCTTGGCTATTAATAAATCCTATACAATTTTTGAAAATCAAGATCCAAATATCTAAATCAGAGTATATAAAATAAAACATGCGAAAGCCTCAAATCGTAACGTCGATATGCATGTATAGTCAAGCCTTGCCCTTCCCACATTTTGATGACGTACCTGAAAAGCCATTAATCCACAATTGTAATCATAAAGCCTAGTGAGTTCCCCAATAAACCACATACCACAATATACATACGATGCATACAAACAAGGGCACTCGGCTCTAGTGTCGATCCGCATACAAACAAGTCTCACAGCTCTCATGTCGATCCAACTAACTAAATTTAACGGCTCTCGTGTACGTCTAGTAACAGCTGCATATTGAAATTGGATTTTCTACTTCTCCTCTCTCCATAATTTCGATCCTTGGGTTTCCTAGGTTTTGGGTATGACACATTAGAGGCTACCACACTATTAAAGCTAAGCTTTCCAAGGAGATCTACAAGAAGTTTTCTAGCATCAATTGTTTTTTGCTGAAGGTATGAGTCTAACCCTAGTAATTTCGATTATAGAAGGTCAGAAGTTGTTTCATAAAGTAGGTTCCTATAATAGTGAAAATGTCATAGAAGTTCTAGGTTGCATGTACCCATAAGTGTTTATATGTAAATTCCATTGTGCAAATCCTTTTTTTTGTAACCTAGAAAACCCATCTGTGGTATTAGAGCTTGGGATTTTCAATTATTAGTGCATATTATGAAACTGGAACTCGATACGAAGAAACCTATCAATCTCAGGGTGTGGTGCGCTTTTGGATGCGATTGGGTTTTGAATATTTCGTTGTCTTTTTTGAAATATAGGATAATCATTTTCCATTAATTGTTGTTTTATCTGATTAAAATTCGAACCTTAATGATAGATAATCATAAAACCCTAATTCAAAAATTGAGAAAGTAATATACAAGAAAACTAATATTATTTAATTATAAGGTAATTAAGATAACGATTTATCCTTAAGAAGATTTAATATAAATTAATTAATTGTTTAATTAAATAGATAAATATTAAATCTAAAGTGGTTTAAAAGATTAATTAAATAAATGTTAATTCAGATAATTGAACTTAAACCTTATATTTTCAAAAGGTTTTAAAATACACTTATGCATGCATGAAATAATTTTGGTCTTTGAAATGCTACGAAGTGGTAAAGTCACATGTCATGTATATATGTATTTGAAAGATAAAACAGGAAAATAAATCTAGAATGTCGATTATATCCCTGTCTTAGAAAAAAAAATAGAAAAATCAGGGAATCAGAATTAGAATCTGTCAACTCTCAACATTTAGAAAATTGAGTCTACTTTGTTCCTAATTTTTTCCCTGACCTGATATGAACCCTAACTAAGCTGAAAATTACCGTTTTTACAGACTGATCCGAAAAGGACTGCAATGATATGCAGTTTTTCAAAAATCATATAAAATTGTATAGAGCTGGTATGAACGTGTGTGAGTAGTCCCTAAAAAAGTATCGATCTGGACTACTTTCATACAAAACAATTTTTCAAACCATAGGGTTTAAAATGGGCATAGAAGGTCTTGAATGGACCACAATTTTTCACATAAAATCATAGTATTTTGTAGTATGTTTTTCAAGAGTGTTTTTGCATAAGAGAAATATGTGAGCACATGTATCTCCCCCCCCCCCCCCCCGAAATATATATAAACTTTAAAATAGGGCAATAAGCACTCACCTTAATGTATGATTTTCGGTTTTGACTTGAGAATGTGATTTGATTTCCAGGAAGCACCACGAATTCGCACCGACTACCAACAACTTTTAACCCGATGTGGAATTGAATTAGCACACGAAATAACAATAAAAACTTCAAGACTTGGACTTACAAACCATAGTAAAATAATAGCAATAGGTGGCTGATGTGTGTAAAACGCACTAGTTTTAATCCTATTACTTTAAACACAAATTAAACACACGAAAGGCAGTGTACTTATCGATTAATAGTATAGTTCAAGCAAGTAGGGTATCGAACACAGGAAACAGCAACAGCTAAAATTAATACTAATATTATCTAAATAAAACAATTAATAAAATACGGGGGTTCTCTAGTTTTGCAAGACTAGAAACTTAAACAATCAATTTAACACTTAAACAAAGACAATTAACAACTAAGAAGAACAAGAAAGAACAAGAAAGGACAACTAGATTCAGTGATTAAATTAACAAGTTTCCTAGTGTTCAGTTCGTATCAAGCAAGACTTATAACAATAGTTAATCAAATTTGTTCAATTCAATCAATTCATATGTGGTTGTTCATCACACATGCTCACACATTGATTTACATATTTTCTAGTTAACCCTAGTTTCGTGTTCATTATTCCTAGGCATACAATCTTGTATTCACAAAATTATATGAATTAAGTAATCAAGAAGATGTTCATGCAACTTAATAACTTACTTAATAACAGAAAATATTTATCATCAATACATGAGGATCTTTAACAAGCTTAACAAGATGAATAACCAAATTAATATTAATCCAACCACTCAATCAAACCATGTTCATAAGATTATCTCATCCAAACAGAAGTAAAAAGCTTTTAGCTCATATCCACAGCAAGTAATAACCTAAAATCAAAATCTAATGATTCAAACATGGTTCAAAACAAAGATTAAGAAAAGAAGAATGATTATTTGTCTTTGATTCTCTTCTAAATTGTCTCTTACGTTGCAATCTCGAAAACTGAAGCTTCAAGAACCCTTCTTGTCTTCAATAATCGCAGCTAGCCTCTAGAAAAAGTTAGGGTTCGAATGAGAAGTGTTTCTATACATAAATTCTGAAAACAAGGCCAACGCGATAAGTTTTCACCACAAACTCGTCGAGTTTTTTCGATAATCTGCGTATACAGCGTGTACGGCAAGGCATCTTCGAATCGGGAACATTCTGACCAACTCGTCGAATTTAGGCCCAACTCGTCGAGTTCTCTTGGAATCAACATTTTCTCAAAACACGAAAGTCGTCCGAAATTGTGTCTAGTTTTCAGAACATTTTGAATCTCGTCAATCGGAGTTACGGTTCATGAGATATGGCCAAAACACTGACGAGGGGTCAAGCTGTCCATCAACATCCTTCTTTCTTCAAAATCCAAGATCCAAACTTCCAATCGTCAATTCCACTTCCTTTTCCTTCCGAGCATGTCTTTATTGCTGAAAATGAAATTTTAAAACAAATTAAGCATCTTTTGTTCATTAAATGAGAGAAAATCAACATAAAGTATTAAGATAATGCATGCATTTTATAACTAAATATGCCCATATCAAAATACCCCACACTTGACTTTTGCTTGCCCCCAAGCAAAACTGAATTTTTAACACACTAATACCACATAAGACAATCCCAATCGAACCCAGCCATTATGCCAAGACCGTAACGCATGTATTTGTGTCTAAATTTTTTCCTAAGGACCCCCCTCAATTTTAAATACTTACAATCCTCATAAACACTCGCCCACTTCTTTTGAACAACGCTCATTTTATGCATACCTCCGAATCCATCCGCAGAAAACTTTCTTAACCTCAAGTCATTTTTGGTTAAATCCCCAAGCACACATACGATAAAATAACCTAGAAAAGAAAATTACAAATAAAAGACAAATACAACTTTTGATTGAATCTTTTATACTTTGTAGCTTTTCTTCATGATATTCTTCTTTGTCTTCATAGCTTTGTAGATTCTTTATTCAAACATTTCATCACGCTTTTTTTTTCAACTTTTTTTTCTTTTTTTTTTCTCTTTTTTTTCTTTTTTCAACGCACTTTTTCCACTCAAAACTAAAAACCTAGAAAAACATATGCTTAAGGAAGGGAATTTAACTTCATCCTTTATTGGTTAAAGGCATTAGTCTAGTGTGCAATGACTACTTAAGTTTTCCTGGATACGTTTCAAGTACACGATTCTAAACATATTGCGATCCTCAAACTAAGCGAGGTTGTGTTTTTGTCCCATGATTTCACTAGAATAAAGGGGGCCACAAATGCATTATAACGTATATTGGCTCAACTAAACATTTGGGTCTTCATAGAATCATCAAACACAATAAATAGCATGGAACCCTAATTGCTTTAACCAAATTTTTCTAAGTTAAATCCTAGCAATATTATGCAAAAAAATTTAAAATTATACCTAAAATTAGGATTCTAATGTTACTAATTTAACTAATATAACCAACCCCTACCCCACACTTAATTTATGCAATGTCCTCATTGCATGTTATGCATGACAAATAATATAAAAGTAAAGAGAGAATTAGAACAAACTCCCCTGGGATAGAAGTTGCGAGGTTGATATTCTTCTTTTGAGCTCCTACTTCAGCTGACTTTGGACATGGGAACAGCTCATCCATGCCTTGGGTGTCAAATCTCGTGTGGTTATGTTCCAAAATATAGAGGAAAAAGATCTTTGAAATTCTCGGAAATTGATCTTTAATAGTATAGCCAATTGCCCTTGTCAAATGTAATCAAATCATCAACTTGAATGTAAGAGAAAGAGTAACTCGTCGAGTTCGTAGATAACTCGCCGAGTTGAGTTGTTAAAGCTGGCACAGTCGGGTTTTTCCGCAGGAACTCGAATCACCGAATTTGTAAATAGACTCAATTCTCCCATTCTTCTTGTTTTAGACTCGATCTCACGTTTTATTCCTAACGCTTTATTCGTTCATTCTATCCTCACCCTATATTCTGAAAAGATCAAAAACAAATACCAAGTAATAAAAAAACATCAAAATAAAAATCCTAAATTATCCCTAAATACTAGAAATTTAGAAAGAAAAAGAAAAGCAAATTCTAATGACGGGTTGCCTCCCGCAAGCGCTTCTTTTTGTGCGAGTCTTTAGCTGGACTCTCAACTTAATAAACTTCCAATAAACTCAATGCCAATCCATCCGTTGCATTGAATATTTTCTTTGAACCAATTCGTAAGATTTGGCTCTTTGGTTCAAAAATTGGCCAAACGAGCTTTAATTCATGTAACCCAAGAATCTTGACAAGGGTTGGAACCGGTTGGATACTAATCAGAAATGGATCGCGCTTCAGAACTTTCTCCAAAGTTGGAGTCGTCACCCCATGCTTCGAAACACAAAACGGAACTACAGGGGACCACGTCGTGGTAACGGTCAAACCATGTCGTGGTTCCTGCAATTCAGCTTGTTCTTGTTCTTCGTCCGACCTCTTTGCTAGCAACCTTTCCAGCTCCTCCAAATCTTTTTCTGGATTAAATTCTTCATCTTGTAACTTTAGCTCTTGTAACTCAGATTGTTCTTGTTCGTTAGACAAGATGTTATCTAACCATCTTCCAAATTTCATCAAATCTTCATCTGAGTCATACTCCTCATCTTCTTGCTCAATTTCCTGTACTACTTCCTCAAGAAAAGCATCAAGAGCATCGAGATATGGAAAATACATAATAAATAAAAATAAAAATAAAAATTAAACTAAATAAAAAAATTAATCAACAAATAAAAAAAATGATAACAATTAGCAAATAAAATTAACTATTTAGAACCGTTCCCCGGCAACGGCGCCAAAAACTTGATGTGTGTAAAACGCACTAGTTTCAATCCTATTACTTTAAACACAAATTAAACACACGAAAGGCAGTGTACCTATCGATTAATAGTATAGTTCAAGCAAGTAGGGTATCGAACACAGGGAACAGTAACAGCTAAAATTAATACTAATATTATCTAAATAAAACAATTAATAAAAGACGGGGGTTCTCTAGTTTTGCAAGACTACAAACTTAAACAATCAATTTAACACTTAAACAAAGACAATTAACAACTAAGAAGAACAAGAAAGGACAACTAGATTCAATGATAAAAGAGACTTCTGTTTAGATTTGATTCACTTATTCCTATGGTTGATTTCGTGGCAAGTGTAATGGATCAATATGTCAATGGTTGCCGATTCCTAATGTGATTGGGTTCATGTTCATTATTACCAATCCTTTAGTAGACAAGTTAGTTCAAATAGTGATCAAGTGATTAAATTAACAAGTTTCCTAGTGTTCAGTTCGTATCAAGCAAGACTTATAACAATAGTTAATCAAATTTGTTCAATTCAATCAATTCATATGTGGTTGTTCATCACACATGCTCACACATTGATTTACATATTTTCTAGTTAACCCTAGTTTCGTGTTCATTATTCCTAGGCATACAATCTTGTATTCACAAAACTATATGAATTAAGTAATCAAGAAGATGTTCATGCAACTTAATAACTTACTTAATAACAGAAAATATTTATCATCAATACATGAGGATCTTTAACAAGCTTAACAAGATGAATAACCAAATTAATATTAATCCAACCACTCAATCAAACCATGTTCATAAGATTATCTCATCCAAACAGAAGTAAAAAGCTTTTAGCTCATATCCACAGCAAGTAATAACCTAAAATCAAAATCTAATGATTCAAACATGGTTCAAAACAAATATTAAGAAAAGAAGAATGATTATTTGCCTTTGATTCTCTTCTAAATTGTCTCTTAGGTTGCAATCTCGAAAACTGAAGCTTCAAGAACCCTTCTTGTCTTCAATAATCGCAGCTAGCCTCTAGAAAAAGTTAGGGTTCGAATGAGAAGTGTTTCTATATATAAATTCTGAAAACAGGGCCAACTCGACGAGTTTTCACCACAAACTCGTCGAGTTTTTTCGATAATCCGCGTATACAGCGTGTACGGCAAGGCATCTTCGAATCGGGAACATTCTGACCAACTCGTCGAATTTAGGCCCAACTCGTCGAGTTCTCTTGGAATCAACATTTTCTCAAAACACGAAAGTCGTCCGAAATTGTGTCTAGTTTTCAGAACATTTTGAATCTCGTCAATCGGAGTTACGGTTCATGAGATATGGCCAAACCACTGACGAGGGGTCAAGCTGTCCATCAACATCCTTCTTTCTTCAAAATCCAAGATCCAAACTTCCAATCGCCAATTCCACCTCCTTTTCCTTCCGAGCATTTCTTTATTGCTTAAAATGAAAATTTAAAACTTATTATTCATCTTTTGTTCATTAAATGAGATAAAATCAACATAAAGTATTAAGATAATGCATGCATTTTATAACTAAATATGCCCATATCAAAATACCCCACACTTGACTTTTGCTTCCCCCCCCCCCCCCCCAAGAAAAACTGAATTTTTAACACACTAATACCACATAAGACAATCCCAATCGAACCCAGCCATTATGCCAAGACCGTAACGCATGTATTTGTGTCTAAATTTTTTCCTAAGGACCCCCCTCAATTCTAAATACTTACAATCCTCATAAACACTCGCCCACTTCTTTTGAACAACGCTCATTTTATGCATCCCTCCGAATCCATCCCCAGAAAACTTTCTTAACCTCAAGTCATTTTTGGTTAAATCCCCAAGCACACATACGATAAAATAACCTAGAAAAGAAAATTACAAATAAAAGACAAATACAACTTTTGATTGAATCTTTTATACTTTGTAGCTTTTCTTCATGATATTCTTCTTTGTCTTCATAGCTTTGTAGATTCTTTATTCAAACATTTCATCAATCTTTTTTTTACAACTTTTTTTTCTTTTTTTTTCTCTTTTTTTTTCTTTTTTCAACGCACTTTTTCTACTCAAAACTAAAAACCTAGAAAAACATATGATTAAGGAAGGGAATTTAACTTCATCCTTTATTGGTTAAAGGCATTAGTCTAGTGTGCAATGACTACTTAAGTTTTCCTGGATACATTTCAAGTACACGATTCTAAACATATTGTGATCCTCAAACTAAGCGAGGTTGTGTTTTTGTCCCATGATTTCACTAGAATAAAGGGGGCCACAAATGCATTATAACGTATATTGGCTCAACTAAACATTTGGGTCCTCATAGAATCATCAAACACAATAAATAGCATGAAACCCTAATTGCTTTAACCAAATTTTTCTAAGTTAAATCCTAGCAATATTATGCAAAAAAATTTAAAATTATACCTAAAATTAGGATTCTAATGTTACTAATTTAACTAATATAACCAACCCCCTACCCCACACTTAATTTATGCAATGTCCTCATTGCATGTTATGCATGATAAAGAATATAAAAGTAAAGAGAGAATTAGAACAAACTCCCCTGGGATAGAAGTTGCGAGGTTGATATTCTTCTTTTGAGCTCCTACTTCAGCTGACTTTGGACATGGGAACAGCTCATCCACGCCTTGGGTGTCAAATCTCGTGTGGTTATGTTCCAAAATATAGAGGAAAAAGATCTTTGAAATTCTCGGAAATTGATCTTTAATAGTATAGCCAATTGCCCTTGTCAAATGTAATCAAATCATCAACTTGAAGGTAAGAGAAAGAGTAACTCGTCGAGTTCGTAGATAACTCGCCGAGTTGAGTTGTTAAAGCTGGCACAGTCGGGTTTTTCCGCAGGAACTCGAATCACCGAATTTGTAAATAGACTCAATTCTCCCATTCTTCTTGTTTTAGACTCGATCTCACGTTTTATTCCTAACGCTTTATTCGTTCATTCTATCCCTCACCCTATATTCTGAAAAGATCAAAAACAAATACCAAGTAATAAAAAAACATCAAAATAAAAATCCTAAATTATCCCTAAATACTAGAAATTTAGAAAGAAAAAGAAAAGCAAATTCTAATGACGGGTTGTCTTCCGCAAGCGCTTCTTTTTGTGCGAGTCTTTAGCTGGACTCTCAACTTAATAAACTTCCAATAAACTCAATGTCAATCCATCCGTTGCATTGAATATTTTCTTTGAACCAATTCGTAAGATTTGGCTCTTTGGTTCAAAAATTGGCCAAACGAGCTTTAATTCATGTAACCCAAGAATCTTGACAAGGGTTGGAACCGGTTGGATACTAATCAGAAATGGATCGCGCTTCAGAACTTTCTCCAAAGTTGGAGTCGTCACCCCATGCTTCGAAACACAAACCAGAACTACAGGGGACCACGTCGTGGTAACGGTCAAACCATGTCGTGGTTCCTGCAATTCAGCTTGTTCTTGTTCTTCGTCCGACCTCTCTGCTAGCAACCTTTCCAGCTCCTCCAAATCTTTTTCTGGATTAAATTCTTCATCTTGTAACTTTAGCTCTTGTGACTCAGATTGTTCTTGTTCGTTAGACAAGATGTTATCTAACCATCTTCCAAATTTCATCAAATCTTCATCTGAGTCATACTCCTCATCTTCTTGCTCAATTTCCTGTACTACTTCCTCAAGAAAAGCATCAAGAGCATCGAGATATGGAAAATACATAATAAATAAAAATTAAAATAAAAATTAAAATAAATAAAAAAATTAATCAACAAATAAAAAAAATGATATCAATTAGCAAATAAAATTAACTATTTAGAACCGTTCCCCGGCAACGGCGCCAAAAACATGATGTGTGTAAAACGCACTAGTTTTAATCCTATTACTTTAAACACAAATTAAACACACGAAAGGCAGTGTACCTATCGATTAATAGTATAGTTCAAGCAAGTAGGGTATCGAACACAAGGAACGGTAACAGCTAAAATTAATACTAATATTATCTAAATAAAACAATTAATAAAAGACGGGGGTTCTCTAGTTTTGCAAGACTAGAAACTTAAACAATCAATTTAACACTTAAACAAAGACAATTAACAACTAAGAAGAACAAGAAAGGACAACTAGATTCAATGATAAAAGAGACTTCTGTTTAGATTTGATTCACTTATTCCTATGGTTGATTTCGTGGCAAGTGTAATGGATCAATATGTCAATGGTTGCTGATTCCTAATGTGATTGGGTTCATGTTCATTATTACCAATCCTTTAGTAGACAAGTTAGTTCAAATAGTGATCAAGTGATTAAATTAACAAGTTTCCTAGTGTTCAGTTCGTATCAAGCAAGACTTATAACAATAGTTAATCAAATTTGTTCAATTCAATCAATTCATATGTGGTTGTTCATCACACATGCTCACACATTGATTTACATATTTTCTAGTTAACCCTAGTTTCGTGTTCATTATTCCTAGGCATACAATCTTGTATTCACAAAACTATATGAATTAAGTAATCAAGAAGATGTTCATGCAACTTAATAACTTACTTAATAACAGAAAATATTTATCATCAATACATGAGGATCTTTAACAAGCTTAACAAGATGAATAACCAAATTAATATTAATCCAACCACTCAATCAAACCATGTTCATAAGATTATCTCATCCAAACAGAAGTAAAAAGCTTTTAGCTCATATCCACAGCAAGTAATAACCTAAAATCAAAATCTAATGATTCAAACATGGTTCAAAACAAATATTAAGAAAAGAAGAATGATTATTTGCCTTTGATTCTCTTCTAAATTGTCTCTTAGGTTGCAATCTCGAAAACTGAAGCTTCAAGAACCCTTCTTGTCTTCAATAATCGCAGCTAGCCTCTAGAAAAAGTTAGGGTTCGAATGAGAAGTGTTTCTATATATAAATTCTGAAAACAGGGCCAACTCGACGAGTTTTCACCACAAACTCGTCGATTTTTTTCGATAATCTACGTATACAGCGTGTACGGCAAGGCATCTTCGAATCGGGAACATTCTGACCAACTCGTCGAGTTTAGGCCCAACTCGTTGAGTTCTCTTGGAATCAACATTTTCTCAAAACACGAAAGTCGTCCGAAATTGTGTCTAGTTTTCCGAACATTTTGAATCTCGTCAATCGGAGTTACGGTTCATGAGATATGGCCAAAACACTGATGAGGGGTCAAGCTGTCCATCAACATCCTTCTTTCTTCAAAATCCAAGATCCAAGCTTCCAATCGCCAATTCCACTTCCTTTTCCTTCCGAGCATGTCTTTATTGCTGAAAATGAAATTTTAAAACAAATTAAGCATCTTTTGTTCATTAAATGATATAAAATCAACATAAAGTATTAAGATAATGTATGCATTTTATAACTAAATATGCCCATATCAGTGGCACAAAAGGTGGTGGTGGCTGTCGACAAAACAGGGGCGGAGTAGTGGTGGTTCTCGGTGGTGGGTGGCACCTTCGGTGTGTTTGTGTGTGTGTGTGTGGGGGGGGGGGGGGTTCTTGGCCGAAAAAGAGAAGGAAGTGGAGAGGGAGTAATGAGAGACTTTGGCTAGTGAATTTTTGAGGAAATGGGGAGGCCATGCTCTCCATTTATAGCCTAAGAAAGTCTCATGCAAGGTCATGCTAGCCATACTTCAAAGGTTAGTCAAATACACCAAAGAATATCCCATGCTTGTACTTTTTGAATAAGTGTGCACACAAATGGGTATGGTGGTGGGGGATGGTGGTAAAAAAACTTGGGTAAGGGTTAAAGACATTGGCTGATTTTTGATCATTCAAGCAAGCATGGTGGGGCCTAGTGATGTCATCTTCTTAAAAATACCCTCAAAAAAATACCTAGGTTTGTGTGCCACATTCCCAGAGTCTAATATTTTTTTTCAAAAGTGTTGTATGATAGAGTAGAGTTCAAGGATTCCAAAAACCTGAACGAATTAATTTTTCAAGTTGTAGAACTCCGGGAGATCAAGTTTAAAGTTTCGCGTCTAAATGACTAGAAACGTCTGATTTTTCAACTTTTGTAAATATTTTTACTAAAAATATTTCGAGTATGAAATTAAATATTAGACCATATTATGAGTCCAAAAACGCTCTCGTAATTTCTATCAGATGTGTACAAGTGTCTCAACGGGTCGAATCAGTTTTAGCAGTTTATAGAAAATCAGTGTTATATTGGTTTGTTTTCTTATAATTGTCGTATCTTTTGCATGCGAACTCCATTTTGGATGTTATTTATATTTTTAGAAATAGGGGAACATGTACTACGAGACTAGAATGTTTTCTT
This sequence comes from Lactuca virosa, assembly GCF_052849685.1. Classification (NCBI taxonomy): domain Eukaryota; kingdom Viridiplantae; phylum Streptophyta; class Magnoliopsida; order Asterales; family Asteraceae; genus Lactuca; species Lactuca virosa. The sequence goes on along the minus strand of NC_136429.1, from coordinate 21,189,056 downwards.
CGCTCACAACTGCTTAATACGAATTTTCAGTTTTTCAGATATATTAACTAGGGTTGCAGTTTGAGCTATTTGTTTCGTTTGAGATTTTCAACAAATTGAAGTAAGATACCATCTGGTATCTTATAATAGTTTTAATGACACTGCATATTATTCAAAATATTCATTAAAGCTCAATAGGTCAAATTACAAAGAGGTTTGCGGTGAACTGACTGTCTACAGTTTTGGACCTAAATTTTGGGATGTCTCATTACCTCCCTGTTAAAGGAATTTTGTCCTGAAATTCTTTCGTTCTAGACTATTTTGTTCCACTAGTGGATAGAGCACCTATGAATAGTTTCTGGTACTTATGTTTCCTCTGATCCTCGCGTTCCCAAGTAAACTCCGACCCTCTACGAGAGTTCTATCAGACTTTTACTATAGGTATGCGGCTTTGCTTAAGGCTTTTGGTTTTTCGATCCATGATATCCACCGGTTCCTCCATGAAGTGAAGTTTAGTGTTGAACTGGATCTCGTCGATAGGAATGACAAGGTTCTCATAAGAGACATACTTATTATGATTACACACGTGGAAGGTATCGTGAACTTTACTCAGTTCTTAAGGTAACTTGGGTTCGTAAGCCATCAGACCAACCCTTGCTAGGATTTCAAAAGGTCCGATGTATCGGGGATTTAGTTTACCTCGTTTTCCAAATCTAATGACACCTTTCCATGGTGCGAACTTTAGTAGGAAACAATCTCCTACTTTGAATTCTAGGGGTAAGCGTCTCACTTAAGTATAGCTTTTCTGACGACTACGTGCGACCTTCAATCGTTCCTTTATCTGAACAAACTTTTTTTTTGTTTCATGAATGATCTCAGGACCAGTGAGTAGAGTATCTACAACATGCTTTTTTGCTAGTTGAGTATCTCCAACTTCTGCCCAACATATCAGAGAACAACATCTACGTCCGTATAAGGCCTCAAATGGAGCGGCTTTTATGATAGTGTGATAACTATTATTGTATGTGTAACGCCCGCAGATCCGGGCTAGTCAATTTAGAGACAATAAGCATAAAAAAAATGAGTTTTTGATGGAAGATTATTTAGAAGGATTAATCTTTTCCAAGTGGTAGTATATGTTACAAGGGTTTCGTATATATAAAGAACGCTGAAATCCGAGTTATAACGAAGAGGTTATGGCCCGTCGAAGTTTTACGGCAAAATCGGCACGGCACCGGGAGACGTAAATAGTGAATTTACGATGGAGGACTTTTTAGCCTTAGAAATCTAAACAAAAGTTGTAGTATACGTTAAACCGAGAGCGTCCATAAAAAAACGCCCAAATCTGACTTCGTATGAGAAACTTATGATTTTTCTAAGATTTAGCTTAGCAGTGCACGACCCGAAATTCGAATTTTAGATCGAGCGGTTTTTGGGCCAACGCGACCTAAATGAGAATTGAATATATCATTAATAGGAACTCAACGATAAAAAGACAGACGAAAACGGAGTCCGTATAAAGGAGTTACGAATTTTTCGCGGTCATTTAACAATATAATTTCCTCCTACTGTTACATTTAAGATCAGTCGAGAATTAGCCGACGGAGTCAAAATGAAAGTTGTAGATCCTATTTTTACCTACGCGTGGATATAAAGAACGTCAAAAACGGAGCTCGTATGCGAAAGTTATGAATTTTTGAAAATCGGCTGATTTCCACCCTGTGTTCATCGCCACGTGTCAGCACCAGACGAAGCCTTGGAGCCTACGCAACACCACGACGTGGAGAGAGGCACCACGACGTGGTGACGCTCCAGGAAGCCTATAAATAGAGGTGTCGGGTGAAGCTCATTCCTCACACCTTTACCCACTTCTTTCTCTCTCTAGAACCTATCTCTAATCCCCCAACCCCCCCCCCCCCCCAAAAAAAAAGCCTAGGGAACCTCCCTAGCACGAGGTGGAAGCCCGGAGCGCCCAACGGCTCCGAGAAGAAGAGCCTTTCGACTCGGGAACGCTGGTCCAGCGGAGCCCAGTTTTGAGAAAAACTTGATGTAAGTGAGCTACGCCTAACCTATCTTTAGTATAGCTTATGTTTCAATATAGTAATGTTATTAGGACCTTATAATAAATATTTTGGCTATTATTATGAGTTATATAAGTGTCGTTATAATATCTTTTTAACCACTCGCGGTACGGGGAATCTGGTTTGGAGGGCCGCTTGGGTTGCTGGATTTCAGAAGTGCTATATGCCAAAATGATCCTGCCCTCCGGTGTTCCATGTCTGGCCCCTGTCTGTACATAGTGGGTGAAGAGTATTGTTTAACGCTTATATAATAGTAATAATAGCTAGGCTATTAATTAATCTCGGTTAACATTAGGATAAACTCTAGTGGTAATGATAGTAGGTTTTGTCAAAGGAAAATTGTGTTAAGAGTAACGAAGTGTTGTCCGAGTGCCGAGTCACCACCTTTTCAAGTGAGTGCATAGTTACTTTCATCTTACACATAGATATGAAGTATTTTATATAAACTACGTGCTATGTGTGCATATTATCTGTATACTTGCTATCTATGCTGGATGAACGATTTTATACGAGTTTTATATGATTTAAACTGTATATGTATTTATATCTACATAATATGTTGGGTAAAACATGGGTAGATGAAATATGAGTTGGACGATAAGTTGAGAGGTAATATAGACCATGAGGTAAGGGTGAGGGGTGGACGATATGAGAAGCCTTGTTCCCAAATGATGGCCCCGTCATCTAGCAGAGTATGGATGACAACCACAGACTATTCTAGACAGTCCAGTGGAACACTTGCAGGCTCGCAACCTATAGGTGTTGTGAATGATGTGTTCACCCGGTGTACTCTAAACCCTGGCGATCATGCAGACTTGGTGCCTAAACCTTGGCGATCATGCAGACTTGGTGCCAAAACCCTGGCGACTATGCGGACTTAGTGCCTGTTGTATAAACCCTGGCGACTATGCAGACTTAGTGCCAAAACCCTGGCGACTATGCGGACTTAGTGTCTGTTGTATAAACCCTGGTGACTATGCAGACTTAGTGCCTAAACCCTGGCGACTATGCGGACTTAGTGCCTGTTGTATAAATCCTGGCGACTATGCAGACTTAGTGCCTAAACCCCGGTGACGATGGACTTCGTGCCGATTCCTTAGGATGATCCTTAGGAATGAATGAACGAGGAATAGTTGATTCTTAGGGTAGATCCTTAAGAGTAAAGAAGATAATGGGGATGGGTAATTGGGTTAATTGTTTGATGATTAAACATAATAATTATATTATTGTGGGTTGAAAACCCTATGTACTCACTAGGTTTCCCAACCTGACCCACTCAAGCTTATTTGTATCACAGGTGTCGATATGAAGCTACTTTACACTGAGAGATTTAAAAGAGATGTAGATCACTAGTGTAAATGAATGTAAGTTCTGTTTATGCTTATGTTTCTGTATTGACGATGACATCCCAAATGTTTTAAACATGAATAAAAATACATTTCTTCGGAAGTGCTTTGATAATTTATTTATCATGTTTTTCTAGGAACAAATTCCGCAACATTTTTATTAAAAGAGATACTCTGATTTTTATAAAGCATAAACAAAATCGGTCTTTTCTGGCCGTGAAAATGGGGATGTTGCAGTATGAAAACTAAACTAGTAGTAAGTGAGTATCCTATGCATTACCGAAGTCTATCACACAAGCGTTGAGCGTATCTTCCAGAGTCTGTATCATCCTTTCACTTTTTCCATCCATCTACGGATGATATGCAATACTCATGTCTAGTTTGGTTCCTAGGGACCGATGCAATGATTGCGAAAATCTGGAAGTGATTCTGCTATCTTTTTCCGAGATAATAGATATTAGCACACCATGCAGTCTGATTATTTCCTTGAGGTAGGTCCTGGTGAGTTTCTCCATCTTGTCAGTTTCTTTGATGGCTAGGAAGTGGGTGGACCTGGACAAACGGTCAACCACTACCCAAATGGTGTCATAACCACTTGAAGTTCTTTGGCAACTTTGTTATGAAGTCCATGGTTAACTGTTCCCATTTCCATTTCGGGATTGACGGTTTTCATAGTAGAACAAATGGCTTATGGTATTCTGCTTTGACTAGCAAGTCAAGCATTTACTGACATAGGTGGCAATCTCTGCGTTCATGTTGGGCCACCAATAAAGCTTCTTAAGATCGAGGTGCATCTTATCCGACCTGAGATGTATCGAATATCTTGACTTACGAGCTTCATTTAAGACTATACTCATGACTTCACCAAACCATGCAGTCTGAATTTGGTTCATGAAATATCGTGTTCCGTCTGCCTTGAGTTCGGACTGTTTATCCATACCCTGCAGGTTTTCTTCTACGATATTCTTGGGTTTGAGTGCTTCCACGTGAGCATCTCGAATTTGGGTGGTGAGATTGGAGTGGATTGTTTAGGTTATAGCCTTCACACGAAGTTGTTTTGCTTGTTCTTTCCTGCTTAAAGTGTCTGCTGCGACATTTGCTTTACCATGATGATAACGAATTTCGCATTCATAATCATTTAGCAATTTGACCCACCTTCGTTGTCTCATGTTGAGCTCCTTCTGATCGACGATGTGTTGAAGTATTTTGTGGTCGGTGAACATGACACACTTTGTTCCATATAGGTATTGCCTCCAAATCATTAAGGAAAATACTACATCTCCCAACTGTAAGTCACGGGTTGTGTAGTTTGCCTCGTTTGGCTTAAGTTTTCTGGATGCGTATGCAATGAATTTATTCCTTTACATTAGTACACATCCTAACCCTTGGTGTGAGGCGTCGCAGAATACTACAAAAGTCTTATGTTCCCTCTGGAAGAGACAAAATTGGTGCACTTCACAACAATTGTTTCAATTTCTGGAAGACAGACTCTTGGATGTCTCCCCAATTGAATTTCTTGTCTTTCTAGGTTAGATAGGTGATAGTCTTGGCTATTTTAGAGAAGTTCTCGATGAATCTTTGGTAATAGCCTCATAGGCCTAGGAATTGGCGTACTTCGGTTGGCATTGGTGGTTCTTTCCAATCCCTAACCGCTTCGATCTTAGCGGGAGGAACATGAATCCATTTGCTACTGATCACATGACCGAGAAAATGCACTTCATCAATCCAGAACTCAAACTTAGAGAACTTTGCATTAAGTTTCTCCTTTCTTAACAGTTCCATAATTAATTGCAAGTGTTGGCCATGTTCTTCCTTGGTTCGGGAATATGTCAATATTCTATTAATGAAAACGATCACAAATTTATCCTAGTAGGGTTTGCACACCCGATTCATAAGGTCCATGAATACGGTTGGTGCGTTGGTCAGTCTGAATGGCATAACTAGAAACTTGTAGTAACCGTACCGAGTCCTGAATGTTGTCTTTGGAATGTCTGCTTCTTCCACTCTGATTTGATGATATCCGGATCTTAGATCGATCTTTGAGCAGTACTAGGATCCTTGTAGCCGATTGAACATGTCATCGATCCTTCGAAGTGAATATCAGTTTTTGATGGTGAGTTTGTTCAAGTCTTGATAGTCGATGCACATCCTGAACGATCCATCCTTCTTTTTGACAAACAATACTAGAGCTCCCCATGGAGAGAAACTTGGATGGACAAAGCTTTTTTAAGAATTTCTTGGAGTTTACTGGAAAGTTCTTGCATTTCCAATGGAGCCAGACGATAAGGAGATCTTGCCACTGGTGCCGCACCCGGGATCAGATTGATTCGTAATTCGACCTATCTGACTATAGGTACTACAGGTAGATCCTCTATAAATATGTTCGGGTAGTCGCACACTTATGGAATGTCTTTAATTTCCTTACCCTTTCCTTGCATATCCACCATGTGGGCCAAGAAAGCGAAGCATAAAATCTCCGCTCGATGTAGTGATAACCAATCCATTCTGATAATTACATTGAAACTTCTTATGGTCATAGGCATTAGGTTGACATGAAAGACGTGGTTATTCATGGTAAGAATGCAATTAGTTAGTATTTCTAAGGTGCTTTCTAACTGGTCGTTTGTTACTTCTACCGTGTAAGCTTCGTTAAGTTTGCACGATTAATGGCTAATCATGCTTCTAAACTTATGGGAAACAAAGCTTCTATCAACACCAGTATCGAATAATATGAAAGCATAAATATTTTTGATATGAAACATACCAGTAACCATAGTTGGTTCCTGGCGAGCATCTCCAGCACCTATCACAAAAGCTCTTCCTTTGCCACCCTGATTCTTCAGTTTTGGGCAGTCCTTCTTGAAATTCCCTGGTTAGTTGCATTCGAAGCAATTTCGGCCGCCTCCTACAGCATGGGTTGAGGTTGTGTTGTTCAGGGCCTTTATGCAAAACTTAAAGGTGTAACCTCTCAATTTACAGATGTTGCAGACCATGCAATTTCCGACATGGTGGAAATTACACTTGGTATAGTGGGGTAATGTTCCAGAGTAGGGATTTGATGGGGGCGGGAGAGTTTGTGATTGCAGCGTACACAACCACAGGTTATGGACTGGGTTGCGATGTTTGAATTTCCCCTTTAACTTGTCATGACACTTTCTTTTTATACTCCCAGCCTCGTTCTTTTTAGTTTGTGGGGGTCATGGTACCCTGATGGATACACTGCTCAGTCAACTGATAGGGCAATTGCTTGGCACTATCAAAAGTAGTGGGTCTGGATGCAACTAAGGTCATGGCAATCCCTTGTGCAAGTATGTTCTGCATTAGAGTGGTATCTCTTTGAAATAGTGGGTTTGAGGCATTGATAATTGGTAGGGTTTCAGTGGTCCCAATTGGAGTTGCTCCGGAGTTTGAAGTTTCTCCCGAAGTTTGGGTTACCGGTGGTGCAGCTCTTGGAGTGACTCGGAAGTTGGTGGTGCACGAACTCGCGGACTTTTTCATGGAGGTATCATCTTAATATGTTTAAATACATGTTTTATGATATTTTACACTATCTGAGGTGTGCAAGTGCCTCAACGGATCGAATCTGTTTTAGCAGTTTAAAGAAAATCAGTGTTATACTGGTTTTTTTTCTTATAACTGTCGTATCTTTTGCATACAAACTCAGTTTTGTACGTTCTTTATATTTTTGGAAATAGGGGAACATGTACTACGAGACTAGAATGGTTGATTTTCTCACAACTGCTTAATACGAATTTTCAGTTTTTCAGACGTATTAACTAGGGTTGCAGTTTGACCTATTTGTTTCGTTTGAGATTTTCCACAATTTGAAGTAAGATACCATCTGCTATCTTATCATATTTGTAATGACACTGTATATTATTTAAAACATGCATTAAATCTCAATAGGTCAAATTACAAAGAGTTTCGCGGTGAATTGACTGTCTACAGTTTTAAACCTAAATTTTTGGATGTCATATTATGCGTATGCACTATATGTATGGTAGAATATATGATATATTGGGGAAATCATTAAGCTTTGTGCTTACACACACATTGAAGATATTCGTTTCCACAATTTTGTGAACCTAACTATGATAATGTATAGTGTTGAATCAATCAAATGTTAGTACTGGTTTTTGAAACAAATGTTTAATTGGTTAATTTATTTTAAAATGAAAAATCTCTTTGTAATTTTTGAGACATTAAAAGTTTGTATCAGAGCCTTGGTCAGGGGGATTCACGCGCGCCTTACGGTGTGTCTAGACTCAAACTGAGGATCGAGAGATTTTCTAAATAAGTTTTTGAAAGAGAATGTTTTTATTCAAGAAAATGATTTCCTAAAAAAGTTTTATAATAATTGGAATATGTGATGCATACAGTCTGTCGGAGCTTAGGAAGTAAGTAATTCCCAATATACCCATATGATCTTGTATTTGTGCTAACATTGTTATGCATGCTAGAATGTAGGTTGTAGATCTGCTCAGGAATTGCATGATAGATATTTCTGACATCTATGATACCTTATAGCCTACGGAATTTGTGACAACCGTCAATTTTGGTCAAACAAAGTCAACAAAAGTCAACTAGGTCAACTCAACTCGTATTAGAATTTTAGGAGAAATGTGATATTCCCTAATGTTACTAATGTACTATTGACAAGTTATAATGTAAAGCACCTCTCTTGTTGCCAATTATTGAATATAAACCCTAATTTGGGTTAGTAACTTAAAAATTTGATAATTCAATTATATATTATTTAAGTATAAATAATATTCACAACACAATGTAGTTGGGTTCATAAACTTTATGCTACATGGAAAATTCATAACAAGGGTTACATATTCAGATTTTTGGTGAATTCGTCACCAAATGCGACAAATTCTTTACCCGACTTAAACACTCAAACGTTAACGAAAAAAATTAGGAATTATCCTAACTTTCGTGTAATATGTTATTATTTTTGATGATAATGATTTTATAATAATTTGAATTTAAATGATTCAAATTAAGTAAATATACATCATTTTTACCATACTTTTTATAAAAATCACCAACTTTTATAAAAATTACCCATTATTTTATAAAAATAAAAGAAACAACTTTTGTTTTATATAATTATTACACCTTTTATAAAGAATTAATATTTTAATCAAGAAAGTCAAACCCTACACTCTCCCCCTACCCTCCCCACCCCCTCACCCTCCCTCCCTCTCCTTCATATTCGGCCGACACCCCCCCCCCCCATTCACTCCATCTTCTTCATCTCCTCTCAAGAACAATCTTTTCCTCTCAAGATTAATCTCCATAAGTTGGTTCTTGATCTTTTGTTAAAATTTTCCTTACTAATCTAGTGATTCTATACACATATATACTAGTTTTGTTACAATTACACACATTAATATGTGTTAATATCCATAGGTTATTTCGACCTTCAAGTGTTCTTTGCTTGAAATCCTTCATCTTCACCTTTTTAACCACCAAGAAACACACGCAAGGTGAGTTCGTACCCCTCATTTTCGTTTTATCCAAGTTTTAGCGGGGGGGGGGGGGGGGAGATACAAGTTGTTATACATGCTTTATCTTCATGTTGTGTAAAAGTGTTATCTACATGAAATAATGTTATTACCTAGTATTATGAACATTTATGTGTGGTATGTTGTTTAAAATACAAATCTATGAAAAATGAGTATAAACATGCTATATGTTCTTAAGAAAAATTCATAAAAACAAAACTATTAAAACTAGGGTTTTTATGAACATAATATGACTTTTCTAGCAAAAGTAGTTATAACCAAGTTATTACTCTATTTTTGTGGGATATAAATCAAAATATGTTATTTTGTACATATGTTATAAAACTAGTTATAAATACCAAGGATTTGGTTTTACTAAAAGAAAACTTAAAAATCTATTATTTTCTGTAAAAATTAGGGTTTTCTAACAAAAATGGTCATAACCAGGTTATGATAAAATATGTTGTTTTAAACATATAATGTTAACTTGACTTAAATGTCACAAAAATATAAAAAACAAAATTTACAAAGTTCATAATTCAATATTTACCGTTTGGTGACGTAAATATTGTCAGAAACTAGAAAAATGACTTTATCATACTAAAAGTTCATATATTTGTTTTAGATGTATAATATATGTTATTTATAAACATATGAAACATGTTAACTTATATATATATATATATATATATATATATATATATATATATATATATATATACAACAAAATATTTATAATAAACTATAATAGGTATAGTTTATGGGTCATTAACACTATTATAACATTTTGGGGGAAAAGACAAGATAATTATATAAAATTATATAATTATTATACGCTATGTTAATGCTATGGAAAAGTGTTATTTATACATACAAGGGTTTTCATTACACTAACACGTAAACTTGTTGAAACAGTTATGTGAGACAAAGTCTTCACCGTACCTACCAGAGTACACACTAAAGTCCTGAATTATCACCAGAATCTCGGTAAGAGAGCGTGACACTTGTGTATAGATCTATACGGGACTAACAATCTCGCACCTAAGCTGCTAGCTACAGCTAGACCGGCAGATCTGGGGTGACAAATGTCTAACATTCTGACGCCTGAAGAACGTCGCAGCAGGTTAACTTCAGTTTTAGCATGGTTGTAATAACTCACATGGGAAATCAAAAATACATTTAGTTTACGGGGTAACATGCGTTCAAATGGTTTTATATAAGAATAAAACTACGTAATACTATTTTAAGTATAGAAATACTTATACATTTTTGCTCTTAGGGTTTTTAAGACTGCAACTCGTTTTAAGGAAATATTGGATTTTCTGGGAACAAATACTATCATTTTACAGGGAAAGAATTTTTAGATTTTTATCCATACAAAAATCTTAAGAGCTCACCAACTTAATTGTTGACACTTTTCAAAACTACTTGTATTCTCAGGAAACCGTTAAACAAGTAGTCACGAGGCTTTTGAGGATGGGACGTTACGGTGTCGTACTATTCATTTTTGTCATCATAATGTAATTGGTTTTGAAACATACAATACATGGAAACAATGTAACATTCTCAATTATATTTATGATGGTTGTGTTTGATTTGATCACTATTGTACATTATGTTGTGTTACTATTCATGAAGTCATTCACCCCCATATGTTTCCGCCATCCTGGTTTGGGGGTGTGACAAAATTGTTTGTTATATGATACTTGAAGTTTAGATTGATAATGTTAATTGCTAGGTGTATGTTTTAGAGTTATACACGATTAGGATTATATAGCCTTAGAATGATTTATTTATCCTTATTTCATGTTCCTTGTCAGTTTTTCGGCTTAGGGTAATGACTTATTCGACAATTTATTTGATCATGTATTGTGTATAACATGCATGCACGAGGCAACCAGTGGTGTTGGTTGAGATTTCTAGATATGCAGGAGCGAGTGGGAAGGGAATATCCTAGAAGGAGAATATAGGAAGTGTAGTATTATGGATCTGGCTAGACATATGTATGCGTGTGAGGAGTTTAGTGCAGCGTTTGTGAAGTGACTTGGAGTCTTGGAATAGTCCTTGGAACAAGTATGGATATGTATGGAATATAGTATTGGGCATGTACTACTAAAACCATAGAATCGACACTTGGTTCATGGAGTATTTTAGCAATACTAGGAAACTTATAGGTGGGTATGCATAGTTTTGGTTTTCACCGTGCATTGATTTTGATGTGTTTGCTATCTTCCCGATTCAGGATGGCGATATTCCATGTTGGGGATGCAATTCGGAGTGAGAGAGATGTCCACGACATCATAGATGTAGATATTTTTATGCTCATGAGGGAGGGTTTTCCTGGTTTGATCAGCTCTATTAGGGATGAGCTGATTTTAGTGATGGACGAGCGACTTAGGGTCCTTCGGGTTGATTTGGAGGCCGGTTGGCTCAAGACTCATGAGGCTCCCTTCAAGGAGTTTGATGCTTGTGGGGCTCCATGAGTTTTAGGGAGGAGAGAGAGAGCCTATTTTTTAGATATGGATTGCCAATGTAGAGAGTGCTTTTCGTGGTAGTTTTTGTCCGACGAAGGCTAAGGTCATTTTTGTAGAATGTCTTTTGCACGACAGAGCTAGGGATGGGTGGTGCGAAACTGTCAAAGGTATCGAACCTGATACGGTCGAGTCTATATCATGGGGAGATTTTCTCACCAAATTTAAGAGGGAGTTGTGCCGAGATTACCACCAAGTTCAGACGGAGAGAGAGAGAGAGAGAGAGAGAGAGAGAGTATTGGTTTGCGCTTAGTATGTAGCTTTAGAAGAGATGAGGATGACTCACTACGATGACATGTTGAGGATAGAGATCTGGGAGCACGTGGGTATATCGAGTCATAAGACTCTTTCCGGTTTGGTGGGGACAGCCAGGGAAAGGGAGCTGGAGTGGGAGACCCAACAATGGAAGAGGAAGCACGACCATATTCATGCATCTGCATCCGTAATCAAGAAGGCCAGGGTGACTGATTTCAATCATTAGATCGAGATACTTGTGTGTTTTGCTTCTGGTGTGGTTTGGCTCATTGAGTTATTTGTCGCACGCCAGTTTTTAGATGTTTCTGATGCGGCCAGGAAGGCCACTCTAGTCAGGACTCTAGTCAGAAAGAGTCAAGGATATGATTCATTTATAGTCAACCGGACCATGTTAAATCTGATTGTCCTCTAAGAGTGGATGGGTTGGTTTTGGATCAAACACCTTTAGCGTGACAGTCACCGGATGGACGAAATGGGACAACTGGATTTCCATGGTCAGGATTTGAGTGATCAACTGTCTTCAGTTCAGACGGATACACCATTCATTGGTGTCTTCAGTTTCTTTTATTTATGTTTTCGTTGTCTCAGTGTAATCTTGGATGATCTATTGAATGATATTGTCTTAATCAACTATGGTTCTGTTTTGAGTAAATTATTGATGATTGGATTTGTTCTAGTAGTGGGGTTGTGGATGTGTATTGGAACTCTCGTATTTTGTTTGAAGGATTCAGATTCTCTTCCGACTTTGGATGTCAGGTGGGGTTGTTAGAAACTAGGTGGTGAAGTTTTGAGTTGGCCATAAAATTTTGATTGGTTATGAAGACAACGGAGTGTAGTCAATTCCAAGTGGGGGATAATCGCTTATTCGAATGGGAGGATTTCAAATTCCAGGTCATCCTAAAGTTTCGTATTCAAGGGAAAGTATAATAGGTCTGGGTTTTGATGGGAATGAAGCATATGCAAGGAATATTGTTCTGCAGTCAGCTATGACCAAGGAAGCAGATGCTGAAGATTCAAGGTTATCTCGTATGAAGGTTTGAAGCATCTTTGGCGATGAAAGTCAGGATTGCTGATTAGGCTCGGTTTGAGGGTTGTGTGAGGGCCTCTCTGTATGTTCTTGTCTGATGAAGGCTTTAGGGTTTGAAGCACGACCTGAACACCAAATAGGGTCTAGTAGACTAGGGGTCCTACTCGTGTCAGTTTTGCTTGTTATCTTTGAAGTTTTGATTAAAATACCATGGGGACCAGAACATTCACATGGATGAAATAGGCCGGAAGTGATTGTAAGACTGTGGGAGGACCACATCATTCACATGGCTAAAAAAGGCCTGAAGTGATTGTAAGACAGTGAGAGGACCAAAACATTCATATGGTTGAAATATACCATTGGGTGAAATAGGCTAGAAGTGAATGTAAGACGGTAGGAGGATGACATCATTCACATGGTTGAAATAGACCGTTGGCTAAGATAAGCCAAGAGTGATTGTAAGATTGTAGGAGGACCATAACATTTACTTGGGTTGAAACAGATCTGTCATTTTTTGTTAGTTAGTTTGTTGTTTGTTTGTTATTCGTCCCTTGTTTATACGTAAGGGTTGTTAGAGTCGTGTTGATGTATAGTCTAGGTTAGCCTTTTTCTATTGGGCTTTTGTTTAGAAGTTCCGCTTTTGCGTCTGTGTGTGAGGGTGCCGGTTTCAACGGTTGGGTGTGGATTTCATTCTTTAGTTATCAGTAGGACGACTTAAGGTTGGGAAGTTCTTGGTTGGATCACATCTATAAGTTTTTGGTCAGCATGGTTAATGCATGAGAATAGCCTTGTCTTCCTGGAGTTCAAATATGATCGTGGAGTCTTCAAGTTGGACGAAGAAGTTAACTCTTCTCGATGTCGGTTAGTCATGATGTGTTGGTGTTCGTTTCTTCGTCGAGCCACATATTTCTCGCTAAGGATTAAATTGGATTTTAAGTTTGAAGTAAGTGTGTGTATAGAGCATTGTTCCAGTGTTGTAGTAGACGTGATTTAGACCTTTGGGAGTTTCCACTCGGGTTTGGCTTATGTGTCTGGTTTTGGTGATCCTTGTTTATATAGTCGCAGTTTTGGGCATTTAGAGTGGCATCATTTGTGTAAGTAGGGAGTGTATTAGGAAAACCCAAAAGAATTTCGGATGGTGTTTTAAGAGTAAGCGGTAAGGATAGATTTCGAGGACGAAATATAATTTAAGTGGCGGAGAGTTGTAGCACCCATTTTCCATAATGGATCAGTTCGTAACCGAAAGGAGTTAAATGTATGATTTTTTAGGAAAATCATATGCCATGTCATGGTGGATGGAATTCCACGATGTGGCATGGAATCTGAGGAATGCGTGTTACAATGATCACTACGATGTGGCAAGAGGATGGCCATGACGTGGTAACTGTTGCAGCCCAAGCCCATGATTTTTAGGATTTCCCTCATATTTAAAGGCTCTAACTCTTGGTTTTGGGCATCACCTTCAGCCTTCACCTTTCTATTTCGTAACCCTAGCCTCCATCGAATATTAAGAGCTTGTTTGCTAGATTTTGAGTTTGTTCTTGATTTATTGAAGCTTGTGAAGAAAGGAACTCCTTCTTGGTGCAAGGAAACATAGAGCAAGTCTAGATCCATTATCTTCTTCAAGTTTCTGGACCTTTGGAGGTAAAAAGCTTGCACCTTGACCTTGTTCTTGATACTCATATTGTTGGACATTATTGGTTGGTTTTGGTCCCATTCTTGGATGCTCTTGGAGTTTGAGGAACTTCAGAGCTTAATATGACATTCTTATGGTCATGGACTTCTGTCAAAGTGTTGGGTATTATTGTGTTGCGTCATGGGCTTGTTTTGTATATCCAGATTGGGCCTGTCCATCCGTGATTATCTAGTAGGGTTATACTATAAATAGTGCATGCATGTATGCATTAGATAGGTTCGTGATTATCATTGATTATTGATTTTGAACCCTAAGCACCTCTACAGTCGAAGTTCTTAATCGAGCTCTTCTGAGGTGTTGAAGTTTTAATCATACGACAAATTTAAAGCCATTCTTGTGTTCATAATTACGTTCTTAATTGTTTTGCCTGCATAGAATCTATCGATCCTAAAAGAACTTTGTTCTAACAATTGGTATCAGAGCGGGAGACTGTGTGATCAATACACATTCCTTCTGTGTTAAGAATTCTTTAGGGTTTCCGCTTTTATCGAATATAAAAGAAGCCGTCTTCTTCCTGTCGACGGTAACTCTGTTTCTGATAAAACCCTAATCTCAAGTTTACAGGTCTGATTCTAGCGGCTCACCATGTCTCACGAAGATTCTCAAACAAATCCCATCAACATCTCTAACAGCATTGGATCCACTACCAGGATTCCCATTCTTTACACTCAAGACTATGAAGTATGGGCGCATCACTTTGAAGATTATGAGGTCGGATCTGAAGATAATGGTTATCTCATCTGGGAAGCCATCACGCTTGGGCCGTTTGTTCATTATGGAACGAACACGACTGTTAAGACCCAAAAAGAGTATAACAAGCTGGTGGCGGACATAGACAAGATGCCACAAGATGAGAAGGACAAGTTGCTGTGTAATGTGAAGGCCATGAGAATGATCAGATTCGCCTTGCAATCTGACACTTTTAGGTTAGTTGGTTCATGCACGACGGCCAAAGAAATCTGGGATAGGTTGAAAGAACTTTACTCAACCGATGAAGATCTAGAACACTCTATTCAAACCTTGCTGCTCTCAGAATTTGGAGTTTTCGAACAGAAACCAGAAGAAAAACTGATACAAACTTTCGATCGGTTCAATCACCTCCTAAGTAAGATGATCAAACATGGAATAGAAAGAAAGCTGATCGAGCAGAAGGTAACCTTCATGAACGGTATGAGACCAGAATGGATGGATGTGGTTTCAACAGTGAAAGCACATGAACAGTTTAAATCTTACTCACTAGCGAAACTTGTGGGAATACTTAAGTCCCATGAGAATGTGGTAACCAAGGAGGCGAAGGTAGTTTCGGGTGTAGGATCGTTGGCCCTTGTCTCAAAAGGAAAAGGTACTGCAGAAGAAGAAGAGGAGTCGGATATGTCTGAGTGTGACCTTACAAGCGAAGAATATGCTATGATGGTCACCAATCCAAAGAAGTTTGCACGAAGAAAATTTCCTGTCAATAAGAACCGAAACTAGCAGGGAAGTTACAGTTCTGAGAAGGTGAAGGATGAAGCGAAGAATTCTTCTCAAAAGGATGAAGACAAGAAGGAGAGCAAGCTTGCAGGAGACTCAGGGTTCAACTGCAATTATTGTCACGGCAAGAACCACTTTGCCAAAGATTGCATGCTGAGGAAGATGGCTGAGAAAAGAGATGGTGAAGACGATGAGGGGTACTACATGCGCAAGTTGGAAGAGATCAAGAAAAAGAAGGCAACTAACAGTTCTATGAATGCCTTGATTGTGCAGGAGAATGCAGATGAAGATGAGTTCGGTGGAGTTGAAGTTTGGTCAACCGATTCTGAGGATGAAGAGGTGAGAAAGCCAACTCATGGAAGAGCGTATGTGGCAAAGGAAGCAGGTTCAGCTGGAAGAAGTTTGATGGTCACAGCAGGTGGATCAACCGAAAGTGCCAGTAAGGAACCGAACCCAATTGAGGACAAATGCTTTGCAGCCAAGCCTGTGAGCGAGAAGATCAACGACTGTGATCGGCTTATCAAAAAGGTACAATCCATCCTTGAATCACTTAAAGTTCCGGTAACAGATTATGAAGAAGAATTAAATGACTTAAAATTTAAATTTTCTAACTTAAGTGGTAGTCTCATGCAAACTTGCTTAGCGAATTCTAACCTAACTGACCAACTCAGTAGGGTGTCTTCAAAAAGTGAGGAGAGAAGGATGTGGATTGAGCTAAAGGAGGCGGAGTTAAATAGGGCTAGGGATGAAAGTATTTATTTACAACGTGACAATTTAAAATTTTTGAAACAAAGGAATGTTTTTTGTTTAATTGCTAAGCGCTTATATACTAATATTGCTCAATTGCATTTAAGCTGTGAAATAGGGAAAAAGATTCATAAGATGATTTTACCCTTCCTTGAATTTAAGGAGGATGAAGTCATCACTGAATGTGAATCAATTATATCCTCAGAAGAAACATCCATTGCTTACAAAATCGGACTGGACAAGATAGAGACCTTCATTGACTCTAAGGAACATAATGTATGCTAAAAAAACTTTTAGACGAAAATGATAGGTTAAAAATTAAGTCTGAAACCATTCAATCATTCGACTCATCGAACGTTAAATTAATTTCAGAAAATAAAATGAACTTAGAAAATACGTCTGAATTTGATGAGGAAAGTGAGATGAGCGAAATATCAGTAGAAGACGTAGTTGATTGCTCTGAGTTTATGAAGAGCGAAACCCAGAATGAGAAACCCCTCATATCTGAAAATTTGGTTGAATTCGCTCGCCTGTCAAAAGACAAGCCACAGAAACTCAAAGAGAAAGCTATGGTTTATCAAAAGATTCAAACTGTGTCGAATCAGGTCTATGCTGTTACAGGAGTCACTGCAAGACAAACAGCAGAATTGAAAATCCTGGTCGACGAAGACAATGCTGAAGGATGTGATGATTACTTCTGGTCAGCCCCTATTGACAATGCAGACGAAACCATAGGCTTATCTGAGCAAACTTCATGGAGGGTTAAAGGAAGATATGTGGCTGAACCCATCAACAAACCCTCGAGTTTCGACAAACCAAGCACAAGTGGAACAAAAGAAATCCCTGAAGAACCAATAAAAGAACCGATTGTTCCAACTAAGACAACCGAAACTCAAAAGGAGAAGCCAAAGGCTAGCTTCAATATCCACAAATCTCAGAAGGAGTTAGCTGAACAGAAACGCCAAAGAAATCAAAGATACATGAAAAATCTGAATGAGCGAAAACGTCATTGGCAGTCTCAAAATCCCAACTACGTACCTCATAAGAAAGAATCAATTGACAAAGGAAAGGAAAAGCTAAAAGGAAAAGAAATTTTCAGTCCAAATTCCTACTATTCCAAAACTAGCGCGCAGAACCGAACGTCTACTTTCGGTCCAAACGTCAAGGCTAACAACCGAACGTCTACTTTCGGTTCCAACACCGGCATTCAGAACCGAAAGTCAAGTTTCGGTCCCAATACTGGTTTCGGTCCTTCCCACTCACAAAGCAAATCAAATTCAGTGAAGGACATCAAAGGAAAGGGAAAGCTTGATTCTGATTCTAATTTCAATGATAAGAAAAAGTCAGCTAACCCTAGGATTCATAAGAAAACACCAAAACCATCTAACAACACACCATCGAAAACACCAAAAATTAAACAAGATAGAACTAAAATCAGGGTGTACACCATCAAAAGAAAAGATCAATCAACTCTAATAAAAAGAACTTATTTGGTTGATATTTCTACTGCAATTCCTTTTTCTATGAAAGACTCATCAGGACCCAAGAAACTTTGGGTTCCTAAATCTGCTTGAATTTGCAGGTGATAAGTGACGAGCAGTTCGATGATGAATGGTACATAGACAGTGGCTGCTAGCGTCACATGACAGGAAGGAAGGAAGAGCTGAGGGAGTTTCGGTCCCTAAAGGATGGTGGATGTGTGAAGTATGTAAATAACTCATATGGCACAATCAAAGGATATGGAATGATAACCAATGGAGACTTCTCGATTCGAAAAGTAGCGTATGTGCAAGGATCGCAGCATAACCTCATCAGTGTGTCACAATTAGTTGTGGGAACAGGTTTGAAGGTTTCATTTGATGATGAGGGCTCAGAAATAATTGAGAAGCAATCTAAAAAGGTTTTGTTGAAGTCTGAATGCAAGGGAGAGATGTATCCTTTAAATCTCAACCCAATTCGAGGAAAACCAGCAATATGTCTGCTATCAAAGGCGAACACTGATGAAAGCTGGTTGTGGCATCGACGTCTATCGCACCTGAACTTCAAAGACATTAATAAGTTGGTGCTTGGTGATCATGTTCGAGGCCTTCCTCTTCTCAAATTTGATAAGGAACATCTATGTGCAGCGTGTGAGATGGGCAAACAAAGCAGGAAGAGCCATCCCACACGAATCAATACAAAGATTGTTGAAGCTCTTGAACTTCTGCACATTGACTTATGTGGACCTTCGGCTATCGAAAGCTTCGGTGGTAGTAAGTTCATTCTTGTCATAGTAGATGATTTTTCACGCTTCACCTGGGTTTTCTTTCTTAAACAGAAATTAGATGCAACTCCCAAGCTGAAGACGTTCATCAAGCAAGTGGAAGTGAAGCTGTGAAAGCTGGTGAGGAATATCAGAAGCGATAATGGGCTGGAATTCAAGAATAAAGATTTTGAGGATTTTCTGGCTGACAAGGGGATATCTCACAAATTTTCGGCCCCTTATACTCCACAACAGAATGGGATTGTTGAAAGACGAAACCGTTCTTTATGTGAAGCAGCCAGAACCATGCTAAGCTTCGCTTCTCTTCCACTGTACTTCTGGGCTGATGCAGTTGCAACCGCTTGTTACACTCAGAACCGATCCTTGCTCAACAAAATATTCTCAATCACTCCATATGAGATCTTGAACAATCGAAAGCCTAACGTCAAATTCTTCCACGTATTCGGTTCTAGGTGTTTCATCTTTAATTCAAAAAAGAACCGAAACAAGTTTGACGTCAAAGCAGATGAGGGAATTTTTCTTGGTTATTCACTCACTTCAAAAGCATATAGAGTTTTGAACAAACGCTCCAAACGAATTGAAGAAACATATTACGTAACCTTTGACGATAATTACATGAAGAAAGTTCAAAGGAGCGAAAGTGCCTTAGGAGCAATATTTCCTGAATCAGGACAAGTCTCGGTACCAATATCCAACTTGTTTGAAGAGTACATTCGGCTATTTGATGAACCAGAGAAAGCAGCACACTCAGAGGCAAAAGCAGCAGACAACAAAATCGACAATCTCAAAAAGATCATAGATGAAGCTGCCAAAGAAATGGAAAGTGAACCTCCTAAAACAACAGGTGGTCAACCCTCCAATGACTCTCCAAACAACAGCTCAACGTTCAAGGGGGAGAGTTCATCAGCACCAAAGACAACCGGAATGTCTTTCGAGCGGGAGAATCCAATTCCATCCCCAACTCATAAAGGTCCAGGCGAGAGGGAGCATACAACTCCAAACCCACCCAATAATAGTACAATCGAGGAGGAGAATCGGACTCCCACAGAGGATGAAAACTCTGATCCTGACACAGGTTACACTTCGCCAGTCTAGGGGGAGAAAGAAAATACAACTGAGGAAGGTGATCAATCAGAACTTGAAGAGGAAGTAAATGAAGAGTTGGATCCAGCCTATGACCCAAATTATCCTCCTTTAGTGAAATGGACCAAGGATCATCCCAAAGCACAAATCATTGGTGAATCATCTGAGAAAGTTCTCACTCGTTCTCAATTGAAAGCGAAACAAACTGCATTATTCTCTAAAGTTGAATTTTGTATGTTTAATTCGTTTGTCTCCAAAGTCGAACCGAAAACAGTTAATGCTGCACTTGATCATTCTGATTGGGTACAAGCAATGCAAGATGAGCTCCATGAGTTCGAACGCAATCGAGTTTGGAGGCTGATTCCCACACCAAAGGATGCTTCAGTGGTTGGCTTAAAATGGGTCTTCAGGAATAAATTGGACAAAGAGGGGAACGTCATTCGCAACAAGGCTCGGTTGGTGGTGAAAGGATATTGCCAAGAGGAAGGGATAGACTATGAGGAAACCTTCGCTCCTGTAGCAAGGTTGGAATCTGTTAGAATTTTTCTGGCATATGCTGCTCAAAAAAACTTTGAAGTTTTCCAAATGGACGTAAAATGCGCTTTCTTGAATGGAGAACTAGAAGAAACGGTGTATGTTGAGCAACCACCCGGGTTCGTGAACGAGAAAGTCCTTGATCATTGCTATGTGCTGGATAAAGCTGTATATGGTTTGAAGCAAGCACCAAGGGCCTGGTATGAAACTTTAACTCGCTTTCTGAAAATGTTGAAATTTAAGCAAGGTTCGGTTGACCCAACCTTCTTCCGAAAGAAAGAAGGCGAACATCTAATGATAGTTCAGATTTATGTCGATGACATCATCTTCGGCTCCACGAATCCTAGCTTAACGGCTGAATTCAGGAAGTTGATGGAGACTAAATTTGAAATGAGTGCAATGGGTCCGATTAATTTTTTCCTTGGTTTGAATATTAGACAGGGACCAGAAGGTATATTTATCAACCAGGAGGCCTACACAAAGAACTTGCTGGCAAAATTTTGTATGACGGGAGATTCGAAAGTGAAGGTTCCTATGGCATTTGGCACTAAGTTAACACCTTCTCTGGAAAAACCTGTTGTTGACATGACACTATATCGACAAATGATAGGGTCCCTTATGTATCTAACAGCTAGTAGACCGGACATTATGTTTTCTGTTTGTTATTGTGCCAGGTTTCAAGCTAATCCAAGAGAACCTCACATGGTGGCAGTGAAAAATATTTTCCGTTACCTGAAGCGAAGCTCATCTCTCGGTCTCTGGTACCCTGCTAGATCTGGATTCTTTATTCAAGCTTTTTCTGATGCTGATCTTGGAGGATGTGGTCTGGACCGAAAGAGCACTACAGGTGGATGCCAATTCCTTGATGGTAAACTTGTTAGCTGGCAGTCCAAGAAGCAAACATGTGTGTCACTTTCAACAGCCGAAGCTGAGTATATAGCTGCAACATCTTGTACTTCTCAAGTAATATGGATTCAAAGTCAACTAAGAGATTATAGGCTGAGTATGAAGAAGATTCCTCTCTATTGTGACTCAGAAAGTGCAATAAGAATATGTCACAATCCAGTGCAACACTCAAATACTAAGCATATTGCACTTAGATATCATTTCATCAAGGACCATGTAGAAGATGGGAACGTGGAAGTACATTTCGTTCGGTCCTCTGATCAACTGGCTGACATATTCACTAAAGCCTTACCTGAAGCGAGTTTCAATAAAATTTTACAAGGCTTGGGAATGATGGAAGCAGAGTCGGTACCAAATCCTCAAATCTCTCACTAAAAATTAGACAAGCGAAATAGAGCGAACGCTCGGTCTATTTCGGTTCCGGATTTTTCAGGAACCGAAATGAACCGAACGCTCGGTCTATTTCGGCTCCATAATTTTCGGGAACCGAAATGAACCGAACGCTCGGTCTATTTCGGCTCTGGAATTTTAAGGAACCGAAATGAACCGAACGCTCGGCTTATTTCGCTTCATTCTTTTAAGATAAGGTTTCGGTTGTACATTTTGTTTATTCTTTTAACTTTTTTTTAAGAGTGTTTTGTGTTACTTTATTTTTTTTTATTTTTCAGATCCAAAAATATTTTATCTTTCTGTTTTTATTATTTTTCAGAAAATTTCAAAACTCCAAAAATATTTTTCTAATCGTTTTTTTTTTTTTTTTTGGCTTGTTTGTTTTGTTTGTGTGGTGTGTTTGTTTGCTTGTTCTTCTAATTAGGTCCCAAGTATACCAGTACAACAGAATTTGGAGCTTAGGCAGGTATGATTCTTTCAATCTGAACTAGTTAAGGGTCCCTAGAAGCATGCTGCTGCATGTTGACCGAAGCCTCTACGACTAAGAGCATGGCCTTAATGATTCGATCTATACCTATCGTTTCTTCCCAATCAGGCTGTTAAAATCAACTCAAGTCAAGAGCTACCTTACTTGTCTCAAATGAGTTAAGAGTTTTTCTGCTTTGTCATGTCTTTATAGCAGAAGGTAGTTTCGGTTCTTTAACCACCCTCCTTACATTCTCCATCAACTTTCGGTTCACCATTGTAACCCTTGAGACTCTCAGTCTTTACCACTGAGGTTTATGGTTGCATAAAATCTATGTTTGTGATCTTAGATACGTACACCACGTGCTGAGTGAAACCCAAAAACCAACACCTGCAATGAATTGACGGTGAATCATTATATTCAAGATCTTACTTGTTACCTAATGAAATCTCATTTTATTTTTTGAGTGGTCTTTTATGAAATTGTCTAACACCAAGGCTTTTCTTCCCTAAAAGATCCAGTTTGTTTTTGTTTTTGAGATTTCTATCACATCTTAAGTCACTCTAAATTATATCCAACCTACTTGTTCAACAGACCACAATGGTCTCACAAGTACTTCTTCCAACGTTCGATCTTATGTTAAGAATTGACGTTCGGTTGACGATAAGCTACCCTTAGCCTATAATTTAAAAGAAGCCTTTCAGTGTTTCTCTACAAACACTTGATCGTATCTTCTCGGGAATCCACACAAGCACTTCAAGTCTCTCTTGACTTTGAAGGAAGCGATTCTTGCCCAGAATCATCTGCTTTATGTCTTTTAATAGACATCACTCACATCTAATACACATTTTGCTTTATTTCTTTATCTTTTGTCACCCTATTGCACGAAAATTTTTTATTTTCCAACATTCTGGTTGCTGTTGGTTCGATTTTGTTTACCTTTTGGAGCAATAGGGGTTATCCTAAATTTTGGAGCGAAGCTGGATTTCAAACGACGAATTCAGGATAAGCTTTTGGGCGCATGAATTTGAACGGTCCCTAAACCTATGCGTGCTGACGTATACCTGGGAGAAACCAACCTGTCCCATCGCGCTTTTTCAGGCGACGTTTTAGTGATTGCGTCATTATCATGATGATTTTTCTCTCTCCTGGCAATGGTATATAAAGGACTTCTAATCTTATTTGTCTTTTACCAGCAACAAATTCTCTCAAACTACAAGGTGATTTGAAACTGTTCATCTTCTTTCTTAACTCAACAATGGCGACTTCTTCATCGGCTCACGATCAAACTGCTTCGTCCACATTACTCTCGATCAAGCCAAACCAGAACATGATCATTGAACTCAACCCTTTTCTGTACGATTCGTATATGCTACACGTGGTTGAGTGTTTGAAGTATTCACCTCTGGTTTTAGCCCTAACACAGGTAGAATATGTCCCAATGTCCCTCCTATCGCAGGTCTACACTACCGCTTCGTATGATAAGAACAAGGAGAGGATCTACTTCCAAATCTTCTCTCACAAGGCTTCGATTTCAAAAGCGAGATTTTGTTCATCATTACAACTTGCTGTGGATTCGTCTGTGATCTCACCGGACTTCATCACCACTACTCAACTGTTCTCGATGCTCTACGAGATGGGCTACACTGATGTGCTTACCACAGTTACGAAGGTTAAGAAGTCATGCTTACCGCCCCAATGGAATGGATTGCCTACTCTTCTCATCAAGAGTTTGGCGGAGAGGAGTGGTGGATCTGATGGTACCAGTAAGGGTTTCCTGACCCTTCTATACGGTCTTTACAATGGTATAAATCTTGACTATGGGTCGATTATCTGGTCACAAGTGGTGCAAAGCCTCAACACTTCAACGAGGCACTCTGAAATTTCGTGTGGTCGATTATGGACTCTCATTACACGAAGGGCGATTAATACTTTGTAGATTCTAGTAGTGAAGGATGCCCTAGTCGAGTCTGTGGCTACGTTTCACACCAAGAAAATTATCATTTCTGTTCCTACAAAGTTCCCTCACAATGGCTCTATACCTGAGACAATGTACAGGTGTGTCTCAGCCGAGAGTAAGGTCATGGCTGAATATCGCAAGATTCCTCCCAAGGAACCGAGAGTCTTATCTCCTGAACAGCATGCTGCCTTGGATGCTGTAGAGAAGCCTGGAAACCGAGGAAAAAGGGCTACTACCAAGAAAGGGACAACCGAGGATGATAAGTCTAAGTCTACTAAGTCAAGGAAACGAAAGTCTGAGAAAGGGGATTCTTCTAAGCCAAAGAAGATTAAGAAAATGGCGAAGAAATCCAAAAGTCCCTCTCCTTCTAGTTCAGAAAACGATGAGGAAGATGAAGAGGAGGAAATTCATCATGAATCACCGAGAGGAAACACCCCTCCCCGATCCCCCACTCCAACCGAACCTCTTCATGACAAATTTCCAACACCACCTCCATCACCGAAACAGACAGTTCCTATTTCGGTTGCTCCTGTTCCCCCACCTACCACATCTCAAACAACGACTTCTACACCACCACCACCAGTTACTACCATTCCTATTTCTACAGCTCCAATCCCTACTCCTATTATTTCCCAATCAACTTCCACCACTATCCCAGAACCGACAGTACGAGTCAACGTATCTGATACGGGGGCGACTACTGAAACCGAACCTCCAGTTACTTCCAAACCACTTTCACCCTCACCTTCAACCGATTCCGGTGCCACTCTTAGTGGTGCTAATGATGAGTTTGATTCAACCTACTACAGTCCCTATCGGCTTCCTACAGATGATGATGATGAAGCTCCAGTCACGAGACAACAACTGCAGAGCATTGATGAGAAACTTGATAAATTGCTTGATGACAACAAGTCATACAGTGGTGTTGTGCTCAAAGCTTTTTTGGACACTGCTCTTGAACAATATACTGGGGCTATTGACAGATCAACAAAGGTTGTTGACGATTCTACTTCTTCTTGCAAAAAGGCCACTATTGACGTTGCAGAAATTGTTCACAGTACTCAGATCTTTCTTGAGTCACTCAAAGGGCATGCTGATACCAATGACGCCAAGGTAAATGCTTCTGTGGATTCCTTATCCAAGTCACTTCAAGAGGAGCACACTAAGTTTGAGGCTGTTCGTTCTTCGATGCAAGCAGAGAACACTTCACTTATCAGTTCTGTGAATTCTCGGCTTAAATCTCTCCAAGCTGATTTAGCAAAGGAGAGTGCTCTGAAGGAAGATCTTGCACGCCAAGCCTCCACAATTGAAGTTCAGAAGGTGCAGCTTGCTCAAGATGAAAAGGAAATTTCTTTGTTGAAGACTGAAAGAGATGTCTTTCAAAGTTGTGCTGGGGATGTCAAGGATATGCTGACCAACCTCCTTGGTGCTCATGATCCTATCCTTACTCTCACTATCAGAAATCATCTAACATCAAAACTTCTTCCTGCCCTTGCAATGTTACATGAAATGAAGGGTGTTTTAGAGAGATTCATACCTCCAAAACAAGTGGGAGAAAGTGCTCAACCGAAGGTTACTGTGAAAACTGAAACCGAATCTGCCCAACCGAAAGTCAAAGTTACAACCAAACCGAAGGGTAATGAAGCTTCGGGTTCTGGTTCTCAAGCTAAGAAGAAGGGGATTGATGATGACAGTGATGACGAAGAAGAAGAGACTATTGTTGAGGCCCTTAAACGAAAGAAGAGGGACAGAGAGTTGGATGAAACCTTGAGGGTTGCGAGGGAAGCTGAGGAAAGGGAAAGGAGGAACAAGGAAGAAGAAGAAGCCTTAAACTGTAAGAAGGCCTTGTTTCCCCTCTGGACAAAAGAAACACTTATCAATGAGGCAATAGAGTTTCCAAGCGTCTACTGGCTGGAACCTGTCGCTTCTTTTGATTATGATAATTCAAAGGATTCACAGTTCGATATGCCGATAACACGGAAGGCATTCACGTTTCATTGTTTTGATTCGACTGTTGAAGTTCCTTTCCCTCATCCAAAAGTTGATCGTGAGCTTATCGACTTTTATCTGAAGTATGGTCAACCGCAGTACTTGACATGGAGCGCACAGAAGATAGTTACTGTCAAGGTACTAAAACCTTCGCCTACTGGGAAGTTCATAAATGTTAATTTTAAAATCACACGAGGATCAGCAAACTCGGTGTCGATTATTTCCCTGGCAGACCTTCCGAATTTAAATCCTCATGACTGGATCCTATTGTTTAACATTCTGCTCACCAATTCGAAAGAATATGAGCCGATACTGGATCACTTGAAGAGGATGTTGGCCTCTTACATCCATGAGGTTGCTGCTATGGATCAGGAGATAGCGAAAGTGATGAACAAGAAACCGACTGTCAAGCCAACACCGAAACCAGGAGATGTGAACAAAATGAAGATGGGTCAAATCTATTCTACACATCTTACTGTGATGTTCACAAGGGGTGAAGCCAATCGTTTTCTGTTCGCTCTTGTTGATAAACATTTATTCTCAACTGACTGCTTGGAGCACATTATCAAAATCATCCATCGGTGCAAGCAGAACTCAGAAGCAGATAAGAAGAACTTCACGGACATGCTTCGGTAGTACATTACGTTTTGTCATCATCTATTGGCCATCATACCGAAGGTGTTCAAGACAATCAAGAAGTCTTCTGCAGCTCAACCGAAGTGAGCTTTCGGCTCTATTGACGCAAAGGGGGAGATTGTTGGGTATTATTGTGTTGCGTCATGGGCTTGTTTTGTATATCCGGATTGGACATGTCCATCCGTGATTATCTAGTAGGGTTATACTATAAATAGTTCATGCATGTATGCATTAGATAGGTTCGTGATTATCATTGATTATTGTTTTTGAACCCTAAGCACCTCTACAGTCGAAGTTCTTAATCGAGCTCTTCTGAGGTGTTGAAGTTTTAATCATACGACATATTTAAATCCATTCTTGTGTTCATAATTACGTTCTTAATTGTTTTGCCTGCATAGAATCTATCGATCCTAAAAGAACTTTGTTCTAACACAAAGTAAGAAAAAGGAATTAGTTTGAGAGTTCTTGGTCTCATGTGCAAGTTTTGGTCATATTAAGGACTTAATGGACTTTAGGTTGGAGATCTTTCCTTGGAGTGAAGTCCTAATTCATAAAGTTGGAAACTTTGTCCTTTAAGTCATTGAGAATGATAAGATATGAAGTTTTGAGCCTTTATATGTAAGGATTAAGCTCTTAATGAAGATTTGAGGAAAACTGCCAGTGGCCACGACGTGGCCAAGGAATGACCACAATGTGGTAGTTCAGAATCATGATTGTATTGTCCTGGCATTCCCATGATATGGCCAAGGAGGGCCCACGACATGACAATGTCCTGTATGTCGATTGTTTTGTCTAGACATGTCCACGACGTGGCCAAGAGGTCTCCATGTCGTAGTGGTCGTTGACTTTTGTTGATCGTTGACCATTGACTTTTGACGAGGGGTCAAACTTGGATGATTTGGGTTATTGATGGAGGATTTATCTCTTTTGATGTTAGTTGGTTCGCAGGATTGAGCAGTGCAAGGTGTGCGAGTGTTGTTGTGCTTCTTCGGTTCTTCAGTTCAGGTGAGTTTCTCATTATGTCGTGCATCCCATTATATATCCTTTTCATGGTAGGATAGAGGTACTATTATAGTACAGTTATGCTAGTTGACTGGGATAACTCTTTGTTATGTATATGTAGTTAGAACGCTTGGTGTATTGGTATGTTAGACTGGTAGGGTTTTGCCTATTGATTGTATGATACTCTTAGGAGTTATGTTGGTTAGGGTAACTGGGGAAGGCTGGGTATAAGGATTATATATGATTGAGCAGCAAAGGACTTATTTGAGAAGTGGTCAATGGCAACGTAACTATGGAAGGCTAGTTACCAAGGATATGTAATATGCTAGTATATGTTATGTGTTTATGTTACATGGTTATGTGGTAATGATATGTTGGGTTCTGTGTAGTTTATGTTGGATAGCCTGAGAACTCTTGGTCTAATGTCAATTGTGATGTTCTTGTCAGATTATACAGCCTCGGGTGGGTCATCCGTTCGACTGTCTATCTTATCCCTGACTACGTATGACTTTATGTATTATATGAAAGACTAGGATTTAGCCCATGACAATTGCATAAAAGACCATGGGATAAACATGACACTTGTATAAAATACCATGGGAGGACCATGACACTTGTATGGAAGACCATGGGAGGACCATGGCAACACTACGTAAGACTGTGGGAGGACCACAACATTCACACGTTCTATACTAATATGTATGTTGTATGTATATTGATAGGTTGACGCTAGTGTCGAGAACTTTATGTGTGTGAATTATATGTATGGTGCAATATGTGGTATATTGGGGAACTCACTAAGCTTTATTCTTATAGTTGTGGATTAAACATTTTACAGGTTGTTCATGAGAAGAGCTTGGCAGGACTGTACACACGCATCGAAGATATTCGTTTCCACAGTTTTGTGAACTGAACTTTGATAATGTATGGTTTTCAATGAATCAAATGTTATTCAATGGTTATTGAAACAAAGTTTAATTGGTTAATCTATTTTAAAAAGAAAAATATCTTTGTAATTTTTGAGACGTTACATCAAGTGAGTCTTCTCACTATACTATTTAGGATGCTAGATTATCTTGTGACTTTTTGCTTGAAAGACAATGGGTGGACCTTGACAGGAAAGACTGCATGTAGACTATAGTAGCGAAAGTGATTGTAAGACAATGGGTGGACCACAACATTCACATGGGCTGAAATAGACCTGTTGCCTTAAATAGGTCGTTACTTGTATGATATGTGGTATTGTAGGGGAACTCACTAAGTTTTGTGCATACAGTTTTAAGTTTAAATGTTTTAGGTACTTTTTGTAGCAAGGGGAAGAATCAGGCTTGATTGCATCACATCCAATGGAAATTTACGCACTATCTGTTTTGATTTTTTTCACTCTTATGTTTTAAAACCTATAACTGTAACATCCTATTTCGAGTCGTTTCATAATTCGGGGCCGTGACCCGAAGATCAAGTATCATAAGGTTTCAGTCTTTGGGGGAAGAGAGGTTAGACCCATTTGGATGTGGGTAATGTAGATTATGTGATCCAAGAGTTTGGTTTGTGCTTTGAAGTCAAAGGTTAAAATGGGAAAAGTGGTGTTTCAGACTTCTTTTATGAATTAAGGAATTTAGTTCGATTTGTTTAAAGTCAAAAGTAATTAGATAGGGTTGTAGAGTTCCTCAATGCCTTTCTGTGGATATAAAGATCGTCGAAAACGGAGTCGGAACAAAGAAATTATGACCGTTAGAAGTTAGGAATGTTTTGGGCTTAGCCTAGTACACTGTGCGTACATAAAGTACGCTGGTCGTACTGGGAATCCCTAGTACGATGGGCGTATGCGATCAGAACCCAAACCCTATTTTCATTGTTTGAGCCCTGTTTAAGCTCCTTAACTTCTCCAAATCCATTCCATTCTCATCTTCCACCTCTCCAACACCCTTCCTTGAAACTTTAACCCTAGTTTGAGCCTTGTGAGCAAAAAAGGTGTTTTGAGTGCTTTGGAGTGTTCTTGATGCATATTGGAAAAGAAGGAGCTCATTGGAGAAGTGTTGGTTTCATTGGAGCTTGTAGATCCAGACTTTGTTCACCTTGATCTTTCTTCTAGACGTATAAAGCTTGAATCTTGATGATTCATTTGTTAGATCTAACTAGTTTTGAGTGTTATGAGCTTTTGGTCACTTTAGTGCATAAAGTTTAGATCTTGAAAGTTTGTGACCTTCTTATGGATAAAGTTGGAAACTTTATCCATCTAAACATCATATGAATTCAGATCTAAAGGTTGGAGACTTGAACTTAATGGATCTAAAGGTTGAGGAGAAATGAATTAGACCTTGATTTATGGGAAATTGTCCTAATTATTCATTAAGGATAATTTGGATGTGTTCAGTGTGAGGAACCCGGTAGCAGCAACACATGTGTGTTTCGATTATCTCGAGTTGAGGTGAGTCTCCTCATTATACTAAGGGGGTCGAAGGCACCAATGTCGGCTCATAAGATTATGTTATGTAGAAAGACCAGGTGGTGGCACCTGGCAATTTCATGAAAGATATGGATACGACTCCTGACAAATTATATGCAAGACTAGGGTTTGGACATTGGCTGTTATATGTAGTATGATAGTTGTCTTTGTGATAATTGTGTGGAAGACCAGGAGGTGACTCTTGAAACTTGTCTGTGAGACCCAGGGCTTGGCCCCCGCCTACCAACTAAATACCATGATACGACTCATGGCATAATGACAATTATAAGACTATGGATGGCACATAGAAACACTAAATTTTGTGCTTACGATTTTATGTTTATGGTTTCAGGTACTTCCGGTACGAAAGGGAAGGGTCCGGCGTGACTGCACCGCATCCACCAAAGTTTTCCGCATTGGCAATTTTCAATATTTACTCTGACGTTTAAATAATATATTCACTTTGATCGGTTTTGGCACAACTCGTTTGTATGATTTATTGTTTTAAAAATGAAAATTTTACTAAGTATTTTTGGGACGTTACAATAACATATTACTATGATTATCTTTTGGAAAATGGTGCATGAATGGTTTGATATATTTAAAAATGAAAATTTTACTTTATATTTTTTGAGACGTTTAAAAAGTATGAAAAAAATCGCAGTCAACCAAAATTTTGAATTAGTTGACTGCGAAAATCTAAAAAAAAATGACAGTCAATAAGACTTTTTCATATTTTTTACCGCGAATATTTGACTATTTGGGTAAATTTTCACTTTTGTGACTATTTTATAGCAAAAGGTTTTAAAAATGGGCTATTATGGTCATATATATATATATATATATATATATATATATATATATATATATATATATATATATATATAAGAGAAAGAGAAGGGGAAAGAGAGAACTAGTTTCAAACAATAAAAATTATGAAATTGAGAACGGGATAACAAATGTCAACCATCCATTTTACATTGCTATTTTTATTGAATTTTTTTAATGTATGAATTTTTTTTTAATTTTTATTCACCTATGATTAAATCCTATATTCACATGTGCTTAAAATGTGTTTTCGCATGTTTTGGTTTTAACCTACCTCTCTCTCTCTGTCTTTCTCTCTCTCTCTCTCTATATATATATATATATATATATATATATATATATATATATATATATATATATATATATACTACTATATTGTTATACAAACCTTACTATTTCTAAAAACAGATTTAAGACGTCCAAGTGTTTAAGCTTATAATACAACCGGACTTCAATAAAATAATATTAAATTTTAAATTGTTCAAGTTTATAAGCTAAAAGTATAATCAAACAATGCAGTAAAATATCTTATTTCATTTTCGCGTATCTTCTTATCTTTCCTAAATGTATTTCCCAAAGTTTAGGTAGGACTTATTCAAATTCTCAGTATTTTAGGCTGATTAAAAGTGAAAGACTCATTCAAATAGGAAAGGAACCATAAAAATCCGGAGGAATGCGAGGATTTGCTATTGCACACTTCTAGATAATGCTCTGCTTGATCTCACTGTAAACCCTAACCACCATCGTTTTCCATTTTCCCTGAAATCCACCACCATCTCTCCACAATCTCTCTAAAAACCTAGCACCGTCTCTCCACATTTTTCTCTATAAACCTAGACCTAACATTGTTTATAGCTACAACCACTCATCTCCTCATCTTTGTTCCTCTATATTTCCCATCCTCTTCACTGCAAGATCAACCCCCTTCTCTGTTTATCTGAAAATTCCAGTACAACCCCACCATTATACCATTATCGCATCTATCTCAGCAAGGATGAAGTATGAAGCCATTTGGGAAAAAACTACAGTTATGTTCATGATTGAAAAATCATGCCAATGTTCTTCTCTCCGCCTCTCTTGATCCAAGAACCTCTACGAGCCCTAAAAACGCCCATTATCAGCCGCCACTCTCACCACCGGTCGCCACCATACGTGGCCGCGACCTCCACCATATCTGTCATCATTCAACTTCCCAGATGGTCTGTGTGTGTTAGGACTGAACAAAAAACAGGAAAGAAAAGAAATATCAAACAGATAGGGAGAAAGAGAGGATCGAGGTTGAGAGATGAGGAGGTAACGGAGCTGTGGTGGTATCTGATAGGCGGAGAGGTTGTGGTTACCACACATTTCTTCCTTTTCATCAAAAAGCTTTCTATCCCCTCATGTTCTTATTTTTTGCTTTTGATTTCATTTAGCTAGGTAAGCACCTCTTTTTCCTTTATCCACCAGTTCAATCATGTACCCAATTGGGTAGCCACCCATCAACACTCATATCACCACTAACCTTGTATCTATCTCATCATTCACCCTTTTTCCTAATCTGATACTGTGATTTGTGGGTTCTAAAATTTTGAAAATAAAATATCCCCTTATTGCTTGATTCAAATCCCCATTACATGAGTAGTTTATCTCCCAGGATTTTGGGTTAAGGCTTGCATTCTCCTGCCTCTAACCAATCCTTATCTCTCCCTCTTGAGTATGTTGAATTTTAGAAGGTTCTGATGAGATTAAAAGCTACTCTGTTAAATGTACTTTTATGATTTTGAATTTTTTAGTAACCAAATTTTACTATTTATCAGATGCAGTTAATTGCTGAATTCTTGGTTTTGCTTTTTTTTATTGGGATTGGAGCTATTTAGTTGAGATCCATAATGTAAGAAGTTGACAAGCTGAAGGGATTACATCAGATGCAGATTAGAGACATCAGTCTACTAGAACAAAAATGGGTACACATCACTCTTTTATAGCAACATACTTTCATTAATTTGTTTATTATAGCGTCCTACTTTAAATGCAAGCAAGATTCTACAATAACAAAATAAATGAAAGTGACTTACTAGATTTATTCATTGACAAAGAACAGTCATTTATTTAGCATAATGCTTTCAGGGTTCTTTCATATTTAATGGAATAAAAATTCTTAAAATTAGTGCAAACAGGCCTAAACATAGCTCTCTTAAATAAAAAAAGCCTTTCACTTATCTTTGGAATAATAATGAAAGAGCAAAATGGTTTGTTTGTAGTTAAATGTAAATTTGGCAGTTTTGTACATTTTTATATGTGTATGGGTTGGTTTCACTGGTAAAAGAAAGTTAAAAGGAGAAGTGAAGCTAATCAAAGGTAAGATGATCTGGTTCAATAAAAAGAGCTATGGGTATAATGGTCTTTTTTGGGATTTAATTCAAGCAGTTATATTCAAACTGTCGAGCATCATGACTATCGTTGGCAGGGGGAAAAGAAATTAGTATTAAAAGATTTTGTGCAGTAAAAAAGTTGAAGGGGTATTTCAGTCCTTTTCTGAAATTCTACAGGAAAAGATTTTTTCTCAAGATAGTATCCGGAGTTGTTATGTCGGCTATTTTCAACAATTCACAAGTAAATGGATTGAGACATAACTATCTTTTTTTTTATAATAATTCGATTAGAGGATGCGTTTTAATTTGCAAAATTAAAAATCAATTTGTCAAGTGGCTTTTATGTAGTTGTATCTTGTGCTACTCTTATTTTAACAATTATTGGAAGGGTAGTAAAATGGATTGGGAAAGAAGTAAGAGGACACGAGATTCATTAAGAGATTTTTCGTCAAATTTGAATAAAGGATCCAAAGCCGGTCTTTTTTATGTAAAAGGCAATTTGTTTTGAATTATGGTTTGTATTTGTTATACAACAATATATTTTTTTAAAATAATTATAAATTTTTTTATGAATATTTTCATTTTTTTTTGTTCATGTTTGAAGCGTTTAGTTCGATTTTATATATCATTATGTACAAAAGATGAATAACAGCCTGCTTTCAGCTTTCATTTATCTTTTTGTTATAAATAGCATCTTACTTTTCATTTTTCATCACTTAATAGTGTACTTTGAAAAAACTATGTCGGTATAATTGGGTAGATTTTTCAAAGCTATGTCTCGGATTTAACCCTTGTATTAATATAATGTGTAGGAACCTACTAAGGAGCAACCATGAGTTTGCAGCAAATATATTCTTATTAGAAACACAAGGATGGAAGACCGGAAATTAGTTTAATTATTGTAAATGTTTTGTGTAGATTAATTTTCACTTTCCATGTTTTTTATGATTGTAATAAAGACCATGCCTCTGTTTTCCATATCTTAAATGCAAGGCTTTAAGTATTCTTCTTTCTCCAAAAAAATTTTAAAAACATCAAAACTAGAGTAAAATATCTCATATTTCAGTCATCGTCATTAAAATTTGTTTAAAATTTTCAATATGTTTAATCATTGCTATTTAAAAGAATTTAATATCCCCAAAAATTATGTGGAAAAAAAAGTTGAAATTTAATAGCTCCGGCAACTTTAAAAAGAATTGTGTTTTCTTTTTTACTTATCATTTTCTTTTGGCAAGATGAGTAGATGACTAATTAACGATTCCAAAATCATGTGTTTATATAACCCAACATAAAATTGTAATTTTTATTCTAATGCAAAACAACAATGTTGTTTTAGTTTAACCTAAAAACACATGAGACTTGATATTCTAACAAAAACCAGAACATTTCAAATTTTTAAACAAAAAAGAAAACATACGTTTGTTTTAACCCAAAACATTAATGTAGTGTTGAAAAATGTAATTTTTTTAACGCAAAATAGCAATGTAGTTTTAATTCAACCTAAAAACAAAAGGGACTTAATATCTTAATAAAAACAACACAATTTCATTTTCAAAACAAAATATAAATGTACATTTGTTTTTAACCAAAAATATCACCATATTATTTAAAATCAAATCAACAGGTTACTTATTCCCCCATCGATTGTAGATACACACCCATCATAATTTTTTTTTGGGTTCAACAGATGATGTGAACAGATCTGCAAAACACCATCATCTTAGCTCTTATATATATATATATATATATATATATATATATATATATATATATATATATATATATATATATATATATATATATATATATATATATATACTAGTAGCGTACCCGCGCGATGTCAGGAAAATCAAGTCACTTCCACAAATACCTCTACTCCTTTGTCTTACTTATAAGACCATTTTTTCAGAACTGTAGAGCACATTTCCTATATGTTCCCATAATCTTTTTTGATTGAAAGCTAGTGCATCAGCTAAGCAGCTATTCGGTCATTAAAAATATCATCTTCTCAAAATTCTGTAACTAAATGAAAAATTATAGTTATTGTGTTTCGTTGAATCCTGTTTCCCTTCTTTTGATTTGGTTTTATCAAGTACTACATTAATTTGCATCACATATTCAAATATATTTTATTAACAATATCTAAATCATGTTTAATATATTTACTGTTTTACGTGGTTATAAAAAATATGAAAAGAGTAGATAAGTTAACATAGCCTCTTTTGACTATTTTACACTTTTAACATTATTATTTTGCAATAGTTAAAAAATGATAAAAGAAATTGGATAAAAAATGATAAAAACGTCAACCCGTTTTTGTTTTTATCTTCAAAAACAACTACCCATATATCATAAACCAAAACAATTTCCTTTTATATTTAAACGAAAACATAAAAATACCTATATTTTGAAGCTACAATAAAAATGTATTTCTATGTGTAACTCAAAAATGTAGTCCTCCAACAATAAACAATTTATGTTTATCAATACCAAACGCACAAATGAAAAACATATATATAACCATGCAAAATTTATACAAAAAGGTCTATCGGTTAAGGATTATTTAAAAAAAGTTGCACTATTTTTACTTAATTATTACGAGAATGTTAAAAAAGTAAAACCATTTTTAATGATTATGTTTTACTAACACTGACTAAAGGTATCTTTTTATAAACTATGGTGTTTTTTTTGCCATTTCTTTTTGAAAAGAAAACTAACCGCTAAAATGAATTATTCATCTTCGGTAGAAATGAAATGAAACTAATTGCGAAAACGAACTAAAAGTCGAGAATATACTCTTTACCAAAAAAAAATTATATGCCGCTTGCAAAAAGTAACTATTGCAACAAAGAAACCGGCCCCAAAACAATATGTATAAAATTAATTGCAAAAAAAACACTATTTTGCCACTGCACTGGTAATTATCCGGCACAAAACAATCCGCCCAAAGTCTGCAACAAACTATCTAACATGAAAAGGAAACGAATCGCCACATGAAACAAATCGCCGTAATGAAACAATTCGCCGCCGCCGCATCGCGCGGGTACGCTATTAGTGTGTGTATATATATATATATATATATATATATATATATATATATATATATATATATATATATATATATATATATATATATATATATATATACACACATTTCCATATGTCGCTTAACCAATCGTGCTCATCAATATTTCGTCATGCTATATTTAACCAATCGTACAAAATGTTGAATGATCATGGTGGAATGGCAAACAATGATGAAGCAGAAAGCAGTTTGGTAGATTAGGAGAACGTAGAAAGCATAAAAAATTGATTAATCAAACGATTGGTGATTTGTTTGTGCCCCCACGCCTCACGCCACATATCGTTTGTGAGATATTTATTTGCGATTTTTCAGAAAAGATGAATTAGACCGCTGCAATTTGCATCAGATCCCTTTCTTGAATTGTTCACTGCTTCCTAAAGAGTAAAGACCCTGAACGCCAAAAAGATGACAATTAGCCAATTAGGTATTTATAGTGGGTATGTATTATTGATTTGTTGGGCTTATTCAAATGATTTCATTAATGGGCTACCGTTAGGATATTTGTTTTTTTGGATATAAAAACATATTGTATTATATTAAATAGGTTTATTTATTCGATGTAACAATTTACATGATTTAATAATTTTATTAAACTTTGATTTTATATATAGGTTTTGATTTTATATATAGGTTGTCTGTTTTTATCCTTAGAGTTTGTCAAAAGTTGGTTTATTATTTTCATATTGTTAGCTAACTTGCTTTGTTTTAAATTAAAATGACAAAAGGAAGTTAGACGCGTAGTGAAAATATAAATAAATATTTGCAAATATTAAAATATACATGTTCTTCCACCATAGAAATAAATTCTCCTCTTTAAATAAAATTTGGGTTCGTCCGTTGTTCTAAGTTCTAACAGTTAGTTCTAACGGTTATCAATCATTAATAAATGATACAAGTATATTTTATATTAACATTTTTGAGAATTTGAGCTTGTTATAGTTTAAACCATATTAAACTTGTTATGTGGTTTCCTTTTGACGTTTGGTTCCGGCCCCCTTACTTTTAGTGTTCATGTTCCGCCCCTGCACCCGAGTTAGGCCTTATGGTATACATACCATGAATCGATCCATGGTCTAGTTGGCCACGAGAAAAGCTCGTGCACACCACCCCGACATTCCCTGGTCGAGCGTGGTCGTGATCATTCGTGTTCCCGACGACGAATTCAAACGAAGAAGGTGATTGGTGGTTGGTTTTTTTGGCCGTTGAACGGATATTTTGCCTATTTCTTTTTATTTTCAAACTCAATTCAATAAAATAAATAAACCTTCTATTTTCACCAAAACTTACACCTCATTCTAACCTTCATTCTCTAAAACCACAAAACACATATACATGGATTCCACAAAACATATGGAATTTTTAAAAACTTTTGACTCGGATGACGACGTAGAATTCGTCGAGACATTCTTCAACGTTGTGCAACACATTCACGACGAAGAAAGTTCGAATGGTGCTTTTACAAGGGCGGTCGTCAATCGTGATCGCCAAGCCGCACGCGACTTATTGCTACGTGATTACTTTGCCGATAATTGTCTTTATAATGACGACTCGTTCGAACGTCGTTTCTGTCTGAATAAGGCTATATTTTTACGTATTAGTAACGCTTTAGAATCTCGTTATGGTTTTTTCAAACAAAAACCTGACGCTAGAGGAAGAATGGGTTTTAGTAGTATACAAAAATGCGCGGCTGCTCTTAGGTATTTAGGATACGGTATAACATTTGATGCATCTGACGAATACTTGAAAGTATCCGAGAGGACCGCAGTTGAATGTGTAGATTGGTTTTCTGCATGTGTTCATGAGGTTTTTCACGAAGAATATTTGCGCAAACCTACTCAATGTGATATTGAGAGATTATATCCGGCTCATGAAGAGAGACGTGGATTTCCGGGTATGCTTGGCAGTCTAGATTGTACGCATGTGGCTTGGGAAAAATGTCCAAATGCATGGCGTGGTCAGTTCACTCGAGGAGATATAGGTGAACCAACTATCATCCTAGAAGTTGTTGCATCTCAAGATTTGTGGATATGGCATGCCTTTTTTGGAGTAGCGGGGTCTAACAACGACCTTAATGTTCTTGGCCACTCTCCACTTTTCAATGATATTTGGACCGGCAAAGCACCTGATATGACGTTCACGGTGAACGAGCACGCGTACAAATACGGTTACTACCTTGGTGATGGGATATACCCGGATTATTCTACATTGATGAAGGCATACTCGGTTCCTCGAAGTGAAAAGGCAAAGTTGTTTATAAAAAAACAGGAATCGGCGAGAAATGATATCGAGAGGGCATTTGGAGTCCTTAAGCAGACATGGCATGTAGTGAAATATGTTACACGACTCTGGGTTAAAGAAAGAATTAAACGAATGGTCCTAGCATGTATTATAATGCATAATATGATTATTGAAGATGAAGGTCGAGCGATTTGCACGTATGATCCGAACGACGTTGTCGTTCCAATTGAGGAGTTCGTACCCGGAACGAATGCGTTTTTAGAGCGAGTTGTTGAAATTCATAGCAGTGAAACGTGTTTCAGTTTTCGAGAAGATGTCGCGGAACATTTGTACCAACGTAGCATGAACGATTAGGTTTTTTATATGTATGTTTGTTTGTTTTTTTTAATTAATGTAATGTTTTTTTTTCTAGATTAACTAAGTAATGTAGTTTGAAGTTGTAATTTTATTTTTATAATTAATGAAAAACTAGTTTAAAAAAATGAATGCTTTTTAATTATAAAAAATGTAATTTTATTGTATTTTTTAATTAAAAAAAATAAAATAATGATGTGCAGTGGTGTGTTAGTGGTAGATATCCTATGTTAGTGGTAGCGGAATGTGATGCTGATGTGACACCAACCACATATGTGATATGTGGTGGGTATAACGGATGGCCTTAGCATCGTTGCCTTTATTGGAGTTAGCATCGTTGTTATTTCCCTTTTTATCGGTGCTCGTGCGTTTCCTTTGTGTGAATCATATTAGGTCTTTGTGGTTTTGTATTCGATTTGGAGAAAATTGTTTTAACATGGCTAAATAAAATGAAATAACCTTTCACTCTATGTTTATCAATTTTAAGATCTTCCTATATGTTAGTCTTTTATACATTTTGCAATTGATAAATATTTTTTTCCTGATTTTTGTTTGGTGGGAACCGAAGAGATTAAAATAAATATGGTAAATACCAAGATCATGGGACATGATAAATGCCTAAGTCCCCAAGGTGTATGTACTATTTATTCACCTTTTACTTTTTATTTTCACTTTTTTATGTGTCATCTCAATTTTCTTTCGTTCTTAAAAACCTAGGAAATTGTCACCTTTCACTACTTATTTAAAAAAAAAATTAGATTTCATTCCAATATTATACTTTTTTGTAGAGAATTAATAACCATGAATTTTAATATATATATATATATATATATATATATATATATATATATATATATATATTAATTTTATTAAATACCTGAAAAATTAAAAATACCATTTTTTTGGTTTTGGCTAATGAGAATTAGAGGGAGAATCAAGGAACCATTCCCCTTATCAACATACCCCGCACCCTAAACCACACCTAAGGTGCGGTTCCGGCCGCTCACATCCAAACCGCAGATACTCCGTCTAGCCTAAGGTAAATTGCTTGTTTTATTTGAAAAGAATCAAAGAAGGAAAAATAATATGAGCAAAATAAATGTACCAGGAGCATGTGGGAAAAATAAATGTTGCAGGAGCATGGGAGTATGGGAAATGCCTAAGGTAAATTGCTTGTTTCACTTTATGTTTATGAAAATTTTGGATCGCTTTACCTATTAGTCTCTCATTCATTTTTATTGTTATCTTGTGAGATTAATTTCTTTTCTTTGATGTTTATGAAATTCGTTATATAATTTTTTTACTTAGATGAGGTTATGTGAATTATATGAGTATAATGTAAAACATTGTGTTATTTATTTATGATTACAATTATAAACATAAATGAATAGAATATGCAATGTAATGTGCTTGATGTAAGTTGCATTTTTAATTATCAAAGAATAATGCATTGTGTTTACATCTTATTGACATTTTTGTAGAACACCGACAAAGTTAACAAGCAATTGACAAAAGAAATTGATGACTAGACAACACATGAGCAAAAGCTCTTGTCACAGCAGCGTAATTCAAGACAAAAGATTCCGAACAAAACAGGAACATATAAAACATATTATTTTAATATTTTATGATTAAAAATATATTGTATTGTTTTTATCTTTGTATTTTTTTATATTCATTTGCGATTATAATTGTAGTTGGGTTTTTATCAACATGTACTTAATTCTTATATGTTACAAATGTATTGCATTTTTACCTATACATTGTGTTTTATTAATTCATGATTACATATTTATTGGACATTTATTTAGATTTTTCATCTCCAAAATGTAATTAAAAAACAAATTCAATAAAATTAAAAAAATACATATTTGATTTATTTGATTATGAATGGAAAACGTATGAATCAAATGATACAAGAAAAAATAGTATTTTTTTTATTTTGGAAGAAAAGTCGATAAATTTATTTTTATATTTTATGAACAAAAAACTAACTAATTCATATTTCTAGGTAACTATATTTGTTATCCCTAAGTTTTAGGAAGTTATGATTAATTTTAACATGTTACAATTTAATTTAAATACAAAATTACTAATTTACCCTTATATAAAATGGTTTGTTTATAAGTATTCTCGAATTCTCAACTTTTTTACGTTCTCGATTTAACATCCAGTATATATATATATATATATATATATATATATATATATATATATATATATATATATATATATTGATGTGAGTTAGAATCGAGTAATGAATATGTAATCAATAAAAGAAAGCAGGAAGAACACATTACGTAAATAAGATCTGATTGGCTCGTATTAGTCTGTAAAGAGTACAAGAAGTTCGAGAGTCTTTACAAACTTTAAGAGCACAAAAGTTACTCTCGACTCTAATACTTATCATATTTATAGGGTACTACAGACTCATCAAAAAATACAAGGACTATACATTCTAGTATTGAAAACGAAATATGTCTTGTAAATACATATAGAGTCGAAATCATTCTGATTTCAAACCCTTACAGACTCAAAGTATTTCGACTCATCGCTATCTACATTTCGAACCCTACAATCTCCCCTTAGTGAGAGTAGTCGAAATTATGACATAAGCTTCAAAGTATGTAGAAGTACATTGCGAACCTCCATATACCACAAAATTGTCTTTCGAATCTCTGCCTTGTCTTCAACTTCATTCCTCTTGCAGTTGTTGATACGAACAATGAGATTGGTATATTGAG
Organism: Lactuca virosa; assembly: GCF_052849685.1. Taxonomy (NCBI): domain Eukaryota; kingdom Viridiplantae; phylum Streptophyta; class Magnoliopsida; order Asterales; family Asteraceae; genus Lactuca; species Lactuca virosa. Next base: position 21,147,130 of record NC_136429.1, on the reverse strand, counting down.
CATTCGTATACCTTTCTAAATCACTAACTTGAAACAAGAATTTTGTCAACTTCCGATTCTTGTTCTTCCCTCGAAATACAACCCCAAGAGGTTGATGTATAATTTCCCCATCTTCATGCTTGTCAATATTAATCTTCCCCTTCAGCAGAGATTGAGGAAATTTTGAAGGCTTATTGACAGCTAAAGCAAGCTCAATATCAGTAATTGCTAGGCAATCATAATAGTTGTCGATGAAAACCTTGATATGAGCAAAACCAATGATGAATCATCCTTGTTTATTTTAGTAAGCTTTGAAACATCTAAATTACTTAAAATCCTTGTCACAGTGACCAATTCATTTAAGTTCATCAGTGGGAAATCTGCAATCGAGAATTCGCAAACAACATTGTTTGCTCTTAAGACCAAATATCGAAAATTTTGCAGAAGGCCTTCGAACAAGTTTTATCGAGTAATAGTCATCACTTTCACAATCTTCACTGATAACTATACTTCTTCTTCGCTTTTCCCCAAGACGGCATGAAAACATATCTTTAGTCTTTTGAACTCATCTTTATCATTGAAATTTTCAACGGTCATGAACTGGGAAGATGTGAACAACATGTGGTTTATTGGGAAATTAAGTTGATTGAAATAAGTATTCTCAATATCATAGCTCTTGTTAGGCACCTTGAGAAAATAGGCATTCAGCCCAATCAAAATAATTTCTTTAATGGTTTCGTAACACCACTGCTTGATGGGATCACCCTTGTTCAAGCCAGGTGGGGCATTTTGTCTTTGCCTCATTATAATGTTTATTTGCCTTTGATTTTTGATTTCCATAGCTTGTTGCTTTTTATTCTCTTCTTCTGAAGGAACCACTGAGATAACTTTCCATTTATCACTTTGATCATCTTTCAAAGTTGGTGGCACATAACTCGAACTTGAACCTCCGGCTCCTTTGTTTATTGTGATCCCTTTTGTCCTTGGTCTTGTTGTTGTTGTTGTAGAAGTTGTGGTCAACGAAATGGGATGTGAACTCGATATTTGAGTCGAAATCACTTTTCCAACAACAGCTCCTTTTTCAGAATCTTTCGAAGATCCAACTCCTCCACATCCTTTATCTCCTCCTTGTGACACTTGCACTGCACGTGGAACATTCGTTGGTAATCGAATAACCAACTCAAGAATAGGAGTAAGCTCTGCTTTGATATTTATCTCAATGGTCGAAATCAGTTGAGAAATTGACTCTTGAGAAACTGATGATTGATTCGAAGGATCAACTTTTGAAATTGACTCTTTGATACTAGATAAGAATTCTTCCAGCTTTGCGAACACCTGAGAATCCTTCTCCAACTTTGATTCAAGCTTGGTCGAATAGTCAGTGTTGAATTCAACCAACTTTGTGATAGTAGTTGCAACAACATCAACTTTGCTATGCAACAAAGTATAATTCTTCTCCATCTTCTCAACTTCTTTGGCCATCTCCGATTTGAGGTCAGCCACTTTAAGATCCACAGACGCTCCTTGGCAAAATCACGAAGCTTCTGAATTTCGTAATCAAAGCTTTTGGAATGAACATCCAACCTTTCTACTTGTTTCAATTCAAGGCTTTCAACCAGGCTTAGAAAACGGTTCTCCTGAGATTTCAACAAGTACTCCATCTCTACCCCAGTAACGAAATTCCTTCCCACAATATCTAATTGTAGTTGTAGAAGAGAATTTATTTTGGAGTTGAGGATTTTGAATATTTTACCTGAAATGATCATGTCATCAGGAACATTATCCTCGCAAGGATCGAATTGAAGATCATCAAAAGACACCATGATCTCATCATCATTTGGTTCGTCTTCTGGAATCACTCTCTCAACTTCAGTAGATTAAGAAGAAAAGAGGGTGGTAATTGGTTCATGCATGATCGTAGAGTATGTTGGTGAAATGGTTGAAACTGGTAGTGAAGTTGTGATAGGTGATGAAATTGGTGAGAAAGTAGAAGTTTCGATTGTAGATGAGATGATAGTTGAAGTGGGAATGGTTGATGTTTCAATAATAGAAGTAATATAGGCTTCTTTGTTCTGCGCCCCTTCACCCATGTTGATATTTGTGTCCTTATCAGATAATTCTACAGGGATGTCTGGAGTTCGAACCTCAATCCATATTGGAATCAGTATGTGAAACTCCGGGTGGTATGATCGTAGTCTTCTCAGGGATGGATGTAGTTGGTTGATCATTTAAATTGATGTTTGTCTCCTCGAAATTAGACTTGAGAGGATCTTCTGTCTCCTTGAAATTAGACTTGAGAGGAGAATCCCTTCGAGGTGACCCAAGCCCAGAATCATCATGTCGAATATCCGATCTTCCACTATCACTGTCATTATCAGTTTCGACTATGACTTGATCAAGTGGATCCTAGTGCTTACTTTTCTTTTGTTGCAACTTCTGAGCCATATCCAAGGCTTGATGTTTCTTTAAGGCTGGTGAGATAGGAACAATTACTTGTCAAAACAATACACCTCTCCTGTTAAACTGAGACTTTCGAATCTTCTTGATACCCTTCTGAGAAGAATGAGTATACGAAGAATCAACATGTGTTTGCTCGGTTGTCTTGATTTCGGATTCTTGAACAGATGGTCGGACTAGAGAATCACGAGGTCTCTTTGCAGGTTTCTTGGTACGCTTGAGAATGCCAGTTTTCAAAGGAACGATTTCTTTTGAAACCTCCTCCACCACAATTTGTGGTTTCTCAGTTTGCTTCTTCTTCTTTGGTACTTTAGCAGCTTTTTAAGAACCCTCAACCCCTTTCGATGGAAGAACACCAATAGAAACACTCAAATCAATTGACGCCAAATACTGTACAAGAAATGGATTTTGCAGATCGACATGCATGAGCATCGCATCTGGAATACGAGCAACTGTAGGAAATATGGATGGATCATCAACAACAATTCGTGGAGCAACCATCGTCGAAACTCAGCAGTTTCGACACCATAAGGAACCAAAATCCCCTCTTTTTGTTAAACCTCCTTCAGAATCAAACTCCAGTAGGGAGCACACGAAACACCATTTGACAGATTGGTGTGAGTAATTGTTGTTCCAAATTCCTCCAGAGATGTGTGGTATAATCCACATCTGGACCATAGTAAGGCCCAAAAATAGTGGAATAGATTTCCAATTTAGCTTTGTCTAATCCTGAACTTCGACCTGTCAAGCATCGTAACACGATTCTAAATAGAAAACTCCATATGTAGGGTAGACTCAACTTTTTAAAGTGATTGATTCTATTCAGAATTGGTTGATGTCCCATCTCATTGAACATGTGAAGAACTTGATCATTAGTAACTTCGTAGAAAGTACCTGAGATAGACAACTTCATGATTTGGGCAAAGTACTTCCTCGTGAGCTTTCGTGTCTTTGAACTCGTCATTTGAAATGTGATGACCTTTGTGGTTTTGTTGAACACTGCTATGGAACCAGTAAGATAAATCCAAGACATTGGAAATGCAAATGAAGAAGATAACGATGTGTATAGAACAAAGTTATTTAGGGTTTGAATTAGCATTTGTAATTGCTCAGGATACTGATCAACCGTTGGAAGCAAGCGAAGATTCGTATTCTGAATCTTAATCATAGGTTGTGAGATTTCTTCTCCATTAGTGGTGTTTGTGGGATCAACATTGGTTTAAGGAGCACCCATTATTGTGATTGCAAGGATTGTTGAAGACGATGCACAATTGGTGATTTTGGGAATTTAATCTGAGAGCATAAAGTCTGAGAATGATATCACCAATTTCCTTTTATATTCGACGGTATTTTTGAATTTGAACTGGTAACCAATAATACACTTCCACGTATTGTATTGGTTATTTAATCGACACCGTAAAAAGATCCACGTCATAAAAGTGATTATCACGTTTTCCTTGAATCTCGTGAAAATCTTGAACCGTCATGTCCATCAAATCTTTCGCTGTTCCCAACCGGATAAGAACCGTCACTTATTTTGAACTGTGATCAAGTACATCTTGTTGTTTCGATACCAAAAGAATATCATTCCTTTGTATAGAGGGTAGGCTCATTCACTTTTGGGATTTGAAAGCGAAATCATATACTAGACTTTGCGAAATCTTGGTTTCGAGTTGGAAATACCCAAAACCTCAAGGATTCCAGTGCAATTGTGTGCCAAAGAATAAGAGAGAAGCAAATTAAAAAATATGGGCTTTGTGATATCAAATTGCATTTGATACGAAAGCAGTTGGATCCCGAGCAAAGATCTCTTCATTCGACATCAAGAGAGATGACGAACTGCTTGTGTGGTTTCCCGTGAAGTACAATCAAATACTCATAGATGAGTATCGAAGGGCTTTTTTTCCATTGGTTTCGAAGGTAGGCTCAATTTTGCTCAACACCACAACTTAACATAAGTGTGATTTAATTGAACAAAATTACTTGGATGACTAGTGTAGTCAAGGACAAGTATGGTTGGATATGATTTGTAAGAACAAGAAGTCAGGAAGATATACAGACGAAAATCACATTCCAAAAAAAAATAATTATTGGATATTGTTAGGCAAAATGTCTTAGTTTAAGAGCATTTCATCAAGATCACACAAGTCGAATGGAATGAGATTTTAAATATCGAAAAGGTACCGAAACAAGTGTTTCGTTAAAATCTTGAACAAAAATGTTCACCGTCAATTCCTTAATAGTTTAGGTTTTTGGGTTTCACCATCATCACAGAAGAATGATTCAGGATCATAAACACAGAGTGTTGCCATATCTACATTCTGGTAGGTTTCGACTAGAGATGTCGAGGATAGGCAGTGAAGTGTGTGATCATGAAAGAAATTTTGGTGAAAAAATTGTGTTTAAGAACTCATTGTACCTCTGCAAAATATATGGACATTACATAAATCTCTTTACTCAATATGAGAAGAGAAAGGTAGCTCTTTGACTAATGTGAATAGAGCCTGATTGGGAAGAAACTTTCGTAATGAGAGTTCCATTAAGGCTTCGAACACATAAAGTCTATAAGGCTTGAGGTCAACATATAGCAGCATACTTCTAGGGACACTTAACTAGTACATCGATTCGAATAAATACCCTTGATAGATATGATCGTTGAGCATTCACCTCAGCAGCACGTTGTAACAATGAGACTCGAATTGTTAAACAAAATATGAAATAAAAACAAGAAAATCTTTTGGATTTTTGTTTTTGGAAAACAAATACAAAAATAAGAAAATATTTTTGGATTTTTGTTTTTTTTTATTACAAAAATAAGAAAATCTTTTAGGATTTTTGATATTTGAAACAGAACAAACAAAAACAAACTTATAAAATGTTACCAAGATACGTTCGACCTAGCAGTTAGCAACCCCCAATTTTTTTGCTCATCGAACAGCTTTCTCCGCCAAAAAGCGAATTGAGGTCTGAATGGTTCAGAGGAAAGTCGAATGCGAACGCTAAACTGAAACAATAACCTCTTAACTGTTCAGAAAAACACTAACGAATAAACACCAATTCGATCAAGAAGAACCTGTAACAGAAATTGCTTCTATCATTCCCAATCCACTCAAAATCCTTAAGAATGACTTTTCATCCAAAGGTTTTGTGAAAATATTTTTGCAAGTTGATCCGCGTTTTGACAAAATAGAGCTTAATGTTCCCGTCTTCTACATGGTCTTTGATGAAGTGATATCGAAGAGCAACGTGTTTGGTTTTCGAATGTTGGACTGGATTATGGCAGATGAGAATGACACTTTGTGAGTCACAATACAAAGGAATTTTCTTCATATTGATTGCATAATCGCATTTGATTTTGTATCCAAATAACTTGTGATGTGCATGCTGCAGCAGCCACATACTCTGTTTCTACAGTCGAAATGGAAACACAAGTTTGCTTTTTCGAATGCCAGCTCACAAGATTTCCATACAATAATTGAAATCCGTCAGTTGTGCTTTTTCGATCAAGTTGACATCCACCTAGATCCATATCTGAGAATTCTTGTATAAAGAATCCTGTCTTCGATGGATACCATAAGCCCAACAAAATTGTTCCTTTGAGGTAGCGAAAAATATTTTTAACAACACTGACATGGGGTTCGATTGGTACCTGGCACAATTACATACATCAAACATAATATCAGGTCGACTTGCAGTTAAATACAAAAGCGAACCTATCGTGCTTCTATATGTCGTTAAGTCCACAACAGACTTATCCAATGAAGGATTCAAGTGAGTACCAACAGACATAGGTACTTTCACTTTAGTGTTATTCGTCATTCCAAATATTTCCAACAAGTTGCGCGTATATTTTTCCTGATTAATAAAGATGCCTTCCCTGCTTTGACGAATTTGCAAACCCATAAAATTATTAATTTCCCCATCATACTCATTTCGAACTAACTTTTCATGAGCTCCTCAAATTCCTTAGATAACAAAGGGTCAGTCGAACCAAAAATAATGTCATCGACATAAATTTGAACAAGCATTAGGTGATCACCTACTTTCTTTTGAAATAAAGTGGGATCAACTGATCCTTGTTTAACTTAGCAATTTCAAGAAATTGCTCAGAGTTGCATACCAGGCACGAGGTGCTTGTTTCAACCTATAAACTGCCTTATCTAGAATATAACAGTGATCAGGATAGTTATCATTGACGAAACCAGGTGGTTGTTCGACATAGACCGTTGTTCGACATACACCGTTTCCTCCAGAACTCCGTTGGCGAAAGCACACTTAACATCCATTTAATAAACATCAAAATCCTTATGCATTGCATAAGCAAGAAAAATTCATACTGCCTCGAGTCTTGCGACAGGGGCAAAGGTTTCCTCATAATCGATACCTTCTTGTTGAGAGTAACCTTTTACGACTAATCTTGCTTTATTTCGAATTACATTGCCTTATTTATCAGTTTTATTTTTAAAAATCCATTTTAAACCAATTAACGAAACATCCTTTGGTTTAGGAATTAACCTCCAAACTTTGTTACGTTCGAATTCAGCCAGTTCAGACTGCATTGCAACAACCCAATCAGAGTGTTCTAATGCAACCTTTACTATTTTTGGTTCTAGTTTCGAAATGAACACATTAAACATACTGTATTCTTGATGAACATTCAACACTTCATTTTTGGCTCGAATCTGGGCTCGTGTCAAAACTCTAGAAGGCGCATCTTCGAAAATGCAGGATCAAAATCTAAAGTCGCATCTTCGAAAATGAAAGACCCCAAACTTGCGTACTAAAGACATTGTCACTCCAAAACATGCTAAATGTATGTTCATAAAAACAATATTTTACATTGATAAAGTGATTACAAACTAATGTATACAAACTGACTATTACAAAGTGTTATATATTACACAACTACCCAGGTTACTATACTTTTATACATACATGATCCCTAAATACAAAAGTAATATTATAACTATTCTAAACCTTCCAACAGTATACGACTATACTGTTTACTTATCTCCTGCAATTGTTAAACATTGAGAGGGGTAAGCGGTGACGCTTAGTGAGTTCAATAATAGATACAATATAACGTTATGCCATATATATACTTCAATATGGTAGAAGCAAAGGGAACAAGGAACAACAAAGGCATATGTGAATTATGCGACAAGCTTTCCATATCAATCAATAAGACATAACAATTTCAATACTTGACAATAACACTTCGGCCCAAATGGCATAGAAGACATACACTTTCTGATTAAACATTTTGGTAGATTTCAGGCTTTCAGCCCTGTCTAACCTTCTGCCAATGCCATAGAATAGAAGTCATTCTCTTACGAGACATGCTCTACATGGCCAGAGGCTACATACAAATACCACTGTGAATCTAAGTCCTTTCACTGATCACATGGCCAAAGGTACAACTTTGCTATCAAAATAGCGGAAATAATAACACGAGATGATAACACGGAAAAGCACATAGCACATATAACACATAACATACAATTGTTCCTATATATTGAACTCACCGTGAAATGACCAAAGGAATAAATGATATTTTGGGCAGCACTTCGGCTCTAAATATGACTTTCTGCGATGAAACCGGGGATTTTAGTTGAAAACCGGCCTTACACGGGCAGAGTTTCGACTTGAAAATATAATTTTCTCGGGAACTTCGGAGCGTCGGGACTTGCTTCGGGTGTCGGGGATGATACCGGGACTTCGGAGGGTGTTAGAGGGGCTTGAGAGAGGCTAGAGAGTGAATGAGAGTGAGAATTTGTAACATAAACCCGGAGGGCTCGATTTCTATTTATAGGCTGAAAAATCGACTCTCACGTCGTGAACCATGTATGTTCACGTCGTGAATTTGATCCTGGTCATCCCCTAGGCTTGCCGTGTGTCTTCTAGGCTCGAAACGCGTCGTTCACTGAGTTCACGTCGTGAACACTGTGTTCACGTCGTGAATGCAGTCAAATTCTCAAAGTTTGTGCTCCGAACTTCAAAAATCCATATCTTTCGCATACGAGCTCCGTTTTTGACGTTCTTTATATCCACGCGTAGGTGAGATTATGATATACATCTTTAATTTTGACTCCGTCGGCTAATTTTGAATTTATTTTTAATATTATATTAATATTATATTTTTAACAGGCCGAGACAGGAAAAGTTCGTTAAAATTTCATAACTTCTTCATCCGATGTTCGTTTTCGTCTGTCTTTTTACCGTTGTACTACTATTAACGAGACATTCCATTCTCGTTTAGGTTATGTCGGCTAAAAATCACTCGATCTTTATTTCGAGTTTTTAGCGAATACAGAAACCTAGAAAAATCATAACTTCCTCATACGAAGTCAGATTTAGACGTTCTTTTTATGAAAGTCCTAGATTTAAAGAATACTACGACTTTCATTTATATTACTAAGGCTAAAAAGTAGTTTTTCGAAAACTCATTTTTTACGCTATACGGCGTCGTGCCGGTTCTGTCGCGAAACTTCGATTGGTCATAACTTCTTCGTTATAACTCGGATTTCGATGAGGTTTTCGCCTAAATGTTTCTAACGGGATTCTCTACAACTTTCAATAATAAAATTTTACTTATTTCAAATTTTATATTTTCGTTAAATTTCAATATTATATTGAAATCTCATAAGACTTCCAATATTTTCCGAGTGATTCTAAACATAGTTTTACTTCATTTCTAGTAAAAACTATCTGTTAGAACTCAACCCTCAAATTCATATAATATTTCATTATATTTTTCACTTTTAAAATTACATAACACGATAACTGAACGTGTATGTTACAAATACCTCCTCCTTTTGAGGATTTCGTCCCCGAAATCACAACGATTTAAAAAAATGGGGATATTTCGTTCTTATCTCATTCTTATTTTCCCAAGTATAATTTGGGCCTCGATGATATTTCCACTTAATAAACACTAACTCTACTTCTTTATTACGTAGATCAATCGTTCTTTCGTTCACGATCTCTTTCTTCAATCTTCTGACTGGAATTTCGTCACTACACAAGACATGGTTCTATGAACCAATCAACTCACTTCGCAAATTTATATTAATCGGACTTGATTCTTTATGACCAATAAGGTCTGAACGAAAATCATCTTCTTAGTCATCACCAAACGAAGGTAATGACATACTCGAACAAAAATGGAATCAATTTTCTAGCTTCTTGGTCACCTTGTGACTTTCCCTGATCCAAGTGTGAGTCCTGTGCTTCCGGTAGTATAGGCATCTACTACCGTTCACACATACTCATACTCGTCCCAAGTATTGTCTCGCAGTCCCCAAGTTCCTATCTCCTAAAATCACAAAACGATTTAACACATACGAATGTGTCCAAATAATCTTAAAATTTCCCTAGACTCTACTAGGACTTATTCCATGCATATCTTCAACATAATTGTGCTTCAACTTGGTTGGTGATGGAAACGCCAGACGATAAAACAACTTCAGAAATTACACCAACCGTTCTATCATCCCGCCAATCAAATGTGTACATTCGGATGTACCGTACTCCTCTATACGTACTGTTATTTTATTAGACGCATTCTAAAGGCAAGATACCATTCTTACGATATCTTCCGATAGGTATCATTCACTATCGTAAGCCTTCTCATTTCCTCCATTTACTCAATTCACTATGAGTCTTCACCATGACGTTATGTTCACAAAAGCAGGCGTTCAGCATATCGAAATGAGAATATAGATAGAGGAAGGTTTTGACGTGTATTCCTCCTTATTACTCTGAAAAGTTACATGCCAGTTCTAATATCGTAATTAAACGTTTAGAATCCTGAGCACATAAAATTTCTAGATCGGGTCGGCAACAGACCATAGATCCAATCAAATAATAGCATATAAGGCATATAATGCTATAACATAAATCATTTAGCACATAAAAGCAATTTAGGCATCTAATCCTAAAGTAAGCTAGTGCTTGTGTCAATTCAGGTGTACTACCTAAAATATATTAGACACTCATCTCACAATCATCGCTTAGCATTCTAAGTTTAAGTCTAGAAATCCTACAAATTCCTAATTCACTTAGACTAATTCTCTAAAATTTTTGAAGTAACTTAATATTTTAAAAAAATACTAGGGTTTATCACTACCCAATACCCCACTTAAATATTTCCTATGGTTTGTATCCATATACTTACAAATGACTCCGTTCATATATTGAACGTTAGACAGTTTAAGTCTAAATATCAATCCGTGATATTTAGTTCACTTAAACTAGTGCTCTGATACCATGATTGAAAGACCCCAAACTTTCGTACTAAAGACATTGTCACTCCAAAACATGCTACATGCATATTCATAAAAACAATATTTTACATTGATAAAGTGATTACAAACTATTGTATACAAACCGACTATTACAAAGTGTTATATATTACACAACTACCCAGGTTACTATACTTTTATACATACATGATCCCTAAATACAAAAGTAATATTATAACTATTCTAAACCTTCCAACAGTATACGACTATACTGTTTACTTATCTCCTGCAATTGTTAAACATTGAGAGGGGTAAGCGGTGACGCTTAGTGAGTTCAATAATAGATACAATATAACGTTATGCCATATATATACTTCAATATGGTAGAAGCAAAGGGAACAAGGAACAACAAAGGCATATGTGAATCATTCGACAAGCTTTCCATATCAATCAATAAGACATAACAATTTCAATACTTGATATACATCAATAACACTTCGGCCCAAATGGCACAGAAGACATACACTTTCTGATTAAACATTTTGGTAGATTTCAGGCTTTCAGCCCTGTCTAACCTTCTGCCAATGCCATAGAATAGAAGTCATTCTCTTACGAGACATGCTCTACATGGCCAGAGGCTACATACAAATACCACTGTGAATCTAAGTCCTTTCACCGATCACATGGCCAAAGGTACAACTTTGCTATCAAAATAGCGGAAATAATAACACGAGATGATAACACGGAAAAGCACATAGCACATATAACACATAACATACAATTTTTCCTATATATTGAACTCACCGTGAAATAACCGATGGAATAAATGATATTTTGGGCAGCACTTCGGCTCTAAATATGACTTTCTACGATGAAACCGGGGATTTTAGTTGAAAACCGGCCTTACACGGGCAGAGTTTCGACTTGAAAATATAATTTTCTCGGGAACTTCGGAGCGTCGGGACTTGCTTCGGGTGTCGGGGATGATACCGGGACTTCGGAGGGTGTTAGAGGGGCTTGAGAGAGGCTAGAGAGTGAATGAGAATGAGAATTTGTAACATAAACCCGGAGGGCTCGATTTCTATTTATAGGCTGAAAAATCGACTCTCACGTCGTGAACCATGTATGTTCACGTCATGAATTTGATCCTGGTCATCCCCTAGGCTTGCCGTGTGTCTTCTAGGCTCGAAACGCGTCGTTCACTGAGTTCACGTCGTGAATGCAGTCAAATTCTCGAAGTTTGTGCTCCGAACTTCAAAAATCCATATCTTTCGCATACGAGCTCCGTTTTTGACGTTCTTTATATCCACGCGTAGGTGAGATTATGATCTACATCTTTAATTTTGACTCCGTCGGCTAATTTTGACTTTATTTTTAATATTATATTAATATTATATTTTTAACGGGCCGAGACAGGAAAAGTCCGTTAAAATTTCATAACTTCTTCATCCGATGTCCGTTTTCGTCTGTCTTTTTACCGTTGTACTACTATTAACGAGACATTCGATTCTCGTTTAGGTTGTGTCGGTTAAAAATCACTCGATCTTTATTTCGAGTTTTTAGTTGTCTACTGCTATACCGAAACCTAGAAAAATCATAACTTCCTCATACGAAGTCAGATTTAGACGTTCTTTTTATGAAAGTTCTCGGTTTAAAGAATACTACGACTTTCATTTATATTACTAAGGCTAAAAAGTAGTTTATCGAAAACTCATTTTTTACGCTATACGGCGTCGTGTCGGTTCTGTCGCGAAACTTCGATTGGTTATAACTTCTTCGTTATAACTCGGATTTCGATGAGGTTTTCGCCTAAATGTTTCTAACGAGATTCTCTACAACTTTCAATAATAAAATTTTACTTATTTCAAATTTTATATTTTCGTTAAATTTCAATAGTAGATTGGAATCTCATAAGACTTCCAATATTTTCCGAGTGATTCTAAACATAGTTTTACTTCATTTTCTAGTAAAAACTATCTGTTAGAGCTCAACGCTCAAATTCATGTAATATTTCATTATATTTTTCACTTTTAAAATTACATAACACGATAACTGAACGTGTATGTTACATAAAATATCATTCGTTTCTGAACATTCTCCTGCATTCGAAATATTTTTAGTAACATCATGAAAATCATTATTTTAATCATTGATATTATCAGGATTCGATCCACTTGGCTCCTCCACGACCAATGGAAGTGAGTTCTGATGCTCCCCCTCGACATCAACAAGGTCCATCACACGTTCCTCCTCGACTTGATCTATAGTTCGCATATGCTCCCCCTCAATAGTCAAATCATGACTGTTATCATGTAATGTTGAACTCAAGTGCTCCCCCTTCACTCTTGAAGTTGAAGTAGAATGTGTGTCATTTTCCTCCCTTGTAACAGTTGAATGATCAAAATGCTTCGATGCTTCAGGAACATGATTGTCATCAGCATGATTTTCAGCATCAATCGCTCTATCTGTAATTCCAAAAATTAAATCATAATCAATATCATAAGAATTCATGATTACAGATTCATTATTTGTTTCAACAATTATGGACTTTTGAACGAAAGACTGTTCGACTCTCTTGACGTAATAGTCATCGAATGTAAGATTGAAAGTTTCTTCTATCTTCCTCGTCCATTTGTTCAACACCCTATAGGCAACAGAGTTGTGTGAATATCCCAAGAAGATTCCTTCATCAGTTTTTGACTGAAATTTAGAAAGATTGTCCTTGAGATTCATGATGAAACATCTGTACCCAAAAACATGAAATAACTTAACATTAGGTTTTCTTTTGTTTATTATCTCATAAGGTGAGATATTGAAACGATGATGAATAAAAGAACGATTTTGTGTGAAACAAGCAGTCGAAACAGCTTTCGCCCACAGATATTGAGGCAAATTCGTATATATAAGCATGGTCCGTGCAGCTTCGCATAGAGTACGATTCCTCCTTTCGACAACACCATTTTTTTGCGGTGTGCAAGGATACAAAAAGTTGTGCGAAATTCCCAACTCAGACAAGAATGAATCAAGAATTCGATTTTTGAATTCTGAACCATTGTCACTTTTAATCCTTCAAACTTTCTTCTTCAAACTCAACTCTATGTTTTTGATGAAGTCGATCATCACTTGAGCAGTTTCAGACTATTTTCGAAGAAAGAAAACCCAGGTAAACCTTGAAAAGTCATCAACAATGACTAATATGTACTTCTTCTTATTAAGATTCTCAACAGTCGAAGGTCCACATAAGTCAATGTGAAGAAGTTCCAAAGGTTCGATGATTTTGGAATCTATAACAATTGGATGACCTTTTCGATGTTGCCTTCCCTGTTCACAAGCAGCACACAACGAATCGTTATCACATTTGAAGACAGTTAAGTCTCGAACAAGATCATTTAAAACCATTTTGTTAAGAATTTTGAAATTAAGATGGGATAGATGTTGATGCCATAACCAGTAGAGATCAGATGAAGCTTTCGACAACAGACACACATATGGAATGCCCACAACATGTTTCATGTCAAGAGTGAAACATGTCTCTTTTTCATTTCGACTTAAGTAAAACCTCGTTTGTCTCTTTGTTAGAGATAATGCTTCCTTTTTCATCAGACATAACTTGATTGTCAGTGCCCACAACAAGTTGCAAAACACTAATCAGATTATGTTTTAATCCTTCGACATACGCCACCCTATTCACTGTGAATTTTCCATTCATTACTTTTGCGTATCCCTTGACTTTACATTTGTTGTTATTTCCAAACATTACGACTCCTGCATTGTCCACCTTTCGAAAATCTCTCAAATTCTCCTTTCTCCCAGTCATGTGACGCGAGCATCCACTATCAATGTACCAATTCTCATTATATGGCTCGTCACATAGTACCTACAATCAATTAGAAGAATTTAGGTCCCAAGACCTTTTGGGTCCTTGGACATTAGCTTGAAATGCATTATGAAAGGATGAACCTTTGACCCAAATACGAATTTCGACTTAAAACTGTCAATTAAGTCAATTTCATTGGCTTTAGGCATTGAAATGTAATCATTCAATGGGAAAGTTTAAACATTGATTTTCACTTTTTCATCCTTTGTCAGAAACCCATCACCTTTCTTCTTAGGAATTTCTTTCCACTTTTTCACAACAGGATTAGACTCTTGTGACAAAAAACTTCCACACATAGAATCATTCAAGTATGTATCGTAAGCATATTGAATTTTCTCTTGAGAGTACTTTCCGGACTGATATTGTTTTCCTTTTCCTTCTAGCCAATGATTGATGTTCTTCACATCACTTCTCCCTTTCTCAAATGATGCTTTCACCTTCTGCTTCAAAAAAGGATTTGGAAAGTGTGGATTTTTAGGTTTAAAAAGTTCATTTTTATTTCTTTGAACGTCCAATTTCTCAAATTTTCATTTTGGAAATGACCTTTTTGGTAGGTTTTGAAAACGATTTTGATATTGATTTCGATAACCAACAACATTTTGATGAAAAACTTGTTGATTTTGTTGAAAATGTCTTTGATCATGAGTTGGACTAAAGTTCCTTCATCCACTATTTTGAACAAAATTCCTTTGTTCCTTGTTTTGAACAAAACGTACATTCTCATGATTTTGACCGAAACCTCTTTGACTATGATTTGGAGCATAGTTTCCATTTCCATAATAATGAGCATTATGTGGTCGAAATTGATTTTGAATATTTGTTAGAATTTTTGGAAGACTATTTTTCTTTTGTGATGGTTTGTTTTGAAATGATGTCTTACTTTGAGAAAATGTTTAAACATGTTCAGATGATTTTTGCTTAAAAACCTTTTGTTATTGAAGAGCTTTAACATTTTTCCAGTAAGCTTTGTTTCGTGCTTTTGTATTTGAAACAACTTCCTCACAAACCAAATTTTCAACATTTTCCTTGAAAACTTGTGTTTTAGTCTTTTGATGTTTTGAAACATTGGGTAAAGAATTACCACCTTTTTCTTTGTTTTTATGACCAACACTTGATTTTTCATTTTTCACCTCCCAAAAATGTCTTGGTTTTTGTTGTTGAAAAGAAGCTAAGTTTTTGTTCAAATCATTTTCGACTGTGTTTTGATTCGAATAAAACCCTTCTTTTGTTACTTCTTTATTATCTTCCTTAACCAGTTTGTTCAATTCTGGATTCACCTTATCACCATTTCCTGAGGTGACAAATATTTGATTTGGAAATATGATATCATCTGTACCCTTGAGTCTTGGATAGACTACTAAGTTTGATTCCAGATAATGTTGTCCTTTATATTTCAACACCTTTGTGTACTCCTTTGATTCTTATAGACCTGTTCGACTACAACTCTAGGAATAGGTGTTTCATTCGAAACATCATCCTCATCGCTCACATAGTCTTCTACCACAACATGATCAAGAGGATCACAGATAATTAAGAACAATCGACACTTTCATCAACCTCAATTTCACTAATATTATCAGAATCATCTTCGATATCAGCAAAATTTTGTTGAGAATCATATGTTGACTTCTCAGTCATGTTTAAAATTTTAAATTGTTCGTTTTTAGTTTGAGTTTCAATAACAATATGCACAAGATCATCAACATTTAAGCATTCATCAATTTTAACTATTCCATATGCATACAAATCATTAGGAACTTTATCATACTCATATATTTTCTTTTCACAATCATGTAAAGTTTCATCTACCTTTTCTTTCTTATAAGCTAAGAAAGGAAATAACTTTCGATGATGTTCTTTGCATATATCAGATGAATGATGCAACTCAGTCAATTTAGCATACAAACGGTTGGCAGAATAACAGTAAATATTCCTCTGTTTAACTAACAACATGTTATCAATCCTAACAAAATCTCTATCTACTATAACATTCCTTAATTAAAGCTCTAAACTCTCAATAACACTCTTCTTACACTTCCAATTTGTTTCTAACATCATATAGCAATGATTTCATTGTTCAGCTTCTTTACTCATGGAAATCAACATATCATTAAGATAAGAAAGAGTATCATCAAAATTTGTTAAAACTGCATGATAAGTATTCGAAGGAATTTTAAGAGATTCAAGAAGATTACGTACCTTTGTTGTAATTGGCGATTTGTCAGAACTTGTAGAAACGAAACATCTTCCATAAATCTTCTCCTCTTCAAAATCACCTTCTTCGAACTGTGCATACATAGCTCCATGCATAGGATTTTGCATATGTTCATCATCAGACCCCGAAGACCAGATTTGATATGTACCTTCTTCCTCGTCTCCTCCTTTAGCCATCAAAGAGATTCCTTCGGTACGAGCTTTTATCTCCTCAATCTTTCCTGCATAGTATGCTCCGTCCTTCACTATGTCCTTCTTCTTCTCCTTCTTTCTCAATATATAGTCCTTTGCTAAGTGATTCGATCCATTGTAGTAATTTCAATCATAACCCTAATCCCCTTTGAGATCCATCTGTTTCTTCTCAACCATATTCTTTACTTCCTTATTTTCCTCTTTCAACTCGACCTTTACACTTTTTCCTGTTGAGCTATTCCCCTTGAACTCATTTTTGTTCTTGTACTTCAGATTGAACGGCTTTTTGAAGAACATTTTCACTTTATTATTCGAATAATAAGCCACCTCTTCATCTTTAGAGTTAAGCAGAACGCCTTCTTCTTCAAGTTTATCTTCTTCAACAGATTTGACTTCAGAGTCCTTGGCTGTCACTTTCGACATCAGTGCCAATGGTCCTCCCAAGCTCAACATTCCTTCTTCAGCAATTTCATTTATCTCACATGCATGGGCTTTAAGAACATTATACAGATCAACCAATGAATAACGATCAAAACTATCATCAGGATAATGTTTCTCCATTCTTTTCTCAATCCCATTAGAAAAGTCAGATTGTATTCCAGAGTCAAACGAGTAACACCATATCGTGTACACTTGAATATCAATTCATTCAAATGATCATAGTAAGAGTCTATTGATTTGTTATCTTTCTGCTTGAACTCAGCCATTTCCAAAAAACATTGCTTCATAGAGCTTTTCTTTTTCTTTTCGTTGCCTTGATATTTTTATCTCAATGTATCCCAAATCTCCTTTGTTGTTTTGCAACTTCAGACATAGTTGTAAAGTATTGGTGGAAGAGCACCACGTAGTTCATGAAAACATTTCTTCTCATTCGCTTCTTGTTTAGCCTTTCGCAAAGCCATATCAGCATTTGTACAAGCAGTTCCAACTTCTTCAAGCATGCCAGGACAATAATTTCCACTTTTGATGCATCTCCAAAGATCTTCATCTATTTCGTTTAGATAGTCCTCCATTCTGTCGGCCCACTGCTCGTAGTATTCAGGAATGGGCATCAGAATCTTCGTAGATGATCCAAGCAGGTGCGAGAAACTCGACATAATGTTCATCTTAAAGTTCGCCATTTTTGTACGGACAAATGCGATTTTAGATTCAAAAAGAGATCTGAAAGGATAATCAAATAGAAATTGACCAGTAATCACTCGATCTAACAAACAGAGTGCAGAATCGAAACAAAACAATCAAATAAAACGAGTTTTCTGATTCAATATTGCGGAAAACTTTAAATCGGAAAGAGCGATTCAAAAAATATGTAAAACACGAGAAAACTGACACTGATTGGATGAATCTTGCTCTGATACCAATTGATGTGAATTAGAATCGAGTAATGAATACGTAATCAATCAAAGAAAGCAGGAAGAACACATCACGTAAATAATATCTGATTGGCTCGTATTAGTTTGTAAAGAGTACAACAAGTTCGAGAGTGTTTACAAACTTTAAGAGCACAAAAGTTACTCTCGACTCTAATACTTACCCTATTTATAGGGTACTACATACTTAGCATAAAATACAAGGTCTATACATTCTAGTGTTGAAAATGAAATGTGCATTGTAAATACATATAGAGTCGAAATCGTTCTGATTTCGAACCCTTACAGACTCAAAGTATTTCGACTCTCACCATCTACATTTCGAACCCTACAAATATATATATATATATATATATATATATATATATATATATATATATATATATATATATATATATATATGTGTGTGTGTGTGTGTATGTATGTATGTATGTTTATATGTATGCACATGTATATATATACACACTCACATACATACATACATACATATACACTCACATACGTACACGCATATATATATATGTATATATATATATATGTATATATATATATATATATATATATATATATATATATATATATATAAGTACATATGTATGTATGTATATATTTATGTCTATATGTATATTTGTATGAAATGGTGCCTGGATCAGCAACACTGGAAATAACGAACCAAGGTAACTGAATGCCACTATCCAAAGCATTACTTTCCCGGTCAGAAATATAAACTTCGGTACATAGCAATATACATCAGGCAATAACCCTGAACAAACATATCTTGAAAAATAAGCAAGGTAAACAAAGCATTAGGAGTATAAATAGACAACTTGTTTTACCTGTAGACGAATGGACAAAGTGAGAGGACGATTCATATGTTAGAGGATATGTTGAGGGCTTGTGTTCTTGGTTTTCGTGGTAGTTGGGTTTTGTATATGCCTTTGGCAGAGTTCTCCTACAATAACTGTTTTCACGCCAGCATTGGTATGCCTGCTTTCAAGTTGTTATATGGGAGGAAGTGTAGGAACTGTTTTGTTGGGGTGAATTCAGATAGAGGGTGATGGGGAGCATGAATGTGGTGCTCAAGACCACATAGATAAATCAACAGTTGAGGGAAAGACGGAGGATTACACATAGTCGACATAAGCGTTATGCATATCGGTGTTGGTCCGATCTTGAGTTCCAGGTTAGGTACTTCATGCTTTTGAAGGTGTCACCTTGGAAATGTGTCATTTGATTCTGAAAGCAGGGCAAGTTGGGCCGCAGATTCATTGGACCTTTCAGATTAATTACTCAGGTGGGCAATGTTGCTTATCGGTTGGACCTTCCTGAGGAGCTTAGCCAGATCAATAGCACTTTTCATGTTTCTCAGTAGAGAAAGTGAATTACATATGTGACTTCAGCATTTGTAAGTCCCCAATCTGCTTGTGTATCAATCAGATCTGTTTGATGGTGCGGAATCCCAATCAAACGGATGATGCCAGATCAAAATAGAAGAGAAGGAGAAGAAGAATAACTTGAATCTATGATGTATTCAAATATATGAGCGATGCTCCATACACATTAGATTCTCTCACACACACTATTCTTCTCTCTAACTTTCTCTCTCTAGAATATGCTCTCTTACTCTAGCCTTTAACTCTCACACACTCCTCACCCTATATATATGAGATAGTTGGCCGTACACGGGTTTACGGCCGTAAACCCGTGTACGGCCGTACACAAACGTAAACACATACATAGCCGTAAACACCGAGTTGTTTACGGTCCTAGACATAAAAATACATTCTCCTAGAAAAGCAAAGTATAAACCATATTTTAGACCCAACAATCTCCCCTTGGTTTATAGCTTTCTTTTCTAATTTACCCAACAAGCTCCCCCTAAAAAGTAGCTGGCTTTTCTTGTCAATCTTCAATGGGAGCTTGGGTTCAGCTTTAATCTTCAATTTCTTCACGACTTCAAGATGAACATATGAATCTTCAATAAATGACTTCATCTCGAGCAGTTGGGCTTTTCTTCAAAATTTGACTCTGGACGCACATTGAGTGAGGAGGCTTCTTGATAAGATTCTTGAAAGATAGCGCTTTCAGCTTGAGAATCTTTAGAGAGAACAACATAGAGAACTAATTTTCTGGATCACTTCAGAAGGTTCAAGAATAGCAGCAAATTGATTGAGGAGGCTTCAATGCAATCTGTCACATAATCTTCAAGTGCAGCTTGACCTTGCTTCTGGGGTTGAAGGACTGAATGTTGGAAGACTAATCTTCATTTGTTGTTCCTTCGAATGAGAATTCTTCGATGATCACGGATGAAGCTTTGGCTCAGAAATCTTGATACAGTCTCCACGAGTCTCGTCTACATCTGAATTCACTTTTCAAGACAAAACAAAACTAAAAGAAAACTTAGCACACAATATTTTTGTATTTTTCATATTTTCTAAAATAGAAAGAAAAATATTTTTGGATTTTTGATTTTTTTTGAACAAGAAATAAAACAGAAATAACACTATTTTTGGATTTTTAATTTTCTGATTTTTTTTTGATTTTTGAATTTTTTGATTTTTGTTTGATTTTTGATATTTTTAATTCTCCCCCTAAATTTGTGCATAGAGGAAAACTAAGAACAAATTTAACAAAAACAAAAATACTTGGGATCAAAGTTGTGGGACAGCCTTAACTTGTTTATCAGTACCTTCACCTTCACGAATAGATCTGGTCAATTGTTGGTATTGTGGTCCACTTATACACGATGGATATCGACAAAATTTTCCAAATATACCATTTAGCTGATGACGACCACATGTATTGTTGTCCACTTAAATTAAGCAGCGAGATCTACAAACAACCTCTAAATGGTTCAATTTTAGTTGCACTAGAACGTGTTCCCCACTTCCCGATATACCCTGGTTATCAAGAACTTCCAAATAACTCCTTACTTTAGGTGAGTAAACAATTATTAAGGAGGAAGTCAGATTTACAGATAGGTGCATATGTTGTGTCCCAGGTCGGATCTCTTTCAATCACGCAGATGGGACAACATATGGCTAACTAGGATAGAGGGATTGAGAGGTAGAATGTTGCATATGTTGTGTCCCAGGTCGGATCTTCCGATCACGCAGAGGGGACAACATATGGCTAACAGATAGAAAGAATTTCATATATAATGAGGTGCGTAGAAATAGAGTTGCATATGTTGCATTCCAGGTCGGATCTCTTCCAATCACGCATAGGAAGCAACATATGACTGACAAATAGAAAGCAAGAAAATAATTTCCTACAGACCTACTTTATCAGAACCCCCCAGTTGCCCTATCAGAACCAGAATTAAGGACATAAGTCCGTACATCAAGGAAAAGTTGAACCACTGTTCTAGATGCGTATTAATTTAGTGTATCCCGTGGGTTCCTGTGTTTATCTCACTGCTTAATCTACCCGAGCGTCGTATGGTCAGTCCAAACAATCCTATCTAAATCCACACTGTCAAATCTTTCGTGCCTACTAGCACATTGAACACAGAGTCTAGATAATTCAGATTCAGTCCCTAACACAGGTTTAGACTACCCGTTATCACTTTATAGATATCACTTCCCAAAAGAACCTACTAAAGAAAGGCATATAAGGAAATAAAAAAATTGTCTTCAAAATGAATCAGTTTAAGATAAACTCAGGAGTATAGAGAAGAAAACTCAAACCGTAAGTCACTGATTGAATT
Source organism: Lactuca virosa (assembly GCF_052849685.1). Classification (NCBI taxonomy): domain Eukaryota; kingdom Viridiplantae; phylum Streptophyta; class Magnoliopsida; order Asterales; family Asteraceae; genus Lactuca; species Lactuca virosa. The sequence goes on along the minus strand of NC_136429.1, from coordinate 21,125,089 downwards.
TGCATCCAGAAGGTCTGAGAACAGGACACATAATCTCAGAACAGAACCGAAAATCCTTCACATCGTTAAGCACAAACCCCATGAGTGATCCCTTCCTTTCTTTCTTTCCCGCAAAGGACACATACTCTCAAACAAAATTCTGAATGTTGTACAGTTGAGAGATGCCTCCTATCATGTGCCTGGAACAGCCACTACCAACAAACCGAAGTCTGATGATATGCCTCCATAGCTGCTCCGACACAGAGCGGGATCAGTTGGTCTTTGGAACCCAGTCCATTTTGAAACTGGGTTGACCTTTGTCATCAACTCAAGGTACCCTCTCCCATGACATATCATGTTTATCACAAACAGAAGATGAAGAAATATTAGACGCATTAGATGATTTGGGAGATTGAACCTTTGGTACCCATCTGTAGTCGGGTTTAACCCATTTCTTTTTCGAGCGGATGGGTGCCTTGGCACTTGATTTTGAACTTGAGGTCTGCTGTTGAGATGACTTTGACCTAGCCGGTTTTGGTTTCGTTGGAGAATTTCTTGAAATTGGCGTCTGGGCCGGCATTCCCTTCTTGTCCTTGGGATTTTGATTTTTCGCCTTCTGCGCGTTCCAATTACCATTGCGTGATTGTGACCTTGAAGGGATGCTTTTGGGGTATCTCCCTCTTGGCGCATTCTGCCAGCCTTGTGCGTAGTAGGGAACATATGCGCGATTTGGACAGTTTATGGCAATGTGTCCCGGTGTTCCATAGTGAAAACATGTCTTTTTCTTCACTGGAAAGTTGTTTCTTCCTGCCCCTGGTGGCGTTCCCTTGCCTTGTCTCTTATTGTTCCCACAAGCACACTTGTAACATGCACTCTGTTTCACTGGAATTGGTGGCCTTTATTTCTCAACAGCATGTTTTTTAGGAGTGACTGAGCTAGAAGCAACAGATTCAGAGTTCAAGGAGACATTGGTTTGTTCAACAGTTTTCTCCTTGTTCTCATATTCCGTTACTTTACCTGCACATGAAGTAGAGACATTAGAATCTTTCACCTCAACACTTTCTGGCACAACCACGGCAGGTTTTCCATACACCATAAATGGTTCTCTATCTATTTCTTCCTGAGTCAAAGGAGTAACAGTGTAGTGATCATTGAAAGGAGGTGGAACATCATGATACCCTAGACCCTTGTTTTGATTATCTTTAAATGTTAATTGTTTTTCTATCATGGACACAACTACCTCACTTGACACATCAAATTTCTTAAAATTGAATTCATCATCTTTATATTTTGCTTTTAATGCATCAAGTTCGGCAGTCATAGCATCAAAATCTTTCTTAAGATATCTATAATGGACACACTTGTCACTGTACTCTGCCTGTAATTTCTTAAAGTCATTAGTCTTGGCCTCTAATTGTTCTTTCAACGGTTTCTGGCCTTTCCTAAGTTGGTACCCCTCATATTTAAGTTCCTCGTTTTCTCTTTTTAATAAATCGATGTGTTCATGTAAAATTTTAACAGTTTTAATGCAAGTTTGAGAGCATAAAACTTCATTGACCGGAATGTTTGAGGAACTCATTGTTTTTAAAAAATATGCCCTTTGACTTAAAAACTCAAAAGTCAACCTTAAAAGTCAAATTTAAAAAGTCAAATTTAAAAGTCAAACTTGAAAAGTCAAACTTAAAAGTGAAACCGAAAAGCTAAATTTGAAAATTTAAAAGATAAACGAAAAAGTCAAAGTTTAAAGTCAAAGGTCAAACATTAAAAGTCAAAGTCAAAATTTTAGGTCAAAAGTCAATAATAAAAGTCAAAAATTAAAAACTAATTTTTTTTTTTGGTTAAAAACTAATTTTTTGGTTGAAAATGTGAAACTAGGTTCGAATGGGAGTGCTTTTGAATTAAAATCGAAAGGTTTGGATCAACAGGCAGTTTAGCCCAACTGGTAAGACGCGTTTGTTGTGGATGCGGGTGACCAGGGTTCGAAACCTGGCAGCCCCAATTTCCCCCGCCCCCTTTTTTTAATACGAAGCTGATGCGAGGACTTGCACACGTGAAAGGACGGACCGGAGACGTGCTGGAGCTGCTGGCCGAGAACGAAGCGAAGACCGAGAACGATGCTAGACCGTACACCGTGGCTGAGCCGTGAACCCGAGGACCGCGAACGAGCAGGCCATAAACCTCGGACCGCCAACCTGCCTGACCGTACACGTGCGAGACTGTTGAGTCGTCCACCGAGGACCGTAAACCGAGGTCGTACACTCCGAGAAACCCTAGCCGTACACGGGTTTACGGCCGTACACCCTTCAAAGGCCGCACACCCTTCAACAGATGCGAAGAAAAACGACGTTTTTCACCCTTTTTGCTCCAAAACTCAATCAAAAACTCATTTTTATGAAAAACGCGAACAACAACCCCCCCCCCCCCCTCTTATTTTGCCAAGATCTATCAAAAAACGCAGACATCCTTCAAAAATAAGATCAAATACGCTCCAGATCTGACAAAAATGATTGATACAATCCAAGCTCTGATACCACTTGTAAGTCCCCAATCTGCTTGTGTATCAATCAGATTTGTTTGATGGTGCGGAATCCCAATCAAACGGATGATGCCAGATCAAAATAGAAGAGAAGGAGAAGAAGAATAACTTGAATCTATGATGTATTCAAAGATATGAGTGATGCTCCATACACATTAGATTCTCTCACACACACTATTCTTCTCTCTAACTTTCTCTCTCTAGAATATGCTCTCTTACTCTAGCCTTTAACTCTCACACACTCCTCACCCTATATAGATGAGATAGTTGGCTGTACACAAGTTTACGACCGTAAATCCGTGTACGGCCGTACACACAACCGTAAACACATACATAGCCGTAAACACCGATCTGTTTACGGTCCTAGATATAAAAATACATTTTCCTAGAAAAGCAAAGTATAAACCATATTTTAGACCCAACAGCATTATCATTAGATGATATTCATGTAGACAAGCTCCTGAATTATGTGTAGATGTCGATCATGATCTTTGATAGGAAAACAAAGACCTTGCGTAACAAGGTGGTTGGTTTGGTAAAGGTGCAATGGATACACCGTAAGGGTTCCAAGTGGACGTGGGAGTCGGAGGATGAGATGCATGATCATTACCCTGAGTTATTTGTAACAACGGATTTTGATGACGAAACATGATTCAAGTGAGGGAGAATTGTAACATTCGCTTCCCGGTTAGTAATTTCAATCCTTCATTTTTTATTTAATTAAATTTTGAGGTTTTTTTATTGTAGCGGCGTGACTGAGTTAAGGGACTTGGGGCGACATATTCGCGACACAACCTTTAATGAAGCTCACGACACGATGGGTCTGTTGGGCCAAACCCTAGAGGACTCAATTATTGGGCTTATTTAATGGCAAAAACTCCAAGGGTTACTTTATTCACTCAGCCACCATCTCAGAGAAACCCTCCCATGCAAACCCTAGCCTCTTCTTGAGCTTTTGTGTGATTTTCTTCCTTTGGTGAAGCTTGAAGGTGCCCTTTTGTTGCAGGAAGTTGTTCTTCAATCCAAATCCAGCAAGCATCAACCTTCATACCTTTCTTTAGACCTCTTTGAGTATTCGATTTCATTGCTTTTGTCTACTTGATGGGTAGATCTAGGTTCTTGGCTTGGTTTTGGACCTTTCCAGTTGTTTGGGGTGTGTCACACCCCGAACCGATGGCGGAAACGTTCCGGGGAGGAGGACGTCATGTGTAGCATCACAACCAATGAATAACAACAATCATAGCAACACAACCATTACAGTGAATACTTAAATAAAAATGTTTACATCAGTTGAAACTTTGTCTGAAACTTTGTTTGAATTACATCCAATAGCTTTGTATGGTATAAACATAAAACTCTTATTGCTCCAGTTCCTCGAAAATCCAGCAAGTACCTGTCTACTGATTTCCTGAGAATACAAGCAGTTTGAAAGAGTATCAGCATAAAGCTGGTGAGTTCATAAGCGGTGGTTTGTAGTGAAAATCGTTGATGAGTTCGGAAAATATTTGTATAGTTTCAACAAAATCCGATATTTTCCTTAGTGAAATGTAGTGTTATCAGTTCTGTAATAAACCATGAATATCTGTATGTTTCCAAGAAAATCCGATATTTTTTTTAGTGAAAATGTAGTGTTATCAGTTTTGTAATAAACCAGGAATATCTATATGTTTCCAAGAAAATCCGATATTTTCTTTAGTGAAAATGTAGTGTTATCAGTTCTGTAATAAACCATGAATATATGTATGTTTCCAAGAAAATCCGATATTTTCTTTAGTGAAAATGTAGTGTTATCAGTTCTGTAATAAACCATGAATATCTGTATGTTTCCAAGAAAATCCGATATTTTCTTTAGTGAAAATGTAGTGTTATCAGTTCTGTAATAAACCATGAATATCTGTATGTTTCCAAGAAAATCCGATATTTTCTTTAGTGAAAATGTCGTGTTATCAGTTCTGTAATAAACCATGAATATCTGTATGTTTCCAAGAAAATCCGATATTTTCTTTAGTGAAAATGTAGTGTTATCAGTTCTGTAATAAACCATGAATATCTGTATGTTTCCAAGAAAATCCGATATTTTCTTTAGTGAAAATGTAGTGTTATCAGTTCTGTAATAAACCATGAATATCTGTATGTTTCCAAGAAAGTCCGATATTTTCTTTAGTGAAAATGTAGTGTTATCAGTTCTGTAATAAACCATGAATATCTGTTACTGAAAACTGTAGTGATATGCGAAAATACTACCTCATGTGACTAGCTAAAACTAATCAAGAAGTATAAGTATTTTGTATGTGAAACCATTGCATAATCGGTTCTGTTTGAAAACCCTGGCTTTAGCCAGTATACGTAGTGTGTATCAGTTCTATTTAGTAAAAATAAAACTGTTGAAGAGTGCCAGGTTGTAAACTAAAGGTGATTTATACATAATGTGAGTCGTATAACCATGCTTGATATGACTAGAGACCTTTCCAACGTTCTTCAGGCGTCGAGTTAGATGACATTTGTACATCTCAGGCGTGCCCGCCTAACTGTAGCTAGCAGTCCAGATGTAGGATTGTCAGTCCCGAATAGATCTATTCACAAATCTCACACTCTCCCTCCAGGAGACTCTGGTTATACTATGGTAGGATGTATCCCTGTACACCTAAGGGTACAGTAGTGAAGTAGCGCCTCACAGTATCGTACAATCTAGTTTACATGTAGTGTTGTAGCGTTCTATCGTAGTGAAAATCCGTATGTATACCGTATATAGTGATAATTACAGTTATGAAAACCATGGTAAAGTAGTGATGTAACTGTAAACTATTTCTGTCTTAGTGCATATGTTTAGTAGTGAAAGTTTCTGTACTCGTTATGTTTAGAAAATCCCAAACTATACCGATTATAGTTTGCATGTATAGTGAATAGCGTGTCCGGAAAACTATGCAAATTTTAGTGAAAACGTCCCTTATGCTCAACATAGTACAAAAGGGTTAAAGTATGAGATTTGCATAGGTTTTGAAAACATTTATGTTTAGCTTGTATTCCCCCCTGAAAACATTAAAAATACGGAAAATGTAGGGGTATGAACTCACAGTTGTTATGGGAAAGCGTTGAATGAAATGAAGATCCTCGAGTTGTTGCACGTGACACTTAACGGAATCCTATTATCAAATAAATACGTATATGTATCTAAATTAGTGATTTCGTTAGATAAAGTGTTAGAGGAACACTTGTATTCGGTTGAGGAATGTTACCGGGACTTGATCGAATCGATGAAAGTGGGTTTTCAGTCAAAAGCACCACTTAAAAGGTGTTTACGGCCGTGAACAAGGGTTTACGGTCGACTGGTAGTTTACGGTTTCTGAAGGCTTGATGAGTTTACGGCCGTAAACTCAAGAACAGAGTTTACGGTTTCTGAATGCTTGGACCGTAAACTCAAGAACAACGGTGCTGTTTTCGAAGAGATAAGTGCTCCAGACGTTCCGAAGTGACTCCACACGGTGTTTATCGATGTTTCCCGAAGTTTGAAGGTGTTTTTAGGTGTTTACGGTCAAGGTTCTTAGAGAGAGAAGGAGAGAGTTTTTGGCCAGAAATGTTCAAATGAAGGTGGAGGTCTCGTATTTATAGGGGTTTTGTGGTCGGTGGTGGGGTCCACTCTTTACTGGCAGTAAACGGGTTTACGGCCGTAAACGAGTTTACGGTCGTAACCTCACTTAGACCGGAAATGTTTGGTTTTTCGAGATATTCGGGTTCCCGCGCGATTTTTGGTTCCGACTCGTAAATAATTTAATTATATATAACTAGATTATTTTCTAAACCAAGAAGTTTGACGGAAAAGTTAATGAATTCGAATTTTTATTAACGGAAATCGTGTAACGGAAACGGACGAAGTTTCGGGTTGTCACAGGGTGGAGTTTGGAAAACTTCAAGCCTAAATGTTGAATCTTTGGGGTCTTCGATACCCTTTGTGATTGATTTACTTGGTTTTTATCTTCCATTTGATACCATGCAAGGTAATGGGCTCATTTTGGTCCCTTTTTGACCTAGGTTAGGAGATCTTGGCATCTAAGTCACCCAAATGGACAAAGTTTGGAATTTATCCATTAAGTCCATGGTTTGATAGGTTCTATAAGGTTAGATTTCAAGTCTTAAAGTATTAAGACCTTAAGGAAAAGGTGGACGTTAAGTCGTGTTTAGCGGTGTGACTGACCTGAGGTCAAAACACGGCCTTAGGGGTTTTACCGACTAATTTTTCATCTAGTGGTCACGGCATGACCAATACTTGGTCATGACGCGATGGTTATTGGTTGTTGTTGACAATTGACTTTTTTACTAGCTTAACTTTTGGTCAAACTAAGGGCTTTAGTTTATAGAATGAGGTTTGACCTCTGATTGGTTTAGGTAGTGAGTGTAACTGAATTTGCGAGACTCTGAGTATTGTCTTTTCAGCTCTTTGATTCATGAGAGTTTTCTCATTATACTGTGCACTAGGTGTCGATATATATGTAGCTATTTGTTGTATGCTTACATGCTTGTTGGGTTGGGTCGTTGGGCTGGGCCCGCATGATTGAAATAGATTTGTTAGGCTAGTCCCGTTATTTATATGGTATGTGGTATTTTGGGGAACTCACTAAGCTTTGTGCTTACGGTTTCATGTTTTAAAATGTTTTAGGTTGTTTCGGTAGCAAAGGAAAGGGTGTGGCTTGAATGCATTGCATCCATTGGAGTTTTCCGCATTTATGACTTCTACTTTTATTATTCTAATATTTGGTTTTGGAATTGATAAACTTATACTTCAATTATCTTTTAGCTTGGAATGAAATTTTGGTTTTATTACTATTAAAAATGAATATTTTGTTCTGAAATTTGGGATGTTACATCTTTCCCCTCATCTGATCTCATCTCTTTAGTCTTTATTCTATAATCAAATCTCAAGTTTGTACTATTTTAAATGATATATAATTCGTCCTTGGTGCTAAAACATTTCATGCAAAGCCTAAAAAATCGTCCATTCGGCTTGAAGTCAAGCCCCAAAAATTCATCCATTAAACTTGAAATCGAGTATAATCATATCGTAGGTATCATCTCGGATTAAACATAATGTTACAACACATATGTTAGTCCCTTTGTGATCTTGTGTGTTTAGATGTATGTGGTCACGATAATCTTGTTCGTTTTATGGTTAAGATATTTTGTTCCCAATTGTTGTAATTTTCATCTACAACAATTCTAGTCACTTCTTGAGTAGCTAAAGTTAATTCCACAATTGATTTCTTAAGCAACATCAAATTATAATGAATATTGAACAAACAATATCTTGCAAACAAATTTAAGGACTAGTTCATTTTGGTAGGATCTTACAATCACGATCTTGTAAAGTATAAAATAATCATAGGTAAAATCATTATCTTAAAAATCTTAGTTTGTTCTTATTGGTAGTGACAAATATTTGTTTATTAAATTTTGTAAATAACTCTCGATGGTGAAAAAATGTGTGTAGAAATAGACTTTGTCACTACTATTTATGCATGCTAAGAGCATCTCCAATTGTTAACCTTTTAAATACTTAGGCGGTGTTTTTTTTTTCAAAAGATCTTCCTAACTTCTTATGTCTGTGTCACGCAAGCGGTGCAAATACATTTCTATATGCAACTCCTTTGTTTTTTAGAAGACCGTAGACCTAAAAAAGTTTGCACGTCCTCTTCTTGAAGAATATATGGACAATATCTTCTCAACTCTTCTAACCACTTCTAAGATTAAAAAAAAACAATGTGTTCATTTTCCTCTGCTTTCCAGATACATTTCCTTCTTTACAAAAAAAAAAAAAAAAACTTTCGTCCTAGACCCTAGATCGGTGAAGGCCTTCACCAGTGAAAGCTTTGACTCCGGTGAGAGCCTTGATGCACAAACTCACATTATCTTTACACTACCTTTTATCTAACAAAAAGCTTTTATCATATATCATCTCCAATGGTTAATCTTTTTTAGAATTTTTTTATTGTAAAATTAACTAATCCATCATTTATCTATATTAAATATTTTATTAAGTCCCCTAATCTAATTTAACATTTTTACAAACATGTCACATTTTGGGTATTTCTCGGGTATTTGTTTCTAAAAAACTTGCCGGTATTTATCATATTACTAACATGTGTTATGTTTACCATTTAATAAATACTGAATGCCAAAAAAAAAAAACTTAAAAATAAAAAAAGAACTACGGATATTTTTTTTTTCTAAACTATAAAAGATAATATAATTCTCACATATATAGTTATAGAAATACAAAATTGGTAAAATATTACGTAAATACAATGTTTTATAATATTTGATATTTTAAGGTAAATACAATGTTTTATAAACTGTACTCATTTTATAAAATATTTTGTTTATTAAGTTCGTTGATAACTAATAAAAATATAATATCTAAATATAATTAAGGTATAAAATAAAGTTTTATTAAATGTAGGAATCAAATGTGACAAAACTTAAAATAAAATTAAAAGGTTAGAGAAAAATAAGTGTTTGAACTTAGGAGTGACCTTTCCAAAAGGTCTTCTTATCCGATGTTAAAAAGCTTTCCAAAAGCTTTTTCAAATAGGAAAAAACTTAGGAAAAGCTATCATTAAGGACGCTCTAATGAGAACTTTATATTGAAGAAAATGATTATACATCATTAATGACGTTCTAAAACACACCAGTATTCATGGAAGAATTAATTCTGAAGCAACTCACTAACATCTAAGAAAATACTCAGATCGTTGTTTGGTTATCTTGGTTTGATGTGTACTTGAATTTGGCCCACCCTCCTTCAAAATTTGTAAATTTTGGATTTTGATAAGCGGGATAAATGATATTGTCTTGGGTGCGTGGGCAATTCCAGTTGAGACTCGAAAAAAGATAAATTACTGGCACGAAAGTTGAGAAATACAAAACAAGCCTTAAAAGATTGGAGAAACGGAGAAAAAAATAAGGAGCATGAGGAATCAGTAAGGATGTTAGAGATGATAATTAAACATTTGAATATTTTGTAGAAATTAGAAGATTGTCATCTCATGAATGATTCAATAAAAGAAGCTGGAAGAACACTGTTGGAAATTAAGTCTGTGGAAATGTTAAATTTAAAACAGAAATCAAGAATAAAATGGGACATGGAGGGGATGAAAATTCTTGATTTTTTCCCGATATTATAAACAACAATGTAAGAAGAAACAAGATCAGTGGTCTTATGATTAGTAGAGAGTGGTTTGCTAATCTAGAGTTAATTAAAAATAGGTTTTAAATCTCTTTTCAGCAAAATTAGATGAGCCTAATTTGGTCAAACCTAAAATTCTGAGGCGACAAATTTGTAAAACTCTCATATGATGATAGGGAGACGATTAAGAGTTTTTTTTACCATGGAGGAACTGAAAGAGGCGGTTTGGTATTGTAGGAATGAAAAGGCCCTGGGTCCCGATGGATTTACATTCAAGTTTATAAAAAATATTGGTAAGTTATTATAAATGATTTTTTTTAATTTTGTTAAGGAGTTTGAGATTTCCGGTTCTTTGTGATGGGGCTGTAATGCCTCGTTTACTTCCTTAATCTAATAGGCTGCATGTATAAGGTTCTTTCCAAGTTAATTTCCTTGTTACTCAATAAGGTGATCAGTAAAACAATCTCTCTAATCAATCAACATATGTAAAAGATAAGTATTCTTTATGATTTGTATTTTCTTAATGAGTTTCACACTTGGGAGAAAAAGGTGAAGAAAAAAGTTTTAATTTTTACAGTTGACTTTGAAAAGGTATTTGATTCTTTGAATTGGAACTTTTTGATCTCTATTATGGAGCAAATGAATTTTGGGGTTAGATGGTGCAATTAGATCAAAGGTTGTTTTTCTTGCGGTGGATCCTCAACTCTTGTAATTGGATCGGAAACAAATGAATCAAATATTAGAATGGGTGAGGGAAGGGTATTTGTTATCACCTTTTCTTTTTATTATAGAAATGGAAGCTCTAAATGTTTTCATGAAATAGTCTTGTGATGATTATATATTTAGAGGTATATCTCTTCCCTCTAATGGCCCAATTTTATCTCACCTCATGTATGCCGATGATGTTACCTTCATTAGTGAGTGGTTCGTGATAAACATGATGAATCTCAGTTGTTTACTTTAGTGCTTGTATGTTGCATATGGCCTTAAGGTCAATTTATCCAAAAGAAAAGTTTATGGAGTAGTAGTTGAAAATAGGGAAATTATGAGTCTTGCAAATGTGCTTTAATAGAGTATAGCATAAAGAGGATATGTACACCTCCAAACATACCGAACCGACATACATACCGAACTGGTATATATGTCCCGAACCAACATATATACCGAACTGATATATATATATATATATATATATATATATATATATATATATATATATATATATATATCGAACTAGTGTAAATACCTTGGAGAAAGCAAATCAACGATTAAAGTACAACATGACGTCGCACCAATATCGACAGTACATGGGAACTCTAAACATACATCCTGTACAAGAAGGTACAACTGAGGGGTTCTCAAACCAACAAAGAACAGCTGGTTAACGGTATACAAAGTACAACAACATGTACCTTCGGGTATATGGTCATAAATGCGATAAAACAGTCATACAGCTCGTGACAGGAAGAGGTCAACAACTTCTTCCCTTCAACTATAAATAGGTAATCGAACACAATCCGACGAGGTACGTTACCTAACACCCTTCTATTCACTCTAAATCGATCCAATACCTTATCTTTTACTCATTTTTCGAAGTCTTTAATGACTTTATCATCGGAGTGTTGGCCCGGGATATCATCACGATCAGCTAGCTTACGAATTGTTTGCATTCTCTAGGTCAATTGAGACACTTGGGCGAACGTATCAAAAGTAGTCAATGGAAGATGGACCCGGTGGGGAATCATGCTTAAATATTGTGACATCCCCATTTTTACAGCCGGAAAAGACCGATTTCGTTTATGCTTTTATAATAAAATCATAGTAATCTTTCAAAGAAAAGTGTTGCGGAATTTGTTCCCAAAACAAAATATGATAAAAATTTATCAAAGCATTTCTTAAAGAAGTGTAATTTTCATAACATTACAAAAACTCGGGATGTCAACATCGATACAGATCATAAGCATAAACCAAAAACATCATAGGTCACAAAACAAAATATGGCCTCAAAACAACATAGGCCTTACAACATTCCATTTATTTTCTACTGACCTAAAATCCATAATCTCTCATCAAGTCATCCAATTATGCTTTTGCCACTACCTGTAATACAAGAAACTGAGTGGGTCAGGCTGGGGAGCCTGGTGAGTATATAGGGTTTTCAACCCACAATAAATAAGTTTTTAATTTTCAACAATCATTAAACCCGATTACCCGTTCCCGTTATCCTCACCTTACGTCCCTAAAGCATCTATTATAAGGGACCTATCCTGAGGAATTTCATCGGGATGAGCACTACTGCTAAGGGGATTCCTCAGCCATAAGTGTCCGTAAGGCAACCATGGGGGGATGGAGTACACCGGTGAACACATCGTTCATACAACATAGATCTCAAGTATAAATTATCCATATATCAGGTTTAGATCTGAAAAGTTCAGATCTGAAATGAGAAAGTCTAGATCTGAAGGAAAAAGTTCAGATCTGAAAGAAAAGGTTTAGATCTGACAAAAAAAATATATATACCATTTAGATCTGAAGAAAAGTCTTAGATCTAAAAAGAAAAAGTTTAGATCCGAAGGAAAAAAAATGTAGATCTGAAGGAGAAAGATCAGATATGGAAGAAAATGTTTAGATCTGACGAAAGAAGTTCAGATCTGAAAAGAAAAAGGTATATATCTTCCATCTAGCAAACATCTCAGGTAAACAGACAACATATATTTATACACATAGCACGTAATTTATATAAAATACTTCATATCTATGTGTAAGATGAAAGTGACTATACACTCACCTGATAAGGAGTGATTCGGACATCACTTCGCTTCTTAAAATAATCTTCTTTGATGAAACCGGGAAGTTTGATTGAAAACCGGGCTCCGTGCGGGCAGAGTTTTAAACTGAAAAACTCTTTTTCTCGGATCCTTCGGGCGCTCCGGGGCTTTCTTCTAGTGCTAGGGAGGTTTCCTAGGCTTCGGGGTGGATTAGGGTGGCTAGAGAGAGAAAGAAAGGTGTAAGGAATGAAATGCTCGAAGTTGCTATTTATAGGCAGTTTTGGGCTCTCTCGCGTCGTGAGAGTCCATGCTCATCTCGTGAGGTTTTGACCTATCACTCCGTAGACTTGCCAGCTGCATTCTAGACTTGAAAAGTGACGATTTGACTCCTCACGTCGTGAGAATCCATGCTCACGCCGTGAGCTTTTGACCTATCACTCTGTATACTTGCTAGCTGCATTCTAGGCTAGGCTTGAAAAGTGACGATTTGACTCCTCACGTCGTGAGAATCTATGCTCACGTCGTGAGTCCAGTCAGATTAGGGTTTCTGACACGTGTCATGCTCTCAGACAGCTGTATCTTCGGAAGGTCATAACGTTTACATACGAGTTCCGTTTTTTACGTTCTTTATATCCACACGTAGGTGGAGACATGTTGGGTTATGAGCATTCTAACACTCCTAAGTGTACATGCAACCCTAAATACCTTGGATCTATGTTTTCTCTATTATACATACAATTATGAACATCCAAGGTATTATCCTAATCTAGCATACAAAATAATAAATATAACAAGATAGAATACATACCTCTTTGATGTAGAATGTCTTCATGAAGCTTGAGTGCCTAGTGCCCCAAGTGTGACACCTCAAATGGTTCACACAACACCAAATACACTTGGAATAATTTGAGAGAAACTTGAACACTCCTTGAAATCGTCTAGCCCTCACACTCACACATTAGTGCCCGATTTCTTGAGCCATGAGATTCTTTTATATGGTGGCTATTAGGGTTACACCATGTAACTCATAACTTTACCCATTTCTTATGCTCCATGGATTTTAACCTCCATGGAGTATCCATGCGTCACCCCATGGACTTAGTCCAACATAAGGAATCTTGGATCACAAGCCCACATATATAAGAATGAATGATTTACACAATCAACCCATATATTTAATTAGTCTCCTTTTGATCACTTAATTAATTCCAAATTAATTCTTGATCAATACTAATTAAATAACCTTATTAATATATTAGAACTTATAATATATTAACCAACCTTAAGTGTTATTTCTCTCATTATAGTCTATCCAAATGCATGATGCCATGCAACCCAAATGGACCATGCCGGGTCGGGTCAAGTCTTACCAATTATAGTTATGGACTTAGACATTAATCCAACAGTCTCCCACTTGGATAAGTCTAAAACTATTATTGCGTATGACTTCAGGAACCGATTAGCAATCGTAGCTCTCAAAAGCTTCTGTCGAACTCTGACCTTGTCGATGAACTCTGACATTTGTCAATGATTTGTCCATTAGATAAGGGATCATATATTCCTCCATTCTAGATATCATATGGACCGAGACATGGATTATCAATCATTATCTCTGTCCATTTGTTGTTTCCCGATTTCCGATTCATGATGACTGACTGATTGAACAAATCAAATCAGTCCTGGCTTGGCCAAGCACTCACATGTATCATCTTTAAATCATCGAGGGGCCCACAGATATCGCTTTTATCCCGAAGGTAAAAGGAATGGATAAACTTCGACTCATATGGCTTGTTCTACTACTTGTTGAATCATACACAAAGGCACGTTTTATAACATCGAGTTACCAATGCGTTTTCGTGCAATCAATGTATAACCAACTCATAGTAACAACTCATATCTCTAGGTTTGAAGAATATAAGATATTATCGTCTCATGATCACTCGTGATAAAATCCATGAAGTGATTCAAATGAGCGCGGGTTGAATCCAATACTCAGAACTTATGAGCACTCATGAGTGTTGTAGCACCACTTTGTCCACCAACTTGGACCTCTACAAACCAACCCATGACAGTCTTGATTCATATCTACTTCCAACATATGACCGACTGTGGATGGTTTGAATAACTTAATCATTCAGGAAGAGCGACTTAGTTATTCTGGAAGTCAAAACATGCAAAGTGAAACACAAGAATAAATTAATCAAATATGGTATCAAACCCTATGAATATAAATAAACACTTTTATTTATCACCATACTGATTACTCATTATTCATTGTTTCGGTTTTATCAACTTTATACTTGAATTTAAAACAATAGTTGTCCCATGCTCCAAGCATGTACACTATGTTTTCTAAACACTAGTCATTCCATACACCAAGTATGCATACTATGTTTGTCTATGATCTTTACTTTGTAAAATAGATCAATTGAACATCACTCCAATGATCCTCTTTTCACAGTCCCAAATCCTTACTGCAAATGCAAGAATTCCAAATTCATGCCATTTACTGAAATCTGTTAGATTCTAAACTTATATGCATTGATCCTCTTAATGATTATGCACAAAGTCAGAAAGACTTGACAACAATCATTACAGAGCATTCCAAAGGAGATCAGCTCCTTGGAAACATCCTTCTTTCATTAAGTTTCCTAATCTTACACAGATTGAATAATTTCTAACTTTGAAACATTTCCATATTCCATTTTGACTATCACTTCTGAACAAGAGTTGCCTCCTTACAGATTATGTCAATATGGTCTTTCCAGAATTAACATTATACTTCCAACTGTCCTTGAGCAACCCATCTTTGGTAAACCTTAGATTGTCCTCGACAATTGCTTAATCATTTTAGTCATATCTAATTCTAGACCTTTTCCCTTCATAATGCCCCAGGCATTTGGAAAATTTTAGAAGGGATGAATATAGCACATGTAATCGATCCTATATCCGAAGCATATGGGACACGATTCATGATGTCTCACATAAAGACTAAACCAGTCTTTTGCTATAATATTTCCATTTCAATTTGCCAAGTTCTCAAAATTCAGATTATGAAAAGGGATGCCGTAATCAAAATCGAATTTTAGAACGCAAATAATGGACCCATATATAGAATTTCCTTATGTTGAGCCATTCCAACATGAAATTCATATATATATATATATATATATCCTTGATTAAATACGATTAAAATCTCAATCTAAGCTTTTAGAATTGAAATGAAGTATAATTTCCTCTCCCTTAATTATAGCAAAACAACTTTTTCAACCCCTACAACCTCACGAATTGAAACTTTTGTTTTCTATAATTAACATTGCTAACTTGCAACCTTTGTCATAATTATCATGCTCCCACTAACATGATGATTATTAGCATAACACTTATGCTCCCACTAGCTTTGACATGTACTCAGAAATCAGCTGACTTTCTTACCAAAGTTCAGATTTCTGATACTAGATTGTTTTGATAAAACTTTATCAAAATCATACACCTCTCTTAGATAGCTCACATGTGTGTCTAAACAATTTTAGAACTATGAAAAGGGATGCCGTAATCATAGTCTCAATTGTTTAGACCTTTGCCACTTCTCACAAGTCCATGTTAGTGTGCCGGTAAACCACACACGCTCCACTAACGACTTTGAGAATGCAAATATCACAATTGCTATCTAGCTAAAATCTACTTAGTGAAAGTGTTTCCTCACCATCATTTTCATGAATCGGAGAGAAACCTTATGACCATTAGATTTTATGGTGTATGTGCTCTTATCCATGTGAATCGTCAAAACCATAGTCACAAGACAAGGATAATGACAAATCCAAACTCATATGGACTGAACTTATGCAATCTTAACTTCTTGCCACCTGGCAGTACAGGGCCTGCCATTGCTTCCAAGTTGTTATGCAACCAATTGAGAACTTTCAGAACTCCTATGCAAAGCCAACTTTAACTGGAATGGGCACAGAATATGTCAACACGATATGTTATAAACCTCAAGTCGTGTGCTAGTGAAGGACTTTAGGTTTTATTCTTGATTAAGTCTTGAAACTTTCAAGAGCTTTAAGACTCCCACTGTCCTCTTGACATATAAGACTCCCTTGGTCAAATATTCAAGAGATAGTGCAGATTCTTTATCAAGACCAACACTTTACACAATTGGCCTAAGTTGGTCTCTGTTTTATCCAAAACATCACAACTTACCAATTTCAAATGTACAAGAGTAGATAACCTTTTACTCTTACATTTGACTAGTGTTAACAAACCCTCTTTAAGATATGTCACTCAAGTTACAATCTTGGAGTATGACTCTAAGAATTGTTTTGGAACGAAGTATGACTCATCTTTTTGATTTAACCATTTCAACAATTCATGACTCCTCTTCTTAGTCATAAGAATGCACTAAGATGACTTTAGAGGACCAATTGTGATATGGTATCTTAATCATTAAGATGATCATAAACATGATACTAAAGTACTCTCCCATCTTTTCAGATTTGAGAAACTTTTATCTTTCTGCCATACTTTGATTCTTCTTATTCGTTCTGTCTCACATTGAAACTTCTCCAATGCTACAGACTTATACTTAAACTTATAAGTATAACCATATTTACTGAACTTAAGTAAATCATGACGAATAGTCTTCTTGATCTTTTGTGGTGGACTTGACCAGTGCACAAGAATGTGTACTCGATCCCTTAGTCCTTTCCTTATTCACATAAGGAATTAGTCTTAATTTTCCAAGCTGAAAGTTCTCATTCATCATACTATACAACTTGCATGATTCCAAGTTTCGGTCCAATTGAACCTTGGGTGCTGAGAATCTTTCCTTATTTGGTAATATTAGACACTACCACAACCGAAAGAATCAAATCCATTTTTCCAATATTGCTATCAATGGAATCTTATAAGCAACAACTTTTCACAAATGCCATTGTAAGGATACTTAAAATAAATAAAATCAAAACCTTTTTCTTTTATTTTAAAACTTTGCGGAAAAACTTATTCTTACAATCCATATGAAAACCTTGTTGTTATCTATTCCTAAGCAATATAAATATCATAACTCTTAAGTAATAGCCCAAAATTCTGATCACCGAACCATGCGCTTGAAATCCATCTTCGCGATCAGAATCAGCATGTACCTAATAGAGTTAGACACTGGACTTTACCTGAAGTAGAGCCAAACTTATTGACTTTACCATCCTTAGGTAAATTTGGCAGCTTCGTAACCAATGCCCCTTCCTTTGGCAATAGTTACCTATGGACCCTTGATAATGGGACTATCTCAGACTTCGCCTCTCTCTTTACCATTGGGTCAACCGAGTTGACTATGGCCGATCCCTTTCCATTGGGAAGAGAGAGTTTTACTGGATATCCAATGTCATCATTGTCAATGTCCATAGCGTTTTAGGAAGTTGATCTTAGCAAATAGATAAGATCATTAAGGGTCTTGTCTTAGTCTGTTTCATAGGATTCCCAAAAGAACTCACTATGTGACTTAGAAAGTAGTTGAGCCACCAACTTTCTCAAGACTTTGACACCCAACTCTCCCGGCTTGTCAATATGTGACTACATCTCCAAGATGTGATCACACCTAGACCTTGCCTTGCCAATAGGGCTTGAGTGACCTTAAACTTTTTAGGAACTTGTGGGTTAGGGAGAATAATTGGAGGAGGTGAAAGAAGTATGATATCCATGGGACATCATCTTCATTTAGGAAAGCTTGTTTCAAGAGATTTGGGAAGATCATAAATGTCTAGACCAGACATCTTTTTGGGAGATATTCAAGATAGTTGATTTAAAGTCCTTAATATGACACCCAATATGAAATATTAAGGCTAGGACCCAACAAACTATTTTACAACTTAGAAGAGGGATGCCGTAATCCAAGCTATAAAATATTTGAAGGTATGTGAATGATGATTCACCAATTTCCACCATGAAAAAATGAAATAATTTATTAGGTTTTAACTGGATTTGAAAGTCCTAGATCTTTGAGATTCATTGAACTGTTCAAAGGCATGTTTCAATCTCGAGTGTGCCCTTCAGGTTTTGTGACTGGGATGCCGAGGATCACAAAACAAGGTGTGAATAACCATGCAAATATACTTGGTACCCTTAATATTTACCCCTTAATCAGTGTGCCGGTTAACCACACACGCTCCACCGATACTATGATAAATATTAAGTTACCCTTTACCTACCTTGTTAAGTCCAGGTTAGTGTGCCGGTTAACCACACACGCTCCACTAATGACTTAAGCAAAGTGCAAAGTGTAATTTCATGGGTTAGCACCAAATTCACATTTTGCTAAGTAACTAAGATTGGGTATTAATAAGAGTTTAGTTACTTAGTATTTATCATTAATACTTTTAATGAAAGGAGAATTATAGTCCTTGTCCTACCCGTTCGGCTAACGACCCTCCACCAGTCAAGGAAGCGGTAGGTGAGAGTGGACACCCATTAAACTGCCATTTTATAGGCAGTAACCTTATACCCCCCTTATAGACCGGGTTCGTGAATGAGGCCTACTAACGGTAAGACTGACTTTACTCTTATACATATATATAAATATTATTAACTTATAATATTATAAAGTATAAGGGTTGAATTTTAACTTTTAAAATTCTAAGGGCTAACTTGGAATTAAAGTATTCATAAGTGAAAACTTTTCAAATTCCAAAACTTGAGGGCAAGTTTTGAAACTATTCAAAACTAATTAATTCCATAACTTATGAGTTTAAAGTAGTTTTAATTAAAAAAATAACTCTTCAAGTTCCATAACTTGAGGACAAGTTATGGAAGACTTTAAACTAATTAATAAAAAAAATAACTTTTTTTTATTGTAACTTATGGAACTAATTAAGGTTACACTTTTTTTTAATTTAATGAAGAGACTCTTGAACCTCCATAACTTGAGGACAAGTTATGGAGTCATAAAACCATTTAATTAGAACTAGACTCTTCATTTTGTAACCTTTGCCAACTTTTATGAGTTTTATGATTCTTAAATGTGACTTTTCATATAACTTGAGGACAAGTTACAAAAACACACTTTGGAATCAACTCTTAGATTAAAATGGATTGAAAACAACTATTTCACACAACTTTTCTATTAATCTAAGAACCTCATAAGAACAAGATAATTCAAATCATCAATCTTCAAGAAATTAGCATGAACATACAAACTAATACAAATCTTGAAATTATGACAATTATCTTAGAAATTGGATTAGCATGAACATTACCACATCAAAAACAAGTTTATAAGTCCAAAAACATCTTAGAGTAATGTTCCTAGTCCAATTCCAGCCAAAACAATCGAATATATGCATCAAACTCGATTTTTCAGCTACTTTTGCAAAGTATAACAAAAAAAAAACCAGTCTCTGATACCACTGTTGGGTTATGAGCATTCTAACACTCCTAAGTGTACATGCAACCCTAAATACCTTGGATCTATGTTTTCTCTATTATACATACAATTATGAACATCCAAGGTATTATCCTAATCTAGCATACAAAATGATAAATATAACAAGATAGAATACATACCTCTTTGATGTAGAATGTCTTCATGAAGCTTGAGTGCCTAGTGCCCCAAGTGTGACACCTCAAATGGTTCACACAACACCAAATACACTTGGAATAACTTGAGAGAAACTTGAACACTCCTTGAAATCGTCTAGCCCTCACACTCACACATTAGTGCCCGATTTCTTGAGCCATGAGATTCTTTTATATGGTGGCTATTAGGGTTACACCATGTAACTCATAACTTTACCCATTTCTTATGCTCCATGGATTTTAACCTCCATGGAGTATCCATGCGTCATCCCATGGACTTAGTCCAACATAAGGAATCTTGGATCACAAGCCCACATATATAAGAATGAATGATTTACACAATCAACCCATATATTTAATTAGTCTCCTTTTGATCA
Organism: Lactuca virosa; assembly: GCF_052849685.1. Lineage (NCBI taxonomy): Eukaryota > Viridiplantae > Streptophyta > Magnoliopsida > Asterales > Asteraceae > Lactuca > Lactuca virosa. The sequence continues at coordinate 21,104,683 of NC_136429.1, read as the reverse complement.
CTTAATTAATTCCAAATTAATTCTTGATCAATACTAATTAAATAACCTTATTAATATATTAGAACTTATAATATATTAACCAACCTTAAGTGTTATTTCTCTCATTATAGTCTATCCAAATGCATGATGCCATGCAACCCAAATGGACCATGCCGGGTCGGGTCAAGTCTTACCAATTATAGTTATGGACTTAGACATTAATCCAACAAGACATACTCTACAAATTTCCTTTAGATACCTAAGGCTAAAAAGCACTTTATCGTAAACTCACTTTCTAAAATTCCCGGTGTCATGCCGGTTTTGACGCGAAACTTCGACATGTCATAACTTCTTCGTTATAACTCAGATTGCGGCGTTCTTTATATCTCCGGAATCCTTGTCACGACCACTACAACTTTATTCATTGATATCGGGCTTATCTAACACTTTATTTTTTACGCTTATTTTTATTATATCTTTACAAATAAGTATATAACCACATAAAAGCACATAATTCACATAATATTCAAGTAATTCATCTTTATTACTTTAAAAAGAGTTACAATGGTTGACCTAGACTATTACATCATCATTAATGCTTAGCCCAGAAACACGGGTGTTACAATTCTCTCCCCCTTAGGATGATTCCGTCCTCAGAATCATGCATCAACAAACAAATGCGGATAGTCACTCATCATGTCACTCTCTGTTTCCCAGGTGAGATTTGGCCCATTCGAATGTTTCCATCGCACAAGCACTAAGTCGACCATCTTGGGTCGCAACTTTTTCGTCTTACGGTCAACAATCGCCTCGGGCTCTTCGATTAGCCTCGTATTCTCATCCATCCTTAACTCTGAAATTGGAATTATGTCAGGAACTTCTCCCGTGAACTTCCTCAAATAACACACATGGAATGTGTTATGAATATCCTCTATTTCTTCTGGTAGTTCTAGCTTGTAAGCTTGGTTCCCAATCCTCTGAAGAACTTTGAACGGTCCAATGAACCTCGGACTCAACTTTCCTCTTTTCCCAAATCTTATAACTACCTTCCATGGTGAGACTTAAAGCAAAACCGAATCTCCAACTTCGAATGTCACCGGTCGTCTCATTTTGTCAGCATAGCTCTTTTGACGATCCTGAGCTGCTAACATCCTTTCCCTAATTGTCACACCCCCAAACAGAAACGACGGAAACATTCGGGGGGCGGAGGACGTCATGTACAGTATCACAACAATTGCATTATAGTAACCATAGTTAATACAACCATTACATTGAATATATATATATATATATATATATATATATATATATATATATATATGGTATTTACATCTGTTCGATACATAGTTTGTATAACAGCAAAAAGTGTAATAAAAGTATAAAAGGCGTGACTCTATATGCTCCGTCTTCTCAAAAGTCTGCGGGTGTACCTGTCTATGGGTTTCCTAAGAATACAAGCGGTTTTGAAAGAGTATCAGCATTAAAGCTGGTGAGTTCATAAGTATGTTTTTGTAATGAAAATCTGTCTGTGAATCTGTAAAATGTTTGCATGTTCTCAAGAAAATCCAATATTTTCTTTAGTAATGAAAAGTAGTCTTAAACCCTAAGACCAAAATGTACGTTCGTTACTGTATTCTGTAATAGTATATGAAAATGTTAGTCTGTATGTCTGGTTACCACCAGTTGTATTGTATAGCACGTTCGGTATGAAAACCTTTGTATGAAAACCGTGGCTAACACCAGTATGTATAGTATGTTCTGTATGAAAACTCTGGCTACCAGCAGTATATATAGTAGTTTTATTACTTAAAATAAAACCATGTATTTGTATTCCCTGGAATCCTCCAGATGTACTGTAAGGTAGTTCGATTAGTGAAAATAAAACTATTTGAAGAACTGAAATCCCATAAACAAAATGGTTAGTTTATACTGTCGTGAGTTTGGTATAACCATGCTTGATATGACCTAGTGACCTCTACGATGTTCTTCAGGCGTCGGATGTTATGACATTTGTCACTCCAGGCATGTCTGCCTAACTGTAGCTAGCAGTTTAGGTGTGGGATTGTCAGTCCCGAATAGATCTATTCACAAATCTCACGCTCTCCCTCCAGGAGACTCTGGTTATACTGTGGTAGGATTTAGTTCTGCACCCCGAAGGGGTACAATTGAAGTAGTGCCTCACAACCCTGTATTAACTAGTTTACGTGTAGTGTAGTGTTCTCTTGTACTTGAAACTGTATGTATGTCCTGTAGAGTAAATATAATTATACTTAAATAATTATTTAATATTATACTCTTGTATTCGGAAAGTAGTATTGTATACCATAAACTATATCTACCATAGTTTATATGTTTGTTATGATGTAAGGTTCTTGCATTTTTAAAACTGTGTATTGAATCCCAAACTATACCTATTATAGTTTTGTATGTATGTTCTCGTTGTATGAATTGAGTTCTATAAAAGTTTTGTAATGCTCCCAAACTATATCAATGATAGTATGATTGTATAACATGTATTGTACGGAAAAACCTTGCAATTATCATTGTATATTGAAAACTACCCTCATGCTCAGCATGTGACATAAGGGATAAAAATATATGAATATTTTTATAAAAATGTAGCGTTTCCTTGGTTTGTATCAATTGCAAAAGTTTTTAAATCTATATGAAATCATTTGTTTATGAACACAAAATCCTTGTGTTTTACTTGTATTCCCCCTGAAAACATTAAAAACAGTGAAATGTAGGGGTATGAACTCACAGTTGGTTGTGTATATGTCCCGGACGGTGAGACTGGAAAGATGACCCTTGAGTTGTTGTACGCGGAATTAACGGAATCCTAACGATAATTAAACACATAATTGCATTTTAATTAGGGAAACCATTAATTAAAGTGTTAGAAAACACTTGCTTTTGGGTTAGCAATGTTACCGATACTCGTTTGAAGTGGAAAGAGAGGGTTTACGGCCAAGGTTCACGGCTCAAGGCTGTTTGCGGCCGTGAACAGGGTTTGCGGTTGCAAACGGTTTGCGGCTGTAAACGGTTTGCGGTTGTAAACGGGTTCGCAGCTTCTTGAAGATTTGAAGATGTTCTTGGTGTTCTTGGTGAAAATATGAAGATTTGAAGGTTTGTTCTTGATGATATGAATGTTCTTGGGAGCGACTTGAGAGAGTTTTTGGGTGAAAAAGATGAGAAATGAAGAATCTCTCTGGGAAAAACCTTTATATCGGTTGGGTTTACCGCCGGGAATGGGTTCATAGCTGCAAACGGGGTTTACGGCCCAGGGTTTACCGCCCAAGGGTTTACGGCCGTAAACGCGTGTCTGGACGCGACTTTGTTGATTTTTGAAGGAAAACTTGATTTTTCGCGTGATTTTGGTCCCGACACTTATATGAATTTTTTTTATATAATTTAAATTGTTTCCAACCCGTACGAGCTTAACGAAATAAATAAAGTTTGAAATTTTATTTAGCGGAAATCGACCTTTGTTGACGGGAAAGTATCGGGTTGTCACACTAATCACCTTCAACTTTTCAGCAGTCTGATGGACTATCTCGGGGCCCATAAACTGTTTTTATCCGGCTTCAAGCCAACAAGACGGCGTACGACACTTTTGTCTATATAAGGCTTGATAAGCTGCCATCTTGATGCTCGAATGGTAACTATTGTTGTAGGAAAATTCTACCAGAGGCAAATGTTCATCCCAGTTACCTTGAAATTCCAGGGTACATGCTCTCAGCATATCTTCAAGTGTTTGAATCGTCCTTTCGCTCTGACTGTCGGTCTGCCGAAGGTAGGCTGTACTTAAACACAACTTTGTACCCAATTCCTCTTGTAGACTCCTCCAAAACCTTGACGTGAAACGGATATCACGGTCTGATACTATCATCAAAGGAACACCGTGAAGTCTTACTACTTCCTTCACATAAGCATTAGCAAGCTTATCCATATACCATCTTTCATTGGCTGCTATGAAGTCTGCACTCTTAGTGAACCGATCAACGACCACCCAAATCATGTCGTGACTGTCCTTTGTTCTAGACAGTTTAGTGACAAAATCCATAGCAATGTCTTCCCATTTACCCATGGGTACAGGTAAAGGTTCTAAACTCCCATACGGTTTCTGATGTTGTGCCTTAACTCTCGCACATGTCACACACTCGGCCACATACTTTGCAACATCGAGCTTCATCGTTGGCCACTAGTAGTAGGACTTTTCGGTCGTTCCCACTTCATTACAACTTCAATCTTTGTTGGGTCAACCATGATCCCTTCTTGGTTAACCACATGACCCAAGAATTGGACTTCTCGAATCCAAAAATCACTTTTGGAGAACTTTGCGTACAACTTCTCCTTCTTTAGAACTTCTAACACTTCTAGCAGGTGCTTGCCATACTCCTGATGGCTCTTTGAGTAAACCAAAATGTCATCTATGAACACTATTACAGATTTATCGAGGAATGGTTTACAAACCCTGTTCATCAAATCCATGAATGCCGCTGGAGCATTGGTTAGTCCAAACGACATAACGAAGAACTAATAGTGTCCATATCTTGTTCTGAACGCGGTTTTCTTAATATTTTGTTCTCGCACCTTCAGCTGATGATATCCTGACTTGAGATAAATCTTGGAGAAATAGCTCGAACCTTGCAGCTGATCGAACAGGTCATCAATCCTTGGATCTCTGTAATCTATGCACATCCTCATGCTTCCATCTTTCTTCTTCACGAATAACACTGGAGCTCCCCAGGGTGATGAACTAGGTCTAATGAAACCATTGTCCAACAACTCCTGAAGTTGCGTCATAAGCTCTTTCATCTCCGTCGGTGCTAATCGGTATGGTGCTTTTGCTATTGGGGTCGTTCCTGGTAACAAGTCTATTCGGAACTCCACTTGTCTATCAGGGGGCAATCCAGGAAGATCTTCGGGAAAGACTTCCGGATAGTCACACACCACTGGTATATTTTGCATCTCCTTCTTCTCCTTCTTAGCATCGATCACAAATGCCAAGTATGATGTGCATCCTTTGGACAAACATTTTTTGGCTTTCATCAGGGAAATGATTTCAGAATTGACTCTGCGTTTGTCCCCATACACCACAAACGACTCTTTTCCAGGCGGGTTTACCCTCGCTATCTTCTTCTTGCACAATATCTCTGCATCATTAGCGTCAAGCCAATCCATTCCCAGTACGATGTCGAAACCATTCAGCTCAATAGGTAACAGCTCCTCGTGGAATTCGTTTCTGTTCAAGTCGATGACAATATTCCTAATGCAATCTCTAACAGGTATGAATTTGACACTGGCAACTTCTACAACTAGAGCATTATCAAGTTTTTCTATAGGCAATGCTAGTCTTCAACCAAATTTATGTGATATAAAGGAGTAATTTTCTCCAGAATCAAACAATATATTAGCAGGTAATCCATTTACAAGAAAGGTACCTGAGGCGACGTCCGCTGCATCCTTCGCGGCTTCGGGTGTCATCTGGAAAGCTCTGGATTTTGGCTTCAGTGGGACATTAGGACTTGTTGCCTCCTTCTTCTTCGGGCAGTCCCTCAAGAGGTGCCCTTCCTCATTACACCCATAAGAAAATTTCTTGTTGAAGGTGCACTCATTGGCATAGTGCCCCGACTTTCCACACTTAAAACAAGTGACCTCCCCATCACATTTCCCATGATGTTTCTTTTTGCACTTTTCACACCATTTCACTTCGCCTCCTCCTCCTCTCGAACCAGACTTCGAGGATTTACTTTTCTTGTTGGATCTCGAAGATCCCTCGAACTTCCTCTTCTCACCCACCTCAGTTCTCTCCAGACCCCTTTCTTTTAACTGGGTCTTAACATTCTTGGTTGCTCTAACGGCTGCCTTCAACGTGCATGCCGTTTTGACTGTTGGTCCAAAGTCTGATGGCAATCCGTTAGCAAATTTCTCTATCTTGGCGAGTTCAGTCGGCACCAAGTAAGGAAATAGCTTCATCTTCTCAGTGAACGCAATAGCATAGTCATCAATGCTCATTTTCCCTTTCTTCAAGTTCTGGAACTCATTGTTTAGATCGATCAGATCCATCTCATAGCAGTATTGCATCTTCAACTATTCCACGAACACTTCCCAAGACATCTTCAAAGCTTCTCCTCGTGGCATCGTATCCGCCAACAATTTCTACAAGCTCAAGACTTTGGTCTTCAGTTGTCGAATCGCAAAGACGGTTTTCTACTTATCACTACAGTTGCAGTTTTCATATACCATCTCCATTTTGGAGATCCAGTCCATAATCTCCACAGGATTTGGGTTCCCGGAAAGACTTGGTGGTTTGGCACCCAAAACGTTCTTATACATACGTCCATCTCTGTCGATTTACCTCTCCGGGTCATTCCTTCTCACCATTGGGGGTTCCACCTAACTGACAATGCGACTGTAGTTCCCTTCCTCTGACTGTTCGTCATTCAGTTCTGGTTGTTCAACAGGCATCGAAGGTTCATTTCTGTTATTCAGCAACTGTTGTCTCATTTCTTCCCTTTGTTCAGGCATCATAGCCCGAATCATGTCTTGTACTCCAGCCATTGTGATTGGCTCAAGTGCATCTTCTACTATCGGCACCTGCTCAATCACTTGATGTCGCTGATTCATGTTTCCATTTGCGTCTCCAGCTCCACTTCGAGTTCTTGCCATTTCGATCTATACACCAAATTAGGTGAATTTAGATCTTTATTCACGATAGACGTTTAAATTCTCCTTATCACTCTGAAATGTTACATGCTAGTTCTAATATCGTAACCGAACGCTTAGAATCTTGAACACATATGGTTTCCAGATCCGGTCGGCAACAGACCATAGATCCGAACAAATAATAGCATACAAGGCAAACATAAAGCATTTAGCACATAAAAACATTTTAGGCATCTTTCCTAAAATAAACTAGTGCTCGTTTCTAAAATTTGGAAGACACGCATCTGCCGATAATCGCTTAGCATTCTAAGTTTAAGTCTAGAAATCCTACAAATTCCTAGTTCGCTTAAACTAATGCTCTGATACCAACTGTGACATCCCCATTTTTACGGCCAGAAAAGACCGATTTCGTTTATGCTTTTATAATAAAATCAGAGTAATCTTTCAAATAAAAGTGTTGCGGAATTTGTTCCCAAAACAAAATATGATAAAAATTTATCAAAGCATTTCTTAAAGAAGTGTAATTTTCATTACATTACAAAAACTCGGGATGTCAACATCGATACAGATCATAAGCATAAATCAAAAACATCATAGGCCCCAAAACAAAATCTGGCCTCAAAACAACATATGCCTTACAACATTCCATTTATTTTCTATTGGCCTAAAATCCATAATCTCTCGTCAAGTCATCCAACTATGCTTTTGCCACTACCTGTAATACAAGAAACTGGTGGGTCAGGCTGGGGAGCCTGGTGAGCATATAGGGTTTTCAACCGACCATAAATAAGTTTATTATTTTCAACAATCATTAAAACCGATTACCCATTCCCGTTATCCTCACCTTACGTCCCTAAAGCATCTATTATAAGGGACATATCCATTGGGATGGGCACTACTTCTAAGGGGATTCCTCAGCCATAAGTGTCCGTAAGGCAACCATGGGAGGATGGAGTACACAGGTGAACACATCGTTCACAAACACCTATAGGTTGCGAACCTGCTAGCGTTCCACTGGACTTCCTAGAAAATTATGTGGTCGTCATCCATACTCCGCTAGATGACTGGATCAACGTCAGCATCGAGGCCTCTCATCATTTATTTCATCACACACCAACTATTTCATCTACCCATGTTTTACCCAACATATTTGTAGATATAAAATACATATACAACTTAGATATGAAAACGAAGTTTATATATTTCAAACAACATAGATCTCAAGTATAAATTATCCATATATCAGGTTTAGATCTGAAAAGTTCAGATCTAAAGTGAGAAAGTCTAGATCTGAAGGAAAAAGTTCAGATCTGAAAGAAAAGGTTTAGATCTGACAAAAAAAAATACATATACCATTCAGATCTGAAGAAAAGTCTTAGATCTAAAAAGAAAAAGTTTAGATCCGAAGGAAAAAAAATCTAGATCTGAAGGAGAAAGTTCAGATCTGGAAGAAAATGTTTAGATCTGAAGAAAGAAGTTCAGATCTGAAAAGAAAAAGGTATAGATTTTCCATCCAACAAACATGTCAGGTAAACAGACAACATATATTTATACACATAACACGTAATTTATATAAAATACTTCATAACTATGTGTAAGATGAAAGTGACTATACACTCACCTGATAAGGAGTGATTCGGACAACACTTCGCTTCTTAAAATAATCTTCTTTGATGAAACCGGGAAGTTTGCTTGAAAACCGGGCTCCGCGCGGTCAGAGTTTCAAACCGAAAAACTATTTTTCTCGGAGCCCTCAGGCGCTCCGGGGCTTTCTTCTAGTGCTATGGAGGTTTCCTAGGCTTCGGGGTGGATTAGGGTGGCTAGAGAGAGACTTGTAACATCCATAAAATTCACGCCAAATTTAAACTTTTTAAAACATTTAGAAACCAACAGTTATTACAAATTTGTTTTCAAAATAATTCCATATCAGAGTATCCCAGAAACATAGTTGTAAAAAGTGAGGAGCTATACGATCACGCATTTGCCTTCCCGCGATCATGTGAGGTACCTGAAACCAAAACAGAAACTGTAAGCGCGAAGCTTAGTGAGTTCCCCTAAAATACCGATACATAACAAACAATACTCATAATAACAGCATGTAATGGGTCCACAACTCTACAGACTGGATTACCCCCTGAGCTCACAGTGCGAGTCTAGCTTGCCTTTCGGGCCCACAACTCACATCTGGCTTGCCTCCGAGCCCACAACATAAGTCTGGCTTGCTTTCGAGCCCACAGCTTATGACTGGCTTGCCCCCTGCAGTCCTACAACTGAAACATATCTGACTTGCCCTCAGTACGAGTCTGGCACACCACTTGGTCCTCAGCTCGTATCTGGTATGCTAATGAGTCCTCAGTATGAGTCTGGTATGCCTTCCCGGCCCTCAGCTCATATTTGGCATACTCCAGGGTTTGTTGGTCACTGCACAAGACAGTGCAACCTCAACCCTACCCACACAACATGTCTACATATACAGCTAATAACACATACGGATAATCGAACAGTAACACAGGTAGTCCTACAGATATACCTAACTGGAATAGCAAACTAGCATGCATAATCATCTCATATTCAACACATAATCAACTACTGGGATATCAAATCCAATGGGTCGGCCTTGGTGCCTTAGACCCCTTAGTATAGTGAGGATAACTCACCTCTCAACTGGCGAATCGAAGTGATAAACTCAAACTCTCGAACCACGGCCACGAACTCAACCACCTATATCTACCATAAAATCATTTCCATAAATTTCTAATTTACCAAAATACCCCCAGAGGTCAAACTGGTCAACCCTTGGTCAAAGTCAAAGTCAACAGTCAAGGTCAACAGTCCATGTTGACCCGAATCGTCGAGTGCAGTTCACCGACTCGTCGAGTCCTTCATAAACTCGAGAAGTCGTGAAATCCCTGGTTGACTCGTCGAGTTTCCCTGATACTTGTCGAGTTCATGTGTGTCCAAATGTCGGGAAAACCCTAGCTGACTCGCCGAGTCACCATACTGACTCGCCGAGTCCATGCAGAAGTCCTTGCACAACAATATTCATCGGACTCGTCGAGTTGACCATGCAACTCGTCGATTCCCTTCAGTCTTTTCTCCATTCAGATGCTATTTAAGCCATTCCAAAGCTCCATAACGTAGATCTAAGCTCCTAAGGCATACTTCTTACATAAAGTTGCAAACTTTACGTACATGCAAGGTGCTAATGACTTAAATCAAGCTAAAGAAGAGGTTCTAGACAAAGGAATTACACTGGCATGCTAAAGACTGAGACTTTATGATTGTAAGGGCCAAGATGACCCTAGATCTGAATCTGCAACTTCAGATCTTGGTTCATCACTCGAAATGTAGCACCAAATGCCCAAAATGGCCCCAACACTCAAATATAGAAGGATCTAGCTAGAAGAAGATCAAGGTAATGACTTGATACCTTCAAATGATGCTAAACTGAGGTAGACTTCAGATCTACACACGTTCCTTGCCTCTCACTTCTTGATCTTCATGCTCCTTGCAACAAAATCTTCCTTCCAAACTTGAGAAATCACACTAAATGGCACACACACACACAAATTAGGGTTTCAGAGATCAAGGGGACGGTGAGGGGATGCCAAGGGTGGCTAATAATCCTTTAAATAGGGTGTGAAACCCCGAAAATTAGGGTTTTATCCTCCAGCTCCTACTCGTCGAGTCCGTCTTCCAACTCGTCGAGTCGGTCACTTAAGACCCGTGACCAAAACCGTGCCTACTCGACGAGTCAGGGCATCCAACTCGTCGAGTCGACCTTAAAAGTTGGAAATACAAGACTGAAAGTTTATACCTGAGAGTCGGGGCGTGACAAGAGTAGAGAGAGAAAGAAAGGTGTAAGGAATGAAATGATCGAACTTGCTATTTATAGGCAGTTTTGGGCTCTCTCACGTCGTGAGAATCCATGCTCACGTCGTGAGCTTTTGACCTATCACCCCGTAGACTTGCCAACTGCATTCTAGGCTTGAAAAGTGACGATTTGACTCCTCACGTCGTGATAATCTATGCTCACGTCGTGAGTCCAGTCAGATTAGGGTTTCTGACACGTGTCATGCTCTCAGACAGCTGTATCTTCGGAAGGTCATAACTTTTGCATATGAGTTTCATTTTTGACGTTCTTTATATCCACGCGTAGGTGGAGACGTACTCTACAACTTTTATTTAGACCCCTAAGGCTAAAAATCACTTTATTGTAAACTCACTTTCTACGATTCCTGGTGTCATGTTGGTTTTGTCGCGAAACTTCGACAGATCATAACTTCTTCGTTATAACTCAGATTTCGGCGTTCTTTATATCTCTGGAATCCTTGTCACGACCACTACAACTTTCTTCATAGATATCAGAATTATCTAACATTTTATTTTTTAGGCTTATTTTTATTATATTTTTACAAACAATTATATAACCACATAAAAGCACATAATTCACATAATATTCAAGTAATTCATCTTTATTACTTTAAAACGAGTTACAATGGTTGACCTAGGCTATTACATCATCATTAATGCTTAGCCCAGAAACACGGGCGTTACAAATATTGCCATGCTTCCTTTCTGTTTACTTATCTTGGGTTACCAATTGGTGCGAACACAAAGCTATTAAATAGTTAGGAGATAATTATTGAAAATTTCCAAACAAGATTGAGCATTTGGAAAGCGAGAAATCTATCATTTGTAGGTAGCTTAACTTCAGTAAATTCGGTCTTGGATAGTTTTCTTTTATATTAGTTTTCCTTGTTGAAGGCATCAAAAAGAATCAATGGTGTTCTTGAACGATTAAGGAGGTGTTTCCTTTGGGGAGGGGATGAAAATAAAAAGAAAAATTGTTAGGTGACTTAGCAAGATGTATTAAATTCTAAGAATCTTAGTGGCTCGGGGGTTGGAAATCTGAAATGGTGCAACTTAGCCTTACTTTCAAAGTGGTTGTAGAGATTAAAAGTAGAAGAAAAAACTTCATGGAAGAGCGGGATTGTTGTGTTTCATAATCTCACTATTTGTGATGTTAACCCTCTAGCCAGGAAAGGTTTATTGGGGGTTGGTTATCAATTTTCAAAAGTAAGGAAATATATAATGGACGTGGGTATAGACTTTCAAAGTTTGTTTTGTAGAAAGGTCGGTAAAGGGGACAACACTTGTTTTTGGAAGGACAAATGGGTGATTGGACTGCCCCTTAAAACGATTTTTCCAAAACTCTATGCAACTGAAGCTAATAAAATTTGTTTAATTGCGAAAAAATATATTTGAAGGGATGCTTCAGTAGATTAGTGGCAGTGGAGTTGGGAGAGACAAATTTGAGTTGGGAGGGAATTGCAAGAATTATGTGGGTTTTGTCTATGCTAGAAAAAGTTTATTTGCAAAACATCCCTGACTTGTGGCAATGGGCTTTAGAAGGCGATGAGAGGTTCTAGGTTTGGTCTTTAAGGAATGAGATTGAGGTTTTGCTTGGCATTAACATGATTATGATCGTCAAATGGTTCAAGTAGGTGCCCATAAAGATCTAACTGTTTTTGTTGGAAGGTTTTTCGGGATAATATTCCAACTGGCGCAAATCTAGAAGTGAGGGTTATGAATCTTAGTTCGTCTTGGTGTTGCCTATGCAATCTCAAACAGGAAACGGGTGAGCATTTGTTTTTTAAATGTTCATTTTCTCCAGAGCTTTGGAAATGGTTATGTTCTTGGAGTAAATTGGTTCCTATCCCTCCATCCTCCGTAATTGAATTAGAAGCTTCGATTATGGCATCTCCGTAAAGGAACAACAAGTTACAATTATTGGGTTCTTTGTGATATTCTTACCTTTGAATAATTTGCATAAAAAAAGGAATGCAAGATTGTTTAATAGGAGACACTATGATCATTTGAAGGTTGCAGCAAATTTTTAACTTTTAACTTCTCTCATTTAATTGGATTAAAAATAGGGACAAATGTATAGTTTGTTAAGGGCAAATTGGAGTATTGATCTCGTTTCTTCCTTTTTGATTTAATGTAATTTGTGTTTTGCTAACCTTGTAAAATTTAGCCGTTCAAAATTACAACTTACTAACAAGTCTATGACTATTAAATAAATTTCAAATAAATTCACTAAACAAAACTTGTTACGTTAAATAAAAAATAAAAACAAATTTTCTTCAATTGGATTTAGTTCATAGATTTTTTTTTTCTAAAATTGTCTTATTAAGTTGAATTACTTGATTATTCATAAAAATGATAATGATTTAAAAAGGTAATATATTTTTCGATTTGTACACATTTCGTTACTGAGTTTTTTTTCGTCCACATTTTCTCTTTCAAACTGTTTAACCGTACACATTTAGTCCTTAAGACCGGCTACTTCATGTAAGCCGGAAAAATGACTTAATAATGTAATATATTTCTCACTTTGTACACATTTAGTCTTTAATATTTTTCTGCAACTTTAGTCCATTATATATATATATATATATATATATATATATATATATATATATATATATATATATATATATATAATTCTATCCTTTTTAAGTTTTTCTTTAAATCTAAGGTCAGCACAAATAGCTAATACTTCTTTATTAATATAATTAATTAAATCTCCATAAGTTAGGTTTTGATAAGGAATTGTATTATTAAAATTTTCTCTTAATTTTTGTCTAATTCTTTCGGCAAAAAGTTTTGGAAGTCCAGCAATAAAACGTTCTTTCCAATAAGATTCTTTACAATCAGGTCTTGAAAAAACTTTAACGAGATAATTATCTTTGTACCATCTGAAATCAGTTAATTTTCTACAATGTAAGTTCATTAGAATTTCAGAAGTTCTTTCTTGAAAAGTAGTAGGATCTCCTACAAAGTTTTTGATTATAGCAAAAATTAAAGTATTAACCATATCATCTTCTTGAGTTTGAATAGGTAAATTATTTTCTTGTTTTATAACGGTTTTATTGGCAGTCATAATAAAATTCTTTTCTTCTGGTGTAATATAGAAATCCCACCAACCTTTAAGAGTACCAGTAAACCCAGAAATAATAATATTAACAATTTGAAGTTGAGTATTATTGTGAGACTTGTAAGCATTAGCTGCCATGGTCATTTCTTGAACAATATTAAGAATTTGATGTTCAGAGTTACCATCGATATTCCATTCGTAAACAGAGGTACCATCGTAAGCTGAACGATCATATTGAAAAGCTCTTTCTTCAATTTGAACATCAGGAAGAGAAGGTCTATTCCAATAATTTTTAATAGTTGGTTTTGGATTATTACCAAAAGAATTAATCTTATTTAATCTTGAAAAATCATTTGTAAGCTGATTTATATCATCATTATCATTTATGAATTGTTGAGTAAGATTGTCTAAATTTAATTCACTTTCATTATTACTTTCGTCAGATTCGTCAAAAGAGTCATTATTTGTTTTTAACATATTTATAGATACGTTTTTTGAAATACGAAAATTAGTAAGTCTTTTTTCTAATTCATCAATTAAATCTTTATTTCCAAGATTAAAATTTCCATTTATTTGATGAGGAATAAAGCTGACATTACTAGAGCTTGCTATATTATTATAAAAAAATTTTGTTTCAATTTTATTTTCTTTTGATAACTGTAAATTTATAGTATTTTCTTCAATCCTATTTAGTTGATCTGAAATAGTTAAAAGAGTTTCATTCGAATAATTATTTTGATAAATAATATTTTGAAAACATTTTTCATTTGTTATCTGACTCGGAACTTTAACTAAAGGAGTTGCAATAAAATTATTATCAATAATGATTTCCTTTTTTGGCGGATATTCAGAAATAATTTCTTGATTAGTAATAACATCCTTGTATGTTTTTGAAGAAACAGGAAAAACAGTTTGCATTTTAAAAGGATAATCTATATTATGTTTAGGAACATAAATCAATTCGAACCATTGAAAAAACGGAGAGTGAATTTGATTTGATAAAACATAATCTTCCCAAAGACCAAAATGTAAAAATCTTATATAATATGAAAAGTTTTCTTCATGCCAAATTCTTTTTGTATTATTATAATCTTTATAATATTCTTCTTCTTTTAAATAATCAAAATTAACATATGAAGGTATTTTAGAAATATCTATATTAATATTCATTTTAACAAGTTGATTGATTTATTCTGAAAGATATATTTTTAATAATACTAAGTTGAGCACTAATAACAATATATTTATTTTTAATCATTTTTGATAAACAATATATTATTTCCTTTTGAATATTATAATTATATGTGTCCTTTTCAATATTAGATAATTTAATCTCTTCGTCTTCTTTAAGTTGTTTAATTCTATTTATTTCTTTAGAAACGCTTGCAATAATTTGTCATCTAGTCTTTAATAAATTATTCCAAAAAGTATTATTATTACAACAACTAATCTGTCTTTTAGAACTCATTAACACGTATATTTAGATAAATTTGTTAAATAATTATCAAGATGTATATTAAAGGTTTTTAATACTGCTTTTATGTTATTAATTTCTTGTTCTAATTCTAATAGTTCCTTATCATTAATTATTAAATTTATATTTTTTAATTCTAATACCTTTTCTTGTAAGAGTTTTTTAAATATTTTTATTGAATTTCTTTAAAAAATTACAATTTATTTGAACTTTATTACTCATAATTGTTGTCTATAATTTTGAAGTTCATTAATAAAATCAGATTTAGTAGGACTTGGTATAATCAAAAGCCAGAAATTGAAGCCAGAAATTGAAGCGAATCTTATCAAGAGTCTATCTTCTCCAGATGCTAATCTTATTAGCAAAATTCGTGCCGCTGCAAATTCTTCCCCTGAAGATCTACAACAATTACTTCAAGAAATTCGCAATTCTCCAACTAATTCAGAAAATTCTCCCACATCTGTCAAAAATAATTTTCAAGATGCTCAAGATCCTTTTGATGATCCATTTGCAGATTAATTAAATTTTTAATTTTGGTGTTATACCTTCAATGTAAGGTATTCTTTCATTTCGTATTTCACCCTCCACCCTTGGTGTCATACCTTTTTAGGTATTTTGCAAAAGTGTTTGTTATTCAAGGGGGGGTAGTACTACGTGTTATCAAATTGTGTTAGTATTTATTCAACTGTTATCAAATTTATACACTGTGTGAGTACATGTGTTATCAAATTGTGTTAGTATTTATTCAACTGTTATCAAATTTATACACTGTGTGAGTACATTAATTATCAAAAATATTATCAAATCTTCTGCAGAGATAAGATGTTAAATTATTACACGAAAACAAACAACTTTTACAAAGATGAAAGAAGATGCTCCATTATCGCAAAAGAAGATTTTCCATTATCAAAAAATGACAAAATATGATGCCAATTTGTCAAAAGTTTTAGAGTTTTGTCTGCCACATCTACACTCCGACAAATGCAAGTTGATTCAATAATTCTCAAGATTGATCCGGTAATCCTTCGGTTTCCCGTTTCAAGATATTTCAAGACTCCAAGACTCCTATATATTGAGGAGATATGTTTTAATTAGAATCATCTCTAGGTTCTCTAAAAATTTCTCTCATTAAATTTCTCTCTAATGTTTAGTTCATGTCTAAGAAAAGTGTTCTCCTATCTACTTCTAGATGTTCAAAATCTTTAGATTTTCAAATCATACTTGCTCCAGACGGATGCTCTGATTGTAATTTAAAAGAAGGTAATATATAAAGAATTTTATTCAATTGTTGTATTATCTCTATGGCAATCTCATTTCGAGTTATTCTAACTATTAATTCTACAAAGTTTGAAATTTTTGTTAAAATAATACTCGCATTTAATAATAATCAAGTTAATCAAATTCATGCTTGAAATATTTAAATAACTTTTGTTCTTTTATTATTCATCATGTCTGATTCAAAGATACAAGCTAATCGTCATTATTATTGTAATCAATTAAAAGCTTTACAAGTTCTAATCAATAATCATAAGTTTATAAGCAAAGATAGAAAACAGTTTTATAAAATGATGTATGATTTTTATCATCAAAAAATATCTGAAACTACTTGTTAATTTGTTCCAAGTTATCATCAAAAAATATCTGAAACTACTTGTTAATTTGTTCCGCAAATAAGATGGTATCAGAGCCTAGGTTCTATTTTTGATAGTTATGTATGATATTTCTGTTTGTTATTTGGTTAATTTTTGTTTGAAAAATTTTAAGAAAATTATGAGTTTTGTTAAGAATGATACAGAGACCAGACCAGTGATTGGTTGGATTAGCGTAAGACGTGCAAGTATGGTAAGTCGCGGAGCCGGACCACAATCATCGTTGGGCCGATGCCCTCTCTGTTCATCCTAAATAGAACAAGTAAGTTTTCTTATAAAATCTTTAAACTAAAATTAATCAAATATGAGTAGATAAATTTGTTATATAATTGAGCATAATGATGGCTCAGTTGATATAAAATTTTCTTCTATAAATTTTTCATCATCTAGATTTTCTACTAATTCTATTCCTGAAATTGGTACTTCTAAATCTTCGTTTTCAAAATCAAAGTCTTTAAATTTAAAAACTGTTGACTATTCTAGTTCTATTCCTAAACCTCTTTATCAAGAAGATCAAACTAGTGATACAAGTTTACCAAGTCCTACTAAATCTGATTTTATTAATGAACTTCAAAATTATAGACAACAATTATGAGTAATAAAGTTCAAATAAATTGTAATTTTTTAAAGAAATTCAATAAAAATATTTAAAAAACTCTTACAAGAAAAGGTATTAGAATTAAAAAATATAAATTTAATAATTAATGATAAGGAACTATTAGAATTAGAACAAGAAATTAATAACATAAAAGCAGTATTAAAAACCTTTAATATACATCTTGATAATTATTTAACAAATTTATCTAAATATACGTGTTAATGAGTTCTAAAAGACAGATTAGTTGTTGTAATAATAATACTTTTTGGAATAATTTATTAAAGACTAGATGGCAAATTATTGCAAGCGTTTCTAAAGAAATAAATAGAATTAAACAACTTAAAGAAGACGAAGAGATTAAATTATCTAATATTGAAAAGGACACATATAATTATAATATTCAAAAGGAAATAATATATTGTTTATCAAAAATGATTAAAAATAAATATATTGTTATTAGTGCTCAACTTAGTATTATTAAAAATATATCTTTCAGAATAAATCAATCAACTTGTTAAAATGAATATTAATATAGATATTTCTAAAATACCTTCATATGTTAATTTTGATTATTTAAAAGAAGAAGAATATTATAAAGATTATAATAATACAAAAAGAATTTGGCATGAAGAAAACTTTTCATATTATATAAGATTTTTACATTTTGGTCTTTGGGAAGATTATGTTTTATCAAATCAAATTCACTCTCCGTTTTTTCAATGGTTCGAATTGATTTATGTTCCTAAACATAATATAGATTATCCTTTTAAAATGCAAACTGTTTTTCCTGTTTCTTCAAAAACATACAAGGATGTTATTACTAATCAAGAAATTATTTCTGAATATCCGCCAAAAAAGGAAATCATTATTGATAATAATTTTATTGCAACTCCTTTAGTTAAAGTTCCGAGTCAGATAACAAATGAAAAATGTTTTCAAAATATTATTTATCAAAATAATTATTCGAATGAAACTCTTTTAACTATTTCAGATCAACTAAATAGGATTGAAGAAAATACTATAAATTTACAGTTATCAAAAGAAAATAAAATTGAAACAAAAATTTTTTATAATAATATAGCAAGCTCTAGTAATGTCAGCTTTATTCCTCATCAAATAAATGTAAATTTTAATCTTGGAAATAAAGATTTAATTGATGAATTAGAAAAAAGACTTACTAATTTTCGTATTTCAAAAAACGTATCTATAAATATGTTAAAAACAAATAATGACTCTTTTGACGAATCTGACGAAAGTAATAATGAAAGTGAATTAAATTTAGACAATCTTACTCAACAATTCATAAATGATAATGATGATATAAATCAGCTTACAAATGATTTTTCAAGATTAAATAAGATTAATTCTTTTGGTAATAATCCAAAACCAACTATTAAAAATTATTGGAATAGACCTTCTCTTCCTGATGTTCAAATTGAAGAAAGAGCTTTTCAATATGATCGTTCAGCTTACGATGGTACCTCTGTTTACGAATGGAATATCGATGGTAACTCTGAACATCAAATTCTTAATATTGTTCAAGAAATGACCATGGCAGCTAATGCTTACAAGTCTCACAATAATACTCAACTTCAAATTGTTAATATTATTATTTCTGGGTTTACTGGTACTCTTAAAGGTTGGTGGGATTTCTATATTACACCAGAAGAAAAGAATTTTATTATGACTGCCAATAAAACCGTTATAAAACAAGAAAATAATTTACCTATTCAAACTCAAGAAGATGATATGGTTAATACTTTAATTTTTGCTATAATCAAAAACTTTGTAGGAGATCCTACTACTTTTCAAGAAAGAACTTCTGAAATTCTAATGAACTTACATTGTAGAAAATTAATTGATTTCAGATGGTACAAAGATAATTATCTCGTTAAAGTTTTTTCAAGACCTGATTGTAAAGAATCTTATTGGAAAGAACGTTTTATTGCTGGACTTCCAAAACTTTTTGCCGAAAGAATTAGACAAAAATTAAGAGAAAATTTTAATAATACAATTCCTTATCAAAACCTAACTTATGGAGATTTAATTAATTATATTAATAAAGAAGTATTAGCTATTTGTGCTGACCTTAGATTTAAAGAAAAACTTAAAAAGGATAGAATTATATATATATATATATATATATATATATATATATATATATATATATATATATATATATATAATGGACTAAAGTTGCAGAAAAATATTAAAGACTAAATGTGTACAAAGTGAGAAATATATTACATTATTAAGTCATTTTTCCGGCTTACATGAAGTAGCCGGTCTTAAGGACTAAATGTGTACGGTTAAACAGTTTGAAAGAGAAAATGTGGACGAAAAAAAACTCAGTAACGAAATGTGTACAAATCGAAAAATATATTATCTTTTTAAATCATTATCATTTTTATGAATAATCAAGTAATTCAACTTAATAAGACAATTTTAGAAAAAAAAATCTATGAACTAAATCCAATTGAAGAAAATTTGTTTTTATTTTTTATTTAACGTAACAAGTTTTGTTTAGTGAATTTATTTGAAATTTATTTAATAGTCATAGACTTGTTAGTAAGTTGTAATTTTGAACGGCTAAATTTTACAAGGTTAGCAAAACACAAATTACATTAAATCAAAAAGGAAGAAACGAGATCAATACTCCAATTTGCCCTTAACAAACTATACATTTGTCCCTATTTTTAATCCAATTAAATGAGAGAAGTTAAAAGAAATTAAAGGCAAAATTATAACTCTTAAAAAGGGAAAAAATATTATTAATTCACAAAATAATGATAATAAAGATGAAAAGGTTATCGAAAGAATTATAAATGATCAAATTTCTCAAAAATGGAATACTCAAATAACTTTAGTAAAGGATAATTTTAAAATGGATATTACTGCTCTAATTGATAGTGGTGCTGATATGAACTGTATACAAGAAGGTATATTTCCCACTCAATTTTATGAAAAAACTTCTTCTAGGCTTACTGGAGCTGAAGGAACCAGTTTAAAAATAAATTATAAAGTTTCCGATGTTCATATTTGTAACAATCAAGATTATTGTTATAAAACTCATTTAATTTTAGTAAAAAATCTTACTTCTCCTTTAATTTTAGGAACACCTTTTATTACTAAATTATATCCTTTTATGGTTCAAGATGATGGAATTATTACTAAAGTTTTTGGAAAAGAAATTATGTTTAAATTTTGTGAACCTCCGTCTTATTCAACTATTAATATTCTTAATTATAAAACAAAACAAGCAAATTACATTATCAATGAAATTAATGATTTTCGTATACATAATCAATTACAAGATAAGTATATTCAAGACAAAATTATAGCTTTAAAACAAAAGTTTGAAAATAATGTTTGCTCAAATATTCCAAACGCCTTTTGGAACAGAAAACAACATATTGTCAAATTACCTTATATTAAAACTTTCAATGAAAAAGATATTCCTTCAAAATCAAGAGCTATTCATGAATAATGAATTAGAAGCTCATTGTAAAAAAGAAATTCAAGATTTATTGGACAAAAAATTAATTAGGCCTTCTAAATCTCCTTGGTCTTGTTCAGCTTTCTATGTTATGAATGCTGCTGAATTAGAAAGAGGATCACCAAGATTAGTTATCAATTATAAACCTTTAAATAAAGTTTTAGATTGGATTAGATATCCTATTCCTAATAAAAGAGATTTATTGAAAAAACTTTATGATTCAAAAATATTTTCAAAATTCGATATGAAATCTGGTTTTTGGCAAATTCAAATTCATGAAGAAGATAAATACAAAACAGGTTTTAATGTTCCTTTTGGACATTATGAGTGGAACGTTATGCCCTTTGGTTTAAAGAATGCTCCTTCTGAATTTCAAAACGTTATGAATGATATTATCATTCCTATAAATAGTTTTTCAATTGTTTATATTGATGATGTTCTTATTTTTTCAAAATCTATTGATCAACATTTCAAAATTTAAATCAGTTTTATGATTTAATTTATAAAAATGGCTTAGCTGTTTCAGCTAAGAAAATGCATTTATTTCAAAATGAAATTAGATTTTTAGGACATAACATTGTTAATAATACTATTAAACCTATTATAAGAAGTTTAGAATTTTCTAATAAATTTCCTGATGAAATTATAGATAAAAAACAACTTCAACGGTTTCTAGGATGTTTAAATTATATTCATGATTTTTTCAAAGATTTAGGAACTCTTTTCAAACCTCTTTATAATAGATTAAAAAACAATCCAGAACCTTGGACTCAAGAACATACTAATATTGTTAAACTTATAAAACAAAAAATTCCTTCTTTACCTTGTTTAAATTTACCACATCCTCATGCTAATATCATAGTCGAAACTGATGCTAGTGATATTGGATTTGGAGGTATTTTAAAACAAAAATTATCAAATTCCTCTGAAGAACAATTGGTTCGTTTTTATTCAGGTGCTTGGAATAATACTCAAAAGAATTATTCAACTGTTAAAAAGGAGATTTTAAGTATTGTTTTATGTATTACTAAATTTGAAGATGATTTATTTATGAAAAAGTTTTTATTAAGAATTGATTGTCAATCTGCAAAATCAATTTTAGAAAAAGATGTTAAAAATATTATTTCTAAACAAATTTTTGCTAGATGGCAAGCATTGTTGGGCAATTTTGATTTCGATATTGAATTTATAAAAGGAGAAAGCAATTCATTACCAGATTTTCTTTCTCGTGAATTTTTGCAGGGAAAATGAGTTCATCGTCTTCCTCCAAGATTGAAGACAAGAAACCAGTTAATCAAAAGCTTGTTCCTTTCTCAAGTCAAAATCGTTTTTCCCCATTAACTCCAATTGCAAAAAATTCTCAACTTTATTCAAACATGCTACAATCAAAACTAGCTACTCCAAACATTTCTCCAGTTCAATCAATTAGCCCTTTTTCAAAACCTATTCCTTCTGAAACACAAATTTCAACAAATCCTAAACCTACAAATAAAGCCCCTTATGTTCTCAATCCAAATCTCTTGAAAATCCAAATACTTGAAGATTCTCAAATTCTTAAGCTTAATCAAGGTTTTCATGTTCTTACTGAACACCTCTTTGGTCGAGGAAAAACCTTTCATGAAAACTCTTACAAATCTCGAGAATATTATCAAACCATTCTACAAGAATCTGGATCTGTTCAGATTGATCACCGTTCTAATAATAAGGAAGGATCTATTGATTTTAGCAAAGCCCGAATTCTTAAAATCATTTCTCCAGAAAATTGGTCATCCAATCTTTCCTTCGAAAAACCCCTTTATCAATTCCCTGCTTATCCAAGATATTCATATTATGATTACCAAGAAGCTTGGACTAAAGCATTTTTTCTTCGAAACTATTCTCATTCATGGTTCATTTTCTTTGATAAAAATTTCAACTGTGAATACCCCAGATGGTTTGTCAATTGGTATCGTTATATGGGACTTGTTCCTATTTGTTTACCCACTGAAATTCTCAAAGGATTTTCTAAATTCAAAGAACTATTTATTCAACAAATCCCAGAATTTGAATATTTGTTACAGTTCACCATGTTATTCAAAGTTCCATGGATCATGTCATGGACATTCTCTTATCAAGAAGCAACAGACTTAAATCCCCCTTGGCTCAATAGACAATTTCGTCTAAAATGGTGGGATAAAGTCACAATTTCTCAAGCAAACGAGCAGGCTGTTTTCAATCATTATCAATCAATGTATAATCAAAAGCCAGAAATTGAAGCGAATCTTATCAAGAGTCTATCTTCTCCAGATGCTAATCTTATTAGCAAAATTCGTGCCGCTGCAAATTCTTCCCCTGAAGATCTACAACAATTACTTCAAGAAATTCGCAATTCTCCAACTAATTCAGAAAATTCTCCCACATCTGTCAAAAATAATTTTCAAGATGCTCAAGATCCTTTTGATGATCCATTTGCAGATTAATTAAATTTTTAATTTTGGTGTTATACCTTCAATGTAAGGTATTCTTTCATTTCGTATTTCACCCTCCACCCTTGGTGTCATACCTTTTTAGGTATTTTGCAAAAGTGTTTGTTATTCAAGGGGGGGTAGTACTACGTGTTATCAAATTGTGTTAGTATTTATTCAACTGTTATCAAATTTATACACTGTGTGAGTACATGTGTTATCAAATTGTGTTAGTATTTATTCAACTGTTATCAAATTTATACACTGTGTGAGTACATTAATTATCAAAAATATTATCAAATCTTCTGCAGAGATAAGATGTTAAATTATTACACGAAAACAAACAACTTTTACAAAGATGAAAGAAGATGCTCCATTATCGCAAAAGAAGATTTTCCATTATCAAAAAATGACAAAATATGATGCCAATTTGTCAAAAGTTTTAGAGTTTTGTCTGCCACATCTACACTCCGACAAATGCAAGTTGATTCAATAATTCTCAAGATTGATCCGGTAATCCTTCGGTTTCCCGTTTCAAGATATTTCAAGACTCCAAGACTCCTATATATTGAGGAGATATGTTTTAATTAGAATCATCTCTAGGTTCTCTAAAAATTTCTCTCATTAAATTTCTCTCTAATGTTTAGTTCATGTCTAAGAAAAGTGTTCTCCTATCTACTTCTAGATGTTCAAAATCTTTAGATTTTCAAATCATACTTGCTCCAGACGGATGCTCTGATTGTAATTTAAAAGAAGGTAATATATAAAGAATTTTATTCAATTGTTGTATTATCTCTATGGCAATCTCATTTCGAGTTATTCTAACTATTAATTCTACAAAGTTTGAAATTTTTGTTAAAATAATACTCGCATTTAATAATAATCAAGTTAATCAAATTCATGCTTGAAATATTTAAATAACTTTTGTTCTTTTATTATTCATCATGTCTGATTCAAAGATACAAGCTAATCGTCATTATTATTGTAATCAATTAAAAGCTTTACAAGTTCTAATCAATAATCATAAGTTTATAAGCAAAGATAGAAAACAGTTTTATAAAATGATGTATGATTTTTATCATCAAAAAATATCTGAAACTACTTGTTAATTTGTTCCAAGTTATCATCAAAAAATATCTGAAACTACTTGTTAATTTGTTCCGCAAATAAGATGGTATCAGAGCCTAGGTTCTATTTTTGATAGTTATGTATGATATTTCTGTTTGTTATTTGGTTAATTTTTGTTTGAAAAATTTTAAGAAAATTATGAGTTTTGTTAAGAATGATACAGAGACCAGACCAGTGATTGGTTGGATTAGCGTAAGACGTGCAAGTATGGTAAGTCGCGGAGCCGGACCACAATCATCGTTGGGCCGATGCCCTCTCTGTTCATCCTAAATAGAACAAGTAAGTTTTCTTATAAAATCTTTAAACTAAAATTAATCAAATATGAGTAGATAAATTTGTTATATAATTGAGCATAATGATGGCTCAGTTGATATAAAATTTTCTTCTATAAATTTTTCATCATCTAGATTTTCTACTAATTCTATTCCTGAAATTGGTACTTCTAAATCTTCGTTTTCAAAATCAAAGTCTTTAAATTTAAAAACTGTTGACTATTCTAGTTCTATTCCTAAACCTCTTTATCAAGAAGATCAAACTAGTGATACAAGTTTACCAAGTCCTACTAAATCTGATTTTATTAATGAACTTCAAAATTATAGACAACAATTATGAGTAATAAAGTTCAAATAAATTGTAATTTTTTAAAGAAATTCAATAAAAATATTTAAAAAACTCTTACAAGAAAAGGTATTAGAATTAAAAAATATAAATTTAATAATTAATGATAAGGAACTATTAGAATTAGAACAAGAAATTAATAACATAAAAGCAGTATTAAAAACCTTTAATATACATCTTGATAATTATTTAACAAATTTATCTAAATATACGTGTTAATGAGTTCTAAAAGACAGATTAGTTGTTGTAATAATAATACTTTTTGGAATAATTTATTAAAGACTAGATGGCAAATTATTGCAAGCGTTTCTAAAGAAATAAATAGAATTAAACAACTTAAAGAAGACGAAGAGATTAAATTATCTAATATTGAAAAGGACACATATAATTATAATATTCAAAAGGAAATAATATATTGTTTATCAAAAATGATTAAAAATAAATATATTGTTATTAGTGCTCAACTTAGTATTATTAAAAATATATCTTTCAGAATAAATCAATCAACTTGTTAAAATGAATATTAATATAGATATTTCTAAAATACCTTCATATGTTAATTTTGATTATTTAAAAGAAGAAGAATATTATAAAGATTATAATAATACAAAAAGAATTTGGCATGAAGAAAACTTTTCATATTATATAAGATTTTTACATTTTGGTCTTTGGGAAGATTATGTTTTATCAAATCAAATTCACTCTCCGTTTTTTCAATGGTTCGAATTGATTTATGTTCCTAAACATAATATAGATTATCCTTTTAAAATGCAAACTGTTTTTCCTGTTTCTTCAAAAACATACAAGGATGTTATTACTAATCAAGAAATTATTTCTGAATATCCGCCAAAAAAGGAAATCATTATTGATAATAATTTTATTGCAACTCCTTTAGTTAAAGTTCCGAGTCAGATAACAAATGAAAAATGTTTTCAAAATATTATTTATCAAAATAATTATTCGAATGAAACTCTTTTAACTATTTCAGATCAACTAAATAGGATTGAAGAAAATACTATAAATTTACAGTTATCAAAAGAAAATAAAATTGAAACAAAAATTTTTTATAATAATATAGCAAGCTCTAGTAATGTCAGCTTTATTCCTCATCAAATAAATGTAAATTTTAATCTTGGAAATAAAGATTTAATTGATGAATTAGAAAAAAGACTTACTAATTTTCGTATTTCAAAAAACGTATCTATAAATATGTTAAAAACAAATAATGACTCTTTTGACGAATCTGACGAAAGTAATAATGAAAGTGAATTAAATTTAGACAATCTTACTCAACAATTCATAAATGATAATGATGATATAAATCAGCTTACAAATGATTTTTCAAGATTAAATAAGATTAATTCTTTTGGTAATAATCCAAAACCAACTATTAAAAATTATTGGAATAGACCTTCTCTTCCTGATGTTCAAATTGAAGAAAGAGCTTTTCAATATGATCGTTCAGCTTACGATGGTACCTCTGTTTACGAATGGAATATCGATGGTAACTCTGAACATCAAATTCTTAATATTGTTCAAGAAATGACCATGGCAGCTAATGCTTACAAGTCTCACAATAATACTCAACTTCAAATTGTTAATATTATTATTTCTGGGTTTACTGGTACTCTTAAAGGTTGGTGGGATTTCTATATTACACCAGAAGAAAAGAATTTTATTATGACTGCCAATAAAACCGTTATAAAACAAGAAAATAATTTACCTATTCAAACTCAAGAAGATGATATGGTTAATACTTTAATTTTTGCTATAATCAAAAACTTTGTAGGAGATCCTACTACTTTTCAAGAAAGAACTTCTGAAATTCTAATGAACTTACATTGTAGAAAATTAATTGATTTCAGATGGTACAAAGATAATTATCTCGTTAAAGTTTTTTCAAGACCTGATTGTAAAGAATCTTATTGGAAAGAACGTTTTATTGCTGGACTTCCAAAACTTTTTGCCGAAAGAATTAGACAAAAATTAAGAGAAAATTTTAATAATACAATTCCTTATCAAAACCTAACTTATGGAGATTTAATTAATTATATTAATAAAGAAGTATTAGCTATTTGTGCTGACCTTAGATTTAAAGAAAAACTTAAAAAGGATAGAATTATATATATATATATATATATATATATATATATATATATATATATATATATATATATATAATGGACTAAAGTTGCAGAAAAATATTAAAGACTAAATGTGTACAAAGTGAGAAATATATTACATTATTAAGTCATTTTTCCGGCTTACATGAAGTAGCCGGTCTTAAGGACTAAATGTGTACGGTTAAACAGTTTGAAAGAGAAAATGTGGACGAAAAAAAACTCAGTAACGAAATGTGTACAAATCGAAAAATATATTATCTTTTTAAATCATTATCATTTTTATGAATAATCAAGTAATTCAACTTAATAAGACAATTTTAGAAAAAAAAATCTATGAACTAAATCCAATTGAAGAAAATTTGTTTTTATTTTTTATTTAACGTAACAAGTTTTGTTTAGTGAATTTATTTGAAATTTATTTAATAGTCATAGACTTGTTAGTAAGTTGTAATTTTGAACGGCTAAATTTTACAAGGTTAGCAAAACACAAATTACATTAAATCAAAAAGGAAGAAACGAGATCAATACTCCAATTTGCCCTTAACAAACTATACATTTGTCCCTATTTTTAATCCAATTAAATGAGAGAAGTTAAAAGAAATTAAAGGCAAAATTATAACTCTTAAAAAGGGAAAAAATATTATTAATTCACAAAATAATGATAATAAAGATGAAAAGGTTATCGAAAGAATTATAAATGATCAAATTTCTCAAAAATGGAATACTCAAATAACTTTAGTAAAGGATAATTTTAAAATGGATATTACTGCTCTAATTGATAGTGGTGCTGATATGAACTGTATACAAGAAGGTATATTTCCCACTCAATTTTATGAAAAAACTTCTTCTAGGCTTACTGGAGCTGAAGGAACCAGTTTAAAAATAAATTATAAAGTTTCCGATGTTCATATTTGTAACAATCAAGATTATTGTTATAAAACTCATTTAATTTTAGTAAAAAATCTTACTTCTCCTTTAATTTTAGGAACACCTTTTATTACTAAATTATATCCTTTTATGGTTCAAGATGATGGAATTATTACTAAAGTTTTTGGAAAAGAAATTATGTTTAAATTTTGTGAACCTCCGTCTTATTCAACTATTAATATTCTTAATTATAAAACAAAACAAGCAAATTACATTATCAATGAAATTAATGATTTTCGTATACATAATCAATTACAAGATAAGTATATTCAAGACAAAATTATAGCTTTAAAACAAAAGTTTGAAAATAATGTTTGCTCAAATATTCCAAACGCCTTTTGGAACAGAAAACAACATATTGTCAAATTACCTTATATTAAAACTTTCAATGAAAAAGATATTCCTTCAAAATCAAGAGCTATTCATGAATAATGAATTAGAAGCTCATTGTAAAAAAGAAATTCAAGATTTATTGGACAAAAAATTAATTAGGCCTTCTAAATCTCCTTGGTCTTGTTCAGCTTTCTATGTTATGAATGCTGCTGAATTAGAAAGAGGATCACCAAGATTAGTTATCAATTATAAACCTTTAAATAAAGTTTTAGATTGGATTAGATATCCTATTCCTAATAAAAGAGATTTATTGAAAAAACTTTATGATTCAAAAATATTTTCAAAATTCGATATGAAATCTGGTTTTTGGCAAATTCAAATTCATGAAGAAGATAAATACAAAACAGGTTTTAATGTTCCTTTTGGACATTATGAGTGGAACGTTATGCCCTTTGGTTTAAAGAATGCTCCTTCTGAATTTCAAAACGTTATGAATGATATTATCATTCCTATAAATAGTTTTTCAATTGTTTATATTGATGATGTTCTTATTTTTTCAAAATCTATTGATCAACATTTCAAAATTTAAATCAGTTTTATGATTTAATTTATAAAAATGGCTTAGCTGTTTCAGCTAAGAAAATGCATTTATTTCAAAATGAAATTAGATTTTTAGGACATAACATTGTTAATAATACTATTAAACCTATTATAAGAAGTTTAGAATTTTCTAATAAATTTCCTGATGAAATTATAGATAAAAAACAACTTCAACGGTTTCTAGGATGTTTAAATTATATTCATGATTTTTTCAAAGATTTAGGAACTCTTTTCAAACCTCTTTATAATAGATTAAAAAACAATCCAGAACCTTGGACTCAAGAACATACTAATATTGTTAAACTTATAAAACAAAAAATTCCTTCTTTACCTTGTTTAAATTTACCACATCCTCATGCTAATATCATAGTCGAAACTGATGCTAGTGATATTGGATTTGGAGGTATTTTAAAACAAAAATTATCAAATTCCTCTGAAGAACAATTGGTTCGTTTTTATTCAGGTGCTTGGAATAATACTCAAAAGAATTATTCAACTGTTAAAAAGGAGATTTTAAGTATTGTTTTATGTATTACTAAATTTGAAGATGATTTATTTATGAAAAAGTTTTTATTAAGAATTGATTGTCAATCTGCAAAATCAATTTTAGAAAAAGATGTTAAAAATATTATTTCTAAACAAATTTTTGCTAGATGGCAAGCATTGTTGGGCAATTTTGATTTCGATATTGAATTTATAAAAGGAGAAAGCAATTCATTACCAGATTTTCTTTCTCGTGAATTTTTGCAGGGAAAATGAGTTCATCGTCTTCCTCCAAGATTGAAGACAAGAAACCAGTTAATCAAAAGCTTGTTCCTTTCTCAAGTCAAAATCGTTTTTCCCCATTAACTCCAATTGCAAAAAATTCTCAACTTTATTCAAACATGCTACAATCAAAACTAGCTACTCCAAACATTTCTCCAGTTCAATCAATTAGCCCTTTTTCAAAACCTATTCCTTCTGAAACACAAATTTCAACAAATCCTAAACCTACAAATAAAGCCCCTTATGTTCTCAATCCAAATCTCTTGAAAATCCAAATACTTGAAGATTCTCAAATTCTTAAGCTTAATCAAGGTTTTCATGTTCTTACTGAACACCTCTTTGGTCGAGGAAAAACCTTTCATGAAAACTCTTACAAATCTCGAGAATATTATCAAACCATTCTACAAGAATCTGGATCTGTTCAGATTGATCACCGTTCTAATAATAAGGAAGGATCTATTGATTTTAGCAAAGCCCGAATTCTTAAAATCATTTCTCCAGAAAATTGGTCATCCAATCTTTCCTTCGAAAAACCCCTTTATCAATTCCCTGCTTATCCAAGATATTCATATTATGATTACCAAGAAGCTTGGACTAAAGCATTTTTTCTTCGAAACTATTCTCATTCATGGTTCATTTTCTTTGATAAAAATTTCAACTGTGAATACCCCAGATGGTTTGTCAATTGGTATCGTTATATGGGACTTGTTCCTATTTGTTTACCCACTGAAATTCTCAAAGGATTTTCTAAATTTAAAGAACTATTTATTCAACAAATCCCAGAATTTGAATATTTGTTACAGTTCACCATGTTATTCAAAGTTCCATGGATCATGTCATGGACATTCTCTTATCAAGAAGCAACAGACTTAAATCCCCCTTGGCTCAATAGACAATTTCGTCTAAAATGGTGGGATAAAGTCACAATTTCTCAAGCAAACGAGCAGGCTGTTTTCAATCATTATCAATCAATGTATAATCAAAAGCCAGAAATTGAAGCGAATCTTATCAAGAGTCTATCTTCTCCAGATGCTAATCTTATTAGCAAAATTCGTGCCGCTGCAAATTCTTCCCCTGAAGATCTACAACAATTACTTCAAGAAATTCGCAATTCTCCAACTAATTCAGAAAATTCTCCCACATCTGTCAAAAATAATTTTCAAGATGCTCAAGATCCTTTTGATGATCCATTTGCAGATTAATTAAATTTTTAATTTTGGTGTTATACCTTCAATGTAAGGTATTCTTTCATTTCGTATTTCACCCTCCACCCTTGGTGTCATACCTTTTTAGGTATTTTGCAAAAGTGTTTGTTATTCAAGGGGGGGTAGTACTACGTGTTATCAAATTGTGTTAGTATTTATTCAACTGTTATCAAATTTATACACTGTGTGAGTACATGTGTTATCAAATTGTGTTAGTATTTATTCAACTGTTATCAAATTTATACACTGTGTGAGTACATCAATTATCAAAAATATTATCAAATCTTCTGCAGAGATAAGATGTTAAATTATTACACGAAAACAAACAACTTTTACAAAGATGAAAGAAGATGCTCCATTATCGCAAAAGAAGATTTTCCATTATCAAAAAATGACAAAATATGATGCCAATTTGTCAAAAGTTTTAGAGTTTTGTCTGCCACATCTACACTCCGACAAATGCAAGTTGATTCAATAATTCTCAAGATTGATCCGGTAATCCTTCGGTTTCCCGTTTCAAGATATTTCAAGACTCCAAGACTCCTATATATTGAGGAGATATGTTTTAATTAGAATCATCTCTAGGTTCTCTAAAAATTTCTCTCATTAAATTTCTCTCTAATGTTTAGTTCATGTCTAAGAAAAGTGTTCTCCTATCTACTTCTAGATGTTCAAAATCTTTAGATTTTCAAATCATACTTGCTCCAGACGGATGCTCTGATTGTAATTTAAAAGAAGGTAATATATAAAGAATTTTATTCAATTGTTGTATTATCTCTATGGCAATCTCATTTCGAGTTATTCTAACTATTAATTCTACAAAGTTTGAAATTTTTGTTAAAATAATACTCGCATTTAATAATAATCAAGTTAATCAAATTCATGCTTGAAATATTTAAATAACTTTTGTTCTTTTATTATTCATCATGTCTGATTCAAAGATACAAGCTAATCGTCATTATTATTGTAATCAATTAAAAGCTTTACAAGTTCTAATCAATAATCATAAGTTTATAAGCAAAGATAGAAAACAGTTTTATAAAATGATGTATGATTTTTATCATCAAAAAATATCTGAAACTACTTGTTAATTTGTTCCAAGTTATCATCAAAAAATATCTGAAACTACTTGTTAATTTGTTCCGCAAATAAAGATGGTATCAGAGCCTAGGTTCTATTTTTGATAGTTATGTATGATATTTCTGTTTGTTATTTGGTTAATTTTTGTTTGAAAAATTTTAAGAAAATTATGAGTTTTGTTAAGAATGATACAGAGACCAGACCAGTGATTGGTTGGATTAGCGTAAGACGTGCAAGTATGGTAAGTCGCGGAGCCGGACCACAATCATCGTTGGGCCGATGCCCTCTCTGTTCATCCTAAATAGAACAAGTAAGTTTTCTTATAAAATCTTTAAACTAAAATTAATCAAATATGAGTAGATAAATTTGTTATATAATTGAGCATAATGATGGCTCAGTTGATATAAAATTTTCTTCTATAAATTTTTCATCATCTAGATTTTCTACTAATTCTATTCCTGAAATTGGTACTTCTAAATCTTCGTTTTCAAAATCAAAGTCTTTAAATTTAAAAACTGTTGACTATTCTAGTTCTATTCCTAAACCTCTTTATCAAGAAGATCAAACTAGTGATACAAGTTTACCAAGTCCTACTAAATCTGATTTTATTAATGAACTTCAAAATTATAGACAACAATTATGAGTAATAAAGTTCAAATAAATTGTAATTTTTTAAAGAAATTCAATAAAAATATTTAAAAAACTCTTACAAGAAAAGGTATTAGAATTAAAAAATATAAATTTAATAATTAATGATAAGGAACTATTAGAATTAGAACAAGAAATTAATAACATAAAAGCAGTATTAAAAACCTTTAATATACATCTTGATAATTATTTAACAAATTTATCTAAATATACGTGTTAATGAGTTCTAAAAGACAGATTAGTTGTTGTAATAATAATACTTTTTGGAATAATTTATTAAAGACTAGATGGCAAATTATTGCAAGCGTTTCTAAAGAAATAAATAGAATTAAACAACTTAAAGAAGACGAAGAGATTAAATTATCTAATATTGAAAAGGACACATATAATTATAATATTCAAAAGGAAATAATATATTGTTTATCAAAAATGATTAAAAATAAATATATTGTTATTAGTGCTCAACTTAGT
This sequence comes from Lactuca virosa, assembly GCF_052849685.1. Lineage (NCBI taxonomy): Eukaryota > Viridiplantae > Streptophyta > Magnoliopsida > Asterales > Asteraceae > Lactuca > Lactuca virosa. The sequence goes on along the minus strand of NC_136429.1, from coordinate 21,071,533 downwards.
ATTATTAAAAATATATCTTTCAGAATAAATCAATCAACTTGTTAAAATGAATATTAATATAGATATTTCTAAAATACCTTCATATGTTAATTTTGATTATTTAAAAGAAGAAGAATATTATAAAGATTATAATAATACAAAAAGAATTTGGCATGAAGAAAACTTTTCATATTATATAAGATTTTTACATTTTGGTCTTTGGGAAGATTATGTTTTATCAAATCAAATTCACTCTCCGTTTTTTCAATGGTTCGAATTGATTTATGTTCCTAAACATAATATAGATTATCCTTTTAAAATGCAAACTGTTTTTCCTGTTTCTTCAAAAACATACAAGGATGTTATTACTAATCAAGAAATTATTTCTGAATATCCGCCAAAAAAGGAAATCATTATTGATAATAATTTTATTGCAACTCCTTTAGTTAAAGTTCCGAGTCAGATAACAAATGAAAAATGTTTTCAAAATATTATTTATCAAAATAATTATTCGAATGAAACTCTTTTAACTATTTCAGATCAACTAAATAGGATTGAAGAAAATACTATAAATTTACAGTTATCAAAAGAAAATAAAATTGAAACAAAATTTTTTTATAATAATATAGCAAGCTCTAGTAATGTCAGCTTTATTCCTCATCAAATAAATGGAAATTTTAATCTTGGAAATAAAGATTTAATTGATGAATTAGAAAAAAGACTTACTAATTTTCGTATTTCAAAAAACGTATCTATAAATATGTTAAAAACAAATAATGACTCTTTTGACGAATCTGACGAAAGTAATAATGAAAGTGAATTAAATTTAGACAATCTTACTCAACAATTCATAAATGATAATGATGATATAAATCAACTTACAAATGATTTTTCAAGATTAAATAAGATTAATTCTTTTGGTAATAATCCAAAACCAACTATTAAAAATTATTGGAATAGACCTTCTCTTCCTGATGTTCAAATTGAAGAAAGAGCTTTTCAATATGATCGTTCAGCTTACGATGGTACCTCTGTTTACGAATGGAATATCGATGGTAACTCTGAACATCAAATTCTTAATATTGTTCAAGAAATGACCATGGCAGCTAATGCTTACAAGTCTCACAATAATACTCAACTTCAAATTGTTAATATTATTATTTCTGGGTTTACTGGTACTCTTAAAGGTTGGTGGGATTTCTATATTACACCAGAAGAAAAGAATTTTATTATGACTGCCAATAAAACCGTTATAAAACAAGAAAATAATTTACCTATTCAAACTCAAGAAGATGATATGGTTAATACTTTAATTTTTGCTATAATCAAAAACTTTGTAGGAGATCCTACTACTTTTCAAGAAAGAACTTCTGAAATTCTAATGAACTTACATTGTAGAAAATTAACTGATTTCAGATGGTACAAAGATAATTATCTCGTTAAAGTTTTTTCAAGACCTGATTGTAAAGAATCTTATTGGAAAGAACGTTTTATTGCTGGACTTCCAAAACTTTTTGCCGAAAGAATTAGACAAAAATTAAGAGAAAATTTTAATAATACAATTCCTTATCAAAACCTAACTTATGGAGATTTAATTAATTATATTAATAAAGAAGTATTAGCTATTTGTGCTGACCTTAGATTTAAAGAAAAACTTAAAAAGGATAGAATTATATATATATATATATATATATATATATATATATATATATATATATATATATATAATGGACTAAAGTTGCAGAAAAATATTAAAGACTAAATGTGTACAAAGTGAGAAATATATTACATTATTAAGTCATTTTTCCGGCTTACATGAAGTAGCCGGTCTTAAGGACTAAATGTGTACGGTTAAACAGTTTGAAAGAGAAAATGTGGACGAAAAAAAACTCAGTAACGAAATGTGTACAAATCGAAAAATATATTACCTTTTTAAATCATTATCATTTTTATGAATAATCAAGTAATTCAACTTAATAAGACAATTTTAGAAAAAAAAATCTATGAACTAAATCCAATTGAAGAAAATTTGTTTTTATTTTTTATTTAACGTAACAAGTTTTGTTTAGTGAATTTATTTGAAATTTATTTAATAGTCATAGACTTGTTAGTAAGTTGTAATTTTGAACGGCTAAATTTTACAAGGTTAGCAAAACACAAATTACATTAAATCAAAAAGGAAGAAACGAGATCAATACTCCAATTTTCCCTTAACAAACTATACATTTGTCCCTATTTTTAATCCAATTAAATGAGAGAAGTTAAAAGAAATTAAAGGCAAAATTATAACTCTTAAAAAGGGAAAAAATATTATTAATTCACAAAATAATGATAATAAAGATGAAAAGGTTATCGAAAGAATTATAAATGATCAAATTTCTCAAAAATGGAATACTCAAATAACTTTAGTAAAGGATAATTTTAAAATGGATATTACTGCTCTAATTGATAGTGGTGCTGATATGAACTGTATACAAGAAGGTATATTTCCCACTCAATTTTATGAAAAAACTTCTTCTAGGCTTACTGGAGCTGAAGGAACCAGTTTAAAAATAAATTATAAAGTTTCCGATGTTCATATTTGTAACAATCAAGATTATTGTTATAAAACTCATTTAATTTTAGTAAAAAATCTTACTTCTCCTTTAATTTTAGGAACACCTTTTATTACTAAATTATATCCTTTTATGGTTCAAGATGATGGAATTATTACTAAAGTTTTTGGAAAAGAAATTATGTTTAAATTTTGTGAACCTCCGTCTTATTCAACTATTAATATTCTTAATTATAAAACAAAACAAGCAAATTACCTTATCAATGAAATTAATGATTTTCGTATACATAATCAATTACAAGATAAGTATATTCAAGACAAAATTATAGCTTTAAAACAAAAGTTTGAAAATAATGTTTGCTCAAATATTCCAAACGCCTTTTGGAACAGAAAACAACATATTGTCAAATTACCTTATATTAAAACTTTCAATGAAAAAAATATTCCTTCAAAATCAAGAGCTATTCATGAATAATGAATTAGAAGCTCATTGTAAAAAAGAAATTCAAGATTTATTGGACAAAAAATTAATTAGACCTTCTAAATCTCCTTGGTCTTGTTCAGCTTTCTATGTTATGAATGCTGCTGAATTAGAAAGAGGATCACCAAGATTAGTTATCAATTATAAACCTTTAAATAAAGTTTTAGATTGGATTAGATATCCTATTCCTAATAAAAGAGATTTATTGAAAAAACTTTATGATTCAAAAATATTTTCAAAATTCGATATGAAATCTAGTTTTTGGCAAATTCAAATTCATGAAGAACATAAATACAAAACAGGTTTTAATGTTCCTTTTGGACATTATGAGTGGAACGTTATGCCCTTTGGTTTAAAGAATGCTCCTTCTGAATTTCAAAACGTTATGAATGATATTATCATTCCTATAAATAGTTTTTCAATTGTTTATATTGATGATGTTCTTATTTTTTCAAAATCTATTGATCAACATTTCAAACATTTAAATCAGTTTTATGATTTAATTTATAAAAATGGCTTAGCTGTTTCAGCTAAGAAAATACATTTATTTCAAAATGAAATTAGATTTTTAGGACATAACATTGTTAATAATACTATTAAACCTATTATAAGAAGTTTAGAATTTTCTAATAAATTTCCTGATGAAATTATAGATAAAAAACAACTTCAACGGTTTCTAGGATGTTTAAATTATATTCATGATTTTTTCAAAGATTTAGGAACTCTTTTCAAACCTCTTTATAATAGATTAAAAAACAATCCAGAACCTTGGACTCAAGAACATACTAATATTGTTAAACTTATAAAACAAAAAATTCCTTCTTTACCTTGTTTAAATTTACCACATCCTCATGCTAATATCATAGTCGAAACTGATGCTAGTGATATTGGATTTGGAGGTATTTTAAAACAAAAATTATCAAATTCCTCTGAAGAACAATTGGTTCGTTTTTATTCAGGTGCTTGGAATAATACTCAAAAGAATTATTCAACTGTTAAAAAGGAGATTTTAAGTATTGTTTTATGTATTACTAAATTTGAAGATGATTTATTTATGAAAAAGTTTTTATTAAGAATTGATTGTCAATCTGCAAAATCAATTTTAGAAAAAGATGTTAAAAATATTATTTCTAAACAAATTTTTGCTAGATGGCAAGCATTGTTGGGCAATTTTGATTTCGATATTGAATTTATAAAAGGAGAAAGCAATTCATTACCAGATTTTCTTTCTCGTGAATTTTTGCAGGGAAAATGAGTTCATCGTCTTCCTCCAAGATTGAAGACAAGAAACCAGTTAATCAAAAGCTTGTTCCTTTCTCAAGTCAAAATCGTTTTTCCCCATTAACTCCAATTGCAAAAAATTCTCAACTTTATTCAAACATGCTACAATCAAAACTAGCTACTCCAAACATTTCTCCAGTTCAATCAATTAGCCCTTTTTCAAAACCTATTCCTTCTGAAACACAAATTTCAACAAATCCTAAACCTACAAATAAAGCCCCTTATGTTCTCAATCCAAATCTCTTGAAAATCCAAATACTTGAAGATTCTCAAATTCTTAAGCTTAATCAAGGTTTTCATGTTCTTACTGAACACCTCTTTGGTCGAGGAAAAACCTTTCATGAAAACTCTTACAAATCTCGAGAATATTATCAAACCATTCTACAAGAATCTGGATCTGTTCAGATTGATCACCGTTCTAATAATAAGGAAGGATCTATTGATTTTAGCAAAGCCCGAATTCTTAAAATCATTTCTCCAGAAAATTGGTCATCCAATCTTTCCTTCGAAAAACCCCTTTATCAATTCCCTGCTTATCCAAGATATTCATATTATGATTACCAAGAAGCTTGGACTAAAGCATTTTTTCTTCGAAACTATTCTCATTCATGGTTCATTTTCTTTGATAAAAATTTCAACTGTGAATACCCCAGATGGTTTGTCAATTGGTATCGTTATATGGGACTTGTTCCTATTTGTTTACCCACTGAAATTCTCAAAGGATTTTCTAAATTCAAAGAACTATTTATTCAACAAATCCCAGAATTTGAATATTTGTTACAGTTCACCATGTTATTCAAAGTTCCATGGATCATGTCATGGACATTCTCTTATCAAGAAGCAACAGACTTAAATCCCCCTTGGCTCAATAGACAATTTCGTCTAAAATGGTGGGATAAAGTCACAATTTCTCAAGCAAACGAGCAGGCTGTTTTCAATCATTATCAATCAATGTATAATCAAAAGCCAGAAATTGAAGCGAATCTTATCAAGAGTCTATCTTCTCCAGATGCTAATCTTATTAGCAAAATTCGTGCCGCTGCAAATTCTTCCCCTGAAGATCTACAACAATTACTTCAAGAAATTCGCAATTCTCCAACTAATTCAGAAAATTCTCCCACATCTGTCAAAAATAATTGCAAGATGCTCAAGATCCTTTTGATGATCCATTTGCAGATTAATTAAATTTTTAATTTTGGTGTTATACCTTCAATGTAAGGTATTCTTTCATTTCGTATTTCACCCTCCACCCTTGGTGTCATACCTTTTTAGGTATTTTGCAAAAGTGTTTGTTATTCAAGGAGGGGTAGTACTACGTGTTATCAAATTGTGTTAGTATTTATTCAACTGTTATCAAATTTATACACTGTGTGAGTACATGTGTTATCAAATTGTGTTAGTATTTATTCAACTGTTATCAAATTTATACACTGTGTGAGTACATCAATTATCAAAAATATTATCAAATCTTCTGCAGAGATAAGATGTTAAATTATTACACGAAAACAAACAACTTTTACAAAGATGAAAGAAGATGCTCCATTATCGCAAAAGAAGATTTTCCATTATCAAAAAATGACAAAATATGATGCCAATTTGTCAAAAGTTTTAGAGTTTTGTCTGCCACATCTACACTCCGATAAATGCAAGTTGATTCAATAATTCTCAAGATTGATCCGGTAATCCTTCGGTTTCCCGTTTCAAGATATTTCAAGACTCCAAGACTCCTATATATTGAGGAGATATGTTTTAATTAGAATCATCTCTAGGTTCTCTAAAAATTTCTCTCATTAAATTTCTCTCTAATGTTTAGTTCATGTCTAAGAAAAGTGTTCTCCTATCTACTTCTAGATGTTCAAAATCTTTAGATTTTCAAATCATACTTGCTCCAGACGGATGCTCTGATTGTAATTTAAAAGAAGGTAATATATAAAGAATTTTATTCAATTGTTGTATTATCTCTATGGCAATCTCATTTCGAGTTATTCTAACTATTAATTCTACAAAGTTTGAAATTTTTGTTAAAATAATACTCGCATTTAATAATAATCAAGTTAATCAAATTCATGCTTGAAATATTTAAATAACTTTTGTTCTTTTATTATTCATCATGTCTGATTCAAAGATACAAGCTAATCGTCATTATTATTGTAATCAATTAAAAGCTTTACAAGTTCTAATCAATAATCATAAGTTTATAAGCAAAGATAGAAAACAGTTTTATAAAATGATGTATGATTTTTATCATTAAAAAATATCTGAAACTACTTATTAATTTGTTCCAAGTTATCATCAAAAAATATCTGAAACAACTTGTTAATTTGTTCCGCAAATAAAGATGGTATATATATATATATATATATATATATATATATATATATATATATATATATATATATATATATAGGGAATGTTAATTTGTAAAACAAAAAAAACCCTAAAACTCATAAAAATACATAAAAAAATACTTAGAGATCACAAATCTTTTTTTTGACTATATATATACAAAAATCGCAGTTTTTTTTAATAAAATTGCTGGAAAAAAAAAATTAAAAAGTCGATTTTTTTTTGTTTTTTTTTTTCAAAAATTTTTCAGCAAATTTGTTAATAAAGTTGCGATTTTTGTATATATAAAGTCAAAAAAAAAAAAGACTTGTGATCTCTAAGTATTTTTTTTTGATCCATTTTTATGATTTTTAGGGTTTTTTGTTTTCCATAGAACCTGAACCTATATATATATATATATATATATATATATATATATATATATATATATATATATATATATATATATATATATAGCCATTGCATCTTCGGCTGTTTGGTTGCTTAGGTTTTGTGGTTTGGTTTAGGCATTGTGTTCTGAACGTCGTAACTTCTTAATACGATCTCAGATATTAACAATCTTTATATCTACACGTTTGTAATTGAGTCTATTACAACTTACATTTAGATTACTTCTGTTAAAAAGTAACTTATGATCTTTATATACATGCGTTCTTTATAAATGTATGTATGGACATTTTTTATAAAATCGTATGTAACGCTTGAATCTCGGTAAGTTCCTCTTTTCACCTTGCATATTTAAATTGTCCCATTTTGATCCTTGAGTTGTACGAGGGCGTACAACGAGGTACGCTTAGCGTACAAGTGTTGAAGCAAGTACGCAGGGCGTACTCATGCGATGGTGTGATCGGGGTCTCGGATGCGTACGCGGGGCATACATCTTCGTATGCGGGGCGTACACAATGATTAATGAAAATCCTAATTTTAGGGGTTGGCCACTATATAAGCATCCTCATGGACTTGAAACCCTCATTTCACCAGCCTCCATGTCCCCTTTACCCTACATTCGAACCCTAATCCCATCTTGTGTGATTTTGGAGCTTAGAAGGACATTTGGAAAAGTATTTTGGTGCTTTGAAGGAAGGTGTCCATCCTTGAAGCTTCATTGAAGGAGTGAAGGCTTATATATCCAGAACCTTATCATCTTTTGGCACTCATTTGAGGTATAAAGTCTTGAACTTGATGCTTATTAGCTTAGATCTCTTTTGGTTTGGATTTATGGACCCTTTTTGTCCCATTGATGAGATCTTATGAGTCCACATCATTTTTGAAGCTTAGAATTGCCACTCTTGGTGTTATTTGGGTCCTTGAGTCATAAAGTTGTCATTTTTGAGGTTGAAATCCATCCATGCACGAGTTAGGGCCATTTTCATGGAAGTAGAATGTTATATTTTGAGTTTGGGTTCATTGGAGGCATGCTAAGCCACCAAGTCAGTGACTATTATGGGTCTAGACATTGATTAGGACTCAGATCTGTGGTTTGGATCTTTGGTATAAGCATTAAGTGCTTAATGGAAAAAGTGGCTTAATAGAGAAGTACGTTGGGCGTACAAGTCTGTACGCGCAATGTACAAGCCAGCAAGCAAGTACGTGTTGCATACAGCTGAGTACGCCCTGCGTACTGAGTCAGAGAGGGCTTCGAATATTTGGGCCTCGGTTTGGGCCATTTCTTGGACCTTGTTGCTTTCGGCCTTAGTGGGCCATCTAAAATCAGGTTTTTGGACTAAGGATATGATTACGCTTTAGGGTAAGGCCCATTAGAGGGGTTTGAGCCCAATTTGGAAAATTGGGCCATAAGTGGGCCACTAGTCGGCTTTGGAAGATTATTTAGTGTTGGGCCTTTTATATTGTGGATTTGGGCCTTAGGCATGGATCAAATTAGGCCAGGGGTAAAATGGTCATTTTACCCCATGTATGGAGTATTGAATATTGATTGAGACCCAAGTATTGATTGGGTGTTATTTTGTATTGATAGCTCGAGGAGTCGTTAGGGCAGCAACTAGGGATTTCTTTCTGTGAGATTCAACATTTGAGGTGAGTTTTCTCATTGGGTTTAGTGGGTCTAAGGCACAAATGTCAACCCTTATTGATTATGCTAGGATGCTAGGAGTCCGCGTGACCCTTGCATGGATTATGTGCTGCTATGTATACCGGGCGGGGCTTGATGTCGGGCGAGACCCGATGACTAGAACATATGCTAGTGTTTATGATCATTATATGTGTTAGCATGTTGATGTGATATATTGTATGTGTATAGTGGGCGAGGCCTGAGAATAACAGATCTATAAACATAGCGGGGCTCGATGCCGGGCCAGGCCCGATGTTGGGCGGGGGCCCAATATGTGGTTTATTATGTATGGTATGGGGTAGTTTGGGGAACTCACTAAGCTTTGTGCTACTGTTTTTAGTTTATGTTTCAGGTACTTCCGGTTGCAAATGGAAGAGCTCGGGTTGATTGCATCGCACACACCATTGGGATTCCGCATATGATATTTTACTCTGATTTTATGACATTTGATACATTGGATATTTTGAGATGTATGGATGATATTTCGAAATACTATTTTATCTATTCTAAAAATGAAATTTTTGTTACCATATTTTGGGAAGTTACATCGTAAGTAAAAATATTTTACTTTTTAACTGGAGTAATCTAAACGAAAGTTGTAGTAGCCTCAAATACGAGCACGTGGATATAAAGATCGTTAAAATTCAAGACCATATGAAAAAATTACGACGTTCAGAACAAAAGACTAAGTCAAACTACAAGACCTAAACAACCAAGCAACCATAAACATCAACATCACTGAACACCTCATTAATGAATGTCCCACGTATGATACCGTGAGAAAAACATAAAGAAACCAATTATAAGTACTAAATTTGTACAAAAACAACAAAGACTTATTTTGCAATATATATATATATATATATATATATATATATATATATATATATATATATATATAGGTTCAGGTTCAGGTTCATTTCTAGTCTATCTCTTTCTATTTCTATATATGGAAAGTTTCAAAATCATCATATAATAATCCATAAATTGCAATAGAAAAGAAAAAGGGAGGTTTGTGATGATTTTGAAATCTTTTCTACTAGGTAATCTAGTATCCTTATGCATGAAGATAATCAATTCGGTCGTTGTGGTCGGACTCTATTATGGATTTCTGACCACATTCTCCATAGGGCCCTCCTATCTCTTCCTTCTCCGAGCTCGCATTATGGAAGAAGGAGAAGAAGGAACCGAGAAGAAGGTATCAGCAACAACTGGTTTTATTACGGGAGAGCTCATAATGTTCATATCGATCTATTATGCGTGAGACCAAATCTAAAAATAATTTTAAAATGCAAAAGAAAAGGAAAAATCCAAAAATTCTTTTTTTAATTATTATTTTCATCACTTTAATTATCTAAATAAATAAATAAATAAAATAAATAAATAAATTACCGTTTTTTTTTTTGAAAAATACGTGAAATATTCTAATAGAATATTACACTGTAAATATTCTAATGTGATTTTTAGAATGTTAGAATATTGTACTAGATTTGTCAGATATGTAGAATATTCTAATATTATACTAGAATATGTAAAAAATGTATTTATTTTTTATTTTGTATTTTTTATTTTTGGTATTTTTTTATTTTTTTTGGAAAATATAAATTCCGAAAATAATATTTGAAAAAAAAAATTCGAAAATTTTCAATTATTTTGCATTTTAAAAATGTTTATTTTTTATCTACCAAATGAGTGACTAGGATTGCGTCTCACGGTCTCACAAAATTAGGCCGTCTCACATGAACCTAACCCTATATATATATATATATATATATATATATATATATATATATATATATATATATATATATATATATATATATATATATATATATATATAACACTGAAAAAAATTTAGGTTAAAGGCACCAAGTTTATGCAAGCATTTAAAATTAAAACCTCTAATTAGCATACAAAGATTGTTGACAAAAGTATAGCTCATTCATTAGTAACCAATATCACAACCACTTCTCTAATTTTTTTAATCTTTTCCCCCCTATTTTACCTTTTGTGCCATAACATTTGAATTTGAAGAAACTCAATAACTTTACACCACAAGAATGGACATAGGAGTCTTGATTTTGGCATGTACAATCTTTACATGGATCTTCCTTCACCGATGGAACCAACGATCCAAAAAAGGCCCAAAAACTTGGCCCCTTGTTGGAGCCGCTATCGAGCAACTAATGAACTACGACCGAATGCACGATTGGCTGGTCAACTATCTATCAAAGTCAACCACTGTTGTGGTCCCAATGCCCTTCACCACTTATACTTACATAGCCGATCCGGCTAATGTAGAGCATGTTCTTAAAACTAACTTTGCAAACTACCCAAAGGTCTAATTGCATTTACTTTCAACGCTTTTTTTTTTTTTTTTTTTTTTTTTTTTTTTTTTTACTGTTACGGTGTTATCACACACGATGGAAATTGAGTACTGTTTTTGTATATTCCTTTAACTACAATTCTATTGGGATTCTTTTTTGTTTATGATATAGGCATAAAGTTTTATGTTTTTCTTTTTCGGGTTTTGTAGGGCGAAGTGTATCATTCGTATATGGAGGTTTTGCTTGGAAATGGAATCTTCAATTCCGATGGAGAGAATTGGCGAAAACAAAGAAAAACCGCAAGTTTTGAGTTTGCTTCTAAAAACTTAAGGGATTTTAGCACGGTGGTCTTCCGAGAGTATAGCCTCAAGCTCTCTTCAATTCTAAGCCATGCAACTTTTCATACCCAACAACTAGACATTCAAGTAAGCTTTCTACGGTTATTTTAAAAGATAGGGATATGATGACAATTACGCCTTTTCCACATACAAATAACCAAAGTCAAGTCCATGTTCCCACCTTGGTCTACGTTTTTAGGTGTAACAAAACATTTCATCTTTTGTCCAATTAACATCAGCTTTTCCTTTTCCCCTGTCACAACAGTCTATTGCATGCCAAATACAGTCATATTTTGTACAACAAATAGGGCCTCAACAAGCAAATCTCATTGGTTATGCGCTGAAACTCATGTTTTTTTGTAGGAATTATTGATGAGGATGACTTTGGACTCGATATGTAAGGTGGGATTTGGAGTAGAGATTGGTACATTGGCTCCTAACTTACCCGAAAACAAATTTGCCAAAGCATTTGATGCTGCAAACATTATAGTCACTCTTCGGTTCATTGATCCACTATGGAAAATCAAAAAGTTTCTAAGAGTAGGTTCGGAAGCCGTTCTTGACCAAAGCATAAAAACGATCGATGACTTTACATATTCAGTCATCCATAAAAGAAAATCCGAAATAGAAGAAGCTCAAGAATGTCCTAATAACCATAAGGTAATGTGAGTGTTACGTATTAATAAGGTGATATATATAATCATATAGGTAACTAAATTTGACCTTATTTCATACATTTATCAGATGAAGCATGATATATTATCAAGATTTATCGAGTTAGGAAAAGACCCTGAAAACAACATCAATGACAAGAGTTTGAGAGACGTTGTATTAAACTTTGTGATTGCGGGACGTGACACCACAGCAACAACTCTTTCGTGGGCCATTTACATGATCATGACTCACGATCATGTTGCAGAAAAACTGTATACAGAACTTAAAGCATTTGAACAAGAATGTGCGAAAGAAGAACAAGTGTGTTTGGATCCTTGTGACGACACACAAGATCTTAAATCTTTTGACTTGAGAACAAAGCAATTTGCAGAACTTATGAGTTATGATTCGCTTGGAAAGTTGTACTATTTGCATGCTGTCATCACAGAAACGCTTCGGTTGTATCCTGCTGTACCTCAGGTAAGTTGCTTAAATTTAATTTATTTGAAACAAGAGAAAGTACACTTTGATGAACTTAGTAAATGTTTTATAATTATTTTTTTGAAAAGGACCCAAAAGGAATCTTGAATGATGATATTTTACCTGATGGAACGAAAGTAAAAGCAGGAGGTATGGTGACATATGTACCTTATTCGATGGGACGAATGGAGTACAATTGGGGCCCAGATGCAAATCAATTTAAGCCCGAAAGATGGCTTAAAGATGGGTTTTTCCAAAACGCATCTCCTTTCAAATTCACTGCATTTCAGGTGACCAAAAAAAAAAAGATATATACAATTTTTTGTTTAATGAAAATAATTTTTTTTTTAACTAAAATGACAGGCTGGCCCAAGAATATGCCTTGGAAAAGACTCGGCCTACCTACAAATGAAAATGGCGCTTGCAATTTTGTGTCGATTTTTCAAGTTCGAATTGGTGAAAGGACATGTGGTGGATTACAGAATGATGACAATTCTGTCAATGGCAAATGGATTAAAGATTACAGTTTCAAAGCGTTCGTAAAATACTTTCCAATTTCGTTAAAATATATATAGATTATGTTGTATGAATTATGATCTTCAATCATATTTGGATTATTACACTACGATAGTAATTCTCCCTTCATGTTTCTATAATCTTCTATTTCTTCATGTACCATTGATGTCACACGAACATGAAATCCAGGATATGGTTCGTACCCAAAAAAGTTATGGAGTGCCTGAGTTAGGAGAAAAAAAATTGTATGATCAAATTTTAGCTTAATTTTAGTTTTTGATGAATTATATGTTGAAAATAGAAGTTGATTACCTCAAATAAAACAAAGAATGGGGCCATTAAGAAGGCTTGTAAAATGTTGTCTAGAAGGGCTGGTGCTCTTCTCTGTGAATTTTTTTTATTAGAAATTATATGCAATTTATGAAACAAACCATTATATATTCTTTTTTGTTTTATAAACAAATAAAAAGAATTTTGTGAATTATAATTAATTTTGTGAACCGGAAAAAAATTATGAAAGGGAACCTGCTAACCTCAAATGCACCATGTCCTACAAATTGAGCAATCCAAGAAACCAATTGCACAACAAGAACAACCTATCAATTAGGGCAAAATTCACATTATCTGTAAATCCCAAATCAAATTCATCGGAAATATTTAACTTTGATTGATAAATCATCAATATAAGCAAAACCCATATCAATTGCATGTTAAAAGAGACGATAAAACTTACCTTCCATGCGAGTTGAAACCCTAGGAGACTTGCAAGAACACTACTTGCAATCCAACAAAAGAGACAGAGTAAAGCAGCCAACGAACCAGCTTTATAATCAAAGCAGACATAGAACATAGCGTAGATTAAAGTCAGCAAAAACCCAAAGTTAAAAATTAGAATAACATTATTCCCAAATAAAGAAAAATCGACGTGAGGGAGATCAAAAGGAAGTGGTATGAAATTGAAGAGAAGAACAACAGTGAAAAAGATTGGCCAAACAAATATCATATGGATTGCTATGTTAATTGGGTTGCTGTGATAAGCCCCATAGAAAGCAAAGTGTTTCTCAAGAAGAAGCCCCATTTCCTAATTTTGCAAAAGGTGTGATTTGAGGGAAGCACAGAAACGATCAAACGAAATCAGTGGGAGTTTTGAGTTAACAAAGGTTTTTTTTTTTTTTTTTTTTTTTTTTTCTCGCTTCAACGCTAGCCTTGAGGAAAGGGAAGACCGTTTTGCGGTTGGGTGACAGTGTGACTGTTGGATGTGTTTATCTAAGGAGATCCGTTATACCCACCACATACCACATATGTGGTGGGTGTCAAATCAGCACCACATTCTTCTACCATTAACATGGGATATCTATCACTAACTTACCACTTCATCTCATTTTTTTATTTAAATTTAATTCAAAAATACATTAAAACACAATAACATATTTTTTTTAATTAAATTTAATTCAAAAACACAATAAAACATATTTTTTTATTAAACTAGTTTTTTATTTAATAAAACAAGATTACATTAATTTAAAACAAACAATATTTAAAAAAAACATAAAAAACCTTAAAAATACAACCACAAACAACTTAAAACTACTTTTTAAACCTTATTCTCACTAAATTTTGTGCACTCTCTTAATATTCGCCAAGCTTCAACGTGTTTAAACGGTGTGTGTTTCGTGTCTTCATATTGGTTCATGGCCACAGCAAACGGGTCGCCTTCGTGTACGTTATTTATAACAAAGTTATAAATACCATTGAACTTAACGCATTTAACTCTCATATCACGATACTTCGAACATAATTCATCCTTTTAGGAGCCATTGGTTTTGGAATAATGTAAAAGAAGTGTGTGATTTTATGAGAAACGAAAGAAGAAATTGTGTGAATATGTTTAATAGAAAGTGTGGTCTTTAATAGCCGTTGCAGCATTGAACCAATAGAAATGTCCGTTTGATTTCGTCGTCGGGAGCACGGACGAGCACGACCACGCCCGACCATGGAACATCGGGGTGGTGTGCACGAGAATCTCTCGTGGCCAACTAGACCACGATTGGCTTCGTGGTGTGTATACCACAAGGTCTAAGAATCAAAACTGCAGACACCTAAAGTAATAAATAAATAGGCTTGGTTTATTTTTATGAGGAGTTTAGGTACGTTAATGTCTAAAATTTATAAAGTTTTTTTATTTTTATATTTTGAGTTTACAATTTTATTATAAAAAAATAAAAAAATAAAAAAAACTTAACTATGAAATCAAATTTACATAAAGAAAACCTTATGTCTATAAATATTTTATGTTTTTACTCTAAGTATATTATCTAAATCTGACATGAAAGTTTGTTAATTTTTATTGGTTTTGTCTCTGGAAACTTGTTATTACAGTTAATAATGAAAAAAATGAATTTTTTTGGCAAACTTTGGGCATTAACCAAAAAAAAAAAATATACGCACAAAACCAATAAAATTTGACAAACTTAAGGACTTTCATATCAAAAGCATAGCTTATATGATCATAAAATAATAATAATTTTTCAAAAATAAAAAAAGTTATCATATTTGCGAAGATGGATTTGTGAGTTCATGAATGTGAGTTCAATAGTCCCCGTATAAAGAAATGTATTTTCATATTGTTGTTTGATCCATTTCGTGAATTGTATTTGAAATCTTTCAAAACATCATCGATTACGTACCATTGTGAAGTCTTTTTTCAAGCTAAATGTTATATGATATTGAGATGTTCTTCTTAACCCAAGTGGTTGGAGGTTTAAATCCCATTTGGAATAGTGATATAATTTATAATTAGATTGAAATGTCATTTAAACTTATAATACACTTATTATACATTTTACTATATGATAACTTGTGTTTAACGTTCTTTAGGGGATAATTTATTGCAGAATTTTTATTTGAAAATGATATGGTATTTGTTAGAAGTAAACTAGTGCAAAATGTTTGATGATTGGACATGAATACAATGAAATAGCAAAGTAAGTTGCTATATTTGGACAAAGAGATAAAGTACGATGTTATTGTCTAAAATAGTTGAATAAACAAGCATATGAACGAGGCATCCTTCGTATTGGGAATTAACACATGGAAACCATGAAGAAAACATTTCCCAAGCATGAGGTTAAGCATAGATTTCATAAAGACCGGTTAAAATAGAAAATGTTTGTGTGTGATTTTGTTGGTGTTGGTAGATTCCCAAAAAAAAAATAGTAGAAATCATATCTGAAAATAGAAGTAAAATCACGGTGAAAAACGTCTAATCTCGAGAAATGAAAAAAATCAAATCTGGCATGACACGTGCATTATGTTTTCACCCATTCTCTCATGATTAATAGTATAATACGAAGCATCCAAGCACCGATGACACAGTGCTTCATCTTATGCTTTGGGAGGCCTGCATATATTTTCAAGCATTTTAACTTAGTTTTAGGTTGCATTAATTTTTAAATAGTCTCCATTTTAGTTTACCTTTAGGGCTTGAAATTTTTCAAAAAAAAAAAAACAATCCAAAAAGATTTTCTTTTAAACTTATTTTTCTTTTATTCCTTAACTATTAATCCATCGTGAGATAGTTAAGTCTTTATGATGCGATACAGATACATGAATTAGATTATTTAAAGTTGAACATCCATTTATTTTTTAGAAGATGTTTGAATTTGTCTCTCTTTTGTTGGAATAGAAGGAGTTGGAATCAAAATTTTAGGTATAGAATTAGTTTACTAAAATTAAAAGGTTTTTTTTTTATGTTTTTGGTTGTTAAACCGGTTTCAAAAATTAAATAAAAATAAACAATTTTTGTATTGAAATACCGTGGGAATGAGGTTTCCAGTTGAACAAATTTTAATACAAAATCGTACATCTTTTGTCTTATAATTTCGGATTCTACCAATTATTATTTTGAGGATAATGTATGAAGTTCGAGACTTTCTAATGACAAGAAAGAGATAGTTTATAAGTACAAACATATGGATTTGAATCATTGTTTTCCTAAATCTATAATCACTACAAAAAATATGTCATTTAGTGCATACAAAAAGTGTCACTAAAAACACAATATAATGCCACTAAAAGCTTCTATGAGAATCTGCGGCACACATAATAAGTGCCACTAGAAACGCTCCCACTAAAACCCTTTAGTGACACTTTTTGTTTTTGTTGCTGCAGTTTTTAGGCTTTTAGTGACACTTTTATTTGTCACAATACAAAACAGTGTTTTGTGGCACATATTTTGTCCCATTAAAAGCTCATGTGATTCAAGAATTCATGTTACTTTTAGTGACACATTTTAAGATTTAGTGGCACTCTTTTATTTGCCACAATCATGGTTGCAGAAATCGGGATTAATTGGCGATTAATCGTGGATTAATCGTTTGACATTCTCCAACCGTCGAGGATTAGGGCATTAATCGGAAATTTAGGATTAATCGGGTTTGGCGGGATTAATCGGTCAACAAAAGTCAACAAAAGTCAACAAAAGTCAAAAAAAGTAAAAAAAAAAGTCAAAAAATGTGAAAAAAAATTTTTAAAAATTCAAAAAACCAACTTTTTTTTTACTCCAAAATTTTCAAATTTTCAAAATTTCGAATATTATACCAAAATGTTTATATTTTCGTATTTCCAATTTTCCAAATTACAATTTTATTATTTTCTAATATTTAATGATGTTTTTAACTTTGTTGTTTGTTTTGATTCTTTCTTCCTCGGGGACAATGAAATGATTAATCTTAGGGATATTTTGTTAGCTTGCAGTTCATGCATATTTTTATCATGTTTTATTTAACATTTAGCATAGTTTAATACACGTGATCATAGCATTATCATGCATTGCACGACATCTTTGTATTGTACATTGTTTTTTTAAAAACAATAACAAAACAGACGGAATCTGAAAGCTTGGACTTGAAGATACTCGATGAAAATTTGGATAAAAAGCTTAGATTATTGAAAGAATGAGAAAGAAAAAGGAAAATAAGCTTTGAAGAAGAAACAATGATTGAAAAAAAGTGCAGAACATATGGTCATGCAAAAGCACAAAACAATCTATTATGAATTGCATGACCATGAAAAAATTACACTAAGTTCGCATGTGGTCATGCAAAAGCACAAAACAATCTATTATGAATTGCATGACCATGAAAAAATTACACTAAGTTCGTATGGTCATGCAAACAGTTTTTCATCACCATATTTTTAGTACAAATCATTTTTTTTCAAATGAAATTTAGTTCTTAAACCCTAAAAGCTATATATTTTACGGGATAGACGTTCTATAAGCCTAAGAACTTCATTTTATAATCATTGTAAGTCAATTTGATGGCATTTTTTTTAATTTTATTGTAACAGTAATTTTTTTCTTCGAACAACCGAACAATTGTAATAGTGATTTAGTCTTCATATGTGGGCAAGTCATATCGATTCAAACAATAGGGTTTTTGTGTGAAACTTTGGTTTGATCTATTATATGAAACGATCAATGTAAGATTACTTTTGAATGTTTTGTTTATATGAAATCTTGTGTTTAACTGTTGAGTATGAATCCACAGAAATGTTGAGTGTGAATCCACAGAAAAGCTGGTCAAAAATGGCAAGAACAATGTGAAGTTGTGAAGCCACAATTGTTGAATGAAGACCCAGTTGTGTTTTTTTGACTACTTCTGATTTCCATCTCTATATAAGAGATTATTCTGTATTTGTAAAACTTGTATCTAGTGTAACACAGAAAGAGTGCAGATTAGCACCAAGAAATGTAAATTCCTAGTTACCGGTGGACGTAGGTCAGAGAAGGACCGAACCACGTTAAATCCCTCATGTTCATCCTTGTGTTCTTGTTTTTCGTGAGCTGTGTGTGTGTTTAGAGTCGTGTGTTAAGTGTCTCGATCCTAACAAGTGGTATCAAAGCCTTGGTTTAGCTCCAGAGGGTGATTTTCTGTTTTTTGATCGAAATTTTTTTTCGTCAAAAACGATTTTGGTGTATACCGTTGGAAAGGTCTCGTTCCGAAGATTCCGAAAATATTTTTTTCTGAATTTTTTGACCACCGGAAGACGTCATATAAACAAGATTGGTGTATACCGTTGGAAAGGCACTGTAGCAGATTTGAAAATTTGCAATTTGGCCCCTGAATTTCCAAAAAATTGCAAGATAGGTCATTGTTCTTTCAGAAAATGGCAGAAAGCAGTAAGCTTCAGATTGAGAAGTTTGATGGGAAAGATTTTGGTTGGTGGAAGATGCAAATTGAAGATTTGCTCGTACAGAAAGACTTGGACGCAGTTTTAGGTGAAAAACCGGAGGCGATCACACAAGCAAACTGGGAGACTTTGGATAAGAAGGCCAAGGCATTTATTAGACTGACGTTGTCAAAGGATGTTGCCTTCAATATTTTGAAGGAGACCTCGGCAAAGGGAATCATGGAGGCATTGTCTAATATGTACGAGAAGCCGTCGGCAGCAAATAAAGTCTTCCTGATTCGGGAACTAGTCAACACGAGGATGAGGGAAGGAAGTTCAGTTACAGTACACATCAACAATTTGAACTCGATTTTATCCAGACTTGGGTCAGTGGGAATAAAATTTGAGGACGAAGTTCAAGCTTTACTACTGTTATCATCATTACCTGACAGTTGGTCCGGAACAGTTACAGCCGTTACTAGTTCCGCAGGATCGAAAGAGCTCACTTTTGAGGGAATTCGGGATTTAATTCTAGGCGAAGACGTCAGACGAAGAAATTCCGCGGAATCATCAAGTGAACAATTGAATGCGGTCAGAGGTAGAAGAAATAACAGAGGTAGTGGGAGCGGGAACAGGAGAAGGAGTCAGTCGAGGACTCGAAATGATGTAACTTGTTGGAACTGGAAAGAGGTTTGACATTTCAGGAATCAATGTCCAAAAGACAAGAAAGAAGTTAACGTTGCAGTAGACCATTCAGATGATGATGTTTTGATCTATAGTGTGGAGAGCAATGTGGATTCCTGGGTTATGGATTCGGGTGCTTCATTTCACGCTACCCACAGCCGTGAAGCACTGCGGAATCTGAAAGAAGGGGATTTTGGTAAGGTAATACTGGCGAACGATGAGGTTCTTGATGTGACGAGCATAGGTGACTTAGATCTGAAGACTCCAGTCGGTCCATGGACTTTGAAGGATGTCCGGGTAATTCCAAGTCTGAAGAAACAGTTGATTTCTGTTGGGCAGTTGGATGAACAGGGACACGAGGTTAAGTTCAGGAATGGGCAGTGGAAGGTTGTCAAAAGAAATCTTGTGATAGCTCGTGGACATAAGAGGGGTTCATTATATATGGTCAGTTTACCGTCTGAGGGAGTAACCGTCCCAGTTCAGAAGAAAAACAAAATCCGGTTCATAGAGTCTCGTGGACAGAAGAAGGTTTGCTTTGCAGATGGCGAACCCAGAGTCACAGGTCAGATTCAGGTTGAACGTGTTTGGAACGGTTCAGAAAAACCAGTCAAGGGCATTCATAGCAGTGAGAGCATGGGCTTTGTTTCAGCTAGAATACCCAGAACACAGTGGGTTAAGAGAACCAGTATTCCATCTGTAAAAGTCTCTCCAGATTATCTGCTTCACATGGAGAGTGTCGTTTGTTCTCAGGATGTTCCAGGATCGGGCAGTTCATTTCAGTGGGAGCCGATGGAGACAGAGAACAGGTCGGTGGCAGACTTAGCCATGACTGATGCGTTGGAGCTAACGAAAGCTTCAACTGGCCTTCAGGTTAATTGAAGAGAAGGCCAGGGTAACTAGGAAGGAGTTAAGATCAAATACAGATGCACAGTTGAAGCACAGGTGAAGATTGTTCCGTGGCTTCAAGTGGGAGATTGTTGAGTATGAATCCACAGAAATGTTGAGTGTGAATCCACAGAAATGTTGAGTGTGAATCCACAGAAAAGCTGGTCAAAAATGGCAGGAACAATGTGAAGTTGTGAAGCCACAATTGTTGAATGAAGACCCAGTTGTGTTTTTTTTACTACTTCTGATTTCCATCTCTATATAAGAGATTATTCTGTATTTGTAAAACTTGTATCTAGTGTAACACAGAAAGAGTGCAGATTAGCACCAAGAAATGTAAATTCCTAGTTACCGGTGGACGTAGGTCAGAGAAGGACCGAACCACGTTAAATCCCTCATGTTCATCCTTGTGTTCTTGTTTTTCGTGAGCTGTGTGTGTGTTTAGAGTCGTGTGTTAAGTGTCTCGATCCTAACATTAACTTCATATTTAACTCAGATATATATTAGATTCTTAATAAATCTGATTAAGTTATTAGTTTTTAATAAAGTTCATTTAGATTTAGAACCCGTTATAATTCTAAGTTTTATTATGGAACAAATAATGGTATTGTTTTGTTTATGATTTTGATACCATTATAGATTCATATAGTATTGTTACAACATTCCAAACTTCATGAATTATCGCATGAATTATCGACTATAATTGGAATTTCCATCAACATCAATGTAACATGCACATTATGTTTAGAACAATTAAAATTTAGAGAAGCATATTAGGTTTAATCAACGAACAATAATTAGTTAAATCACATAAATAGAAGCGTTATCGGGTGGTGCTTGATAATTAATGACGTACAAATCATTTTAAAAAATCATTGCACCATATTCGTTAATGATCATAAGTTGAATCATAGTTAAGAATGAACCTAATGTTTGGAATGTGTTTTTATTTCTGATTTTTCTTAATTTCCTTTCATGTTAGTAATACAACCCCCACCCCTTATTGTTTTTTCTTTACATGTTTTATTCATACTTATGCTTGAATATTTTAGCATAGCTTGTTAACTTCGAATCCATATGGACACGACCTACTTTTGATGTAACAATTCATTTTATAGTACTAAGAGATCAACATCTATTATATTATTTGTTGTTCCCTACAAAAATCAATTGATACGAGCAATAAAGTCATTTTAAGTCGGTCTGATATTAAACTGCAAACAAAACCAAACCATAGACAATCCGAATGAAAAAAAAGATGGGGATAAAACATGAAAATTACCCCAAACCATATAGATAACTTGTGTAGTTTACTCTCAGTCCTTTTATATGGAAAAAATCTACAATAAAACCTTATTATACCAGCATTTTATGCACACAAAAAAAAATGATTTTAAAACCAATTAAATAAACATTTTTACAGCTTAGAGCTAATTGAAAAATTGGGTGATACATTGTTATATACGGTCCATACATGCTAGTTGGTTTGATACTTTAATGCCTCAGCATATATATTTTATCTATTTTTTATTTTATAAATAACTAAGTATACTAATACGACTAAAAAATAAGGTTATTATTAGAATAATAATTAGAATATATTTTGGGTGACTTTTAGTCCAATCTTTTAATCTGTTTCACTGTTAATTAAAATTTTGAATAATAATAATATACCTTTAATTAAAAAATAAAATAAACTAAATTAGTCCATCGTCAAATCATCAAATAAATCAAAATTATTGCGGTCTAGTTTGATTAACTTTCTACAAAAGTATTCTTGTTTTTTTCCCTTTCATATTCGATATTGAAAATAAATGAGCCATCAAAATCTCACACCCTTTATTAGATGAAAAAGGCAAAAAGCAAGTATTTGTGAACAACAGATTATGGGCTAAATACGTCATATTCTGATATTCACAATTTGATGCATCATACATTTATACTTTTATATGTCTATATATCCTTTGTAGTTTTAAAAAGTAAGTATAATAAATGTTATCAGCAGGACCATAAAATCACATTTAAATCGGGTGTTTTCAATCGTTATTTTTAATAATTTATAAACCTTACAACATCTTTTAAATGAACCCAACTTACAAGCAAGTTACATTAATAATTGTAATCACCAGCTATCACAAACTTTAGTTTCATTTTAGTTTCTATATATGCATTTTGTGAAATAATCAATCAAATATATTCTTCTAATTTTCCTAATTAACTGTTTTTGTCTTTCTTTGCCAAGCACAACTGTGAACAGTCTTTAACTATTTTTAGCATATGGAAGTTTACAACATGATAACCGGTGGTTAATATATCTCCCAACTCAAGTATCGATAAACCAAATTAAAGATCAAAAACTTACTATTAACTTAAGGAATGATGTTATTGTGTTAAAATGAAAAAAAATATATATCTATATAGCATCATTAATAACACAAAATACAAATTCTGTTCATGAGACAAAACATATAAAAAAGGGAAAAGAGACTTACCATAAAAACCACTTCATAGATGATATCCCCCAACTCTCTGCAATATCAATCTTGAATACTGCTCATCATTGTTCTAGCATGTGAGAACATGATAGATATGTAGCCTAGGACAACTTGCCGACGTTATGCTTTCTTTCTTATCCTATGTACGTATACATGAAAATACAGAAACAGGCTAAATAGTTTATGCCAAACAACCGGAGCTTATGAATCTTTAATAAACTTTACGATTAATTGGTGATATATAAATTTTCAAATGCGTGCCCTCGTGACCTTTTGAGTATGATTTTTTTGGGGGGTTTTAAGAAATAGAAAAAGAACTCAAAGATGGATAAACAAAGACCTAAGAATATCTCCGGCAAGTCATCCTTGGCTGCACTACACATAACTTGTCTCCACATGCAAGAACTTGGATGAATTTATCTCCCCTGAGACCTAAACAAGAAAAGGATCAAATGTGGGAACTTTTTTCGGATTGTGGAAAGAGGATGAAGAAGATAGTGATGAAGATGAAGATTAAGAATCAATGTTTAATCTTTTTTCCAATTATGGAAATAGGATGCGTTGGAAAGAAGAGTCGGTTGTGGGACTTGATTTCTATATATGGAAATGGTCTTTTCATTTGGACATTTTTGGGTGTATGAAAAAATGCCTTGGAGAGAAGGGTCTTCATAGGAACATATGGATGTTGCGTACATAGAAGAGGGTATGATGAGATGGTGATCGTGATGGTGATGGTGATATGGAATATATGGATGGGGGTATGGCATAGCATGTTATGTGTCCCATGTTTATTTTGCAAGTTGAAGGTCTCTTTATGGTCTCCCTCATCTACTTGATGGGATTGCTTCAATCTTTTTTTTTAAATCTTATCTCCTGTTTAAAAAAAAAGGAATAACATGATTTGTGAGTGCTTGTTTTTTTTTTTAAAGAACAAAATTGGTATATTTTTGTAGAGTATTTTTGTTAAAAAGGATTGATTTTGGAAACCTTTATAAAAATAGGTTGGTTTTAAAATTATTTGTAAAAATGAGTTGTTTTCTACGGGTTCCACAAGATAACCAACGGTAGTTTCATAATGTTTCATTTGACCCCTATGGTTTATAATTTAAGTCCTCTAACTTATAATTTGAGTCTTCTAACTTATACAAATATGTTATTTACAATTTTTATTTTGTAAAGTTTTTTTTTTTTTTACCTCTATTACGTATACGATATAATTTGTTTATTAAACATATACAATCTAAATTTATGTAATATTTTAAAGGGAGTTTTTCAAAAAATTCCTTACATTTTAATATCATATTCAATTAAATCCTAATATTTTTTTTATTAGCAATTAAACCAAAAAATGGTAAGTGTTTACATATTTGGATTTTACCCGGTCCAACAACTTATGAGGCCTTTTTTTAAATGTAATCAAAATTTAAGGTTTTTTTTTTAAATAATTGTTTTTCTATTTTTTTTAATATTATCTTATTCTTTTAGTATATTCTTTCGTTTTGACGAATTGTATTATCTTAATTTAATATTATGATATTCTCTTTATCTAAAATATAATATCCATTATAAAAATAATTTTTTTCTAAAATAATTGTTTATTATAATTTTCTTAGAAATGATATCATTCACAGTTGTTTAGATCGGGATCATATATACGATCATACAATCCTACGATCAGGTAGACCCAATAATTTGATACACGACACAAGTTTTCGTGTATGGTTTTAGAAGTTTTTGTTTTTTATCTATTCATTTCGACACAAGTTCTAAATTTATGTTTCGTGTCTTACACATGTAAAAGATGAATTTACTTGTTTAAACACATATAAGATACGAATTAAATTTGTTTAACATGCGACACATGTAGACATGTGACACATATACAAACATATACACACTTATATACACGAATTAAATACATGTTTTCCTAGATTAAAAAATAGTATTATAGAATGCATGTATAAATTCGTGTAAATTAGTGTTTTCGTGTAACACGGTTAAACACGTGTATATTTGTGTTGTGTCACGTATCACTCAGATTAATTACCCGTCGTGTTCGTGTTTCATACCCAAAACAAGTTTTATAATTTGTGTCGTGTTCATGTTATACAACTTTATGTCGTGTAAATACATGTGTGACACATATATTTGTTTGACAAATGAGCTATTTGTGTCGAGTTCCTGACAACCTTGATATTTTTTGTTTAACAAATATATTTTTTTCTAAAATTAAATTTTTTTTATAACTTTAAGATTATTGTTTTTAATTTAAAAAAATATATGTAACATAATATTATATGAGAAATAAAATAAAATAATAATAAGATAATACTTTTTGTCACATAAAAAATATTACATTAATATTATAATAAAATAATAAATTTAAATTAAAAAGTTAAATACATAAATTATTAAAAGAAAACCTTTAACTTTTTATTTTATGAAAGAACCCTATTTTTAATATACAAATTTATATATGAAGTACAATAAAAATCAAAAAATAACTTTTCTAAAATAAAAGATGTAAAAAAATAATATATAAATTATGAAGGTTAAAATAAAAAATAGAAGAACCGAATGTAAAATATTAACATACAACCATTGTTTTTCTATTAGGGCCACCTAAAAGTAAACCAGTTTTTACAAACCAATTTAAAATCAATCCATTTTTGTAAAGTGTCTTTAAATTCAACCCATTTTTACAAAGAAAAAAAAAAAGTTTTAATGAACATAAATTAGATAAGTCACCAGTATATGATAAATAAATTATAAAATTCTAGAATATAAAAACTCAAAAGCTTTATGGTCGATGGAATCGAACAACTTAAACTTTGGTATGTCTTAGGTACCGTTGGTACGTAGGGGAACACTATTTCGTGAAGGCTAGATACAGTTAATTTTGAACGAGTTGTGATTCCTTTAACCTGACCAACCCTTCAAAGCTTCTTTATTGTCTAGTTGTACCTTGTGTTTTTATACTTGAACCAATGTGGGTTGAAACTTGAAAAGGCTCCATTTCCAAATGTTTAGGTTTGTGAGGGTTGGAATTGAGAGAAGATAAAAATACTATGTGGCGTGGGACGGATGAACACCCTCTACCTTTATAATGTGCCTCCGTGATGGAGTTTAAAAGTTGAGGTGGATAATTTAATAAAGTAGGTTAAAGGTTTAAATCAATGTTTTAAAACCCGGGTTTTTAGTTGATCCAGTGTGATGACCGGTTTACGGGTCAACCGGTTCAATCGGTTGAACCGCCGGGTCAACCCGGTTTATGGTCTTTTTCTACTTTTATATATTTTTAGTTTCCTGCATAATGCATAAACATATAAAACCAATAATTTGATGTCCACACAGTTTAAACATTGAAAAACATTAAAGAAACTGCAAACGGCTCGTTGTTTTGGCGTTTGCTACTTGTATCCAACTATGCAAACCCTATTAAAACGGGTCAATCCGGTTTTAACCGGTTCAACATAAGCGGTCGAACCGCGGTTTAGGGGAAACCCGGCCGGTTCGATCCGGTCCGTATTTTTACAAAAAACCGTTCTCAATTGACCCGCCTTCTACCTCGGGTCACGGTCCAACCGGTTGAACCGGTCGGGTTTTAAAACATTGGTTTAAATATTATATGCCCAAAGTATTGCTATTGATTTGTGATTTACCCACATAACGGGTCATTGGACGGGTTTAGTATTGACTGATGGGTCGATCGGCCAGATGATGTGGTTTACTCTTTTTAGAAAAAACTTATAGTGATCAAAAAAGATATTAATGCATACATCCCCCAATAGGAGACATATATATATATATATATATATATATATATATATATATATATATATATATTTATTATTGTATGCTAACTATCTATTGTGTGGATGTAGGACTGATTGTGGACCAATCATTTTAGTTATTTCAAAAAAATTATTAATAAATATTATTGAATTAAAGATAATTGAAAAATACAATATAATTTATTGTAAGGGCATTTTAGTAAATTAAGCTAGATTTAAAAAAGGAAAATTACATATGTTAAGGGATCATATATTCTATTAATTTTAAAATCTGATTTTATTGATGATAATTCTTTTAATTTAGACATTCTAACAAAATATGTTTATGAGTATATTAAAAAATAACAATATTCTTGAACCATAAAATAATAAATATTCTGAGAGAATATATATTGATTGAAAGAACTTTCTGAAAAATAACAAATTAGCAGATACAAAATTTCATCACATTCTTAAAAAAATAAAAATAAAAATAAAACCTTATATACTATTCTATAACAATAGAACACTCTCTTATAACAAAAAAACACAGTGTGTGGATTATTCTATTTGAATATTCTACCAGAATATAGTATTACATATATCTTATTGTTCTATTGTCGATTATTCTGCAGAATATAACGATGAATGGTGTATTCTTTTTGGAAGATCGATGATCATTGTTCATCTTCATCCCATACACCATCATCCAGCCTTGAGGTCCTTGATCATCATGTTCCTTCAAGTGTTCTGTGAGAATAACTGAAAATCAAATTATGTAGAATAAAATTTTGTGAGAATGATTTAATATGACAAATAATAAAACAAAATGTAGTAATTTTGATAGAATATACTGATATAAAAAATACCAATGTTACATTATTGCATAATAGTCCATATTAGAAGCTTTAACAAATTCATATTATTTAAGAATGCTGGTTTTCTAAACCTTACTTACAATTTTACCAGAATCGTTTAAAAAAAACAGTTAATCACACAAAAACATCCAACTCAAAAAGGATTTTTGAATTTAGAAAGCAATTCTTACATACATAATGTTATTCTCTTAGAATATACAAAGTGAAAAAAAATAGTAGAAATCTTATGAAAAAGTAGTCTCATCTGTAAACAACATACCTTGAAAGAATTACCGACACGAGAACCATAGATCAGAAAAGTTTACTTGGGAGCAGGTGCAATCAATCTTTGTTTCTTTCCAGCTCTTCGATTGTGGATTCAAGGGTTTCTTGTGGGATGAGCATTTCGTAGAGCGCTTGGTCTACATGATCAAAGAGAGCCATTACATATAATCCTTCATAACCGTCTTTCATGTCATAGAATTTCCTGCATATTATTTGTTATACATTAAGAACACACCAAAGAATTGAAGTTCAACAAACAAAATTCGATTCATAATCACATAACAAAACACATTAGAGTGTATAGCTTAAAAATGGTTGAAATATTTGATTCAAACATTTTAACAAACAGTTGGCCGACAAAATCAGATACCTTATCAATCTGAACAGAGAGAAACGTAGATGGCGATTGCATCAGTGGAGGCGCTGGGAATTTCTTGAGAAAACTAGGGTTACAGACCTTCCATGGAGAATTCATGGCATGGTAGACTTTAGTTCATCAGTGTTTAGGGGGAAGGAGGAGCAATGAGCAAGGTAGGGCTTTAGTGGTGATCAATCAAAAGTGGTAGGCAATCGATCATAAATAATTGCCTAATATAAAAGGATTTGATTGGCATAGGAATCAAATTAATTAAATTAAAAATAATAATTAAATTGTAATATTACCAAATTACCCTTTTAAAATTATTGGTCCACATTGATTCGTATATCCACACAATAGATAGTTAAAACACATGAACCTAGTTCTCTATCTCTCTCTCTCTCTCTCTCTCTCTCTCTATATATATATATATATATATATATATATATATATATATATATATATATAGAGAGAGAGAGAGAGAGAGTTTTCTACAGTAAAGTCTCATTATTTTGGGAAATTTTTTGATAAAGTCCTAATTTTTGTTAACAGAAAAGTTTGGATGATTTAACATTTTGAATAGAAAAGCTCAAGTAACTAACTAATTTATTCAATTTAGCCTTTTTGACTTGTTCAACAGGTCATGAGACCAAATCATTAATTTTCCAAAAACAATAAGACTTATCTGCATATTTTCTCAAAATTTGTATGGTAACACTCGGTTTGAAAGTACTCGGTTGTGGCTTCGGAGGCCAAGGGTATAGGCGCGATGTGATGATTCGATCTTTTATGGGTCTCAGGTTTTATTCGGAAGGTTTTTAGGCTTGGGGTTGTAGCTAGGAGCGTAGGGCTTCTCGCCACCTTTTCGTGGATATAAAGTTCGTCGGAAACAGACTTAGAACGAAGAAGTTATAACACTTTGAAGTTATTGGCAATATTGGTCCCTAATGGAGAAAAGTGGCAAGAAGATACCATGCATGCAAGGTGGTAGGCGCGAAAGTACGCCCAGCGTAGAGGAGTAAAATGGACGCGGGTGGTTTGTAAGTATGTTGGGCGTACATAGAGGTACGCGAGGCGTACTCCATTCAGACTAAAACCTTAAATTTTAGGGTATGCCACTATAAAAGGAATAATATGCCTCAATGGTCAGCCTCCATTTCACCCTTAGATAGCCACCATGAAACCCTAATCCTTCCTTGAGTGTTCTTGGAACTTAGAAGGCCATTAGAGAGAATTTTGGTGTTGTGGATCCATTTTCCAAGCAAGTGAAGAGCAAAGCAAGGTGGTGGTTCAAAGGAGAAGTTGTAGATCCGAGATTGTTGCTTCATTTCAGACCATCTTGAGGTATAAAGTCTTGAACTTGCCTCTTGAATGCTTAGATATATCATTTTGAGGTTTTGAACCTTTTTGGTCCCAAGGATGGAGCTTTATGGTTCAAATCCGATTCCTAGTCTTAGAGTTGCCACTCTCAGTGCTAAATGAGTCCCTAAGACAGAAAGTTGTCATCTTTAAGTTCTTAATGGGTTCATGCAAGAGTTAAGACCATTTTCATGGAAGTTGATTACCATTTTTGGAGTTTGAGCTTATGTGAGACATGCAAAGTCACCAAGTCCGTGACTTTATGGATTTAGACGTTAAGAGGAACTCAGATCTGTGATTTGGACTATTGACAAGAAGCATTAAGTGCTTAATAGCAAAAAGAGCTTAACAGGGGAGTACGCTAGGCGTACAAGCTGGTACGCGCAGTGTATAGGTCACGAGCCCAGTACGCCCTGCGTACAGCTGAGTACGCCCCGCGTACTCAGTTAGAGTGGTTCTTGAGTTAGTGGGCCTCGGTTTGGGCCATTCTTTGGACTTGGCTACTTTGGGCCTTAATGGGCCATATGGAATCAAACATTTAGACTAGAGAAGCATTAGTGGGCGTTTGGCTAAGGCCCATGTGAAGGGATTGGGCCCAATTGGAAATTGGGCCATACATTGGGCCTTGTAAGGATGTTTATCTTTTGGGCTAAGGGTTGAGTAGAGTCCATATTTGGACAAGTATATGTGAGGGGTAGAATGGTCTTTTACCCCAGTGAGGACTTATGATTAATTTATGAGAATCCCGAACTTAATTAGATTATGTGATGACTAGCAGCTCGAGGAGTTGAAGGATCAGCAGGCCGGGAAATTGCTAGTTAGCAGCCAGTGGATTATCCGAGGGACTTCAGCAGTGCGAGGTGAGTTTCCCTTTGTGTGAACGGGTCTAGGGCACCAATGTCGGCTCGTATATGTACGCATGTGTGATTATATGGTTCCGGACTTCGGTCCGATGCCGGGGAAAGCCCGAGGAATGTTTGTATGCTTGATGTCTTTGTGATTCTTGCATGTGCTTGTTTTGTATGTTTCCGGACTTCGATCCGATGCCGAGGCAAGCCCGAGGAATGTTTCCGGATTTCGGTCTGATGTCGGGCGGAGCCCGAGGAATGTTTATATGTATGTTTCCGGACTACGGTCCGATGTCGGGCAGTTCCTGAGGAAGGTATGCATGTTTAGTTATACTTGTTGTCTTTGTGATACTCGTATATGCCTGGTAGGGAGGTGGGTATGGGCGGGGTCCCGTATTTCATCACTAGCTAAGTGTGGACGAAGTTCCATATCTCATCATAGCAGAGTAGGGGCGAGGCCCAAGATAGGCGAGGCCTTAGGATTGGAGCATATAGTACTGTGTATGATTCTTTATGTGCTAGTATGATTATATGATATTGTTGTATGTGTATACTGGGCGGGGCCCAGAGACAGGCGGGTCCTGGAAGAAACAGATCTGTATACTGAGCGGGGCTCGATGCCAGGTGGAGCCTGATGCCGGACATGATCCGATGTCGGGCGGGGCCCGATGTAGGTGCGGGGGCCCAGTATATGTGATTATATGTATGGTATGTGGTAGGTTGGGGAACTCACTAAGCTTCGTGCTTACGGTTTTCAGTTTTGGTTTCAGGTATTTCCAGTTGCAGAGAGAAGAGCTCAGGATGACTGCATTGCACACACCAAGATGTTTTAGCCTGGGATGTTTACTCTGATGTTTTGATACTCTGATAATAATGTTTTGAGATATTTTGACTACGCTTTGATGAAATGATTTTGATTACTATGGTTTTATTTAATGACTTAAAACGAAATTTTTGGTCATGATTTTTGGGATGTTTCAAGTTAGTATCAGAGCCTTGGTTTGAGGGATTTGGGCACACTCTCGGGTGTGTCTGAACTCAAACTGAGGACTTGGTATAAAATTTTTAAAAGAAAACCATTTTTACAAAAAGAGATTTTGAAAAGAGAAAAGGGTGTGGTGCATGCAATCAGCCGAGCTCAAGTAAGTTCTCCCAAATTACCCATACAAGTTTATGTTATGATATGATTATGAGAACTGCATGGTAGATTAGGGCTAAGGATATAGGAATGATGCCTTCTATGCCTGTTATATGTGTATGAGAACTGGATGCTAGTTTAGGGCTAAGGATCTAGGAAGGATGCATTATATGCCTGTTGTATGAGCCTATTGAATTGTATGCTAGTACTGATTAGTCAGTAATATGATGGCCTGAGTAGGATATGCTTGATTATGGATACTCAATGCTCGAATGATGCTTGCTTTGTGCTTTTAGGAGTTCTAGTTATCTTTAACTAACTAGTAAACGAATATGTTAAGTTACGTATTATGAGGACTAAAAATTTTAGAAGGTTAGGTTTAGCTCTATTTCGCAGCTCTCGTTTGAGTCTAACCGTTGTAGGGAGAGACCTCTCATTCGAAGAATTATCTGGTCTTAGTGATATGTAATGGTATTTGCGAGCTAGTTAGGGAGAGACAGCAGGGACTTCTTATGCAGCTGATGGCGGAGAGTGGGTCAGGGATTAGCCTAGGGAAAGCCTAGGATGAGATTAGTGATGGGAGCAGTAGTAGTGAAAGGGACTTGGTGGAGTCAAGGAAATTCTTGAGGAAAGTAGGGATAGATGTGGAAGGTAGTATGGGCCCGTACTACTGAAAGCAGAGGATCCGTACTCGAATCAAGAAGGGCTGAGATAAAACCAGGAAACTTGTAGTGTGTGTGTGTGTGATCCCTCAGTAGTGATGAGTATTCTGATGGTTGTTATGATATGTTGCAGCATGGTAACGCTACGTACTAGACCAGTTGGCAGTTCTGGAGCCGATGAGGGATCAGGTTCGGGCTCAGGAGCCGAGCAATTTGATTACCAGATGAGAGAGTTTATTTCAGCTGAGATTACGCGCAGTATTTTGGACCAGACTCCTGTGATCTTCTGTACGGTCAAGGAGGGCATTTTGGAGATTATGGATGAGAGGTTGGGTGCGTTTCGCACCGAGATGGGGGCCATGATGGGGGCGCGCACATTGACGTTCAGGGAGTTCAGAGCTTGTGGAGCTCCAGACTATCATAGGGCTAAGGACCCCATTGCTAGCAGCCGGTGGTTGGCAGATGTCGCCAACGCCTTTCGTTCTAGCCGGTGTCCCGAGGGGGACAAGGTCCAACTCGCCTCCTATATTTTGAAGGACAGAGCACGTAACTGGTGGGAGGAGGTTGGACATGCTATTATGGATGATGCCGTATTGGACGCGTTGACATGGAGTGACTTCTCGGCCAGGTTCAGGGCCGAGTTTGCACCAATGATTGAGGTTCAGCAACTGGAATGGGAGTTCCAGGACCTAC
This sequence comes from Lactuca virosa, assembly GCF_052849685.1. NCBI lineage: Eukaryota > Viridiplantae > Streptophyta > Magnoliopsida > Asterales > Asteraceae > Lactuca > Lactuca virosa. The sequence continues at coordinate 21,038,301 of NC_136429.1, read as the reverse complement.
ATCAGACTACTGAGACGGTGGCAGAGATCACCGCTAAGTTCAGGGAGAGGGCCCTTCTTGTTCCGCAGTATGTGGCGGACGAGGAGATGAAGAAGGCTCGGTACCACGAGATGCTGAGGAGCGACATCAGACAGTTTGTGAGTCGGTCCAGCTGTAACACGCTGGAGGATATGATCGCTCGAGCCAGAGAGAGGGAGATCGACTTGGAGGCGGAGAGGAAGAGAAAGCCAAACGAGGTTCAGACATCCACGAGATCGGGAAAGAGGCCCAAGACATCAGATTCTAGATCGAGGGGTCATCAGGACCGTAGCCGTTGTGGCAAGTGCGGCAGGACACACGAGGGTGCGTGTAGGAGTGGTAGTGGTGGTGATTCTAGCTGCTTCAAGTGCAGACGGATTGGCCATTATAGCACGGATTGTACTGCTACCACCACCCAGGGATCAGACCTGATTTACTTTCAATGCAGTCAACGGGACCACAAGAAGGCCCAATGTCCGAGTTTGACAGTGGTGGGACATGTGTTGGTGTTGGGTTTTATGTACTCTAACATTCCTATGGTGCACATACAACCCTAATGCTTTGGATCTAAGTTTTCTCTAATTATACATGCAACATTGATATCCAAAGCATGAAGCCTAAACTAGCATACAAAATTTGATACATGAATCATAATACTAGTTAGAAGATTACCTTTTTATGTAGCTAGTAAGACTTTGGCCTTGTGAGAACTTAGCACCCCAAGTGTTGTGCCTCAAATAAGTCACAAACACCAATAAACAACTAGATGGATATGAGAGAGATTTAGGAGACTAGAAATCGGATTCTACTTCTTGGAATGCAAGGTGTAACCGATTTTAGCTTATGAATATATATATATATATATATATATATATATATATATATATATATGTGTGTGTGTGTGTGTGTATGGGTGTGTGTGTGTAGAATATCAAGGGTCATGTGTAACCCTAATCCATACCCATAAGCTTATGATCTACCCATTTGATTTGGATAAACACTTCATGGATTAACCCATAAGCTCATCACAAATCAAACCATGGAGCATTAGCCCAACTCATATGTATCAATTTAATTAGTCTCTTTTGATCACTAAATTAATTCTTGATCAATACTAATTAAATAATATGATTCCTCAATTAATATATTATACTTATAATATATTAATGAATCATAAATAACCTCTTACTCAAATATCCATCTATCAAATTGTTCTGGTGAAGGCAACCCAAAATGGACCATGCTACTATTAGGTCAAGTACATATCAATTATAGTTATGGGCTTAGACACCTAATCCAACAGTCTCCCACTTGGATAAATCTAATAACTATAATTGCCAATGCAACTTAAAATTCGATTAACAATCGTAGCTCTCAAAAAGCCGTTGTCATACTCTGATGCGTCCATTAGATAAGTAATAATATAATCCTCTGTTCTACAAGATATCGTGTGGACAAAGACATGGAATAAATTCATACTCATTGTCCAACAGTTTGTTTCCCGATTTCTGATTTTCTTGACATAGAACTTAATTGAACACATCAATTGAGTCCTGACCGGGCCCGACACATAAGTCAAAACAAAATCATCGAGGGGCCAAAGATATCGCTTTTAATCCTCTTAGGATAAAAGGAACAGATAAACCTCAACTTATATACTTGTACTAATTACTCGTTAAATCATACACAACAGCACGTTTTATAACATCGAGTTACCGATGCGTTTTCACACTATCAATGTACAACCAACTCATAATCAACAACTCATATATCTTATTTTGAAGACTATAAGATATTATCATCTCACAATCACCCGTGATAAATTCCATGAAGTGATTTATGTGAGTGTGGGTTTATCCAATACTCAAATCTTATTTCAAGAGCACTCATGAATGTTTGTAGAAAACTTTGTTATGTCTAACACCTTAGACAATCTTACAAAAACCCATTCATGACAGTTTACTTTCATAACCTACTTCCAAAGTATGATCTACTGTGGATAGTTTGAATAATCTTATTATTCTGGAAGTCAAAACATGCAAAATGAAACAATAGTAAATAATTAACACAAGATACTAACTTTACTTATAAATAAAACTCCTTTTATTCAATCATCAAATGTCAATTACATTTTAGCTATTACAAGTTTCTAAAAAGCTATCTAATCATTAAAACTAATATCATCCTTCAACCCGACTCTCCTAGCGTGCTGCAAGTGCTTAACCCTAATCAGTCCATTCGTAAGGGGATCTACTAGGTTCACTTCTGACGATATCCCCTTCATCATGAGGAGTACTTCTTCTATTCGATGTCTTACGAAGTGATATTTTCTGTCGATGTGCCTGGATCTGTCATGATCCCTTGGTTCCTTGGCTAAGGCAACTGCACCCTCGTTGTCACAGAAAATCTCCACATGCTCCTTTACAGCTGGTACAACTCCAAGGTCTCCAATGAAGTTCTTCAGCCATATTGCCTCCTTTGCTGCTTCGCTTGCTGCCATGTACTCTAATTCACACATTGAATCAGCCACAATTTCCTGTTTGGAACTTTTCCATGTTATTGCTCCTCCATTAAGGGTAAATATCCAGCCCGGCTGAGAGCGAAAATTATCTCTGTCGGTCTAAAAGCTGGCGTCACTATACCTTGCCACTCTCAAGTCATCACTCCCACCGAGTGTAAGGACCCGGTCCTTAGTCCTCCGCAGGTACTTAAGAATGTTCTTTACCACAGTCCAGTGAGCTTTACCAGGATTCCCTTGATATCTAATGACCATGCTCAAAGCAAAGGCCACATCATGACAAGTACACGTCATAACATATATAATCGAACCAACAGCAGAAGCATATGGTATTCGACTCATTTCTGCTATCTCAGCCTCTGTACTCGGAGTCTGAGTCTTACTCGGTTTGGTATTACTCTGGATAGGTAATTCTCCTTTCTTGGATTCCTCCATGCTGAAACGCTTCAATACTTTGTCCAAGTAGGTACTTTGACTAAGTCCTATTAGTCTTTTACTCATGTTTCTCAATATCCTTATCCCTAGAATATAAGCAGCTTCCCCAAGGTCCTTCATAGCAAAACACTTCCCAAGCCAGGACTTAACCTCCTGCAAGTTTGGGATGTCATTTCCTATGAGCAGTATGTCATCCACGTATAATACCAGAAAGCTAACTATACTCCCACTAGCTTTGACATATACACATGACTCATCCTCGCTTCTCGAAAAACCAAACTCTTTGACTCTCTCATCGAAACAAAGATTCCATCTGTGAGATGCTTGTTTCAATCCATAAATGGATTTCTCAAGCTTACACACTCTATTAGGGTACTTTGCATTGACAAAACCCTCTGGCTGATTCATGTAAACATCTTCAGCCAACTTCCCATTAAGGAAAGCGGTTTTGACATCCATTTGCCATATTTCATAATCATGAAATGCAGCTATGGCTAGCATAGCCCTTATAGATTTAATCTTAGCCACTGGTGAGAAGGTCTCATCATAGTCAACTCCAGGAGTTTAAGTAAAGCCCTTCACAACCAATCGCGCCTTATAAGTGTGTACTTTCCCATCCATGTCGGTCTTCTTCTTGAAGATCCATTTGCACCCGACTGTCTTACGGCCTGGTACATTGTCAACCAAGTTCCAAACTTGATTGTCATACATGGACTGAATCTCGCTGTCCATTGCCTCCTTCCATTTAGCAGACTGGGGGCCTGCCATGGCTTCCTTGTAGTTGTTAGGTTCATCCAAGTTTACCAGTGTACTATCACTGATAAATGTATCACCCTCAGAAGTAATATAGAAACCATAAAACGCAGGTGTCTGTCTAACTCTACTGGAACACCTCAGAGGTAAGGACTCGTCAATCGGTTCAACTGGAGTTTCCTCCTCAGGTTGAGCACTAGTGTTTGAGGTTCCTTCATCACTTAACTCTTGAAGCTCTTCAAGGTCAATTTGCCTCCCACTGTCCTCTTGGCATATGAGTTCTCTCTCGCGAAAGACTACTCTCCTTGCAACGAAGACAACATTGTCACTCGGTCCATAGAAGAGATATCCAAATGATAAGGGTCAAAATGTTAATACTTGGAACTTGAGGTGGTACATTTTGATTCAAAATAATCATCATAAATATGTAGAAAATATCAATACAATTTCACTAGATATATAGAACACGTAAATCCGACTTTGTATGAAGAATTTAGGCTTCTGTGAAGTTTCATGATTAAACCGACACGGCTCATCGTATTGTAAAAAGTGAATTTTAGATAGGTTGCTTATTAGCCAAAGCAATCTAAACAAAAGTTTTAGTAGGCATAAAATCGAGAGCATGCATATAAAGAACGTCCAGATCTAACTTCAATTAAGGAAGTTATGATTTTTAGCAGTTTCAGCGTAGAAGTGTGGAACACAGAAACCGAATTTGAGATTGGTTGATTGTTAGGAAAAATAGTCTAAATGATAGTTAAATATCTCATCCATGCCTATCCATCAATATAAATACTGCTCGATTTTCAGCATATATATTTCTTCGTTTTCAGCTCATTTTCCTCATAACTTTCCACACATTCTCTCTGGAACACTTTCCACCTTTTAGCCATTTACTCCCTAGTTCCCGAATACTTTAACAAGGCCCTGCGACATCATAGACACGGTGATTAGAAGTTCTAGGATCAGAGTTATGTCCGCGTAAATCCTGGTTTTTGCTAGAAACTCTTTGTAAGTTAGGCTACACATACTATGCTTTAAGTGTAACTCGTATTTATATTCATAGTCATTGTTATGAATATGTAAATAAGATTTATTAGTAATTCCAATCATAATACTGATTGATCTACTTATGGGAGAGGTGTCTAGAATGGTCACGTTGACTTGGTTGTTGGATTTTAGAAAGGCTATACACTGAAATGGTCCTGCCTCCTAACTGTCCGGCATGACTGATCCTTATTTGATAGAACTCTCAGTATTCATTCTGATTAGTGAAAGATTTATCCTTTCATTACTAGATTTCCATTGAAACTAATAAGCTCTAGTATTATAGGTTAATACCTGTTAGACGCGTACTCGCCAATTGGACCCCTTGGTTAGCTGTTAACCATCTGAGAAACTGTCAAGGTGAGTTATTCTTACTATATTGTATACTCCAGTATGTATCCTTTGTATGTTAGGATATAGTTTCCCGGTAATATGCAATTAGGCAATTAGACTAGGATAGTTAGTTGCCTTTTTATGTGGATTGTTGTTATATGTATGTTGTTATATATATATATATATATATATATATATATATATATATATATATATATATATATATATATAGGGCGGACCAGCTTTATGCTGAAGGCCAATTGACTTGGGCAGACTAGTTTATTGCTAAAGGCCAAAGGTAAGCGACCAGCTACATGCTAAAGGCTATATAGGGCGGACCAACTATTTGTTGAAGGCCAAGGTGCGGACCAACTATTATAGCTTAAGGCCATTATGTGTATACATTATGTATATGTTGTGGTATGTGGTATTTTGAGGGAATTCACTAATCCTCAGCTTACAGTTGTTGATTAAATGTTTTTCAGGTTGTTCTTCGGATCGAGGGAAGGCTCACGCATGACTGTACTTGAATCGATGGCATTAATAATATTGTAAGACTTCCGCTAAAACTTTCTCTTTTATGATTAGATATGTATTATAATGATTTGTAAGAGTTATGTTTCAATTAAATAAAATGAAAATTTTGCCTTGAAATTCAGGACGTAACATATTTAAGGCTATAACTCTACCTGTGAATCTTTGGATATCTTTGGTAGAAGACAGGGATTGTAAATTCAAGATAGCCTTAATTTGTTCTTGGCTAGCTTTGATTCCTCTCTTAATTACCTTATAGCCCAAGAACTTCCCATCTTTGACACCAAAATGGCATTTGGAAGGATTACGCTTCATGATGAACCAGTCCAAAATGTTGAACGCCTCTTCAAGATCTTGGAGATGATTTTCGACTTTCTTGGATTTTACTACCATGTCATGTATATAGACTTCCATGGGTTTTCCAAGTTGTTACTTAAACATATTATTCACTAGTCTTTGGTATGTAGCATGTACATTTTTTAAACCAAAATGCATTTAGGTATTAAAATTATGTACCTGTTGGGGTTATGAAAGTAGCATCTTCTTGGTCTGAAGGCTCCATTTGGATCTATTGAAATTCGGCAGAAGCAACCATGAAGGTAATGATTTCATGACCTGTAGTTGAATCTACTGAAGAGTCTATATGTGGAAGATGAAATGGATCTTTAGGCCAGGCTTTTTTGAGATCCGTGAAGTCCATACATACTCTTTATTTCCCATTCTTCTTTTCGACCACCATCACATTGGCCAACCATCTTGGGAATTTTACTTCTTTAATCATTTTGGCTTTGAGAAATCTTTCAACCTCTTCTTGGATTATCAAGTTTCTTTCAGGTGCAAACTTCCATCCTTTTTTGATGAATTGTCCTGAAACTTAGATCAACATTTAACTTATGAGTTATTATATCTTTAGATATACCTGTTATATCTTCATATTTCCAAGCGAAGGTTGATTTCCTATTCTTTAGGAACTTGGTGAGATTTTTCTCAAGATCTTGGTCAAGATCTACGCCCAACAATACCTTGATGTTAGGATCCTCATGATCTAGTAAGAATTCTTTGACTTTGTTTTCCTTAACTTCCATAACATCTCGTGCCTTTTTCTTTAATTGTTATTATTGCATGGGAGTAGTTGAGTTTTTCATCGAAGTGATATAGCAATCTTTAGCTTCTTGTTGGTCGTTGTTGATTTTGGACTCCCATGGTATAGAATCTTCACACATTGGTAGTAAGTTAAGGGGACAACTATCATGTCATGAATCCAGGGCCTGCCTAAGATAATATTATAGTAAGAGAAAGAATCAACAACACAAAATGTTGGATAGAGTTAACTCTCTCTATGTGTATTGGAAGTTTGATATGTCTAATGGTATTATTTTCTTCGCTATTAAATCCCACTAGGACTGATGATCTTCAGACTATCTCAGATTCTGGGATGTTCTTCTTGTTGAGTGTCTCTAACAGGATGATGTAGACTAAGCTACCACCATCTATCAAGATCCTTCAAACAAAGTGGTTAGCCACATATAGTTTTATGACTAGACCATCATGGTGTGGATCTAGGACATTCTCCCTGTCATATTCATCAAAAGAGATCTCCTTTTATTGGTCAAGAATGCATTCTTTCTTGGCTTGTCTTCCTTTTCCATCTTGGAACTTTTTGCATGTCATTTAGCTATAAAATAAGAAGTTCCACAGATGTTAGATCCACCAGAGATAAAGTTAATTACCTTGGCATATGAGGGTAGAGATGTTATTCTTTTCGGAAGAATTTTGGGATCTTGAGATCCTTGTCTATTCTTGTATTTTCTTCTTTCCAATAGTTCTTTCAAATGTCCTTTGCTCAACAAGTAACTGATATCCTGGTGAAACAATCTTTGGCGAGATGTGAAAGTCTCCATGATAAGCACAACATTTGGTTTTGTCTTTCGATCATGGTGTTTTATCATATTTCTTGGGCCATCTTTCTTTATCCCCAAGATCATGCATTGCATAGAGCAGCCCTGAAACAGTAATAGAAAAACAATAGTCAGAGATCTTAGGATAATATCCGTCCTCCTCTTCATCTTCCAGAGCATTAACTCTATGATTCTCAAGTTTTGATTAAGGTTTTTGCTCTATAAGATTTTTAGGAGGAAGACTCATTCTTCCTGTTAGGATGATCATATGTAACGCCCGTGTTTCTGGGCTAGGCATTAATGTTGATATAATAGTCTAGGTTAACTATTGTAACTCATTTTGAAATAATAAGAATGTATTATTTGAGTATTATGTGATTTATGCCTAATTGTTGTAACTTAACTGAATTAAGGATAATTTAAGTGTTAAAAATAAAATGTTAGATAAACCCGATATCGATACATGAAGTTGTAGTGGTCGTGGCAAGGTTTCCGAATATATAAAGAATGTCGAAATCCGAGTTATAACGAAGAAGTTATGACCTGTCGAGTTTCGCGACAGAACCGGCAGTGATCTAAACGGAAGTCGTGGAATACGTTATGACGTAAAATACGAAATTAATATAGAGCGATATCTAGCCTTAGTGATCTAAACGGAAGTCGTGGAATACGTTAAACCGAGAGCGTGCATAAAAAGAACATCCAAATCTGACTTCGTATGAGGAAGTTATGATTTTTCTAAGTTTCGACTTAGCGGTATACAACCCTAATCTCGAAATTGAGATTGAGTGATATTTGGCCGAAACAATCTAAACAAGAATCGAAGATCTCGTCGTTAGTAGTCCAACGGTAAAAAGACAGACGAAAACGGACGTCGGATGAAGAAGTTATGATTTTATAACGGAGTTTTCCTGTCCCGGCCTACTAAAAATAATATAATAAAAATAAAGTCAAAATTAGCAGACGGAGTCTAATTGAAAGTTGTAGAGCATAGTCTCACCTACGCGTGGATATAAAGAACGTCGAAAACGGAGCTCGTATGCGAAAGTTATGAATTTTTGAAGTTCGAGGCACGCATACCAAAGCTTATCCAAAGAGTACGCCCAGCGTAACCGAAGTACGCCTAACGTACTGCTTGTAGAGGCATTACGCCCATCGTAAATCGGGGTTTCAGCCCCTATAAATAGAAGTCGTGGGCTGCCGAATTTGGTTGCTCATTTCTTTCTCTCTCACTCGTTTTACCTCGTTTTACGTGCAAGCTTTACCCCCAAAGCCCCGGTATCATTCCCGAGACCCAAAGCAAGTCCCGAAGCCCCGAGGATCCCGAGAAGTAAAGTTTCCGAGCCGAAACTCTCCCCGCGAGAAGCCCGGTTTTCAAGAAAACATCCCGGTTTCACCGAAGGATACTACTCTTAAAGTCGTAGTGCTGTCCGATCATCTTCTGATCAAGTGAGTGTGTAGTCACTTTCTTCTAACACATAGATATGAAGTATTCTTTATAAAATACGTGCTATGTGTTTATATATTATTTGTTTATTTGAAATAATTGTTGAATGAATGATTTGCACAGGTTTAAGTTGTATATAAATGTATATATTTTTATCTACTAATATGTTGCGTAGAACATGGGTAGACAGTTGGTGTGTGATGAAATAAAATTATGAGAGGCCTCGTTGTTGTTGCTGATTCAGTCATCTAGCGGAGTTTAGATGACGACCACGGACTTTTCTAGACAGTCCAGTGGAACGCTAGCAGGCTCATAACCTGTAGGTGTTAATGAACTTGGGTGTTCATTTGCTGTACTCCATCCCCCCCCCCCCCCCATGGTTGCCTTATTTGACATAAATTGCTGGGAAACCCCCAAAGCAGTGTTGTCGCCCCGATGAAAATCCTTAGGCTAGGTCCCTTGGGTTAATTGTTTTAGGGACGTAAAGTGAGGATAACGGGAATGGGTAATTGGGTTATTATTGGTTGATGAAATTAATATAATCATTTATTGTGGGTTGAAAACCCTATATGCTCACCAGGCTCCCAAGCCTGACCCACTCAATTTTTCTTTGTATTACAGGTAGTGGCACGAGAGCATAAGTTGGATTACTTGTCAAGATATTTTGGATTATAGACCATAGTTAAATATAACTGTTGTAAGGTCTATTTTGTATTGTTTATGCTTTTGGTCTGTATCGGAACATGACATCCCGATATTTTGTTATATAATGAAAATACATTTCTTTAAGAAATGCTTTGATAAATTTTGTCTTATCATATTTTGTTTTGGGAACAAATTCCGCAACTCTTTTAATCAAAGGATTACTCTGATTTTACTTTAAAAGCATAAATTAAATCGGTCTTTTCTGGCTGTGAAATTGGGGATGTCACAGTTGGTATCAGAGCATTAGTTTAAGTGAACTAGGAATTTGTAGGATTTCTAGACTTAAACTTAGAATGCTAAGTGAAGATTGTGAGATGAGTGTCTGTTATATTTAAGACATGAGCACTAGTTTATTTTAGGAAAGTTGCCTAAAATGCTTTTATGTGCTAAATGTTATATGTTTGCCATATATGATATTATTTGTTCGGATCTATGGTTTGTTGCCAACCGGATCTGGAGACCTTATGTGTTTAGGATTCTAAGCGTATAGCTACGATATTAGAACTAGCATGTAAACGTTTCGGAGTGATAAGGATGGTTTAAATATCTATCGTGAATAAAGATCTAAATTCACATTATTCGGTGTATAGATCAAGAATGGCAAGAACAAGAAGCGGAGTTGGAAACGCTAACGAAAACAGGAATCAACAGCCTCAACCACCAGCGATTGAGCAAGCTCCTGTAGTAGCTGCAGCAGCTGAGCCGATGACAATGGCTGGGGTACAAATGATGATTCAGACGATGTTGGATCGTCATATGGAAGAAACTAGACGTCTGCTTCGGCAGAATCGTGAAGAACAATCGATTCAAGTGGAAGAGCCCGAATTGAATGAAGGGAAGTCGGAAGGAGGAAACTTCAGTGGGATCATTGGTCAAGCCAACCCACCAATTGTTAGGCAGAATAACCACGATGGAGGGAATGATGGCCTTGGATGCAAGTACAAAGATTTTCTGACTTGCAAACCATCGACCTTCACTGGAAAGGAAGATCCGATCGGAGTTATGGATTGGATCTCAGAAATGGAGTTGGCCTTTATGACATGCGGTTGCAAGGGAAAACTACAAACCATATATGCAGTACGTTAGTTCAGGGGTGGCGCTATTCGTTGGTGGAACACTCTGGGAAAGACCCTAAGCCCTAATGAGCCACTGCAACTGACTTGGGCAGAGTTCTTGGTGCAATTCAAGCGCAAGTTCTGCTCGGCCCAAAATCTGCTAGAGTTGGAGAACAAGTTTCTGACATTGACAAAAGACAGCATATCAGTTGATGAATACACCAATGCATTTACAGACAAGATGGAGTTTGCTTTGCGCATCGTCCCAGATGAGTTGACAAAAGTTGACCGGTACGCGAAGGGACTCCCATGGGAGTACGCGGTGCCAGTACGTCAGGCACCTACTCTAGAGGCAGCTATTTGGGCTGCCAAGTCTGTTGAGGACATGATCAAGGGAAGAACCGCCAGCAAAGTTGAAGTTGGTGAAAAGAGAAAGTTCGAAGGAACTTCAGGTTCTAGCAAGAAAAGCAAATTTTCGAAGTCTGATTCGAAAAAGTTTGGAAGAGGAAAAGGAGGCGAATCAAAACGGTATGAGGAGTGCAAGAAAAAGCACTCTGGGAAATGTAGCGAGGATGTGACCTGCTACAAGTGTGGAAAGACGGGGAATTATGCCAATGAGTGTTCGTCCAACAAAAGAGTGTGCTTTGGGTGTAATGAAGAGGGGCACATTTTGAAAGACTGTCCGAGAAAGAAGGAGGCAACAAAACCCAATATTCCCCCAAAGCCTAAAGCAAGAGCTTTCCAGATGACACTGGAAGCTGCTAAAGAAGAAGCTGATGTCGCTTCAGGTACCTTTCTCGTAAACAAATTGCCTGCCCAAATTTTATTTGATTCTGGAGCCAACTACTCCTTTATTTCGCATGAATTTGGTAGAAAACTAGCTTTGCCTGTTGATAGACTAGATAATGCTTTATTAGTCGAAGTTGCTAGTGGCAAGTTTGTACCTGTTAGTCATCGTATGAAAAACATATTAATCGACCTGAATGGGAATAAGTTCCACGAGGAATTATTGCCTATAGAACTTAACGGTTTCGACATCGTGTTGGGAATGGATTGGCTTAGCGCCAATGACACTGATATATTGTGCAGAAAGAAGATAGTCAAAGTAAACCCGCCAGGGAAAGAGTCATTTATGGTGTATAGGGACAAACGCAGGGTAAATTCTAGAATCATTTCTCTAATGAAAGCCAGAAAGTGTTTGGCCAAAGGATGTACATCATATTTGGCATTCGTGATTGACGCAAAGAAGGAGAAAAAGGAGGTGCAAAACATTCCAGTGTTGTGTGATTATCCGGAAGTATTTCCCGAAGATCTTCCTGGATTATCGCCTGATAGACAAGTGGAGTTTAGAATAGACTTGTTACCCGGAACCACGCCAATAGCAAAAGCACCGTACCGATTAGCACCAACGGAGATGAAGGAGTTGATGATGCAACTTCAGGAGTTATTGGACAAAGGTTTCATAAGACCTAGTTCATCACCCTGGGGAGCTCTGGTGTTATTCGTGAAAAAGAAAGACGGGAGTATGAGAATGTGCATTGATTACAGAGAGCTGAATAAGGCAACGATAAAGAATAGATATCCATTGCCAAGGATTGATGACCTGTTCGATCAGCTGCAAGGCTCAAGTTACTTTTCAAAGATCGACCTAAGGTCAGGATATCATCAGCTGAAGGTGAGAGAGCAGGATATCGAGAAGACTGAATTCAGAACACGATATGGACACTACGAGTTTTTGGTTATGTCGTTTGGACTAACCAATGCTCCAGCAGCATTCATGGATTTAATGAACATGGTTTGTAAACCGTTCCTTGATAAATCTGTGATAGTGTTCATAGACGACATTCTGATTTATTCGAAAAGCCAAGAGGAGCATGGCAGACACTTGCGAGAAGTGTTAGAAGTCTTGAAGAAGGAGAAGTTGTATGCTAAATTCTCCAAATGTGATTTTTGGATTCGAGAAGTCCAATTCTTGGGTCACGTGGTCAACCAAGGAGGGATAATGGTTGATCCGGCAAAGATTGAAGCTGTGACAAAGTGGGAACAACCGAAAAGTCCCACGGAGATCCGAAGCTTTTTAGGATTAGCTGGATATTACCGAAGGTTTATCCAAGGCTTTTCTTCGATTGCTACTCCATTAACAGCTTTGACTCACAAAGGGCTACTTATGCTTGGAGTGATAAGCACAAAGAAGCATTCGAGTTGCTAAAGAAGAAGCTATGTGAAGCACCGATTCTTTCTCTACCCGATGGAGTTGAAGACTTCGCTGTCTATAGCGATGCGTCTGGTGTTGGGTTGGGTTGTGTTTTGACCCAAATAGAAAAGGTGATAGCATATGCGTCTCGACAGCTGAAAGAGCATGAAAAGAACTACCCCACTCACGATTTGGAGCTGGCAGCGGTAGTTTTCGCTCTGAAGATATGGAGGCATTACCTATATGCACGAAGTGCAAACTTTTCACTGACTATAAGAGTCTCCAATATCTCTTTAATCAGAAAGAATTGAATATGTGGCAACGACGCTGGCTAGAGTTACTCAAGGATTACGACTGTGAGATACTTTACCACCCTGGTAAAGCAAATGTTGTCGCTGATGCTCTCAGTCGGAAAGTCAATCTTGAAAGAAAAAGGCCAAGAGCGTTGAGAATAGAAGTTGTCTCGACCATTGTGGAAAGTACAAAGAAAGCTCAAGAGGAAGCTTCTGAAAAGAATGACCGGAAGGAGGAACGTTTGGGAAAAACGTTAGTGTTTGGTACAAACGGTCATGGACTGAAGGTATTCCAAGATCGTATTTGGGTACCTAAGTCAGGAGGAATAAGAGATCTTCTGATGGAAGAAGCTCACATAACCATGTACTCGATTCATCCTGGTAGCACTAAAATGTATAGGGACCTAAAACCCTATTACTGGTGGCCGACAATGAAGCTTGATATTGCAAAGTACGTGGCGGAGTGTGTGACATGTGCGCGGGTCAAGGCACAACATCAGAAACCATACGAGAGTTTAGAACCTTTACCTGTGCCTATGGGTAAATGGGAAGACATTGCTATGGATTTTGTCACTAAACTGCCCAGAACAAAGAATGGTCACGACATGATTTGGGTGGTCGTTGATCGCTTCACTAAGAGTGCGCACTTCATAGCAGCCAATGAGAAATGGTCTATGGATAAGCTTGCGAATTCTTACGTGAAGGAAATTGTGAGGCTTCACGGTGTTCCGTTAACAATTGTATCAGATCATGACAGCCGTTTCACCTCAAGATTTTGGAAAAGTCTACAAGAGGAATTGGGTACCAAGTTGTGTTTAAGTACAACTTACCATCCACAGACTGATGGTCAGAGCGAACGAACGATACAAATACTTGAAGTTATGCTGAGAGCATGTACCCTGGAATTCCAAGGTAACTGGGACGAACACTTACCTTTGGTAGAATTTTCCTACAATAATAGTTTCCACTCAAGCATAAAGATGGCACCTTATCAAGCTTTGTACGGACAGAAGTGTCGTACGCCGTCTTGTTGGCTTGAGGCTGGGTAAAAGCGGTTTATGGGGCCTGAGATAGTCCCTCAAACTGCTGAAAAGCTGAAAATAATCAGGGAAAGAATGTTAGCAGCTCAGGATCGTCAAAAGAGCTATGCTGACAAGAAAAGACGACCGATGACTTTTGAAGTTGGAGATTCGGTTTTGCTTAAAGTCTCACCGTGGAGGGGACTTATAAGATTTGGAAAAAGGGGAAAATTAAGTCCAAGGTTTATTGGACCATTTAAAGTTCTTCAGAGGATTGGGAATCAAGCATACAAGCTAGAACTACCCGAAGAACTGAATGGAATTCATAACACTTTCCATGTGTGTTATTTGAGGAAGTTCACGGGAGAAGTTCCCGACATTATTCCAATATCTGAGTTAAGAATTGATGAGAACAAAAGGTTAATTGAAGAACCAGAGGCAATCGTTGACCGAAAGACTAAGAAGTTGCGACGCAAGATGGTCGAATTAGTGCTTGTCCGATGGAAACATACGAATGGGCCAAATCTCACCTGGGAAACGGAGAGTGACATGATGAGTCGCTATCCGCATTTGTTTGTTGATGTGTGATTCCGGGGACGGAATCATTCTAAGGTGGAGAGAATTGTAACGCCCGTGTTTCTGGGCTAGGCATTAATGTTGATATAATAGTCTAGGTTAACCTTTGTATGAAGTTAGATAAACCCGATATCGATATATGAAGTTGTAGTGGTCGTGGCAAGGTTTCCGAATATATAAAGAATGCCGAAATCCGAGTTATAACGAAGAAGTTATGACCTGTCGAGGCACGCATACCAAAGCTTATCCGAAGAGTACGCCCAGCGTAACCGAAGTACGCCCAGCGTACTGCATGTAGAGGCATTACGCCCAATGTAAATCGGGGTTTCAGCCCCTACAAATAGAAGTCGTGGGCTGCCGAATTTGGTTGCTCATTTCTTTCTCTCTCACTCGTTTTACCTCGTTTTACATGCAAGCTTTACCCCCGAAGCCCCGGTATCATTCCCAAGACCCGAAGCAAGTCCCGAAGCCCCAAGGATCCCGAGAAGTAAAGTTTCCGAGCCGAAACTCTGCCCGCGAGAAGCCCGGTTTTCAAGAAAACATCCTGGTTTCACCGAAGGATACTACTCTTAAAGCCGTAGTGCTGTCCGATCATCTTCTGATCAAGTGAGTGTGTAGTCACTTTCTTCTAACACATAGATATGAAGTATTCTTTATAAAATACGTGATATGTGTTTATATATTATATGTGTATTTGAAATAATTGTTGAATGAATGATTTGCACAGGTTTAAGCTATATATAAATGTATATATTTTTATCTACTAATATGTTGGGTAGAACATGGGTAGACTGTTGGTGTGTGATGAAATAAAATTATGAGAGGCCTCGTTGTTGTTGCTGATTCAGTCATCTAGCGGATTTTAGATGACGACCACAGACTTTTCTAGACAGTCCAGTGGAACGCTAGCAGGCTCATAACCTGTAGGTGTTAATGAACTTGGGTGTTCATTTGTTGTACTCCATCCCCCCCATGGTTGCCTTATTTGACATAAATTGTTGGGAAACCCCCAAAGCAGTGTTGTCGCCCCGATGAAAATCCTTAGGCTAGGTCCCTTGGGTTAATTGTTTTAGGGACGTAAAGTGAGGATAACGGGAATGGGTAATTGGGTTATTATTGGTTGATGAAATTAATATAATCATTTATTGTGGGTTGAAAACCCTATATGCTCACCAGGCTCCCAAGCCTGACCCACTCAATTTTTCTTTGTATTACAGGTAGTGGCACGAGAGCATAAGTTGGATGACTTGTCAAGATATTTTGGATTATAGACCATAGTTAAATATAACTGTTGTAAGGTCTATTTTGTATTGTTTATGCTTTTGGTCTGTATCGGAACATGACATCCCGAGATTTTGTTATATAATGAAAATACATTTCTTTAAGAAATGCTTTGATAAATTTTGTCTTATCATATTTTGTTTTGGGAACAAATACCACAACTCTTTTAATCAAAGGATTACTCTGATGTTACTTTAAAAGCATAAATTAAATCGGTCTTTTCTGGCCGTGAAATTGGGGATGTCACATCATAGGACGTGTTTTTCCTTTTCTGGATCTTCTTGTCTTCTTCTATCCTGATGAATCTTAGTCTCTATTTCTAACTTCCTCCAATTTCATGCATGGGGTCATGACAAGATCCTCATAGAATGGAGAATCTTTCTTTAGTGTCATCTTGAAAGATTTTACGGCTATTGCAACATATGTATGTTGGATGTCTAGAGCTTCTTTCCCAAACCTGTTAACATAATCTCTCAAGGACTCATCGTTGCCTTGAGTTATTATGTAAAGGTCACTTGTTACTTCCTCAAAAGTTCTACTACGAGAAAACTGATTAATAAACAAGTTAGCCAAATGTGCTAAAGAAGTATTAGAGTAAAGAGTGACATTGAAGAGCCACTTTAGTGAGACACTTGTAAGGGTTGAACCAAAACCCTTGCATAGACAAGCCTCCGTGAGATGTTATGGTATTGGGACTATCTCAAGATATGTAGTCCCATCATGCATCTTCATGTTTGACGTCTAAAATTTCTTTGGAAATTAATTGTCGCGTATCGGGGGTGCAAATCTTGAAATCCTATGGCTGACAGGTGAAACCTCTAGTTTTGGTTAGATGACACCTGGTACACTCAAGATGATGTCTCTTAACTACCTGAGTTCCCTCTAAGATCTTGGGAGATAGGACCTCCCGTGCTAAGAGTCACACCATCTGTGAAGATAGTGTTGGATATAGTGTTTAAGTCCATAACTTTATTTGGTATGTACTTGACCCGACCCGACATGGTCCATTTGGGTTGCATGGCATTGCAATACTTGGATAGACTAAATGAGAGAATAAGGCACTTATGATTATTAATATATTATAAGTCCTAATATATTAATAATAGTATTATTTAATTAGTATTGATCAAGTATTAATCTAGTATAAATTTGGTGATCAAAGTGAGACTAGTTAAATATATAGGGTTGATTATGACAATCGTCAATTCTTTTATGGTGGATTAATGATCCATGGTTTATGGGTTTGGTTATAACCATATGGAGCTCCATGGATAGTTCATGGGAGTTACAAACCCATGGGTCATGGGAAATCAAGAGTCATGACAATTAAGGGCATTCATGTGTAAACCCTAATTGTGACAACACTATAAAAGGAACCCTATGGCTAGCAAAATCGTGACCTAGTGTTACTAGAGAGGGCATAACCGATTTTGAGTGCTAGAAGTATTATCTCAAGTTATTCCAAGTCTTGTGGTGTTGTGTGAAGCATTTGAGGCACAACATTTGGGGTGCTAGGCTCACAAAGTCTTGAAGGAATCCAAGCAACAACAAGGTATGTATTTCTACTAGTTTTATGTTCTATGTAATCCCCATGCCATGCTAGTTAGGAAATAACCTTGAAAAAGAAATTTGCATGTATATAGAGAAAACAGAGATTCAAGGTTATTAGGGTTGCATGTACACTTAGGAAGTGTTAGAATGCTCAAAACCCATCAGTGGTATCAGAGCCTAGGATTGTTTTCTGTATACTTGATGCAAAACTGCTTAAAAATCGAAAATTCTGCACTCTGACGACTGGACTCGCCGAGTCCATGAACAAATTCATCCTACTCGACGAGTAGAATAATGCACTCGGTGAGTAGGAGCGTGCTCGACAGTTTTTTCGAGTTTTGTTGCTGGAAATGGATTAAGATCATTATCCCAATCTGTTTTGGACTTGTAAAATATGTTTTTCAAAATGATAATGATTATGTTAACCCATTTTAAATGACTTTTATCAATTTTCAAGTATTGTATATGTTTATATGATTTTCTTGAAATTGCTTGACATGAATTTGTGTTCATATGAGTTTAGAAGATCATAGGAATTATGTGTAACCTCCATGTGTGTTTAATTCATGATCTTAATGGCAATGATGGTGTCCATAACTTGTCCTCAAGTTATGGATAACCAAAAGTCACTTCTTTAAATTGTGATTAAAGAACTAAAGAGGTTTCATAAAATGAAGAGTCTTCATTTTTATGAACCATTAAAACTCATAAGTTACAAATTGAAGAGACTTGGAATAGTTTCAAATCTTGCCCTCAAGTTTTGGAATTTGAAAAGTCTTACACTTTAATACTTTAATTCCAAATTAAACCTTAGATTTTTAAAAAGTTTAAAAATCAACACTTATACTATTATTATAATTTTATTATATAGATATGTATAAGAATATGTCATTCTTACCGTTAGTAGGCCTCATTCACGAAGCCGGTCTATAAGGGGGGTATAAGGTTGTTGCCTATAAAATGGTGACTTAATGGGTGTCCACTCTCACCCACCGCTTCCTTGATCGGTGGAGGGTCGTTAGCCGAACGGGTAGGATACGACTTTAAATACTCGTTAAAAGTATAATGAATTATAAAGTAACTATACATTATAAATTCCCAATCTTAGTTACTTTAGGAAAATGTGAAATTGGTGCTAGCCCATAAAATTACACTTTGTACCTTACCAAGTCGTTAGTGGAGCGTGTGTGGTTAACCGGCACACTAACATGGACTAGTAAGAGTCGCAAAGGGTAACTTGACTTTATTATAGATCGGTGGAGCGTGTGTGGTTAACCGGCACATCGATTAGGTAATATTGTTGAGGGTACCAAGTCAATTTGTATGGTTATTCACACCTTGTTTGTGATCCTAGGCATCCCAGTCACAAACTTGAGAGGGCACAATCGAGATTCAAACATGCCATTGAAAAGTTCAATGTATCTCAAAAGATCTAGGAGTTTCAAAACCAACCTAATAATAAAATATTTCGTTCTTATGGTGGAAATTGGTAAATCGTCATTTACCTACCTTCAAATATTTTATAGTATGGATTACGGCATCCCTCTTCCAACTATAAATAGTTTGTTGGATCCTAGCCTTAATATTTCATTTGGGTGAATTATTAAGGATTCCTAATCTAATGAAACTTGTCTTTCTTTCCTTTCAGATGTCTTCCAACAATGTTTCTGGCTCAAACCCAACAGGCTCCTTTTCCCTTATGAACTTGTGTGGTAAGGTCATCTTTGATGGATCCAACTTCAATGAGTGGATCAGAAACATCAGAATGATTACCCGCTATGAGGACAAAGAATATGTCCTCGATAGGGAGCTTAAGGTTGTGAGTGAAGCCACTGCTACTCCTGAAGAGTTTGCGGAGTTTGTTGCACATGAAAAGGATGCTACTAAAGTAGCATGCATCATGATGGCCACCATGACTCCTGAACTTCAAAAATCCTATGAAGATTTCTACCCCTATGAGATGCACCTGGATCTGATGGAAAGGTACCATTAGAGCACGCGTCAGGAGAGGTATGAAATCATCTCCTCCATGATAACCGCAAGGATGAAGGATGGTGAACCCATCACCGGTCACTTGCAGAAGATGCAAAGGTTCGTTGACCGGTTGCTGAAGCTAAATGTTGACTTTCCTAAGGAAATGGCGATTGACATCATTCTCCATTCCTTACCTCCAAGTTATGATCAGTTTCGTATGACTTATCATATGAACAAGGAGGAAGTCACACTTAGCAAACTTCAAGGACTCTTAAGGACAGCTGAAAATGGCCTTAAGGGTAAAGCGGTTGCTACTTCTACTCCTTCAACAGCCCCTGTTCTGGCTATTGGGCAGGGAAAGGGTAAGAAGAGGAAAAGCCCTTCGAAGGGTACCAAGGGTAAGACTCTTGATGGCTCCTCTTCAAGTGGGACAAAGAAAGGTCCCATTACTCCTTCTTCAAATCCAAAGGAAGCACAGTGCTTCTATTGCCAGGATAAGGGACACTTCAAGCGAAGCTGCCCTAAATATCTGCAAGATGTAAAGGATGGGAAGGTTAAACCCACCCATGCAGGTATTTACACAATATTGTCTAATAACTCATCTAATGCTAATTCTTGGGTGCTTGATACAGGTTTTGGTATTCACATTTGTACTGATTTGCAGGCAATAAGAAGAAGTGAGCAAGTGGAGCACGGGAAGATAAACTTAGTCATGGGCAACAGGAAAGCATCACCTGTTACCAAGATAGGAGTTTATTCTTTATTGCTTAATAATGGGTTAATGTTAGATTTGAATAAGTGTTGTTACTCGCCCGAAATGGCGAGAAATATTATTTCTTTTCATGGCTTGTACAAACAAGGTTTTTCATTTTCATTTGATAATAAAAATGGTGCTATTAATGTTTATTACAATGATGTATTTTACTTTAAAGCATTATCTTGTGATGGTGTATATGAAGCCGTGAATGTTGTAGACAATCTAGGAAATAATGTGTTGTATATTGATTCTTCAGATAGCTTGGATAAAGCATCCTTATGGCATTGTCGTCTTGGACATGTTAACAAGAAGCGCATAGGCCAACTCCAAAAGGCTGGAGTCTTGGAATCATTTGACCTCAAGTCAGATGATAGTTGCGAGTCTTGTTTGCTTGGAAAAATGACGAAGTCACCCTTCACAGGTACTTGTGATAGGGGTGAAGGTTTGTTGGACCTTGTACACACGGATGTGTGTGGGCCCTTCAGAGTTGCTACAAGGGATGCTAATCGCTATTATGTGACTTTTACTGATGATTACAGTAGATATGGATATATTTACTTAATCAAGCATAAGTCAGAAACCTTTGAAAAGTTCAAAGAGATTAAGCAGGAAGTGGAGAATCAATTGGGCAGGAACATCAAGATGCTCCGTTCCGATCGGGGAGGAGAGTATCTTAGCATTGAGTTCCTTGACTATCTTAAGGAATGTGGGATTGTCTCACAATTGACACCTCCCAGAACACCACAGTTGAATGGTGTAGCTGAAAGGCGCAATCGAACCTTGTTGGATATGGTTCGTTCCATGATGAGTCAAGCTTCGTTACCAATCTCTTTCTGGGGGTATGCCTTAGAGACTGCCGCCCATATCCTTAATCTAGTCCCTACTAAAAAGGTTGCCAAAACACCTCACGAGATGTGGACTGGGAAAGTTCCCAATTTGGACCACATCAAGATTTGGGGTTGTGAAGCTTTCGTGAGGCGTGAGACTCATGATAAGCTTGAACCTCGAAGTGAGAGGTGTATTTTCATCGGCTACCCACATGGATCCTTTGGTTACCTCTTCTACAGACCCAGTGATAATGTGGTCTTTGTAGCAAGAAGAGGAGTCTTTCGTGAGAGAGAATTCATAAGCCAAGGGGACAGTGGGAGGCAAATTGATCTTGAAGAGCTTCAAGAGTCAAGTGGTGAAGGAACCTCAAATGCTATCGAACAACCTGAGGAGGAAACTCCTGTTGATCCGATAGATGAGTCTGTACCTCCAAGACGTTCCACTAGGGTGAGGAACACACCTGATTTTTATTATGGTTATCACATCACCACTGAAGGTGATACATTTATTAGTGATAGTACACTAATAGATTTGGATGAACCTAATAACTACAGGGAAGCCATGGCAGGCCCTGAGTCTGCTAAATGGAAGGAGGCTATGGACAACGAGATTCAGTCCATGTATGACAATCAAGTTTGGAACTTAGTTGACAATGTACCAGGTCGTAAGACAGTTGGGTGCAAATGGATCTTCAAGAAGAAGACCGACATGGATGGGAAGGTACATACTTACAAAGCGCGACTGGTTGCGAAGGGCTTTACTCAAACTCCGGGAGTTGACTATGATGAGACCTTCTCACCAGTAGCTAAGATTAAGTCTATTAGAGTATTGTTAGCCATAGCTACATTTCATGATTATGAAATATGGCAAATGGATGTCAAAACCGCTTTCCTTAATGGAAAGTTGGCCGAGGATGTTTACATGGCTCAACCAGAGGGTTTTGTCGATACAAGGTATCCTAATAGAGTGTGTAAGCTTGATAAATCCATTTATGGATTGAAACAAGCATCTCGCAGATGGAATCTTTGCTTTGATGAGAAAGTCAAAGAGTTTGGCTTTTCTAGGAGTGAGGATGAGTCTTGTGTGTATGTCAGGGCTAGTGGGAGCATAGTTAGCTTCTTGGTGTTGTATGTGGATGACATACTTCTCATAGGAAACGACGTCCCAACCTTGCAGGAGGTTAAGTCCTGGCTTGGGAAGTGTTTCGCTATGAAGGACCTTGGGGAAGCTGCCTATATCCTAGGGATAAAGATATTGAGAGATAGGAGTAAGAGACTAATTGGACTTAGTCAAAGTACTTACTTGGATAAGGTGCTGAAGAGGTTCAGTATGCAAGATTCCAAGAAAGGAGAATTACCAATCCAGAGTAATGCCAAGCTGAGTAAAACTCAGAGTCCGAGTACAGAGGCTGAGATAGCTGAAATGAGTCATATACCATATGCTTCCGCTGTGGGCTCGATCATGTATGCTATGACTTGTACTCGCCCTGATGTGGCCTTTGCTTTGAGCATGGTCAGTAGATATCAAGGGAACCCTGGCAAGGCACACTGGACAGCGGTAAAGAACATTCTTAAGTATCTGCGGAGGACTAAGGATTGGGTCCTTACCCTCGGAGGCAGTGATGACTTGAGAGTGGAAGGATATAGCGATGCTAGCTTCCAGACTGATAGGGATAATTTCCGCTCTCAGTCAGGCTGGGTCTTTATCCTAAATGGAGGGGCAATTACTTGGAAAAGTTCCAAGCAGGAGACAGTAGCTGATTCTACTTGTGAATCAGAGTACATAGCAGCAAGTGAAGCAGCTAAGGAGGCGATATGGCTAAAGAACTTCATCGGAGACCTTGGAGTTGTACCAGCTATAAAGGAGCCAATGGAAATTTTCTGTGACAGCGAAAGTACGGTTGCTTTGGCTAAGGAACCAAGAGATCACGGGAGATCTAGGCACATTGACAGAAAATACCATTTCATCAGACATCGAATAGAAGAAGGACTCCTCGTGGCTAAGAGGGTATCATCAGATGAGAACCCGGCAGATCCCCTCACGAAGGGACTGAGCAGGGTTAAGCATTTACAGCATGCGAGGCGCATTGGGCTGAAGGATGATATTAGTTTCAATAATTAGATTCCTGAAACTTGTAAAATGTAATTGACATTTGATGATAAATAAAAGTTGTTATTTATTTATGAGTAAGGTGTTACTATCTTGTGTTGATTGTTTACTATGTTTCAATTTTGCATGTTTTTACTTCCAGAATAATTATGTTATTATTCAAACCATCCACAGTCAGTCAAACTTTGGAAGTAAGTATTGATTTAAGACTGTCATGAATTTGGCTTGTATGATTTGCTAAAAGTGCTTTGGACAATGCAATGGTTGCTACAACATTCATGAGTACTCATAAGGGCTGAGTATTGGATCCAACCCACGCTCACTTGCATCACTTCATGGAATTTATCTCGAGTGATCGTGAGACGGTAATATCATATAAATCTTCAAACCTAGAGATATGAGTTGTTGACTATGAGTTGGTTATTCATTGATTGCACGAAAACGCATTGGTAACTCGATGTCATAAAACGTGCCTTTGTGAATAATTCAACAAGTAGTTAGTACAAGCATATCAGTCGAAGTTTATCTGTTCCTTCTAGAAATAGAAGCGATATCTGGGCCCCTCGATCATTTGGTTTTGACCTATGTACCGGGCCTGGTCAGAACCTAATTGATGTGTTCAATTTAGTTCTATGTCGAAACAAATCAGAGATCGAGAAACAAATGCTGGACAATAAGTAAGACCATGTTCCATGTGTTTGTCCGGCTGGTATCATGAGAACAGAGGATTATATGATCACTTATCTTAAATGGCGTATCATCATCATCTCAGTTCCGAGAGACTTTGAAAGAGCTACGATTGCTAGTCGGATTTTGAAGTCATATTTGCAAATATAGTTATTAGACTTATCCAAGTGGGAGACTATTGGATATAGTGTCTAAGTCCATAACTTTATTTGGTATGTACTTGACCCGACCCGGCATGGTCCATTTGGGTTGCATGGCATTGCAATACTTGGATAGACTAAATGAGAGAATAAGGCACTTATGATTATTAATATATTATAAGTCCTAATATATTAATAATAGTATTATTTAATTAGTATTGATCAAGTATTAATCTAGTATTAATTTGGTGATCAAAGTGAGACTAATTAAATATATAGGGTTGATTATGACAATCGTCAATTCTTTTATGGTGGATTAATGATCCGTGGTTTATGGGTTTGGTTATAACCATATGGAGCTCCATGGATAGTTCATGGGAGTTACAAACCCATGGGTCATGGGAAATCAAGAGTCATGACAATTAAGGGCATTCATGTGTAAACCCTAATTGTGACAACACTATAAAAGGAACCCTATGGCTAGCAAAATTGTGACCTAGTGTTACTAGAGAGGGCATAACCGATTTTGAGTGCTAGAAGTATTATCTCAAGTTATTCCAAGTCTTGTGGTGTTGTGTGAAGCATTTGAGGCACAACATTTGGGGTGCTAGGCTCACAAAGTCTTGAAGGAATCCAAGCAACAACAAGGTATGTATTTCTACTAGTTTTATGTTCTATGTAATCCCCATGCCATGCTAGTTAGGAAATAACCTTGAAAAAGAAATTTGCATGTATATAGAGAAAACATAGATTCAAGGTTATTAGGGTTGCATGTACACTTAGGAAGTGTTAGAATGCTCAAAACCCATCAGATAGGAGCCAATAGACCAGGTCAAAAGCACATGGTCAAAGCTTAATGAACGTTGAAGTCCTTTGAGAATTTAGGGTCAAGCATGGATCAAAGAGGATATGTTGGAACGAAAAACGAGATGACGAATGCGGAATCTGAAGAACAATCATGAATCAATCACCATAAAGTTACAAGTAATCTGTCAAAGGTTTTGTATATTTTTGATCTTGATTTGAACGTACAAAGAAACCTTTACAGGAAAAAGCTTACCTAACAAGCTAAGCTAAAGACTATATATAGGAAAAATAAAATATTTACCGAAAATACAAAACCCTAAAAAGTCTTCCATAATTAACAGAAATGCCAAATCAGTATCAATATCTCAAATACTCAACAATCTCCCCCTAGATGTTGAAACCGATGAAGATCACGATTTCCAATCTTCTTGGCATTACTCCCCCTAAATTGTGAGACTCATCAGAACATAGGGTTTTCAAAGAGAGAGAAACAAATATCATCTTCCAAATGTGAACTCCTCCTTGAATCTTCAACAAATACCATTGAGAGAATTCGAAAAGTTAAGAAGAATCATAAACAACCTACTCTATCACAAAGAGCAAGTTCGCTAAAATGGATCTTCAAAACCCATCAGATTTGAACAAATGATGAAATAAATTTTTTTTAGATTTTCAGGATTTTCTGAATTTAAAAACGGAAAAAGAACAAAAATATTTTTGTGTTTTTCGGTTTTTGAGGTTTAGACAAAAAGAAAAGAATGAGAAACAATTATTAGAAGGGTTTAGAAAGAATTAGACCAAAGAAAAAATAAGAAATGAAAATATTTTGGGTAGAAAGGGGTAAGAGTGGTAAAATTTAGTTAAAACCCAAGAAATTGTGAACAATTTGGAAAATTGGGTTAAAACTGTCGAGATCTAAAAGCATGGGGATGAAAATTGTAAAATAGATCATCTTCCTTATTTGATCAGATTAAGCACATGCGACTTTGACTTTGAAAGTCAAAATCAGATACGTAAAAGGAAGTTCTGATCTTAAAAGATTTCCGATTGAATCTTGATTGTAACAACCAGTTCGATTCCGAAACCAGGAGTAATTCTGATTTCTGTTTTTGAAGTCCGAAATTCCGATGGATGATATCTGTTCAGATTGAGATTATTCCGATTACATGCTTCCGATTCCGAACTCCAATTTCGAACCCAGAGAAATACCGATTGAGAAATTAAGTCCGGTTGCAGTTGATTGTTCAATTCCTATTTCGGTTTTATTCGAAGTACAGAATTCCGAATTCAATTTCTGAACCTAACGAGATTTCTTCCGATTCCGACAGCGTTCCTTCTCAAAATTCCGATATCAGAATATGATTCCGAATTGCGAAACTAAAACAAACATTCCTATTGCGACTTCCGATTTCTAGCAATTCCGATTGCAATGATACTTCCGATTCCGATGAATTCCGATTCTCGGAAGATGAACATTAACACGAAGCATTCCGATTTTAACTTCTGATTTGTGATATCGATTCCGATTTTGTAGCTTAGAAATTTCGATTAGAAAATCCGATTTCGGTCGATGGCAGATTTTTGTTCCGAAGCCTGCGACCTCTAGTTCCAATTCTGATTTCGATGGATGAATTTTGAGATGAAATTCCGAAATCAACAAAACAAAAGTAATCCCGATTGAGATTTTCAATTCCGCTTCCGAAGCTGACCATCACCTTGTTCGGAACTTATTTGATTGCGAAATTAACCATCACTTGCGACATCAGTCACGGCCCGATTGCATAAAATTGACAAATTCTGATTTTGACCATATTTTCTAAAAATTCCGAATTCAACCCCTTGAGATAATAAAATTCCGATTCTAACCCCTTTTAAAAGTACTTTTGACAGCTAGCATCCCACTGTTTACTGCAGTACGTCAGATTTCACCCATACTTTTTCTTTTTCGCAGATTTCACATCTTTCAAAATTGGCAGAATTTGTTTTTTTTAAGCTTTTGATTCTTTTATGAAACATTTGGTATCCATTTAAGATTCAAAATTGATGAAGAGTTTTTGCAAACCCATTTCTTTGAAGAATAACAATCATCTTCTGAAAATGATATCCTCTTCTTAGTTGGAAAACAAAAATTTCCAAAAATTTCATTGAACCAACCAAATACTCTTTTCTCTTTTCTCCAACTTCTAACACCTCCATCTGAACAAAAGTGAGAATTGAATCTTCTTTCAACATGCTTGGCTTGTACATTCTGAACTTTTTCACAAGCATGAGAGACTTGTACTTTTTGCATCCAAACCTTCTTCACTTTACTCTTCTTCTTCTTCTTTCTTTTCATATTTTGAGACTTCAGATATGATTTTCGGATCTGAACTACCTCATCACATTTCAGAATTTGAGCATCACAAGCCTTTGGTACACAAACCTTTTGAGTTTCGTACATTTGAACATCTTGAATAATAAGCTTTCTGTAAGGAACCATTCCTTCAAAAACATCATCAGACAATGAAAGATCTTCTGTTTGAGTTCCAATAGAACAAAACTTCTTTACTTTCACGATTTCTAAATTTTTATATTGAGATTTTTCTTCAGAACATCTAGATTCGGATTGTAAAACTTCTGAAAAACTTGAAACTTTTGACACCCCCTCAACAAGAACATCTGGAGTCACTTTTTCTTCAGAAACTTGAAGAGCTTAATGAACTTTATCAAGAACACCAAGAACACCTTCTTTTTCTTTTCTTTCTTTATCTAAGTTCTGTTGTATTTGCTTCAGAAGTAAATATTCTTTGACAATGGAAAATTGATTTAACAAATCTCTATCTTCATCTAAACGATTATTTTCCAATCCACCACAAGAAATTTGTATGAGATCACCAATCTTCTCATCAACATAGAGATTATACATCTCAATAGCATTCTTCAACATAGATTGACCAGGAATATCCCAAAACAAATATCCTTCTTTAAGACGAAACTTTGGATCTATAACTTTTAATCCTAGTCCTTTAATGGGTTTTAATACCCTCCGATTCGCCATTAAATCTTCAACAAGAATCAAAATTCGAAGAGAGAGAAAATAGATCTGATAAAATTTCTAGAGAGAGAAAATGGATCTGAGATGATTTCTAGAGAGAGAAAATGAATCAAAGCACAAATATGATAATAAAACTTGAATTTCTTCTTTTATTTTACTTCTAAAACACGAATTAAGAACAAATCAGATGATAGAATGTGTAGAAGATAATATATCTGAATTAGGTTTTGCAATAGTACGAGATATTTCACTTTTTCTCTTTAAAGAACTTACGAAACTTGAAGAACAGAGTGAGATTTATGAATAATTTTGCCATCTCTGATCAATTATTGCAATAATCATTGAGATCTACAAAAACCCGCTCTGATACCACTTGTTGGAACAAAAAACGAGATGACAAATGCAGAATCTAAAGAACAATCATGAATCAATCACCATAAAGTTGCAAGTAATCTATCAAAGGTTTTGTATATTATTGATCTTGATTTGAACGTACAAAGAAGCCTTTACAGGAAAAAGCTACCTAACAAGCTAAGCTAAAGACTATATATGGGGAAAATAAAATATTTACCAAAAATACAAAACCCTAAAAGTCTTTCATAAATAACAGAAATGTCAAATCAGTTTCAATATCTCAAATACTGAACAGGATCCCTAGAATTTAGGAATGTTTGTTATAGTCTCTTGTATAAATAAGACTAGCTGATCCGCTCATTGTAACACCTATGAATTTGGGCTAAACGTTTAAGGGATTATAGTTATGATTATTCATTTTTTATTGAATAATTAAAATCATCGAATAGGATAACTGCAAGTAAATAAATGAGAATTCTTTGTACGCAATACGGGTTATATAAATGATAATTTTATTTATTTATTGTGTAGATCTTATATGGGCAAATATTATGGGTATATAATATTTGTATAAAAGATTATTTTAAAACTTAACAATTTGTGTTAAATAAATATTTATAATAAAAATATTATTTTGAATAAATAATCTTGATGAAAGTTGTAGTAATCGCGATGACGAAACCGTGAGTATAAAGAATGCCAAAATATGACGTCGTATAAAGAATTATAATTTTTCAAAGTTGCACGTTTGACAGAGTGCGTCAGTATTTGTTGTAAAATATGAAAAAATAGATTACTTTTTATCCAAAACAATCTCAATGAGAGTTTATTTCCACGTAAATGTGAGTCCGTAGATATAAACAACATCGAGAACGAAATTTGTGTGAAGAAGTTATGAATTTTACAAGAGCATTCGCAGTGTAATCTTTATAAAATATAAATTGAAAATCGAATGAGAATTAGATTTTGAAATATAAAGTAAAGTTGTAGTAAACGGAAATACGAATATGTGGATATAAAGAACGTCGAAAACGGAGCTCGTATACGAAAGTTACGATTTTTCGAAGAATACGACAAATTACTTGTGAAGGGTGACGTGACACCACGAGAAATTGACATGTGGCACCACTAGAAGTTCACATGTGGCAGCTGTTGGAGACATCATCCCCACTTACCACTTGATGAGGTGGCATCACCAGAAAGCGCCACGTAGGCATGCTTTTCGGGATTTTTTTTATAAGTAGACTCGATTTATACTTCAAAAATTCACACCTTTCTCTCTCAACCTTTCCCGCATCCCCGGGATCCAACTTTTTTGAGTTTCTGAGATTTATTAGCAAGGCTATGCAGCGTTGGAAAGCCCAAAAGAAACAAGTACTCAACATCGAAATTCTGCCCACGAAGTTTTCGAGTTTTCGCTAGACAACCTGTAAGTTGAGCTGCTATAACGACCCAATTTTGAAAAGAAATTTTTCATTTTTAATTATCCAAAACACAATTTCATCATCCACAAAACCAGTTACAATTGTTTTCAAAACCATGTCAAAATACAAGTTTATTTCAAAATATCAGAGTGTCCCATAAATTGCCCGAGTGAGAGTGCACACCGCGCCTTCAAGCCTTTCCCTTGCCCTTGGGCTCAGATGTACCTGAAACACATCCACAAACTGTAAGCTAATGCTTAGTGAGTTCCCCAGAGCATACCCACACACAAACCACATACAACATATCATACTAGCTATAACAGCTACACATATCACATAAGCCATGCATACAACAGACAGGGATGCCGTGGGCTCGTCCCCAGGGTCTTACTCCAGGATGCCATGGGCTCCCCACATGGTCTTACACCTAAGTACCATGGGCTCTCCCATGGTCTTTGATAGGAAATCCATGGGCTCTTTACATGGACTTACATCCAAGTGACATGGCCTCTCCCATGGTCTTCCATACAAACATACCATATATACCACTAGCATACTTCCTAGCTCATACCAACTAACATGTCACATAATACAATCTCAGCTAGGATACTACATATCATAAAATGGGTCGGCCGTGGTACCTTAGACCCATTGGTATGGTGAGGAGACTCACCTTGTCTGCCGAATCCGAAAGTTGCTCTCCTAACAGTCTGTAACCTCCTGTGCTGAACAATAATAACATTACTCAAGGTTAGGACTGAACACAATCCAATTGAAGAGTCCAAACTCCAAGTCCTTTCTCAATGGCCCAAAAGTCTTCCTTTGCTATTGGGCCCAAAGTCCATGTCTAATCATCATTAATGGGCCTCATGGCCCAATAAGGCCCAACCATAGAAACCATGGCCCAACACAGATAAGTTGGCCTACCAATCCAAAACATGACCCAGCCCAATGACTAATCAAGGCCCAAAAGCTTACAAGTCCAAATCCATCTGCTGTGTGTACGCCTAGCGTACCACCCTGGTACGCGTAGCGTACTGAGTCCCTGGGCCACACGCGCTGCGTACGCTAAGTTACGCCCAACGTACTAACAGACTAAGCAATTTCTTCCATTAAGTGCTTAATACTCGATTTTCTCATGTCCAATAGTCAGATCTAAGCTCATTAAGACGTCCTAGGGCATAAAGTTGGCAACTTTATGCCTTTGCATGTCTCATATGTTCCCAACAACCCATTAAGACCTTTCCAAGGGTCTTAATCCATGCATAAGGTCAAAACACCCATCAAGACTTCATTTTTATGTTGTGAATGGACCAAAGGACCTCAGATCTAACCTTTTCAGCCTTTGGAGTTGCTCAACTCTCAAGAGGAGGTCCAAAATCAACTAAAGGGACAAAATAGAAAACCCTAGCTAGATCTAATGAATAAGATGGCAATATCAAAGCTTTATACCTCCAGAAGCTCTTCAAGGTGAACTAGATGCAGATTCTTGAAGCCCAAAGCCACTTCAAACTTGCTTTAGCAACTCCTCCTTCTTGAATGGACACTAAAATGGTCACAAATGCACTCCTTAAGCTCAAAACACACCCTCAAATGATTCTTGGGTTTTTAGGGACGTTTGAAGGTTAAAGAGGCTGATTAGGGTGAGGCTCAAATGAGATAAGGATGCTTATATAGGGCTAAAGTCCGGAAATTAGGGTTTGGACATCCGTCACATACGCCCAGCGTACTTTTGGTACGCCCAACGTACGTGCTGCCCCTCCGCGATCATTAATACATAGTACGCTAAGCGTACCCATGAGTACGCCCAATGTACTTAAGGGACTTCTTATGCAACATTTTAAATTTTCAAGGGCTTCAAAGGAAATACCTGGTTTGGAGTGTTGCAACTCTCCCCCACTTGAACTAGACTTCGTCTTCGAAGTCTGTAGATGCAAACAGATCGGGGTAATGCTCCCGCATCTCCTCCTCCGGCTCCCATGTCTATTCGGAGCCCCTTCGGTGCTGCCATTGCACCTTTACAAGCTTCACTTCCTTGTTCCAAAGACCCTTGGTCTTCCTATCCAAAATCGCAACGGACCTCTCAATATAGTTCAGGCTCTCGTCCACCTGAATGTCATCCAGAGGGACGACCGTGGCCTCGTCCGTGATACACTTCCGAAGCTGTGACACATGGAAAGTGTCTTGAATCTGGCTAAGCTCATCCGGTAGCTCCAAGAGATATGCTACCTTTCCCACCCGGGCCGTAATCCTGAAAGAGCCTATATATTGTGGCCCTAACTTGCCTCTTTTTTGAAACCTGATGACCCCCTTCCAGGGTGACACTTTCAATAGCACGAAATCCCCCACTTGGAACTCAAGATCCGATCGCCGCCGGTCGGCATAACTTTTCTGACGGCTCTACGCGACTCGCAGCCGGTCGCGCACCTGCTGAATCAGCCCGGTAGTCTTGAGAACCACCTCAGTGCTCCTCATGACTCGATGTCCAACCTCGTCTAGCAAACCGGAGTCCTGCATCTCCTGCCATACAACATCTCAAATGGAGGTCGGTCGATACTGGCATGGTAACTGTTATTATATGAGAACTCTGCCAGTGGAAGGTACGTATCCCAACTCCCTCCAAAATCCAACACACATGCTCGCAGCATATCCTCCAGTGTCTGGATCGTCCTCTCACTCTAGCCATCTGTCTGGGGGTGGTACGCTGTACTAAAATGCAGCTGAGTGCCCAGTTCCTCATGGAACTTCTTCCAGAACCTGGATGTAAACCGAACATCCCTGTCAGAGACTACCGATACCGGCACCCCGTGTCTAGCCACCACCTCTCGCACATAAATATCCGCCAACTTCTCGGCATATATACTCTCAGAGATCGGAATAAAATTGGCACTCTTCGTCAGTCTGTCTACGATCACCCATATGGCGACCACACCCCTTGTCGTCCTTGGTAACTTCGTAATGAAGTCCATAGTGATCTCTTCCCACTTCCACATGGGAATGGGTAGCGGCTGAACCTTGCCATGAGGCCGCTGATGCTCGGCCTTGACCTTCCTGCAGGTCAAACATCGCTCCACAAACCACGCGATCTCCCACTTCATGCAGGGCCACCAGTAACTCAGTCTCAAATCTCTATACATTTTTGTAGCCCCAGGATGTATAGAGAACTTGGACTTGTGCACCTCCTCCAATATCTTCTGCCTCACCCCTCCAGTCACTGGTACCCATACCCGGCCACACTGTGTCAAAAGGCCACGACTATCCTTAACAAACAAAGGATATTGTCCCTGAATCCGCTCTATCTTCTAACTCTCCTTCTTCACCCCCTCGACCTGAGCCTCCTTGATCATATCCAACAATGGAGAGATCACGGTCATCCTCAAACAAACATTCCCAATCAGGGAACCTGCCGCCTTAGGGCTCAAAGCATCGGCCACCACATTGGCCTTCCCGGGATGGTATAGGATCTCACAATCATAGTCCTTCAGCACGTCCAACCACCTCCTCTGTCGCATGTTGAGGTTCTGCTGATCCATCAAATACTTCAAACTCTTGTGATCAGTATAGATGGTGCACCTCACTCCATACAAGTAATGCCTCCAAATCTTGAGGGAAAACACCACTGCCCCCAATTCCAGGTCGTGAGTGGGGTAATTCGCCTCATGAGGCTTCAACTGCCTCGAGGCGTAAGCTATTACATGCCCCATATGCATCAGTACCGCACCTAACCCTGAAATCGATGCGTCATAGTATACCACCAAATCATCTAACCCCTCGGGTAGTACTAGAATCAGAGCCTCGCATAACCTCCATCTCAGGGTCTCAAAAGCCAACTGTTGATTCGTACCCCATCGAAATGTCACATTCTTCTTAATCAAGCGGGTCAAGGGCAACACAATCTTGGAGAAATCATGGATGAATCTCTGATAATAGCCCGCTAGACCCAAGAAGCTACGGATCTCGGAAGCATTCTTCGGTACTTCCCACTGCATCACTGCCTCAACCTTAGTTGGATCAACCGAAATTCCCTCCTGGTTGATGATGTGCCCCAAAAACTGTACCTCCCGCAGCCAAAAATCATACTTGGAGAACTTGGCATACAACCTCTCCGCCCTCAGGGTCTCCAATACCTCCCTCAAATGCTGCTCGTGCTGCTCCTTGGTCTTAGAGTAGACCATGATATCATCAATAAAAACAATCACCGACCGATCCAGCATTGGTCTACACACCCTATTCATGAGATCCATGAACGTTGTTGGGGCATTGGTGAGCCCAAATGGCATCACCACGAACTCATAATGCCCATACCGAGTCCTGAAGGCTGTCTTCGGTATATCCTCATCCCGAATCCTCATCTGATGGTATCCCGACCGAAGATCAATATTGGAATACCAAGATGCACCCTGTAGCTGATCGAACAAATCATCAATCCTCGGTAGCATATAACAGTTCTTCACTGTTAGTTTGTTCAGCTAGCGATAATCAATGCACGTCCTGTGTGATCCATCCTTCTTTTTCACAAACAGGATCGGAGCTCCCCACGGGGAACTGATCGGACGGATAAATCCCCGGTCTAGCAGCTCCTGAAACTATGTAGATAGCTCCTGCATCTCGGGCGGTGCTAGCCGGTATGGTGCCTTCTCTATCGGAGAGACACTCGGCATCAAATAAATGCGAAACTCCACCTGCCTCTCCGGTGACACTCCTAGTAACTCTTCGGGAAAAACATCCCGGAATTCCTGTACAACTGGCACACTGCCCATATCTGTCGTGGTCTCAACCCTCGTATCCGAGATATAAGCGAGAAATCCCGTACATCCCTGCTGCAAAAATATCCTTGCCCTCGCAGCCGAACAGAGGGCCGGCCCCTGCGAGGCTCTCTCACCATGTATAACCAGTTCTCCCCCACTTGGGGTTCGAACCCTCACTAACTGGCGCTCGAAATCGATCATGGCCCCATTGGCCCCCAACCAATCCATCCCGACAATCACTTTCAACCCTCGCAACGGTATTAGAACCAGGTCAACGCGGAACCTCTCTCCAAGCACATTCAGGACACAGTCCTGATACACCCTCGCAACATTCATAGTGCGGTCGTCAGCAATCTCTACCTCAAGTAGGGAATCCAAAGTTCCCGGCGCATCTCGAAACTTCTTGCTAAGCGCAAGAGACACGAATGATCGGGTAGCTCCCGAATAGAACAAAACATGATCCGGCATACCATTGACCAAAAATGTCCCTATACATAAGCACAAAGCACATATAAGCAATACAAATAAATAGAGAGCAGAGAAGAATAAATACATACCAACGACGACGTTTGGCTCTGCCCGAGCCTCCTTGATAGTCAGCTGAAAGGCGCGGCTCCTCACCGTTGGAGCATCCGCCTTAGCAGGGCGGCCATCTGTGATCCTCAACATGGCGGGCGCGGGCGCCACCACTGCTCCTCCCCCTCCCTGCAACTTCAGACAGTCGGCCCGTTTGTGGCCGGTCTGGTCGCAGTGAAAACAAATCAAGCCCTTCTTGGGGCAATCCCTGATCACGTGGCCCGATTGGCCACAAGCATAGCATCCCGAGCCTGCCACCCGACAAGCCCTACTGTGCGGTTTACCGCACTTGGCACACGGGTCACGGCCCTGCTGGCCCCTACTGGAAGTGTCTGAGGTCTTAGGCTTTTTAGCCTGACCCACTGCCGCCTTGTAACGCTCCGATTCCCAGGTATTAATTTTATGGCTTTAATCTTCATAAATTGTAAGTCTACTCGACGAGTTGGATGCCCTGACTCGTCGAGTAGGAGCGGGTTTGGTCACGTGTTTAAGTGACCTACTCACCGAGTCTAGGATAGGACTCGACGAGTAGGAGCTGGAGGATGAAATCCTAATTTCCGGGGTTTTGCACCCTATTTAAAGAATCATAAGCCTCCTTTAGCCCCCTTACAGCCTCTTGAGAGTCCAGCAAACCCTAATCCATGTGTGTGCTCCATTCTTGTGTGTTTCAAGCTTTGGAAGGTGGATCTTAGTGAGAAGAGCTTGGTGAGCAAGTGGCTAGAAGCAAGGAACGTGTGGGGATATGATATCTACCTCAGTTAACATCTTTTGGAAGGTATTAAGTCGTTACCTTGACCTCATTTCCTTCTAGATCTCATTTGGTTAAAGATTAGGGCTTTTCTAGCACATTATGAAGCTATTCTTGGGTATGAGCTAAGATCTGAAGTTGTAACTTCAGATCTGAACTCTCTTTGGTCTCTAAGTCCATAAAGCTTTCAGCTTTAGCAAGTATGAACCTCTCCTTAAGTGTAAAACTCCATTTCAAGCTTGGTTTTGTCATTTTAAGACTTTAGAGCCTTGCATGCACATAAAGTTTGCAACTTTACGTGATAAACATGCCTTGGGAAGCTGGATCTGCAATATGGAACCTTATCATGGCTTAAAAAGTATCTGTTTGGATGAAGGACTGAAGGGACTCGGCGAGTTGCATAGTCAACTCGGCGAGTCCGATGAAGATTGCCGTGGGCTCGGCGAGTCAGTAGAGTGACTCGGCGAGTCAGCTAGGGTTTTCTCAACCTTTGGACATGAATGAACTTGGCGAGTTGCAAGGGAAACTCGATGAGTTGGCCAAGGAGTTTACGGCCGCAAACATTAGGAACTCGACGAGTCACTCAAGTGACTCGGCGAGTTGACGAGTTATGCAAGGAACTCGACGAGTGGCTGGTTGTACTCGACGAGTTGAGGTCAACACGGACTGTTGACCTTGACCGTTGACTTTGACATTGACCAAGGGTTGACTATTTGACTTCTTGGGCATTTTGGGAAATTGGAATTTACAAGTATGGTTCTATGGTGAATATAGGTGGTGGAGTTTGTGGCGGTGATCCGAGAGTTTGAGCTTATCTTTCGAGTCGACAGTTGCGATGTGAGTTATCCTCACTATACTAAGGGGTCTAAGGCACCAAGGCCGGCCCATTGGATATGATATCCTTGCAGTTGGTAGTATGTTGAGTATGAGTTAGTGTTGCATGCTAGTTGCTATGCCAGTTAGGTAGATCTGTAGGACTACCTGTAGTATTATGTGATATTCTGTATGTGCATTAGTTGTGTTATATGTCGACATATTATGTGAGATGGGTTGAGGTGACACTGCTCCGTGCGGTAACCAACAAACCCGGGAGCATTCCAGATACGAGGTGAGGAAGACTCGTAATGTGGGCTCGATGGCAATCCAGATGTGAGCTGTGGGCCCGGAAGGCAATCCAGACTCACACTGTGGACCCACGGGTAATCCAGTCGGTAAAGTTGTGGACCAGTACATGCTGTTATTTATATATGTGTTATGTGCAGTGTATCGGTATTTTGGGGGAACTCATTAAGCTTTCGGGCTTACAGTTTTCAGTTTATTGTTTCAGGTACATCAGGGGATCGTGGCAAGGCAAAGGCGTGATCGTACCGCTCCTTACTTTTTATGACTTTGTTTTGGGATACTCTGATATGATACATTTTGAAAACAAGTTTTTTAATGGTTAATGGTTTTGAAATGTTTTTAAAACTTTAAATTTGGCATGATTTTATGGGTGTTACACGCCTGTGCCTGCACAGGCTTCCGCTTGGTGCGGAAGTCCAACTCCATTTCCTGCTCACGGGCCTTCTCCACCATCTCGTTCAGGGTTTTGCACCCTGTAAAAGCTCACAAACTCTCGGATATCATCCCTCAGCATGGAATGATAGCTCGTTCGCCTCATATCCTCATCTGTGGCGTACTGTGGGATCAACAAAGCTTGTTCCCGAAACTTGGCGGTGATCTCCGCCACAGTCTCGGTGGTCTGCTGAAGGTCATGAAACTCCCTCACAAGTCGTTGTACCTCAATAGGTGGTGAAAACTCCGCATCGAATCGCCGAACAAACTCGGCCCACGTCATCTCAGCCACACCGGCTGCTCCTACATGGCTGGTCACGTCTCCCCACCAATATCGGGCTCTGTCTCTCAGCATACATGAAGCAAAACCCACCTTTGCCGTATCAGGGCAATAACTCGTGTGTTGGGCGTTCTTAATATCCGCCACCCAGCGTCGGCTAACAATGGGGTCCCTGACCCCGAAAAACTCCGGCGCTCCACACGCCTTGAACTCCCGGAAGGAGGGAGTTCGGGCCCCGACCTGGCCCGCAACAATCTCGGCTCTGAATGACCTGAGCCTCTCCTCCATAATCTCCATAATCCCCTCCATGACCATCCCAAAGATCAATGGGGGTAGTGTCAAGGATGCCCTTCGTAACCTCGGCCGCAATGAGATCGCACAACCTCTCATCAATGGGCTCAGTACCGCTGCCCGATCCCGATCCTGATCCTGATCCCCCTGTCCCGAATCGTGTCATCACCATGCTGAACTGAAATGTCATAAACCATAATTGTTAGGACATCTATATAGGGGATCTTCCCACACCGGTCCTCCTTAGAGCTGTCAGATCTAGCATTAGTTCGGGTACAGGTCCTGTGCTTTCAGTAGTACGGCCCAATACTACATTCCACACCTACATGTACCTTTCCCCAAAGCTCTACCAGATAACTCCAATTCGTCCCAAAATAAACCATATCCCACAGACTACCGAATATCTCAAATCTCAGACTGTCCTAAGATTTGCTTTATCCACATCAAACAGACCAATCATAATAGGTTGCCTTTATGCATGCAAATTATACACAGAAAAGGATCAAATATACTTTCGAATAAAAGATTCCACCCTAGGACCACAACCAGACAAGGAACAGGGAAATAAGGCCAAATCAATCATTCTAAGGCTATAAGCTCCTAACCGTATACAATTTTAAAAGCATACACATAGCAAGTTCCATACGATTATCACAGCTCAAATATCAGTATAACATGGCTAACATATTGGGGAACTACTTACTGGCCTCGGCTGATCACGCGCGTTGCACTCTCCTCTTTTCCAGTCTCAAAAGTTTTTCACTTTTATTTTTGAAAACAATTTTACCATTTCCTTAGGTTGAGTCCTGACACACCAGAGAGTGTGCCCGAATCCCTCAAACCAAGGCTCTGATACCAACTTGTAACGACCCAATTTTAAAAAGAAAATTTTCATTTTTAATTATCCAAAACACAATTTCATCATCCACAAAACCAGTTACAATTGTTTTCAAAACCATGTCAAAATACAAGTTTATTTCAAAATATCAGAGTGTCCCATAAAATGCCCGAGTGAGAGTGCACGCCGCACCATCAAGCCTTACCCTTGCCCTTGGGCTCAGATGTACCTGAAACAAATCCACAAACTGTAAGCTAATGCTTAGTGAGTTCCCTAGAGCATACCCACACACAAACCACATACAACATATCATACTAGTTATAACAGCTACACATATCACATAAGCCATGCATACAACAGATAGGGATGTCGTGGGCTCGTCCCCAGGGTCTTACTCTAGAATGCCATGGGCTCCCCACATGGTCTTACACCTAAGTGTCATGGGCTTTCCCATGGTCTTTGATAGGAAAGCCATGGGCTCTCCACATGGTCTTACATCTAAGTGTCATGGGCTCTCCCATGGTCTTCCATACAAACATACCACATATACCACTATCATACTTCCTAGCTCATACCAACTAACATGTCACATAATACAATCTCAACTAGGATACTACATATCATAAAATGGGTCGGCCTTGGTGCCTTAGACCCATTGGTATGGTGAGGAGACTCACCTTGTCTGCCGAATCCGAAAGCTGCTCTCCTAACAGTTCGTAACCTCCCGTGTTGAACAATAATAACATTACTCAAGATTAGGACTGAACACAATCCAATTGAAGAGTCCAAACTCCAAGTCCTTTCTTAATGGCCCAAAAGTCTTCCTTTGCTATTGGGCCCAAAGTCCATGTCTAATCATCATTAATGGGCCTCATGGCCCAATAAGGCCCAACCTGTTGGGTTATGAGCATTCTAACACTCCTAAGTGTACATGTAACCCTAAATACCTTGGATCTATGTTTTCTCTATTATACATACAATTATGAACATCCAAGGTATTATCCTAATCTAGCATACAAAATAATAAATATAACAAGATATAATACATACCTCTTTGATGTAGAATGTCTTCATGAAGCTTGAGTGCCTAGTGCCCCAAGTGTGACACCTCAAATGGTTCACACAACACCAAATACACTTGGAATAACTTGAGAGAAACTTGAACACTCCTTGAAATCGTCTAGCCCTCATACTCACATATTAGTGCACGATTTCTTGAGCCATGGGATTCTTTTATATGGTGGCTATTAGGGTTACACCATGTAACTCATAACTTTACCCATTCCTTATGCTCCATGGATTTTAACCTCCATGGAGTATCCATGGGTCACCCCATGGACTTAGTCCAACATAAGGAATCTTGGATCACAAGCCCACATATATAAGAATGAATGATTTACACAATCAACCCATATATTTAATTAGTCTCCTTTTGATCACTTAATTAATTCCAAATTAATTCTTGATCAATACTAATTAAATAACCTTATTAATATATTAGAACTTATAATATATTAACCAACCTTAAGTGTTATTTCTCTCATTATAGTTTATCCAAATGCATGATGCCATGCAACCCAAATGGACCATGTCGGGTCGGGTCAAGTCTTACCAATTATAGTTATGGACTTAGACATTAATCCAACAGTCTCCCACTTGGATAATTCTAAAACTATTATTGCGTATGACTTCAGGAACCGATCAGCAATTGTAGCTCTCAAAAGCTTCTGTCGAACTCTGACCTTGTCGATGAACTCTGACCTTTGTCAATGACTTGTCCATTAGATAAGGGATCATATATTCCTCCATTCTAGATATCATATGGACTGAGACATGGATTATCAATCATTCTCTCTGTCCATTTGTTGTTTCCCGATTTCCGATTCATGATGACTGACTGATTGAACAAATCAAATCAGTCCTGGCTTGGCCAAGCACTCACATGTATCATCTTTAAATCATCGAGGGGCCCACAGATATCGCTTTTATCCCGAAGGTAAAAGGAATGGATAAACTTCGACTCATATGGCTTATTCTACTACTTGTTGAATCATACACAAAGGCATGTTTTATAACATCGAGTTACCGAATGCGTTTTCGTGCAATCAATGTACAACCAACTCATAGTAACAACTCATATCTCTAGGTTTGAAGAATATAAGATATTATCGTCTCATGATCACTCGTGATAAAATCCATGAAGTGATTCAAATGAGCGCGGGTTGAATCCAATACTCAGAACTTATGAGCACTCATGAGTGTTGTAGCACCACTTTGTCCACCAACTTGGACCTCTACAAACCAACCCATGACAGTCTTGATTCATATCTACTTCCAACATATGACCGACTGTGGATGGTTTGAATAACTTAATCATTCAGGAAGAGCGACTTAGTTATTCTGGAAGTCAAAACATGCAAAGTGAAACACAAGAATAAATGAATCAAATATGGTATCAAACCCTATGAATATAAATAAACACTTTTATATATCACCATACTGATTACTCATTATTCATTGTTTCGGTTTTATCAACTTTATACTTGAATTAAAAACACTAGTTGTCCCATGCTCCAAGCATGTACACTATGTTTTTCTTAAACAATAGCTTTGCCATACACCAAGTATGCACTCTATGTTTGTCTATGATCCTTACTTTGTGAAATAAACCAATTGAACATAATTTCAATGATTCTAATTTCACACTCCCAAATCCTTATCGAAAAATGTGAGAATTTCAAATTCCTATCATTTATCGAAATCTGTTTAGATTTTAAACTTATATGCACTGACCCTCCTGTAATGAATATGTACAAAGTCACAAAGACTTGTCAATAGTCATTATAAGGTATTCCAATGGAGATCAACTCCATGGAAACTAAGTCTCATATTCAAAGTACATTGCTTTGGACATGCTTCTTGCATTAAGTTTTCTAATCTTACACAGATAACTTCCACCTATGGAGACAACTCCATATTCTCATTTTGACTATCACTTCTGAATAAGAGATGCCTCTTTTCAGAATATGTCAATATGGTCCTTCCAAAATTATCACTATACTTCCAACTGTCCCTGAGCAACCAATCTTTGGTAAACCTCAGATTGTCCTCGACAATTGCTTAATCATTTTAGTCATATCCAATTCTAGACCTTTTCCCTTCTTAATGCCTCTGGGCATTTGGAAAAATTTAGAAATGACAAATATTATAGCACATGCAATCGATCCTGTACCCAAAGCAAATGGTACACGATTAACGATGTCTCACATAAAGACATGATTCTAGACCAGTCTTTTGCTACAATATTTTTATTTGCATGTTTTAAAAATTTGACTATGAAGAGGGATGCCGTAATCATAATCGAATTTTGAGAACGCAATATATAGAATTTCCTTAAATTGAACCAATCCAACATGAAATTCATATATATATTCTTGACTAAAGATGATTAAGGTCTCAATCTAAGCCTTTAGAACTGAAATGAAGTATATCCTCTCCCTTAATTATAGCAAAACAACTTTTTCAATCCCTGCAGCCTCACGAATTGAAACTTTTGTTTTCTATAATTAACATTGCTAACTTGCAACACTAACAATAATTATCATGCTCCCACTAACATGATGATTATTAGCATAACACTTATGCTCCCACTAGCTTTGACATGTACTCAGAAATCAGCTGACTTTCTTACCAAAGTTCAGATTTCTGATACTAGATTGTTTTGATAAAACTTTATCAAAATCATACACCTCTCTTAGATAGCTCACATGTGTGTCTAAACAATTTTAGAACTATAAAAAGGGATGTCGTAATCATAGTCTCAATTGTTTAGACCTTTGCCACTTCTCACAAGTCCATGTTAGTGTGCCGGTAAACCACACACGCTCCACTAACGACTTTGAGAATGCAAATATCACAATTGCTATCTAGCTAAAATATACTTAGTGAAAGTGTTTCCTCACCATCATTTTCATGAATCGGAGAGAAACCTTATGACACTTAGATTTAATAGTGTATGTGTTCTTATCCATGTGAATTTGTCAAAACCATAATCACAAGACAAGGTTAGTGACAAATCCAAACTCATATTGATTAAACTTGTCCAATCTTAAATTCTTGCCATTTGGCAGCTCAGGTGCCTGCAATTGCTTCCAAGTAGTTGTGCAACCAATTGAGAACTCTCAGAACTCCTATGCAAAGCCAACTTGAATAGGCACAAAAATTTCAACACGATAGGTTATAAACCTCAAGTCGTGTGCTAGTGAAGGACTTTAGGTTTTATTCTTGATTAAGTCTTGAAACTTTCAAGAGCTTTAAGACTCCCACTGTCCTCTTGACATATAAGACTCCCTTGTCAAATATTCAAGAGATAGTGTGGATTCTTTATCAAGACTAACACTTTACACAATTGGCCTAAGTTGGTCTCTGTTTTATCCAAAACATCACAACTTACCAATTTCAAATGTACAAGAGTAGATAACCTTTTAC
The DNA here is from genome assembly GCF_052849685.1 of Lactuca virosa. Taxonomy (NCBI): domain Eukaryota; kingdom Viridiplantae; phylum Streptophyta; class Magnoliopsida; order Asterales; family Asteraceae; genus Lactuca; species Lactuca virosa. The sequence goes on along the minus strand of NC_136429.1, from coordinate 20,995,007 downwards.
TCTTACATTTGACTAGTGTTAACAAACCCTCTTTAAGATATGTCACTCAAGTTACAATCTTGGAGTATGACTCTAAGAATTGTTTTGGAACGAAGTATGACTCATCTTTTTGATTTAACCATTTCAATAATTCATGACTCCTCTTCTTAGTCATAAGAATGCACTAAGATGACTTTAGAGGACCAGTTGTGATATGGTATCTTAATCATTAAGATGATCATAAACATGATACTAAAGTACTCTCCCATCTTTTCAGATTTGAGAAACTTTTATCTTTCTGTCATACTTTGATTCTTCTTATTCGTTCTGTCTCACATTGAAACTTCTCCAATGCTACAGACTTATACTTAAACTTATAAGTATAACCATATTTACTGAACTTAAGTAAATCATGACGAATAGTCTTCTTGATCTTTTGTGGTGGACTTGACCAGTGCACAAGAATGTGTACTCGATCACTTAGTCCTTTCCTTATTCACATATGGAATTAGTCTTAATTTTCCAAGCTGAAAGTTCTCATTCATCATACTATACAACTTGCATGATTCCAAGTTTCGGTCCAATTGAACCTTGGGTGATGAGAATCTTTCCTTATTTGGTAATATTAGACACTACCACAACCGAAAGAATCAAATCCATTTTTCCAATATTGCTATCAATGGAATCTTATAAGCAACAACTTTTCACAAATGCCATTATAAGGATACTTAAAATAAATAAAATCAAAACCTTTTTCTTTTATTTTAAAACTTTGCGGAAAAACTTATCCTTACAATCCATATGAAAACCTTGTTGTTATCTATTCCTAAGCAATATAAATATCATAACTCTTAAGTAATAGCCCAAAATTCTGATCACCGAACCATGCGATTGAAATCCATCTTCGCGATCAGAATCAGCATGTACTTAATAGAGTTAGACAATGGACTTTACCTGAAGTAGAGCCAAACTTATTGACTTTAACATCCTTAGGTAAATTTGGCAGCTTCGTAACCAATGCCCCTTCCTTTGGCAATAGTTACCTATGGACCCTTGATAATGGGACCATCTCAGACTTCGCCTCTCTCTTTACCATTGGGTCAACCGAGTTGACTATGGCCGATCCCTTTCCATTGGGAAGAGAGAGCTTTACTGGATATCCAATGTCATCATTGTCAATGTCTATAGCGTTTTAGGAAGTTGATCTTAGCAAATAGATAAGATCATTAAGGGTCTTGTCTTAGTACGTTTCATAGGATTCCCAAAAGAACTCACTATGTGACTTAGAAAGTAGTTGAGCCACCAACTTTCTCAAGACTTTGACACCCAACTCTCCCGGCTTGTCAATATGTGACTACATCTCCAAGATGTGATTACACCTAGACCTTCCTTTGCCAATAGGGCTTGAGTGACCTTAAACTTTTTAGGAACTTGTGGGTTAGGGAGAATAATTGGAGGAGGTGAAAGAAGTATGATATCCATGGGACATCATCTTCATTTAGGAAAGCTTGTTTCAAGAGATTTGGGAAGATCATAAATGTCTAGACCAGACATCTTTTTGGGAGATATTCAAGATAGTTGATTTAAAGTCCTTAATATGACACCCAATATGAAATATTAAGGCTAGGACCCAACAAACTATTTTATAACTTAGAAGAGGGATGCCGTAATCCAAGCTATAAAATATTTGAAGGTAGGTGAATGACGATTCACCAATTTCCACCATGAAAAACGAAATAATTTATTAGGTTTTAATTGGATTTGAAAGTCCTAGATCTTTGAGATTCATTGAACTGTTCAAAGGCATGTTTCAATCTCGAGTGTGCCCTTCAGGTTTTGTGACTGGGATGCCGAGGATCACAAAACAAGGTGTGAATAACCATGCAAATATACTTGGTACCCTTAATATTTACCCCTTAATCAGTGTGCCGGTTAACCACACACGCTCCACCGATACTATGATAAATATTAAGTTACCCTTTGCCTACCTTGTTAAGTCCAGGTTAGTGTGCCGGTTAACCACACACGCTCCACTAACGACTTAAGCAAAGTGCAAAGTGTAATTTCATGGGTTAGCACCAAATTCACATTTTCCTAAGTAACTAAGATTGGGTATTAATAAGAGTTTAGTTACTTAGTATTTATCATTAATACTTTTAATGAAAGGAGAATTATAGTCCTTGTCCTACCCGTTCGGCTAACGACCCTCCACCAGTCAAGGAAGCGGTGAGTGAGAGTGGACACCCATTAAACTGCCATTTTATAGGCAGTAACCTTATACCCCCCTTATAGACCGGCTTCGTGAATGAGGCCTACTAACGGTAAGACGACTTTACTCTTATACATATATATAAATATTATTAACTTATAATATTATAAAGTATAAGGGTTGAATTTTAACTTTTAAAATTCTAAGGGCTAACTTGGAATTAAAGTATTCATAAGTGAAAACTTTTCAAATTCCAAAACTTGAGGGCAAGTTTTGAAACTATTGAAAACTAATTAATTCCATAACTTATGAGTTTAAAGTAGTTTTAATTAAAAAAAAACTCTTCAAGTTCCATAACTTGAGGACAAGTTATGGAAGACTTTAAACTAATAAAAGAATGTAACTTTTCTTTATTTTTGTAACTTATGGAACTAATTAAGGTTACACATTTTATCATTTAATGAAGTGACTCTTGAACCTCCATAACTTGAGGACAAGTTATGCAGTCATAAAACCATTTAATTAGAACTAGACTCTTCATTTTGTAACCTTTGCCAACTTTTATGAGTTTTATGATTCTTAAATGTGACTTTTCATATAACTTGAGGACAAGTTACAAAAACACACTTTGGAATCAACTCTTAGATTAAAATGGATTGAAAACAACTATTTCACACAACTTTTCTATTAATCTAAGAACCTCATAAGAACAAGATAATTCAAATCATCAATCTTCAAGAAATTATCATGAACATACAAACTAATACAAATCTTGAAATTATGACAATTATCTTAGAAATTGGATTAACATGAACATTACCACATCAAAAACAAGTTTATAAGTCCAAAAACATCTTAGGGTAATGTTCCTAGTCCAATTCCAGCCAAAACAATCGAATATATGCATCCAACTCGATTTTTCATCTACTTTTGCAAGTATAACAAGAAAACAAGCCTAGTCTATGATACCACTGTTGGGTTATGAGCATTCTAACACTCCTAAGTGTACATGCAACCCTAAATACCTTGGATCTATGTTTTCTCTATTATACATACAATTATGAACATCCAAGGTATTATCCTAATCTAGCATACAAAATAATAAATATAACAAGATAGAATACATACCTCTTTGATGTAGAATGTCTTCATGAAGCTTGAGTGCCTAGTGCCCCAAGTGTGACACCTCAAATGGTTCACACAACACCAAATACACTTGGAATAACTTGAGAGAAACTTGAACACTCCTTGAAATCGTCTAGCCCTCACACTCACACATGTGATTCTTTTATATGGTGGCTATTAGGGTTACACCATGTAACTCATAACTTTACCCATTCCTTATGCTCCATGGATTTTAACCTCCATGGAGTATCCATGGGTCACCCCATGGACTTAGTCCAACATAAGGAATCTTGGATCACAAGCCCACATATATAAGAATGAATGATTTACACAATCAACCCATATATTTAATTAGTCTCCTTTTGATCACTTAATTAATTCCAAATTAATTCTTGATCAATACTAATTAAATAACCTTATTAATATATTAGAACTTATAATATATTAACCAACCTTAAGTGTTATTTCTCTCATTATAGTCTATCCAAATACATGATGCCATGCAACCCAAATGGACCATGCCGGGTCGGGTCAAGTCTTACCAATTATAGTTATGGACTTAGACATTAGTCCAACACAACCATAGAAACCATGGCCCAACACAGATAAGTTGGCCTACCAATCCAAAACATGACCAGGCCCAATGACTAATCAAGGCCCAAAAGCTTATAAGTCCAAATCCATCTGCTGCCCGTACGCCTAGCGTACCACCCTGGTACGCGCAGCGTACTGAGTCCCTGGGTCGCACGCGCTGCGTACGCTAAGTTACGCCCAGTGTACTAACAGATTAAGCACTTTCTTCCATTAAGTACTTAATACTCGATTTTCTCACGTCCAATAGTCAGATCTAAGTTCATTAAGACGTCCTAGGGCATAAAGTTGGCAACTTTATGCCTTTGCATGTCTCATATGTTCCCAACAACCCATTAAGACCTTTCCAAGGGTCTTAATCCATGCATGAGGTCAAAACACCCATCAAGACTTCATTTTTATGCTATGAATGGACCAAAGGACCTCAGATCTAACCTTTTCAACCTCTGGAGTTGCTCAACTCTCAAGAGGAGGTCCAAAATCAACTAAAGGGACAAAATAGAAAACCCTGGGTAGATCTAATGAATAAGATGGCAAGATCAAAGCTTTATACCTCCAGAAGCTCCTCAAGGTGAACTAGATGCAGATTCTTGAAGCCCAAAGCCACTTCAAACTTGCTTTAGCAACTCCTCCTTCTTGAATGGACACTAAAATGGTCACAAATGCACTCCTTAAGCTCAAAACACACCCTCAAATGATTCTTGGGTTTTTAGGGACGTTTGAAGGTTAAAGAGGCTGATTAGGGTGAGGCTCAAATGAGATAAGGATGCTTATATAGGGCTCAAGTCCGGAAATTAGGGTTTGGACATCCGTCACATACGCCCAGCGTACTTTTGGTACGCCCAACGTACGTGCTGCCCCTCCACGATCATTAATACATAGTACGCTAAGCGTACCCATGAGTACGCCGAGCATACTTAAGGGACTTCTTATGCAACATTTTAAATTTTCAAGGGCTTCAAAGGAAATACCTGGTTTAGAGTGTTACAGTTGCACTTACTACGCTTGTTAAGTGTAACTTATACTTAAGCTCATTGTCATTATTATGAACATATAAATAAGATTTATCAGTAATTTCAGTTATAATACTGATTGATAAACTTATATGAGTGATGTCTAGGCACGATCTTAGTGAGGTGTTTAAAGTGGATTTTCCAAACAATATATTTATACACCAAACAGATCGTACCTCCAATATAATCTTACCTAGTCATTCCTTATTTGAAAGAACTTGGTATTTCTTGGAATTAATGAAGAATCTGGTAAATAGTTGATATAACATTATAAATACAAACGAATACTAAAGCATAGTAATACTTGTATTTGGGTCATTTAAAATGGGAAAATCTAAAGTTAGAAGAATAGCTAACTTACCCTAAAGTCTTCCACCTTAATCAGGTGAGTGTGTAATTACTTTCATGAACATGATGCTAATAGAAGTATTTATTATTTAAAATGTTAACTATATATCTTGTTTATCGAATGCATGGCTACTTTCATGATCATAAATCTTAATACAAGTATTGAGTATTTTAAAGATTAAAAGTATGTCTTATATGCGAAAGTGTAGTTACTTTCAATAGCATGATTTTATTAAAAGTATTTATTACTTAAAGGTTAAATATATATTGAAAGCTTATTGCTTGTATTATATGCTAAATGTATACCTTGTACACTAAGTGTATAGTTACCTTCATAATAATGATTAATAAAAATATTTAATATCAATTGAATGCTTATATGAAAAATGAATGCTCATTATCTAGAGTATGTGTTAAGTGTATATTTGTTAATACTACATATTATTACTTAAAAGATTTAATGTATACTGAAAGCTTGCTATTTTGTGCTAAACAAATCCCTTGTTTTATGATAGTATTGCATAAATAGGAAATTGTATTGGAAGTTGATTACATGTATTGTAATCTTGTTTACTTATAAAATAAGACATCTAAGAGATGCTTAGTTCAAAGTAAGTTGAATAAGTGGGTAGTATCGTACTAAGGGTGTGTGTGAGATTGGGGTTGAGGTTGTATCTCTATTATGTGGTACTATCACGTGTCGGGTTACAGGTTACATAACGAAGTTACTTATAAACTTTATATTGGGTAGTGAAAGATAAAATAATGGTGTGAGACCACGACTAAAATTGTACTATTGTACTACCGGGACTAGTTATCTAGCAAAGTATAGATGACGACCACTAACTATTCTAAACAGTCTTGTGGAACGCTAGCAAACTCTCAATCTGTAAGTGTTAATGAATCATGCTTATCCAGAACAAATGAGTGTGTGTTCATTCGGGTACTATATCCCTCATCGTTGCCTTTATTGACTTATATTGCTAAGGAATCCCTAAAGCAGTGTAGTCTACTCGTTGCTTACAATGATACATCAAGGTAGATCTCAAATGATCATTGTTATAAGATCAGCACATGAGAATCAACGGGCTGGGTAACTAAGGATAAAGTGTATAGTGTCTTATAGATATTTATGTTGTGTGATATATATATATATATATATATATATATATATATATATATATATATATATATTGTTTGGTAACAATTGGTTTTACAGCATTATTATTTATGAGTTATAATCATAATAATATTATGGGATTGAAAAATCTATGTGTCTCATTAGGTTTCGAAACCTGACCCACTCAAATTTATATTAATCATGGGAAGCAGTGCTAAGGCTGTTGGAACTTGATTAGGATGTCGATTGAATAAGATACAACCTGCAATAGTGTTTAGGACTGATATGTCTTTACGTTGTAACTCTTGTTGTGTATTGATTATGACATCCTTAGGGTTTTGTTATTTTGAAACAACATTTGTACTCAGAATGTTTTATTAAACTGGGATTTTCCTCAAACAAAGATAGCATGGCTTCCTAAAAGTTGCTTAAGCGGATCATCATCCGAGAGTGATGTAAGCAAGGCAAGGAAGGTTGTCCATAGTAACATCTCTCATTGTCTTGCTTATACCATTATGTGATGATGAACAAGTTGAACGACCGTGAGAAGCCATTACACAAAATCATGATGCTATGAGAGAAGATATGAAGAAGAAATAAGGAAAATGAGTACAAATTTCCGTTAGTATTTAATTTAACTTAAATATTTGCCTACTTAGATTATATGTGGAAGTTATCAGCTTTTTGACTAGTCATCGAGTAAGGAACATGAAATATTTGAAGCAAACCATTCGATTGGTTAAATTTGCAACGAAAGTGTAAACTTAATGATTTAATTGAGAAAAAAAAAACAGAATATCAAAATAAAAAATTATGTAAACTTAATGTCATTTATGCAATTTGTCATATAAAATATTATGGTTTATAATCATTCTTAGTTAACATATTTAATTTGAACAAAAAGAAAATAAACTTTGTGCTATTATTCTTATTTTTATTTTTAATTTTATGATTATAGAAAATAAAAAAGTACAAAAAATACATATTATTAGCTTTTGTTTATATAGAAAATAAATTACATATATTGATATATTTTATTTTTATTTTTACTAAAAGTAATTTATGTTTTTCAACCATTTAAAACTATATTTTACACACCAAAATTAGTTTATATTAAACTTTTTAGATTGTCATGACAAGTTTAGTTTATAAATTGTTTTTTAATATATATTGAATGGTCAATATATATTGAAAAACAGTTTATAAACTAATTTTTATATTTTCAAACATTACAATCTAAAACGTTTAGTATATTTTCATATTTAGTATATTTAATTCTTTCATCTTCTAATTCTATTTCTTTTTATCCTTATTTATATTTTAGTTTTACATATTTTAAATTTAATTACTAATTAAGTATTTCTATCAAATATTTAATGACATTTTATTTATTAAATATAAATTTATAATGATTATATAATATTTTCAATCTTTTTTATAGTTGTAGCGTATTAATTTTTTTGTATTATACGTTTATAAGATAAATATATGGTATATTTTTATTACTATTGTCATTTGTCTGTGACATCAACGTCTATAAAATATGATGTGTGTTTAAAAATGACTAATTAAGAGGATGGAATTTTATAGAACATTTTAAATAGATAATGATAGATTAGGTAAAATTAAAGAAAAAATTATTGGAAAATGTTAAGCATTGGAGATGTTATTTAATTATAAGTTAAAGTTAATATATCGTTGATATTGTAATAATTTCTTGTGATAATATATGTTAACCATTCGAGATGCTCTAATATTAAGGTTTCAATAAACTTGTTGAACTTATTTAAATTCTCTTAAAATAAATTATTAATTATTAAAAAGTTCAATCTTTTATATACCTTCTTATGTCATCTTGTATATAATTTGTTAGTTTTATCGAACATTATTTTTTATTAGCTAACAACAAACTTTTAATCTATCGTCTATTTTTCAACTAACAACATTTTATCTAGTTCATCAAATATAACTTATATATAAAAGCAAAAATACTATATAACACCTCCAATTGGATAGTGACACATGACATTTGATAAAATATAAATCAGAGTCCTCCACCAGTCTTGAACTGTGGTAATAATTAACGAGTAGATTGATGCTTTTTTTCTATTTAGTTAAAGTATTTTTTTTCGTTTTATTAAAAATATGAACGGCTTACGCAGGCTTTTATTACTTTAGTGTTCATATTTCATCCACAACAAAACTTGAACCATTAATTTGTAATACATTGGCTTTATATCCAACAAGTCCTTATACCATTAGACCAAATGTATTATTAAACTGTAGGTTGGATTTTAAGAATAGCTGTATTCCATCTGTTTTTTCTTTTTATAAAACAGTAATATTTTCACCATATCCATATGAGACAATACATTGATGATCAGCAGATATCATGCTGCAAATGATGGCCGTATATTTATTCTCATTTTTGATAATTAATTGTTTCAGGCGTGCAGCAGGAAAAAAATACTAAAATCTGAAAATAGTGGGCCCTTAATAGTACTGGGCTTGATCCGGGTCCACAAGATTATAGCAATTGATGATGATATCTTTGAATAGGGCCCAACTAATAAAACGGTGGCCCTATGTCCCTTATGCAGTATCGACCGCTGCATGCACAATCTACATAGGCTTTACTCTTTAGAGATACCATTGGGACGGGGCACTTTCAATAGAATTATTTTTGTTATTTACTATACTTTCATATTTTATATTTTTATATAATGGAACAAATATAAAAAGTATATATATTTAAATAATAGAATAAAAAAAAATGGTTTTTAGTAAAAACATTAAAAAAAAGTATGTTGTTTGGGTTTTTTTTTATTGAACCAAAAAAACCATTGGAAAAATGTTTTTCTAATAGAGTTGTTTTTTGGAAAAAAAGAAAATTCATATTATAATGATTAAATAAAAAAAGCTAGACGGTTAACCAAGAAAATTCGAAATTATTCTGGTTTTAATATAATTTCAAAATTTTATAGAGTTAAATCAGAAAAATATTCTTCAATTTCATTTTTTTATAAAATTAGGCAGTTCATTAATGACTTTCACTTATCAAAACCGGGCAAGTTGTAAATTATAAAATCTCCCCTGGCAGAGGTAGAGATAGAGGTGAAGGAGGTAACAGCGGCAGGGTCGGTTGGTGGCGGAGGTGGTAGCGATGGTGGTGGTGGCGGTCACAATTATGGTGGTGGGGAAAGTGATAGTGAAAAAAAACGGACACAATACATAATCATTTATAAATATAACGCTCTTGTCGTGTCGGTATGATCGATCGCTAGAGCGACAGATGAAAAATATGTGTTTAAGGTTAAATCTCAAAATCTTTATTTTTTCAGAATCTCAAAGAAATATATATATATATATATATATATATATATATATATATATATATATATATATATATATATATATATATATATATATATATATATATATATATATATATATATATATATCAATGTTTAAAAATCCCGAATAGGTTTCGCTTAATCGCTAGGCTCTACTCTACCGACTAGAGAGCGCCTACGATTAATCCATGCATATACATCGAGTGAAAAAGTTGAAAACAATGAAATCTAACACTTTGAAAAGTTTAATCTCAACTAGAGGGTTACCACCGCTCCGCGGGGGGCAGAATTTCAATATCATCTAGCTAAAAATAAATCAGAATCGGTGCGACACTAAACAGAGAAAGATGTTTGATTGGTTATTTCCTCAAATGTCCTTGTCTCCACCTGTTCAATAAAAAAAATTGGCTTTGAAATTAAAAGGGAAAGAGACAAACAAACTCACTGAAACTGAAATTGAAATTACCTCAACTCCGAGTTATCCTGCAAACATAATGCTAGTACAGTTTTTGTTGTTTCCAATATGCACGCAGGGTTTGCAGCTTCTACCATCGCCTATAACAGTTAAAAAAAAACTAATATTTTTTTTAATAGTTATAGATTATTATGTAGTATTATTAATTTTTATAAAGTTATGGAGATGTTATTGTTACCTTTGTGAGTGTGGCAATGCAACTCATTCTTTGCATAAGATTTAGCACAACTCTCTCGGCTTACACAATAAAATATCTTCCTAAAAATGATTAAAAATTAAAAATCAGTATATCATGTTGCTAACAGTAAGAAATAGCAACCAACTATCCATTACTATAATTGGGTATATTTTTTTTATAAAGTAACATTCCTTAATGTGAAAAAAGGTTAAAAGTACAGGTTGTAATAGGAACAAATGGAAGTAAGGTTCTATCATACGAAACACTATAGACGTAAACACTGGAATTACCTCAAATCATATTTACACTTACCCTTCCTTATACCACTAAAACTCTAAAAGTCCCATGGTAGGTCAAACCCTAAAGTCAACCCCAGCCCCATAAAAAACCATTTCATCCAAAATGAAGAATTTGAAAAAAAAAACATTATGTTAAGTCTTTGGACACCCTTTTAAAACTGTTTGAAGAAAACATCAATGGCAAAAAAAAATACAATGGATTAGTGAAAAAACATACCACTGCTGATTCTTTCTGAATTCTATAGGCACAGGATATATATTCTCAAATGTCTGCTGATAATGCATTTTCTGCTACAATAATGAAAGTATATATTCTAAACGGTCCATTTTGATTAGTATAAATTAGAAGATAGAAGGTAATATGTTTTCAAAAGCATACCTTTAAACCTCTGACTTCAACTTCTCCCTATTTGAGATTTCTATCATCAATCTTTAAGACATGTAAAAGTGTTGGGTGTTAATTTAATAAAAATAAATAAAGCAAAATTGACTGAGGATCTAGTTTTTGATGGAAGTACATATAAAAGGTGGGTAAGGGTAGTCTTGTCATTTGGCTTTAGCAAGACATTTTAGCAATGTGAATGAAGCCTTTATTCCAATTCTCTCATAGAAGAAATGGATTGATATGGATTTTTCCCAGCCGCAGCATATAAAAGACGTAATAGGAATCTATTCGAAATCTATATGTTTTTTTTAAATTGATACTACCATTATTATATTACTTCAATCTAAAATTTAATTAAGTTATTATAACATGTTCATTTGTAACTTATTTAAAATAATAAACAATAAAACCTTTTCTTTAATATTTATAAAAATAATAAATAAAAAAAAAACTTACCATTGAGTTCCATTTCTTTTGTGGTTGCGAATCTGGAGGTCTCAAATATCACCTGCATCACCACCACATATGATAAGTTTAATTAATCAAAATTATTTAGAAATTAAAATATAAATAAATAAAAACATTTCAAAAACAAAATCTTACATAAATTGCTTCAAATGTAATAATAAACAAATCTATTAAAAATCAGAACTGACCGCACGAATGAATTTCATGGACTTGTAGTCATTCCAGTCAAGTGGGCCCTTTGCCATTTTTCCCTCTCTGATTCCCAAATGTTCTTTCTAAAAATAGAAGATATGGCGATTAATTTATAAAAAAAGAGTTATTATGATCATAGAAAATATTTGTGTGCTACTAAAACATTCATAAATATAAATATAGAAAAATGTACCGACATGAGAAAGATCTTTGAGCATACGATCTACAACTGTTGGTGGAGGGATTACTGCATATGGCCTCAATCTGTAAGCAGCCGATGTTATTTATAACAGTAAAAAACACCATTACAGAAAAATGAACAGAAAAGCTGTCATGAATTACCTCTAAGGACAGGGTGAATGCGGTCTCACCTTTAAAATATGAAAACTACCACAAATACCATACCCAAAAAGTTACTTTTCAAAGTCCAATGGTTAGAAATGAAATAAAATGAAAGTAAGATGTTGCAATACAGGTATCAAACACAAAAACAATAGAGGTATCAAACACAAAAAAAACTACAAAAAATTCAATAATTTGAACATGTAGCAATTAAGGAATAACAAATAATTGCATCTCAATCGAGTTAAGCAATATTTCAGTAAGGAAGATGCTTACCGAGCTTGTTGATATTTGAATCGTTGTAGTTCTGAGGCCAAGACACATTTCCCACTAACACCATATATAATTAGACCAAAATAGATTCAATCAGATGAAAATCTTATGCATTAAAGATTTTATATAATAGTTAATTTGGTTGAAAATCAACATACCCTAGTTCAAGCATTTGATCGACCAGTTGGGGTGCATAGTCAAACTCTCCTTCAAATCCCATTACAACATCAAGGGCGATGAAGTGTATCGGGTGGTGAGTGGCGATGATGAAATCCTCCTCGGTCGTAACTACCAACCACTCGGTGTTCTTTTCCGTGCTCTCATTCTCCAATTGCAGAAACAATCTCCAATTGCAGAAACAACAGATCTGAAAGTAAACCCAAAAAGCGAAGACACGCCAACCAAAAAGCAGCCGACATCAGTTGTTGTAGGCTTCATCACGCGACAGAAAAAAAAAGCAAACAAATGATCTGTTGTGACAGATTCTGACAAACCTAAATTAAAAATCACATATTTGTAGTCGTCTGGTCCAAAATCAAGCACAAATCGGAAAGAGTGAATTCGTAAGTTGCAAAAACATACCCAAAAAAGACCCAAACCCATAAATATGTGTTATTTTTGCCAACATCTTAGGCCTGTCTTGGACACCATCGATAGTAGCAGAAGAAGATCATTCGTGAAGCATCGTCAATTTCAAGTTAGAAGGAAGAACATCAAATGCGAAGAGGGAACTGATTTCGTGAGAATCATCAACAAAGAGAAGTAGAGATATCCGCCTATACACCAGTTTGCCATTGCGTCCTCCTGAGAGAAGGCGTGAAGACGCCGACGAACTCATCAACGGAGCATGTAGAGAAGGAGGGTAAAGATGAGAACCGATGTCAGCAGATCGATGGGAACCTTCTGTGACTTCTGAGCACCTGATGATCGGTTGAGAGAAGAGTGAGAAAGGACGGTAGATAAAGTAGAAGAAATCAGGTTAAAAATTAGAACAATCGGGAAGATATCGGGAACTGGAAGCGGTTTGGAAGAAGGGAAAGAGGGATTACACAGATCGGAATTTGATTGGAGAAAAAAGCGGTGAAGCAAAGGAGAAGCAACACGTATACACAAACAATATGAATATTGACATAAAATGACCCTGAGACAGATCTAAACACATATACATAAACAGGGGTAGTAGAAGGGCCGAAATTGACAAAATAGATAGGAGTTTAACATTTATACAAAACTACAGGAACCAAATGAGACAAAGATCCTCCACTTTACTGTTAAAATTTTTCAGAATCTTAATATATATATAATAATAAAACTATTCAAACAATGATTAATATTGTGTTAATCATATTAACATATTTTGTTATCATATTAGTAGTATTTACAAACTTTGTTATGATATTATTCATATTATTTATTTTTAAATTCAAAATATTAGCAATTAATGGTCTCTGATTAATCCTCTAATTAATCTTCGTCTACCCAATTAGTCCCTTAACCTCAGTCCACCGACTAGCTAACGTCTAGCGTGTTTTACAAAATTGATATATATATATATATATATATATATATATATATATATATATATATATATATATATATATATATATAGAGAGAGAGAGAGAGAGAGAGAGAGAGAAAGAAAGCGAGAGCTTGAAAACCATTAAATCGATCATCATTTTTGAAAACCAAACCATCATTGGACTCTTACAATGGCGTATAAAAGAGATCCACAGTCCAAAAACATATTTGATGATTTTTTGTTTTTTGAAATGTGCATATATACGCATCTAAATGTATATTCATGCACATTTATGTTTTATGTGTTTTTTTAAAGCTTTCAAGTTATGATTCTCTTAAATGTTGGTATTAAAGTCTCATTGTTGTGTTGATTTTGAAATTTAAAAAAACAAAACAAAAAAATAAATAATAAATAAATAAAAGCGCTAAATATGCATGCATGCATATTTATATGAACATTCAAATGTGAAAATATTCACATTGAAAAAAAAAACGGTCAAATCTTGTTTTGAGCATGAATCTCTCTTAAACAAAACGGTAAGTGTCTAATGGTGATTTTAGTTTTGAAAAATAATAACCGGATTATGATTCCATAAGTTTTTGCAAAACTCTAAGTTCAACTTTTATATATATATATATATATATATATATATATATATATATATATATATATATATATATATATGGTCTTGTTCCAGTGATAACTTTTTTCTCAGTGTGGACTCGTGAGGACACCTTAAAAAATTGAAAAAAAATACAAATCATAAAATCGAACGTAGTACTATATCGGAAAGAAAAAAATTGGATTTTTTTTTATCATTAAAATTGAATCATGGATCATAAAAATGATCCATGCCATCAATTTTAATGATCGAAAAAGATTTTCCAATTTTTTTCTCTCCGTTATTATATTATGCTCGATTTTATAATTTGTATTTTTTTTTCCAATTTTTTTAAGACGTCTTTTCGAGTACTCACCGAAAAAAAAGTCCTTACCCGATCCTATCTCGATATATATATATATATATATATATATATATATCCGGTGGGGACTCTTTTTTCGGTGAGATCTCGTGAGTACACCTTAAAAATTTAGAAAAAAAAATTAAAAAAAAATACATATCACAAAATCGATCATAGTACTATATTGGAGAGAAAAAAAGATTTGAAAAAAGAATAAAATTGGATCATTAAAATTGAATCATAGATCATAAAAAGTGAATCATGGATCATAAAAATGATTCATGATTCAATTTTAATGATCCAGATTTTGTTTTTCAATTTATTTTCTCTCCAATATAGTATTATACTTGATTTTATGATTTGTATTTTTTTTCAATTTTTTTAAGATGTCCACAACGAAAAAAAAGTTCTTGCATGATCCTGTTTATATATATATATATATATATATATATATATATATATATATATATATATATATATATATATATTGTTGTAAATAATTGTTGGTGTTGTAAATAATTGGTGGATGACATAATAATTGGTGCATGGTACATTTGTCAACATTTCTAACTAGTTACAATTATATGTTAGTAAAATTTGTAGTATAAATACCCCTCCATTGTAAAGAATGTGATACACCAAAAGGTTATAAGAGATATAACTTTCATATTCTCTCTAAATATTCTTTCTTCTCAATTAAAGTTCTTATCAAAGTTTACTAGTTTGGTTTGATTTATAGTTACATTAATTACGCTTAATTCATAACACGTTATCAGCACGAAAGCTCTAATCAAGGTTATTAAACAAGTGGAAAATCACATCTATCTTAATCAATGTATGTATTACTTATTAAAAACACTATTAATTAACTTATTAAAAACACTATTAATTATAAAACCTCAATCATATTAAAATAATAATAATACTAATGAATTAATAAAACTTATACATTATGGACTACTAACAATTTTTATTTCTTATACTAACATTTCTTTATTTATTCTAATTTTTATACTAACATTTACATTATGCAACTAATTTTTATTTATGCAAACTAACATTTACATTATGCAACTAACTTTTATTTATGCATACTAACATTTATATTATGCTACTAACTTTTATTTGTGCATACTAACATTTAAATTATATTTATTTATACATGTCAATGTTTATTTATATTTTACATACTCTTCATAATTTTATTTAAACATTTACTAATATTTATTTATGTTTCTAATTAGTAAAGTTATGTATTAGTTATAAGTCTTATTACATGATTTATAAAATACATATACATATATACACAACGGGAATATATATGCAACGGTTATAAACAGCAAAAACAACGGCTATATTTTTTTACCATAAATAAACATCTTTACCCTGCTTATTTTACCCACAACAAATTTTTCTCTCTTGTATCAAATAAATCAATTTCAAGAAATCAAGCTTCAAGATGATTCATCCTTCTGTGATAATCATGACTATAATAGTCATGTTACTTTTCATCCCAATCCTTAACATCGAAGATAATATGGAATTTCATCTACTTTTAGGCTTGTATGCAATGTTAGTTTTACCGCTTCTTTTTTGTGTAATATTTATTGAAATAAATGGATTTTAATTTTAATTTTTATTTTGTTTAAAATTTATAGTTACATTATGTCCAACATTGCAAAGCTCAAGTTTGCAGCACTTGAAGTTAGTGGGAAAAACTATGTGCCATGGATGATAGATGTAAAAATGCATCTTGAATCCATGGGTATCTCAAATACTATATATGAATTTAATAATTGCTTGGCACAAGACAAAGCAAAAGCACAAGTTTTCCTTCGTAAGCATATTGATGAAATGTTGAGATTTGAATATCTTGATGTTACTGATCCAAGTATTCTCTGGAATCTTTTGAAAGAAAGATTTGATCATCAAAAGGAAGTTATACTTCCAAATGCTAGAGATGAATGGAGAACACTAAGGTTTCAAGACTTCAAGAAAGTAAATGAATACAACTCAGCTTTGTTCAGAATATGTTCACAACTCAAGTATTGTGGACAAGAGGTTACTGATGAAGATATGTTGGAGAAAACTTACTCAACATTTCATGCAACAAACATTACTTTGATGCAACAATATCGGATGCAAAAGTTCACAAGATATTCTGAATTGAATGCATGTATGCTCGTTGCAGAGCAAAACAATGAACTCTTGATGAAAAACCATGAATCTCGTCCAACGGGATCAGTAGCACTTCCTGGAGCAAATGCTACAAATATTGATGGTCATCGAAACAATACACGTGGACGAGGGCGAGGTCGTGGTCGAGGACGAGGCTGTGGCTATTTTAATCGAAACCAAAGCCATAATCAGAACCATAATTCTGGTCGTGGACAAGGTAATAATCGTGGTCGTGGCCAGAAAAGAAATAATTACCAATATTCACAAAGAAACAATGTCCACACACAAGATAAGGCCAAAGTGGCAAGGCATGACACTGGGACATCACAAAAATCTGATGGTTCATGTTATAGATGTGGTAGCACAGGCCATTGGTCAAGGACCTGTCGCACACCTGCACATCTTTGTCAACTTTATCAAGAGTCCATTAAAGGAAAAGGAAAAGAAGAAAACCTCATTGATAATGTTGAATTCACTCCACTAAATGTTGCTGATTTCTGCAATGACATGGAAGACATAAACTAAAAAAAATCTATTATTGTTCTAGTAAAACTGTTTTTCCTTCGTTTGTTTTTCATGTAATGTCTTTCCTACAATAAATGAACTTTCTTTTTAATAATAATTATGATTATGTTTATTCACTTATTATTCCTTTTATATGTGAAGTTTAATATGAGTCCAACTGGAGCACAACACCAAGAAAAGATTGGAGATCTTTGTATAGCAGATAGTGGTAGTACACATACTATTCTGAAATCAAAGAAATATTTTTTAAGAATTAGTACCAACAAAAACAGTCATACATACAATATCAGGTCCTGCAGACTTGATAGAGGGAACCGGGAAAGCCCATTTTATATTACCAAATGGTACAAGCTTTTTTTTTTTTATAGAAAATGCCTTATTTTCTCCAAAGTCTAATAGAAACTTATTAAGTTTCAATGACATATATTTCAAAGGATATGACACAAAAACTGTGACCATTGAAAATAAGAAATATATGTATATTATAGAAACAAACCATGTGCTTGAAAAACTACCAACACTTGATTCTGGTCTGCATTATACATATATACATACGATTGAATCAAATATGGTAGTCGAAGGAAAACATTGTGATCCTGGGACATTCAGTTTATGGCATGATATTTTGGGTCACCCAGGATTAACAATGATGCAAAGGATAATTGAGAATACACATGGGCATCCATTGAAGGACCAAAAGTTCCCTCAATCCAATAGCATAAAACCATGTACATCTTGTTCCCTTGGAAAGTTAATTATAAAACACTCTCCAATGAAAGTTGAAAGGGAGTCACCTAGATTTCTAGAAAGAATTCAAGGTGATATATGTGGACCGATTCACCCACCATCTGGACCATTTAGATACTTTATGGTCTTAATAGATGCATCTAGCAAATGGTCTCATGTTTGCCTATTATCAACTCGTAATATGGCATTTGCAAAGTTTCTTGCCCAAATTATTAAATTAAGGGCACATTTCCCTGATTATACTATCAAAAGAGTGAGACTTGATAATGCTGGTGAATTTACTTCACAAGCATTTAATGACTATTGTATGTCTGTAGGAATTGTTGTTGAGCATCCAGTTGCTCATGTACACACACAAAATGGTTTAGCTGAATCACTGATTAAACGTCTCCAGCTAATAGCTAGACCATTGATAATGAGGACCAAACTTCCTGTTTCTGTTTGGGGCCATGCAATCTTACATGCTGGATCATTGATACGCATGAGACCAAGTTCATATCATGTATATTCTCCACTACAACTTGCTTTCGGTCAAGAGCCAAATATATCCCATTTGAGAATTTTTGGGTGTTCAGTATATGTCCCTATTGCACCACCTCAACGGACGAAAATGGGTCCTCAAAGAAGGTTGGGAATATATGTTGGTTATGAGTCAGTCTCTATTATAAGATATCTTGAACCATTAACAGGTGATGTTTTCACAACACGCTTAGCAGATTGTCAATTTGATGAGGCAAATTTCCCATCATTAGGTGGAGAAAAGAAGATTCTGGAAAAGGATGTGTCATGGCATGAGCCTACTTTATCATATCTTGACCCTCGCACAAAGCAATGTGACATGGAAGTTCAAAAGATAATGCATTTCCAAGAAATGGCAAATCAATTACCTGATGCATTTACTGACACAAAAAGGGTGACTAAATCATATATACCAGCTGTCAATGTTCCAGCTCGAATTGACATTCCACATGGACAATCTGATGAAAGTGTTCCTGGAGAAACACGAATTATTCAAATTCCCCCAGGAAAGGAGGATGATGCATTAAATTATGGTCAGACAAATAGAATATGTGACCAAAATGAAACTGACAATATAGGTGCAATATTTTCTTATTCAGTTGCATATGATATTATGAATGATGATCTCGAACCACAATCTGTCATTGAATGTCAAAGAAGAAATGATTGGGCTAAATGGAAGGAAGCTATGCAAGTTGAATTAAATTCTCTTAACAAGAGAAAGGTTTTTGGGAACATTATCCTCACACCTGAAGTTGTGAAACCATTAGGATATAGATGGATCTTCATACGAAAAAGAAATGAGAAAGACGAAATTATAAGATACAAGGCCAGACTTGTTGCTCAAGGTTTCTCTCAAAGACCTGGAATTGATTATGAAGAAACTTATTCACCGGTAATGGATGCAACCACTTTCAGATATTTAATCAGCTTGGCAGTATCTAAAAATTTAGAGATGCGTCTTATGGATGTTTTTACAGCTTACTTGTATGGATCACTTGATAGTGATATCTATATGAAAATCCCTGAAGGATTTAAAATGCCTGAAGCGTTAAGTGCAAAACCCAAAGAAATGTATTCTATAAAATTACAAAGATCTTTGTATGGTTTAAAGCAATCTGGGCGAATGTGGTACAATCGTTTAAGCGATTATTTGACAAGTAAAGGTTATAAAAATAACACTATTTGTCCATGTGTATTTATTAAGAAAACAACATCTGGATATGTGATCATAGCAGTCTATGTTGATGATCTGAACATCATTGGAACGGATAAAGAAATCCTTGAAGTGATTGAACTTTTAAAGAAAGAATTTGAAATGAAAGATCTTGGACAAACCAAATATTGTCTTGGTTTACAGATTGAGCATATGTCTAACGGAATACTTATGCATCAATCAAATTACACAGAAAGAGTCTTGAAACGTTTCAATATGGAAAATGCAAATCCTTTAAGCACTCCAATGGTTGTTAGATCATTAAATATTGACAAGGATCCATTTCGTCCATGCGAAGAAAATGAAGAAGTCCTTGGTTCAGAAGTACCATATCTAAATGCAATTGGAGCTCTTATGTATCTTACCAATTGTACTAGACTTGACATTTCTTTCGCTGTAAACTTGCTAGCAAGATTTAGTTCAGCCCCAACAAAAAGACATTGGAATGGAATCAAACATATTTTTCGATACCTTCGAGGAACTAGTGATTTAGGGTTATTTTACCCTAACAATTCAAAACAAGGCTTGATTGGTTATGTAGATGCAGGTTATTTGTCTGATCCTCATAAAGCTAGATCTCAAACTGGATATGTATTCATGAATGGAGGTACTGCAATTTCCTGGCGTTCTCAAAAGCAAACACTTGTTGCCACATCCTCAAATCATGCTGAAGTAATTGCACTAAATGAAGCTAGTAGAGAATGTACATGGTTAAGATCGATGACACAACTAGTTTTAACTTCATGTGGACTTGAAAAGGATATATGTCCAACTTTAATTTATGAAGATAACTCAGCATGTGTCACTCAAATGAAAGAGGGATATATCAAGAGCGACAGGACAAAACATATACCTCCAAAGTTTTTTGAGTACATTCAAGAGCTTATAAAGAACCATCAAGTTGAAATAAAATATGTTCAATCCAGTACCAATGCAGCAGACCTTTTTACGAAGGCACTTCCTACTGCAATCTTCAGGAAACATATCCATGACATCAGAATGCGACATGTGCATAGAATATAATGTGACGGGTGTCTAAATAAGGGGGAGTCAACTATACATTGCACTCTTTTTCCCTTCGCTAAAGTTTTTTTCCCACTGGGTTTTCTTTAGCAAGGTTTTTAATGAGGCAGTACGTCAAAGTTGAACGCTAAAATGATGTCATCCAAGGGGGAGTGTTGTAAATAATTGGTGGTGTTGTAAATAATTGGTGGATGACATAATAATTGGTGCATGGTACATTTGTCAACATTTCTAACTAGTTACAATTATATGTTACTAAAATTTGTAGTATAAATACCCTTCCATTGTAAAGAATGTGATACACCAAAAGGTTATAAGAGATATAACTTTCATATTCTCTCTAAATATTCTTTCTTCTCAATTAAAGTTATTATCAAAGTTTACTAGTTTGGTTTGATTTATAGTTACATTAATTACGCTTAATTCATAACATATATATATATATATATATATATATATATATATATATATATATATATATATATATATATATATATAAAAGTAGGGACTCTTTAGCAAAAGGTGATGCTAAAAGGGTTTATATATATATATATATATATATATATATATATATATATATATATATATATATATATATATATATATAACCCTTTTAGCATCACCGCAAAAAGTCCCTACTTTTGTATTAGTTTTTGCTTAAAAAGTCTAAAAAATCTCAATATTTTAGAAATTTTGTGTTGTTTTTTGTTTTTATTTGATCTTTTATGTATAACGAAGCCATTGATTTTCGTTCTTGATCTGCCACTAATTTGTATGTATGAAGGATTAGTTTTTGTGTAACAAAAAGTTATATTCGTCTAAATCGAATGTATTGTTAACCGCTAATGCCCACTACCATTAAAAATTTATGGATCTACAACTGATTAAAGGGTTGAGGGAACATCACATCACCTGGTGTGTTGGATGTAAGAACATCTACCTGGAAGTGGAAGTGGGAGGTGACAATTTCTTAACTGCTAATGCCCCCCACCATTATATATATATATATATATATATATATATATATATATATATATATATATATATATATATATAAATAAGTGTGTTGGATGTAAGAACATCTACTTGCAAGTGGAAGTGGGAGGTGACAATTTCTTAACTGCTAATGCACCCCACCATTATATATATATATATATATATATATATATATATATATATATATATATATATATATATATATATATATATATGGAAAAGTAAATATATGGTTGTTATGTACGTAAAACCTTTCAAAACGATATAATTTTAAATAAAATCAGTCATATTTATCATCTTTTTCGTTTGTTCCTCAAAACAATCTACCAAAAACAATAGAATTATTAAATCAAAGCACTCAATTTCATTTTTTTTCGCAGCAAAATATCATGAATTAAGTTTTCGACCACATAAAATAATTGCATGTTCTAAAGTTAGTATATCTTGCATGAACGTTCTGATCTACTATTGGAAAACACATCCCAAAGCATTTAGCCTGATAGGTTTTATATCACACTTACTACACTTTTGCAATGTCACGTCATTTTTGTCTCACCCCACAAAACTAGTGGGTGTCATACAACACATTACCACATTTTTATTTAATTTTAAATATATGTAAATAATATATCAATATTAAATTATATTTTTAGGGAATTAAAAACCATTAGTTTTGAAATATTTTCAACAATTTTTTAATATATATATGATTTAATAATAATTAAAAAAAAAAAGATGCGGCAAAACCATACCGCACTTTCTTTTTGGGGCTTGGTGCAGTGTTTACCGCATATCGCATATTACCGCTGTACGCGGTAATATGCACACTATATGGTCTTAATGAAGAATTAATCACCAAGCCAATTTTCTTTTTCAATTCCACCATTGTTCCGTGGAAAATAAAAATGAACACATCGGTCACAGATTTTAGTGTTGCTATTTTGTTTTTAGGTTTCTTTGTGCAGCCAAAAAAAATACGTGTATGTGATTTTAGGATAGAAATAAGTGTAAAAATGTTGGCTAATTTAGAAAATTTTTAATTAGAACTATATAGTTTCTAGAGTTGTATGTTAGGTACCTATCAGCCAAATATATATATATATATATATATATATATATATATATATATATATATATATATATATATAATGGTTCAAATAAAAACACTAAGTTTGAAAACGTAAATACACTATTTTTATTTTATTATTCCGCAATAAATTTTGTATCCTCGGCTTTACGTCATTATTCAACAATGAATATATGACTAATCACACGTTAAAACTAATATTATAATTTAATACAATAATACACATACACAAAATTTAAAATAGAATAATAACATTTTAATGAATATATAGATAATCAAATGTTAATATTTACATTAAAATTACTTCAAAAAAAAAAGTTAGTTAAATTATATGACTCAGGTTAAATTCAAAAAAAAAAAAAATTTACTTCAATAATACACATATACAACACTGATTGCAGAATAATAGCATAAAATAGTGTTTTTATGTTTTCACATTATTTAATGTTTTTATTTGAACTTACTTCAATGAGATTTTGTATCCGGTACATGTACGTTCAATTTAATATGATACAACTCTCTATATGGTTGAGTTTCGGTCGTAATGATCACAAAAAAGTTAGTGATCTCAATATATATATATATATATATATATATATATATATATATATATATATATATATATATATATATATATATATTACTAACTTTTTGTGATCATTAGGACCAAAAATCAACCATTAATACAGATGGTTGTATTATATTAAATTGGACGCACATGTACCGGATACAAAACCACATTGAATTTATTTATTTTTGTTTTTTCAGTTTTTATACCTTATTTTTTATCGAAAAAAAACTAAAAATACCAAAATTAATAATTTTTGTCCTCTATAAATAGATATCCATTTTGATATATAAATTTTTAATTTTTTTTACATGTCTATGTTGGTATTGTGCACAATGAACATTTGTGTTTATACATGTAAAATATGTACATATACACATCACTCGAAAAAAAGCTTTTTTTTTAAATTTTTTCTACAAATCACCTTCTATAATAGCGTCCTAGCGTATTAAGCCGTATTTTTTTTTAAATTGAAATTTTTTCACAATTGTGCATATTTGTAATGTGCACATATGCGCATTTTTGTTTTTGCATACATGTATATTTTTGTTTGTGTACACATGCATTATTTATATGTAAAATATGCACATATGCATATTTATGTTTTTTACAAGTCTATAGTGGTGATTTACACATTTGCATATTTATGTTTGTGCAAACATAAATATTTTTGTTTATGCACACATTTACATTTTTGTTTGTGCGCTTACACACATTTATGTTTGTGTACACACACATTTATGTTTGTACCTATATGCATATTTCTGTTTGTGCACACACGCACATTTCTGTTTGTGCATATACGTACATTTGTTTGTGCATACATGCATACTATAGTGTTGCGATCTCCATTACAAATGACACATGAAGCATAATGAACATATCAACTTCAAGTCTCTTCTTTCTTGCTATTTTGTTGTTTTGTTTATGCAAAAGTTGGTTTTTGTTTTTGTTATTTCCCTTATCTTGTTCCTGCTAGTGAGGTTCTTCATTCATATATTCAATGTCTCAACATATAGTAGTTCAAAGAATGTAAATCATATTGTTCAAACATGAACTTTTATCCAATAAATATTTTTGTTACATTTTCACGAACACCTTGTATGCATATCTTAAAATTCTAATCTTTTGCATTCAAACAAGAAATTTTCTCCGATAAATCTCTTTGTGACATTTCCAAAAACACCTTATATGCATGTCTCAAAACTCTAATATTTTGTATTCAACTTTTGAAAATCATTTATTCCTTGAACTGGTAAGAAGCAATAAAGAGAATGAGGAGAAATAGGAACTTCATTGGCAGGTTATCAATGACAATTGGAATCAAATAAGCAGGTAGAACTGACCCCAACTTAGATTCGTTTAATATTTGCTCAGAGAACTCAATCACTGTAATATCATCAACTCTTATTTTGTGAATCGACGAACTATGTGTAAATTTTTTCAAATCGTCGATGTTCTTCTTATTGGTAATCCTAGCTTCAATCGATTTTGCTTCTGGATCGAATTACTTCAAAAGCATAGACACCGATTTGGTGTGGTAAAAATGAGAAAGCCTATTTGAATTGAATCAGAAACCAATTTTAATCCAGAAGTCGATTTCTCCAGTTCTCCTTCACATGACGTTTCTTTGTTCTTGTTTGTGTAGAATCTGTTTTAGCTCTAATCTTGTGTTTTGCGGCTCTAATTTTAATTGTGCACCTATTTAATTTAAGGGCTAAAAATTTGATCTCAAGATCTCAAAATAGATATTGATCTCATTAGAGTCTTACTCTCTCTCTCTCTCTCTCTCTCTATATATATATATATATATATATATATATATATATATATATATATATATATATATATATATATATATATATATATATATATATCATTATTATATATAAAAAGCTTTTTAATCTCGTGCCTCCTACACTAATATCGCAGGTTCCCATGGCCCCACGTAAACTGTCTTTTAAACTACGCCATAGACATCGAAAGTTGCTTCATATCGCCTCATATGTTTCATTGTGGAGGATTTTTACTTTGAGCGACGCGTTGAGATGGTTTCGAACCGGTAGAATGCAAAGAAGAGACACACCTTTTTATTTGAAACGGTGGTTGGATTTCGGATTCTATCCATTCTGGCCTATAAATGCAGATGCATCTCAACATTTGTGTATATCGGTTCCATATGCTCTTGTTTCCCACCCACGCTGTATGCTCTCTTGGTGGCAAGTTCTACTACTCCTGGGTGTACCATCGTCTCTCTAATCACAACCCTAAATTTATTATTTTTTTCTAATCAGAGGTCTCTTATCCCCAATTTTTCTTATATTCAGTTTGGAGATTGAAGTTGTTGTTTGCCAATGATTCGTAAGTATGCATCAAAATTAGATCCTCCTGTATTTAATTTCCCCCAGACTTGGGAACTTGAACTTGGCCTTCCGGAACTGTCAGGGGGATTTCTCTTCCTATTCGTGGCTCTGCAAAAGGGTTTCTTGACTAAATTCGACTTGATGACAAGCCTATAAAACATTCATGAACCAATGGAATTGATTTTCTTCTTCTTCCTTGAAGTTTGACATTCATTTTTCAGATTGCTCTCATAATTTCTAAACAACTATGTTATATTTGATCACTAACATCAACAATTTCTTTCAGAAACATGTACTAGGATTTAGGGTTCTTATTTAGATCTTTGATGTGTGTAAATCTTTCTAATTCGAAAAAGAAACGCCATGAATGTGGATGAATTGATATAACATTTGAATCATGTATCTAAACAATCTTTATTTTTCTTGACCTGATGGTATATGAAATTAATTAGTCTAAAAGATGTATATGGAAAGACCGTAATCATTACAGTAGTATACAAAATGATCTTTTTGATTTGAGTACATCTTGAGTGGGGTAATATAGTGTGAGTCTTCTATTCCTAAAAGATTATAACAATTAAGTAATTTTCTTTTTCTAATTGATTTCAAGAAAGTACAGGGAACTAAACAACTACCTATCATATTTATGCTATTTGGGAGCATCTGCCCATCTATATAACTATATTTCAACTTGTTTAATTTATATTTATATGTTCAAATAATTAATAAAAACTAGGTAGAGAAAACAATGAACTTTAACAACACTAATCATATACATGATTTAATACACAATTTTAACAATAAGTGATGAATATATGCTTTATTATGTTTAGGGTTTTGAGGAAACAAAGAAGAATGGGAATAGACAGTTGTGACTTGTGAATTTTGATTACCAACTAATAATTAGGTATGAGTCTTACAAAGAGAATGCAAAAACATTATTGATGTCAAATGAAAAATATTCCAAGCACATACAAAGGAGTAGACACAACATAAAGCTGAGTAATTTCGACTCCAAGGAATTGTGTTCGACTCACTATCATACCCAAAACACATTTCGATCACAGTCGACTTCGTGCTATTCCATCACAATCGATACCAGCTTTCGACTACGAACGTAGATACATCAACATCATCAATACCCAAATGTGAACATAAAGAATTATCATCAGTTGAAACCAATTTCGATTCCAACACCACAAAAACAATTTCGAATTTTAAACATAAGTCTCAATTCGTTTCCAGACCACATGAACATTAGTCAAAATTGAGTTTGACTTGATTTAATTCAACACCAGTCGAAAAGGATTTCTATTCCAAGAAACATCAATTGAAAGCAAATCTCTTGACAAAAATCAAGTATCGACACGAAACCAAAACATCTATCATTACTGGAAAATGTTTCGATTCCAACAATCAATTCATAACAGTCGAACAGGATTGCGTTCGACTCCAATCAGACAAACATGTTCGATTTTGAACGACGCCAAGTAATACCAGTCGAAATCAACTGTAAATATCTTTCGATTCAACCAGTGTACTGTTCGATTATGAACAAACCCAAGCGAAACTTTCGTTTTAGAATTTGTTTCTAGTGTGGTGTTCGATTTTGACTTTCTAAACACTAACATTGATTTTGAACAGTGTTATACACGATTTTGGCTTTAAAAAATGAATAGAATTCGAATTGGGCTCCAATAAGCTGTGATGAACATTAATGGACTTAATCAAATGAGTAGATGAACAGTAGCAATTGGATTTGGGCTTCGAAGTATGAATCGATAAACAAAAAACATTGATTGCGCTTGATCTACAAAAAAATTTGGATCATCACTGGGGTTGAGACAAAATAGATCCAACGAATCAAAACGATCAAAAATG
Organism: Lactuca virosa; assembly: GCF_052849685.1. Classification (NCBI taxonomy): domain Eukaryota; kingdom Viridiplantae; phylum Streptophyta; class Magnoliopsida; order Asterales; family Asteraceae; genus Lactuca; species Lactuca virosa. Next base: position 20,967,073 of record NC_136429.1, on the reverse strand, counting down.
AAAAACGAAAAGCACGAATTGAAAATAAGATTGAATTCGGATTTCTAGAAATAACATTGATCATTAATCATCGGATCTCAACATGAATTTTTCGGAATCCATTTGAGAATTTGAGAAACCTTCTTGATAAATTTTTTTCCATTTGCGATACTAGAATCAATTACTGAAGATATTGGTTCTTTTGTTGGAACAAGAAAATCTTCAATCTTCACATTGTACCACCCACAATGCATGTTGTATAATCCGTTATTCTCGTTTTTCCAATATCTAACATCATCTTCATGAGAATCTTCAACAATTTTGGGTTTGGAATTTGAATTCATTGCAACAGTTGATGATTGTTGCTTTGGAACCCAAATTTGTTTCATTGATTTTGGCTTCAAGACAACTTTTGAAGTTTTTTGTTTAGAAACCCATTTGTTCTTTCTTTTGATCTTCTTCTTCTTTTTCTTCCTTTTCATCTTTTTGGATCTTGAAGTTTTGAATTCAAGAACAACATCATTCTTGACAACTTCAATTTTGCAAGTTTGAATAAAATATTTTGGAGTTTGATACATTTGAACTTCTTGTATTGAAGGCTTTCTATATGTCATCATTCCTTCAAACGAATCACAAGAACAAAAGCAATCATCGGTTTGAACTCCAATTGAACAAAAAAACTTTCACATCTTCACCAAAATCACATTGAATTCCCATTTCTTGAACTTCAAAAAATTTAAGAACATGAAGATCATTTGGGTCTTCAATAAGAGGAACATATTCCTTTTTGAATAATTCTCTTTCTTTTCATTCCTTTTGATTTTCACACCAAGATAACATATTCATCGAAATATCAATCAAACTTCCAATCTTCGAAAGAGATTGAAATATCAATCTTCCGTCATCATCTTTCATGCCTCCATAAGAAATCAAAGTTTCCCATGTAATCAACCCGCCTTTCAACAATAACCCATAAAATTGTTTTTCATTGACTTTTTATTTGACATCTTTAATCGTCACGATCCAAGAATCATAAGCCAAATACACCATGATCATAAGAACTTGGATTTTTCTAGAGAGAGAAAGTTATTATGAATGAAATCTCTATAGAGAGAAAGTGAATATGAATATGAACCAAGTTCTAGAGAGAGAAAGTGAAAATAAAAAGTATTCTAAAGAGGCAAAATCGAATTTTGAATCAAATCAAGGAATAAATTTGATTTACAGAACAAAAAGTCTCTTAAAGATGAAGAACATATACCCATTTGATATTCACCAAATCATGTTGTCATCATCGATCAAATTCTTGAGAACTTCAAGAACACCCGCTCTGATACTAATTGTAGTGACCCGGATTATGATGTCATGTCAGAATTGTAAAGATCAAGTGAATCACACAAACATCAAGAACATAAGGAGTAAATAAACACGTTTAAGCTCCATTAGAATAGTAAGAGTACAAGTGAGTATTATTATATATCTCACTAACAAAGTTCTAGAGAGAGAAAGTGAAAATAACAAGTATTCTAGAGGAGAAAATCGGATTTTAAATCAAATCAAGGAATAAATTTAATTTCTAGAACAAAAACTCTCTCAAAGATGAAGAACATACACCCATTTGAGATTCACCAAATCATGTTGTCATCATGGATCAAATTCTTGAGAACTTCAAGAACCCGCTCTGATACTAATTGTAGTGACCCGGATTATGATGTCATGTGCGGAATTGTAAAGATCAAGTGAATCACACAAACATCAAGAACATAAACTCTCCAAATGGGTCTTACAAGTTCTTACATAAATGGTAGTCACTCACTTCCTATTTAGAGGAAAGACTCAACCCATTACACATACAAGAGGGTAAGCCACATCCAAGGAGAATTTTGCACCCTAACAGATGGAGATGGGATGAGGTTAGGCATTTGGGGATAGGGACAGGGATGGTCAACCCCACCCCATCCCTACCCATTTCCATCCTTATCTCTCCTCTTTGACTTGTTTGACCACACATTTAACAATTATATTTTTTGATTATTTTCCAAAACTCTATAAATACTAACCTTTAACACCATTTTATACCACACCGATACTTTCTTATTTCTTCACACTAAAGATATCTTCACCTTCATATTCATCTTTATTTCCGGGAACCATTAACTTAGTGCTACAAATGACGATGAAGGTTGCTCAAATGATGGAAGTAAAGATTGAAGATCTACGCAAGATGGATTTCGAAGATGCAAGGCGGATAATATATATATATATATATATATATATATATATATATATATATATATATATATATATATAGAAACCGTAGAGTTGCCCATCAATATCTCATGCACTATTATTTTGATGAGTATGCAATTTTCAAGGCTGTTTTTTTCGACAGTAGTTTCGTATGGACAAACATTTGTTTTAGTGTATAGTCAACGACATCACAAAAGTGTATCCATATTTCCAATAACACCTAAATGCAAGAGGTTTAGTAGGTTTTAGTCCCTTATAAAATGCACAGGCACACTTCATATGATAACATATGTCATTTTCCGCGATGCACTAGATGAGAATCTTAGGATGTTCACACATACCTTACGAGAAAGCCTTAATAACTTTTGCAAGTAAGTCATGAGGTTGAATGGTTCATAATATTTGTCTAAACCTATTACAATAACATCCAACAATTATATGGTCGTCATGCAAATGTGCATGGTTTCCCTACAATGTATGGAAGCTTGGATTGCCTCCATTAGGAATGGGAAATTGCCCGAATGTACATCATGGTTAATACTCCCGAGGTGATCATGGTTATCCACAAATCATACTTGAAGCTTTGGCCTCACGGGATTTGTGTATATGATATGCCTTCTTCGGTGCTCCCGGTTCACTGAATGACATCAATGCTCTTAGAATGCCACCGATATTCGAATACTTGTATAACTAGATTTCACCAAATTCTTAGTTTTGCAGTGCATGGAACATCTTACATGTATGGATATTATTGACAGGATCTATCTTGAGCTTTATGTTTTTGTTAAAGAATTATCTTGTCCCAATGATCAAAAGAGGTTGAAGTTAAGAGAGCTCAGGAAAATATGAGGAAAGATGTTAAACGAGCGTTGGGAGCTCTTACAAAATGTTGGCACGTACTGAAATACCCTATAATTTTTGCTAAGACGAAAAAGATGAGTGAGGTGATGTATACTTATATCATATTACATGATATGATTCTAGAAGATGAAGGAAATATGATATATGAGTATGACGAAAAAAGGAGATCGTTCCACCGACACAACCACTATAGACTGGAAGCGAATAGTACTAGGCAAGAAGAGGAATAATCCGTAATGTTGAGATCCATCATGATCTTTGCAGAGACTTGACGGAACATATTTGAACAGTAGCCACATTGATCTTAACTCGGAACCCATCGATGATTTAGAATATCAATTTTCGGATGAAGACATCATTTAGATTGTTCTAGCTATGAGATTTTTTGTTTTCATTTTTTTTAAGTTTTTAATTGTTTAAGTTTTTAAGTTTTTAAGTTTTAAATTTATTGTTATATATTTGTAAAATTTTAACAATGAAAAATGTAAAAAAAAAATTGTTAAATAAATTTGTAAAAAAGCATGACAAACCAACCCTAAATAACAATAAGTTAATATGATGCGGTAAAAATAAGATACATCTGAAAAAAGAATGTGACAAGTGTGATTGTAATGTCCTGATTTTTCAACCCAAAATTTTCATTTTTATTTATTAAAATATACCAGTGTTATATTTAAATTATGCGAAACATGTTGCGAATGCGCGTGTGTACAATCGAACCTTTTCCTTCTCACAAAGTACCTGAAAACATTTGTAAAAACTGGGTAAGCGCTACGCTTAGTGAGTTCCCCAAAATATCATATCCCGCAATACATATACAATGCATACACATAATGCTCTCCAACATAAAGCTGGTCCGCCCTTGGACTTCAGCATGAAGCTGGTCCGCCCTTTTTTCCCACAACATATAGTTGGTCTCAACTTTTGGCCTTCAACATAATGCTAGTCTGCCCAAGTCTATTGGCCTTCATCCCGAGGCTGGACTACCCTTAACTCCCCACATAATTATATTATATCAACACATATATTTAGTGGAACATGCAATAATTTAATACTACAGGAAACTAACAAAACTAGCCTAATGGCGTACTATTGGGAAACTATATCCTAACATACAAAAGATATATACTGGAGCACATAATATAGTGAGAAAACTCACCTTGACAATGACTCGGAAGAATGACAGTTATCTGAGATTCTACTAACGATCCAACTGATGGATAACACGCCGAAGAAGTATTAACCTATAATATTTTATCTTGTTAATCTCTATAGAAATATGGTAATGAAAACTAGATCTTTCACTAATCCCAATGAATACCGATAATTCTATCAAGTAAGGATCAGCCAGGCAGGACAGTTGGGAGGTAGGATCATTTCAATATATAACTTTTCTAAAATATGACAACCAAGCCGACATGACCATTCTAGACACTTCTCCTGTAAGTAGATCAATCAGTATTTTGACTTGGAATTACTGATAAATCTTGTTTATAGGTTCATAATAACGACTTATGACTGTAAATATAAGTTACACTGAAAAGAAAAGAGTGTTAGATGAACTTATAGAAATTTCCTAGACAAAGTCCGGAAATTGCATTGGCAGAACTCCGGCCTGATAGCTACTAGTTGTTGGGCTCTCCAAGGCCTCAAAGCTTCACTAAACTATCCTAAATACTAAGGAGATTTCGGAACAATAACTCAGAATTGCTAGAGAGAGAGAGAGAGTGTGTGTGTGTGTGTAACACCCCAAATCCCATGTATAAATGTTAACAGTTTTATATTCATTATTAGAGACCTACTCGACGAGTTGGTTGCCACAACTCGTCGTGTAGAGACGGATATGGCCGCGTGGTTTATGGGACCTATTCGATGAGTTGGTGGACCCCAACTCGACGAGTAGAGGTTGTGCATGAAAACCCTAATTTTTAGGGTTTTCACCCTATTTAAAGGACCTTAAGTCCTTCCTTCCAGCCTCCTTACCACACTTTCAAGTCCAGAAAAAAATCGTAATCGATCTAACCCTATTTTTGAGTGTGTGTGTGAGGCTAAAAGTGTGTGTTTGGTGCATTTCTTGAAGTGGCTTGAAGATTTAGAGGATTGGAACGAGAAGAAGCTTGTAGATCCAGTATCTACATTGTTTTGGCATCCATTTGAAGGTAAAAAGTCCTTACCTTGGCTTTCCATTCCTTAGATCTCTTTTTATGTTAGTATATGGGCATTTTGGTGCAAAAAGGGGGTCATACTCGAGTTTGAGCTTGTCATGAGAACATGGTTTCAGATCTGGACTCCTCTAGGCCCTTATGGACATAAATCCTCAAGCTTTATGAAGCTTTGGCCCTCCTCCATGTCCAAAACCCCTTCCTAAGGCTAGTTATGAGTATTTTAGCTTCTTGGAACCATGCATGCACGTAAAGTTTGCAACTTTACGTGGTAACTATACCCTAGGAGGCTAGATATACAGTTTGGAGCCTTGGTTTCGCTTAAAAGCGTCTGAATGAGAAAAGGACTGAAGGAACTGGACGAGTTGCATAGCCAACTTGACGAGTTGGATGAGGGTTTCCCGCTTTTTGGATTCTGCATGAACTCGGCGAGTTAGTGAGTTTACTCGACGAGTTGGTTAGGGTTTTCCCGACATTTTGGACACTGCATAGACTCGACGAGTTGTCTGGAAACTCGGTGAGTCAACTGGGGTTTTCACAATTCTTTGAGTTCTGAAGGAACTCGACGAGTCAGTAAGCTGCACTCGACGAGTTGGGTCAACATGGACTGTTGACCTTGACCGTTGACTTTGACTTTGACCAAGGGTTGACCAGTTGACTTCTGAGGGTATTTTGGTAAATTAGGAATTTATGGAAGTGGATCATTGGTGGTTGTAGGTGTTGGTGTTTGGAGCCGTGTTTCGGGAGTTTGATATTTCAGTCCGATCGACATTGTGATGTGAGTTTTCCTCACTATACTCAAGGGTCGAAGGCACCAAGGTCGGCCCTTTGGATTGTTATCCTGCTTTATTGTTAGTGTGATCTGTTAGATCGGTATCCTGGTAAATAGGATGTTCCATGTGGTTATGATCTGTTAGATCGGTATCCTGGTAGATAGGATGTTGTTATGCTTAGTGATCCGTAGATCGGTTTGTCTTTCTGTAGACTGTTATGTGATTATCAGATATATGTGCACATGATTGATTAATGGTTGAGGCTTATCTGCTTTGTGCGAGAGCCAATAGACAAGGGCATTCCAACCTGATGGTTGTGGGCAAAGAGTATTCCATCCCGAGGATGATTAGAGTCATAGTATGTGGGCATTCCTACCCGATGGTTGTGGGCCGAGGGTATACCATCCCGAGGATGATTGGACCCATAGTATGTTGGCAATCCAACCCGATGGTTGAGAGCTTGGGGCATTCCAAGTCGATGATTGATTGCATCCATAGTATGCTGTTATTATATGTATGTTATTTGTTGTACGGGTATTTTGGGGGAACTCACTAAGCTTCGGGCTTACAGTTTTGGATTTTTTTTCAGGTACTTCAGATGATCGCGGGAAGGCGAAGGCGTGATCATGCACCTCCTCACATTTTTAAGATCTTGATTCTGGGATACTCTAATATGAGACTATTTTGAAAATATTTTGTAATAATTAAAGGTTTTTGAATGCTTGAAAAAGTTTTAAATTGGTTTGAATTTTATGGATGTTACAAGTTGGTATCAGAGCCTTAGTTTGAGTGAATTGGAGAAACACTCGTGTGAATCCAGTCTCAAACTATGGAAAGGATTTTCAAAATTATTTTTTCAAATGGTTTTCAAAATAAGAAAGGAGGATGCAGAGTGTACGATCATCCGGAGCCAGTAAGTAGACCCCAAAATACCATGCAGTTATTTGATACTGTGATATGTTAGAACAACATGCTAGAGATAGGCTAGGGATCTTCAGGAACTGCATGATAGAATTGCCTAATTATATGATGCCTGATAGCCTAGGGTTTTCCTTATATGAAATTGACATCATTACTATAGTTGCTCAGTGTATGCATCATAGTTATACATAATTAAGATCTTATAGCCTAAGAATGTTCGGTTTAACCTGATTTCATGTTCTTGTTTGATGAAGGGCTTAGGGTAGGATCAGATATTCGAAAGTCTATAGGGTACAACATTATGTATGACTAGCATACACTAGTGCTACATGGTTGGTGGAAGTTTCATGGGTGAGTTGTACGGGGTCAGTCGGCCAGTTACGAGATATTTAGCCTCCCTCTAGGAGTGAGGATTGAGCGCTCGCCATGCATATGTATATTGTTAGGGCGTTGTGATGATACTTGAGACAAATATGGGTAGGTGTGGAAGGTAGTATGGGCTCGTACTACTGAAAGAACAGAACCTGTACGCGTAGCAAGGAAGTCACAACCCCTAGGGTTTAGTTGGGACCGGATCCGGGTTAGGATCAAGAGCTGGAAGCCAAGATACGCCAGCATTGATAGAGGATCGTGTCAGGGAGATCATCCTGTTGGATATAGTGTCTAAGTCCATAACTATATTTGGTATGTACTTGACCCAACCCGGCATGGTCCATTTGGGTTGCACTTCACCCGTACAATTTATGGATAATCGTTTGAGAATAGTATAAGTTATGATTTATTAATATATTATAAGTCCTAATATATTAATATAAAATCATATTATTTAATTAGTATTGATCTATAATTAATCTAGAATTAATTTAGAGATCAAAAGTATGACTAATTAAATATGGGCTCTTGTATTTATATAGTGTGGGCTAATGCTTATTTGGAATGGGCTAGGCTTGCATGGAAAGTCCATGGATACTCCATGGAGCTTTAACCCATGGATCTCATGGAAATGAAAAGACATGGGTATTAGGGTTTACATGAATGTAACCCTAATCCACCACACTATATAAATGAGGCTTTGGTTCTTGAAATGACACTAGTTGTGGTGAGAAAAGTAAGAGGGCCGATTTCAAGAAAGGTGATTACTATTCTCTCAAGTTTCCAAGTTTGTGGTGATTTGTGACTTCCATTTGAGGCATCCACATTATTGGTGCTAGGCTCTCAAACTCCAAGCAATCAACTTCTACTACAAGGTAAGTAATTCTACTAATTTTATTTGATTCAAGTACCCCACGCCATGCTAGTTAGGATAAGAACCTTGGAAAAATAATTATTTGCATATATCTTAGTCAAACAGAGATCCAAGGTTTCTAGGGTTGCATGTACACCATAGGAGTGTTAGAATGCTGAAAACTCATCAGTGGTATCAGAGCCTGGTTTGTTTATTTGATACTTGATGCAAAAAAAAAACTTGAAAAATCGAAGTTTTGTTCAAAAGCTCGTATCAAAATTTCAAGTTTTGTATATGTACTTACGATTCTTGAAATTTTTGATATGAACACTCATAAACATATGAGTTTAGAAGATCATAGAAATTATGTGCTAATAATTGATTAGATTAATTCTTGATCTTTATGTGTTTTAATGGAGTCCATAACTAGTTCTTAAGTTATGGATAACCAAAAGTCACATTTATAAATAACCATTAAAAGAACACATAGGTTACAAAAAATGAAGAGTCTTCATTTTTAATAACCATTAACTCATAAGTTATGAGAAATGAAAAGTTTTGAAAGTTTACAAAACTTGCCCTCAAGTTTTGGAACATGTAAAGTCGTATTAAAAACTTTAGTTCCAACCCCTAGAATTTTAAAAGTTAAAATTCAACCCTTATACTTTATAATATTATAAGTTTAATAATATTTATATATGTATAAGATCAAGTCGTCTTACCGCTAGTACGCCTCATTCACGAAGCCGGTCTATAAGGGGGGTATAAGGTTGTTGCCTATAAAATGGCAACTTAATGGGTGTCCACTCTCACCCACCGCTTCCTTGATCGGTGGAGGGTCGTTAGCCGAACAGGTAGGACAAGGACTTATAAATTCTCATTAAAAGTATAATGATAATACTAAAGTAACTAAACTTTATTGAATTCCCAATCTTAGTTATTTTAGGAAAATGTGAATAAGGTGCTAATCCATGAAATTACACTTTACACTTTATTTAAGTCGTTAGTGGAGCGTGTGTGGTTAACCGGCACACTAACTTGAACTTAACAAGGTAGGTAAAGGGTGACTTAATGTTTATCATAGTATCGATGGAGCGTGTGTGGTTAACCGGCACATCGATTGAGGGGTAATACATTAAGGGTACCAAGTAATTTGCATGGTTACTTCACACCTTGTTTTGTGATCCTCGGCATCCCAGTCACAAAACTTGAAGGGCACACTCGAGATTGAAACATGCCATTGAAGAAAGTTCAATGAATCTCAAAGAATCTAGGAGTTTCTAAACCAATTAAAACCTAATTAAATATTTCGTTTTTCATGGTGGAAATTGGTGAATCGTCATTCACCTACCTTCAAATATCTTATAGCTTAGATTACGGCATCCCTCTTCTAAGTTATAAAATATTGTGTTGGGTCCTAGCCTTAATATTACATTTGGGTGTTTTGTTAAGGACTATCTCTATATCTAATCTAATCTATTCCCTCTTCTTTTCATATGTCTTCCAATAACAATGCTTTTGGCTCAAACCCTACTAGCTCCTTCTCTCTCATGAATCTTTATGGGAGAGTCATCTTTGATGGGTCCAACTTTACAGATTGGATCAGAAACATCAGGATGGTCACTCGGTATGAGAACAAAGAATATGTTCTCGACAAGGAGCTGAAGGTACCCGAGCCAACTGCTACTCCTGAAGAGCTTGCTGAATATGAGGTACATGAAAGAGATGCTACAAAAGTGGCATGCATCACGATGGCCACCATGACAGCCGAGCTCCAAAAGTCCTATGAGGACTATTATCCTTTTAAGATGCACCAGGACTTGATGGACCGCTACCATCAAAGTGCTCGTCAAGAGCGATATGAAATAATCTCCTCCATGATAACAATCCGAATGAAGGATGGTGAACCCATCACGGGCCACATGCAGAAAATGCAAAGGTATGTGGACCGTTTACTGAAGCTGAATGTGAACTTCCCTGAGGAGTTAGCAATAGACATCATTTTGCACTCCTTGCCATCGTGTTATGATCAATTCCGCATGACATATCACATGAACAAGGAAAAAGTCACCCTCAGCAAACTTCAAGGACTCTTGAAGACAGCCGAAAGTGGTCTAAAGGGTAAGTCGGTTGTTACATCTCCTACTCCTACTCCAACTGCGGCCAATGTCTTGGCAATCGGGCATGGCAAAGGGAAGAAGAGAAAGAACCCTTCTAAGGGTACCAAGGGTAAGACCCTTGAAGGCTCCTCTTCAAGCAAAACCAAGAAAGGTTTTGTCACTCCTTCTGCTAACCCTAATGAGGCTGAATGCTTCTATTGCCATGAAAAGTCGCACTGGAAGCGAAACTGCCCAAAGTACCAGCAAGATTTGAAGGATGGGAAAGTAAAACCCAACCATGCAGGTATATACACTATATTGTCTAATAACTCACCTCATTCTAAGTCTTGGGTCCTTGATACAGGTTGTGGTATTCACATATGTTGTGATTTGCAGGGACTAAAAAGAAGTGAGAATGTGGAGCAGGGAAAGATAAACTTGATCATGGGAAACAGGAAAGCTTCACCTGTCACCAAGATAGGAGTTTATTCCTTAGTGCTAAATAGTGGGTTTACATTAGATTTAAATAAATGTTATTATTTGCCAGAAATGGCAAGAAATGTTATTTCCTTTCATGCATTGTATAAATAAGGTTTTACCTTTTATTTTGATAATAATAATGGTAGTATTGATGCTTTCTTTAATAATGTTCTTTATTTTAAAGCATTACCTTGTGATGGCGTATATGAAACTGTATCTATTGTAGATAATCTAGGAAATAATGTATTGTGTATTAACTCTTCCACTAGCTTAGATAAAGCATCCTTATGGCATTGTCGTCTTGGACATGTAAGCAAGAAACGTATAGGCCAACTCCAAACGGATGGAGTCTTGGAGTCATTTGACCTAAAGTCAGATGATAGTTGTGAATCTTGTTTGTTTGGAAAAATAACAAAGTCACCTTTTACTAGCACTTGTGCTAGGGGTGAAGGTTTGTTGGACCTCATACACACGGATGTGTGTGGACCCTTCAGAACCGCCACAAGAGATGCTAATCGGTTCTATGTGACTTTTACTGATGATTTTAGTAGATATGGATATGTCTACCTAATCAAGCATAAGTCAGAAACCTTTGAGAAATTCAAAGAGTTTAAGCAAGAAGTGGAGAATCAGTTGGGCAGGAACATTAAGATGCTTTGATCCGATCGTGGTGGTGAGTATCTTAGTACTGAGTTCCTTGATTATCTTAAGGAATGTGGGATTGTCTCACAATTGACACCTCCTAGGACACCACAGTTGAGTGGTGTAGCTGAGAGGCGCAATCGGACCTTGTTGGACATGGTTCATTCCATGATGAGTCGAGCTTCGCTACCAATCTCATTTTGGGGGTATGCCTTAGAGACTGCCGCCCATATCCTTAATCTAGTCCTTACAAAGAAGGTTGCTAAAACACCTCACGAGGTGTGGACTGGAAAAGTTCCCAATCTAGACCACATCAAGATTTGGGGTTGCGAGGCTTTCGTGAGACGCGAGACTCACGATAAGCTCGAACCCCGAAGCAAAAGGTGTATTTTCATCAGCTACCCACAGAAATCCTTTGGTTACATCTTCTACAGACCCAGTGATAATGTGGTCTTTGTAGCAAGAAGAGGATTCTTTCGAGAGAGAGAATTCATGATCCAAGGAGACAGTGGGAGGCAAATTGACCTTGAGGAAATTCAAGAGTCAAGTGGTGAAGGAACCTCAAACCCTAGCCCTTAACCTGAGGAGAGAACTCCTGTTGAGCCGACTGAAGAACCTATACCTCTGAGGCGTTCCACCAGAGTTAGGAATGCACCTGAGCATTATTATGGTTTTCATATTACTACAGAAGGTGAGACACTTATCAGTAATAACACACTGGTAAATCTGGATGAGCCTAACAGCTACGCGAAAGCCATGGCAGGCCCTGAGGCTGCTAAATGGAAAGAGGCTATGGATAGCGAGATTCAGTCCATGTATGACAATCAAGTTTGGAACTTGGTTGACAATGTACCTGATCGTAAGATAGTTGGGTGCAAATGGATCTTCAAGAAGAAGACTGACATGGATGGTAATGTACACACTTATAAGGCACGACTGGTTGCAAAGGGTTATTCTCAAACTCCGGGAGTTGATTATGATGAGACCTTTTCACCAGTGGCCAAAATTAAGTCTATTAGGGTTCTGTTAGCCATTGCTGCATTTCATGATTATGAAATATGGCAAATGGATGTCAAAACCGCTTTCCTTAATGGAAAGTTGGCTGAAGATGTTTACATGGTTCAGCCAGAGGGTTTTGTCAGTACAGAGTACCCCAGTAGAGTGTGTAAGCTCGAGAAATCCATTTATGGATTAAAACAGGCACCTCGCAGATGGAATCTTTGCTTTGATGAGAAAATCAAAGAATTTGGCTTTTCAAGGAGTGAAGATGAATCTTGTGTCTATATCAAGGCTAGTGGGAGTATAGTCAGCTTTTTGGTACTGTATGTGGATGACATACTACTCATAGGAAATGACATCCCAACCCTGCAGGAAGTAAAGTCCTGGCTTGGGAAGTGTTTCGCTATGAAGGACCTTGGAGAAGCTGCCTATATCCTAGGGATAAGGATTTTGAGAAACAGGAGTAAAAGACTAATTGGACTTAGTCAAAGCACCTATGTGGACAAAGTGTTGAAAAGGTTCAACATGCATAACTCCAAGAAAGGAGAGTTACCAATCCAGAGTAACGCCAGATTGAGTAAGACACAAAGCCCTAGTACTGAGGCTGAGATAGCAGAAATGAGTCGAATACCTTATGCTTCAGCTGTAGGATCGATCATGTATGCTATGACGTGTACTCGACCTGATGTAGCCTTTGCTTTGAGCATGGTTAGCAGGTATCAGGGGAACCCTGGCAAGGCACACTGGACTGCGGTAAAGAATATCCTCAAGTACCTACAGAGGACTAAGGACTGGGTCCTTACCCTCGGTGGCAGTGAGGACTTGAGAGTTGTAGGGTACAGTGATGCTAGCTTTCAGACTGACAAGGATAATTTCCGCTCTCAGTCGGGCTGGGTCTTTACTCTAAACGGAGGGGCAATTACTTGGAAAAGTTCCAAGCAGGAGACAGTGGCTGATTCCACTTGTGAATCAGAGTATATAGCAGCAAGCGAGGCAGCAAAGGAGGCTATATGGCTAAAGAACTTCATCAGAGACCTTGAAGTTGTACTAGCTATAAAGGAGCCAATGGAGATTTTTTGTGACAGCAATAGTGCAGTTGCCTTAGCCAAGGAACCAAGAGATCATGGGAGATCCAGACACATTGAAAGAAAATATCACTTCATTAGACATCGAATAGAAGAAGGAATCCTCGTGGCAAAGAGGGTATCATCGGATGAGAACCCAGCAGATCCCCTCACGAAGGGACTGACTCGGGCTAAGCATCTCCAGCATGCTCGGAGCATAGGGCTGAAGGATGATATTAGTTTTAGTAGTTAGATAATCTTGAAATTTGTAAAATGTAATTGACATTTGATGATAAATAAAAGCTGTTATTTATGAGTAAAGTGTTGCTATCTCTTGTCAATCGTTTACTATTATTTCTTTTTGCATGTTTTGACTTCCAGAATAATTATGTTATGGTTTATATCATATTATTCAAACTCTCCACAGTCGGTCATATGTTGGAAGTAGATATGAATCAAGAGTGTCATGGGTTGGCTTGTAGAGGTCTAAGATGTTAGACAAAGCGGGGCTACAACACTCATGAGTGCTCATAAGTTCTGAGTATTGGATTCAACCCACGCTCACTTGTATCACTTCATGGAATTTATCTCGAGTGATCGTGAGACGGTAATATCATATAAGTCTTCAAACCTAGAGATATGATTTGTTGCCTATGAGTTGGTTATGCATTGATTGCACGAAAACGTATTGGTAACTCGATGTTATAAACCGTGCTTTTGTGTGTAATTCAACAAGTAGTAGAGCAAACATATGAGTCGAAGTTTATCTGTTCCTTCTAGGATTAGAAGCGATATCCGGGCCCCTCGATCATTTTGTTTTGACCTATGTACCGGGCCCGGTCAGAACTAAATTGATGTGTTCAGTTAAGTTCTATGTCAAACAAATCGGAAATCGGGAAACAAATGTTGGACAATAAGCAAGACCATGTTCCATGTATTTGTCCGGCTGATATCTAGAACAGAGGATTATATGATCACTTATCTAAAATGGCGCTCCATAGTTCAACAGAGTTTAAAGAGCTACGATTGTTGATCGCTTTCTAAAGTCATACTTGCAACTATAGTTATTAGACTTATCCAAGTGGGAGACTGTTGGATATAGTGTCTAAGTCCATAACTATATTTGGTATGTACTTGACCCGACCCGACATGGTCCATTTGGGTTGCACTTCACCCGAACAATTTATGGATAATCGTTTGAGAATAGTATAAGTTATGATTTATTAATATATTATAAGTCCTAATATATTAATATAAAATCATATTATTTAATTAGTATTGATCTATAATTAATCTAGAATTAATTTAGAGATCAAAAGTATGACTAATTAAATAGGGGCTCTTGTATTTATATAGTGTGGGCTAATGCTTATTTGGAATGGGCTAGGCTTGCATGGAAAGTCCATGGATACTCCATGGAGCTTTAACCCATGAATCTCATGGAAATGAAAAGACATGGGTATTAGGGTTTACATGAATGTAACCCTAATCCACCACACTATATAAATGAGGCTTTGGTTCTTGAAATGACACTAGTTGTGGTGAGAAAAGTAAGAGGGCCGATTTCAAGAAAGGTGATTACTATTCTCTCAAGTTTCCAAGTTTGTGGTGATTTGTGACTTCCATTTGAGGCATCCACATTATTGGTGCTAGGCTCTCAAACTCCAAGCAATCAACTTCTACTACAAGGTAAGTAATTCTACTAATTTTATTTGATTCAAGTACCCCACGCCATGCTAGTTAGGATAAGAACCTTGGAAAAATAATTATTTGCATATATCTTAGTCAAACAGAGATCCAAGGTTTCTAGGGTTGCATGTACACCATAGGAGTGTTAGAATGCTGAAAAACCCATCACATCCGCGAGGAGGTGGTCGAGATTGTCCGGGGTCAGATTCCGGAGATGTTTGGGTCTATCAAGACCTCCATGATGGAGTATTTTGATGACAGATACGCAGCCATTGCTGAGATTGCGGCTGCTGCAGCCTCCGCATCTATGGCGGCTGCAGGTACAGGGACAGGGCGGGATTTTCAGTACCGGGACTTCGATAACACAAAGCCCCCGACCTTCGATGGGACTCAGGATCCGATCATAGCCATGAGGTGGCTATCTGGCGTGGAGGGGTGTTTATGTTGGATAAGGTGTCTAAGTCCATAACTTATTTGGTATATACTTGACCCGACCCGGCATGGTGCATTTGGGTTGCACTTCACCCGAACTATTTATATGGATAATTTTATGAGAATAGTATATTTATGATTTATTAATATATTATAAGTTATAATATATTAATATGAAATTGTATTATTTAATTAGTATTGGTCTTAAATTAATTATGAATTAATTTAGTGATCAAATGGTGACTAATTAAACATGGGCTATTATATTTATATAGTGTGGGCTAACACTCATTATGGTAATGGGCTAAGCTTATATGGGAGTCCATGGATGATCCATGGAGCTTTTAACCCATGGATCCTTGGAAAGGAAAAGACATGGGTTATTAGGGTTTACCCTAATCATGTGCACTATATAAACAAGCTTGTGATGCATGAAATGGCACCCAAGTGTGTGTGAAGAAAGGTGGCCGATTTCTAGAGCATAGATATACTCTCTCATAAGTTTTCCAAGTTTGTGGTGATTTGTGATTTCCATTTGAGGCATTCACATTATTGGTGCTTGGCTCTCAAACTCCTAAGGAATCAATTCACAAACAAAGGTATGTAATTCATCTAGTTCTTTTATGTTTAAAAGTTCCCCATGCAATGCTAGATAAGTTATAAACCTTGGAAAACAAATTTTGCATGTATTTTAGACAAACATAGATCCAAGGTTTATTAGGGTTGCATGTACACTTAGGAAGTGTTAGAATGCTCAAAACCCAACAGTGGTATCAGAGCCTAGGTTTGTTTGTTGATACTTGATGCAAAATTGTGTTAAAAATAAAAATTGTTTGATGTCTGAACAGTGGACTAGCCGAGTCCATGGGGGGACTCGACGAGTCCAATTGAAAATTCATCCTACTCGTCGAGTAGGTTCGTGCACTCGACGAGTAGAATGAACTGACAGCAGATTTTCGACTTTTGTTGCTGGAAATGAACTAGAAACATTACCCTAAACTGTTTTGGTGTTTTAAAACCTGTTTTAGATGGTGTAATGTTTATGTTAATCCATTTACAATGGCTTATATCAAAATTCCATATTTTATGTGCTCATATAATTCTTGAAATCTTGATGATCATGTTCATGTTCTTATGAGTTTAGAAAAATGATAGGAATTATTTGTTGAATTGTTTATCATTAATTCTTGATCATTTATGTGTTTTAATGGAGTCCATAACTTTTACTCAAGTTATGGATATCCAAAGGTCACTTTCTTTTAAACACACATTTAAACACATAAGTTACATAAAAATGAAGAGTCTTCATTTTTATGAACCATTAACTCATAAGTTATGAAATGAAAAGTTTTGAAAAGTTTCAAAACTTGCCCTCAAGTTTTGGAATTTGTAAAGTTACACACACTTTAATATACTTTAATTCCAACCCTTAGAGTTTTAAAAGTTAAAATTCAACCCTTATACTATTTATAACATTAATGGTTAATTATTATATATATGTATAAGATCAAGTCGTTTTACCGTTAGTAGGCCTCATTCACGAAGCTGGTCTTTAAGGGGGGTATAAGGTTGTTGCCTATAAAATGGCAACTTAATGGGTGTCCATTCTCACCCACCGCTTCCTTGATCGGTGGAGGGTCGTTAGCCGAACGGGTAGGACAATGACTTTAAATTCTCATTAAAAGTATAATGAATATTATAAAGTAACTAAACCTTTTATAAATTCCCAATCTTAGTTACTTTAGGAAAATGTGAATATGGTGCTAACCCATGAAATTCACACTTTGTACCTTACCAAGTCGTTGATGGAGCGTGTGTGGTTAACCGACACACTAACTTGGACTAGTAAGGATCACGAAGGGTGACTTAATGTTTATCATAGATCGGTGGAGCGTGTGTGGTTAACCGGCACATCGATTAGGTGATAATATTAAGGGTACCAAGTGAGTTTGCATGGTTATTCACACCTTGTTTTGTGATCCTCGACATCCCAGTCACAAAACC
Organism: Lactuca virosa; assembly: GCF_052849685.1. NCBI lineage: Eukaryota > Viridiplantae > Streptophyta > Magnoliopsida > Asterales > Asteraceae > Lactuca > Lactuca virosa. The sequence goes on along the minus strand of NC_136429.1, from coordinate 20,949,493 downwards.
TGAAGGGCACAATCGAGATTGAAACACGCCATTGAAAGTTCAATGAATCTCAAAAGATCTAGGAGTTTCAAATCCAATTAAAACTTAATAATTTATTTCGTTTTTCATGGTGGAAATTGGTGAATCGTCATTCACCTACCTTCAAATATTTTATAGCTTGGATTACGGCATCCCTCTTCCAAGTTATAAAATATTGTGTTGGGTCCTAGCCTTAATATTTCATATTGGGTGTTATATTAAGGACTTAAAATCAACTAACTTGAATATCTCCCATTGTAGATGTCTGGTTTAGACAACTGTGATCTTCCTAAATCTCATGGAAATCATACTTCTCTACCTCCACCTCCTCCATTTATTCTCCCTGACCCACAAGCTCGAAGACTTGAAAAATTCAAGGTCACTCAAGCCCTACTAGCAATGAAACATAAAGATGGAAGACATGTGTGCACTCATGTCTTAGGAATGAAGTCACACTTTGACAGGTTGAGAATGTTGGGTGTCGTTGTCCCAAGGAAGTTGGCTATTGACTGGGTTCTTCAGTCACTTCCAGAGTCATATAGTGAGTTCATTCAGAACTTCTATGTGATAAATCACGACATGATCTATCTTATTTGCTTGTTGCTGCTGAGTCAGAAATGATGTGGCGCAATGGTCAAGCAAATATGGGTGGAAGGTCTATTTCTCAAACTTCCATGGACATGGACATTGGTAACATTGGAAGTCCAGAAAAGCCTTTTCTTCCCAATGGAAAGGGATCGGCCTTGGTCGACCCTGTTGACCAAAAGGCAAAGGGAAAGGCTAAGTCTGTGATAATCTCATGTACCATTCCCAAAGAGTCTATATGTTTTTATTGTCATGAGAAGGGACATTGGAAACGAAGCTGCCCTGAATACCTAAAAGATCTGAAAGCAAGTAGAAACAAAAGGTTTGACACTGCTTCAGGTAAGTCCACTATCTAACTCTGTTAAGTTCCTTATTGATGATTGTTAATACAAAATGTGACTCGGTTACATTTTGGTGTTTGGCAGGATCAAGCAAAGGGAAGGACACTTAAAGAAAGAGTATGCTAAATCTGATCGCGAAGATGGATTTCAATCGCATGGTTCGAAGATCAGATTCTTGAGCTGCTACATAAGAGTTATGATAGATTGCTAGAAGATATGTAATAGCATAGTTTCCATTTAAAGTTGCATTGTAAGGAAAAGTTTTTTCGCATTTTATAAATAAATAAAATTTTGTTTTACTTTATTTTATATCTCCTTGCAATGGCATTCATGGAAAGTTAATGTTTGTATGTTTCTAGCAATAATGAATTTGATTCTTTCATTTGTGGTAGTGTCTAAATTTATCAAATAAGGAAAGATTCTCATCACCGAAGGTTTCAATTGGACTGAAACTTGGAATCATGCAGGTTGTATTGCATGATGAATGAGAATTTTCATTTTTGGAAAGTTAAGACTAATTCCCTGACCACATGTATATGTGAGACAGGTGAAAGACTAAAGGATCGGGTACACTGGGTATGTGCAGGTCAAAGTCCACCACAAAGATCGATAAGACTATTCGTCATGATTTACTAAAGTTTAGTAAACATGGTTGTACCTACAAGTTGAAGTACAATTCTGAAACATTGGAAAAGTTTCAATGTATGGCAGGACGAATGGGAAGAATCAAATTGGGCAGAAAGATAAACGTTTCTCAAATCTGAAAAGATGGGAGAGTACTTTAGTATCTTGTTTTATGATCATCTTAATGATTAAGAAACCATGTCACAATTCATCCTCTAAGGACATCTTAGTGCATTTTATGGCTAAGAAGAGGATTCATGAATTGTTGGAATGGTTAAAATAAAGAAGATGAATCATACTTTGTTCCAAAACAAGTCTTAGAGTCATACTCCAAGATTGTAACTTGAGTGACACATATTGAATAAGGTTTATAACACTTGTCAAATGTAAGACTAAAATGTTTTCTACTCTTGCACATTTAAAATTGGTAAGTTGTGATGTTTTGGATAAAACAAAGACCAATTGACACCAATTGTGTGAAGTGTTTATCTTGATAAGGATCCGCACTGACTCTTGAATATTTGTTTGGTTGTCAAGGAATGGTTTTTGACAAAGAGAAACTTATATGTCAAGAGGACAGTGGGAGTCTTAAAGGTCCTGAAAGTTTCAAGAGCTAATCAAGGATAAAACCTATAGTTTATCACTAGCACACGGCTTGAGGTTTGTAACCTATCGTGTTGACATAATTCTTGTTTATGTGCCTATTCCGGTAAAGTTGACTATGTTTGTGAGTTCTGTGAGTTCTCAATTGTATGCATAACAACTTGGAAGAAATGGTGGGCCCTTGGGCGACCAAGAGGCAAGAAATCAAGATTGAACAAGTTCAATCCATATGATTTTGAGTTTGTCACTAACCTTGTCTTGTGATTAAGGTTTTGAGAAATTCGCATGGATAGGAACACATACATCATAAAATCTAAGTGTCATAAGTTTTCTTTCCGATTCATGAAAATGATGGTGAGGAAACGCTTTCACTAAGTAGATTTTAAGTAGATAGCAATTGTGTTGTTTGCATTCTCAAAGTCGTTAGTGGAGCGTGTGTGGTTAACCGGTACATTAACATGGACTTGTGAGAAATGGCAAACAGGTCTAAACATTATGATTACGGCATCCCTCTTCATAATTGTTTAGACACACATGTGAGCTATCTAAAGAAAGATGTATGAGTATGAGAAGCTTAGATAAAGTTTTTTCGAAGCATCTCGTATCAGAAGTCTGAACTTTGGTGATGAAAGTCAATAAAGTATTGATTTCTAGAAGTCGATTTCTGAGTACATGTCAAAGCTAGTGGGAGCATAATTGTTGTGCTAAATAATTATTATGCTAGTGGGAGCATAATCAATTATGATGAGTATTGTTAATTACAGAAAACAAGAATTTCACTTGGAAAAGGTTGTTTTGCTATAATTAAGGGAGAGAATATTATACTTCATTTCAATCCTAAAAGTTTAGATTGAGATTTCAATCATCTTTAGTCAAGGATATATATACGAATTTTATGTTGGAATGGTTCAACATAAGGAAATTCTATATATATTGCGTTCTCAAATTCGATTATGATTACGACATCCCTCTTCATAGTCGATTTTTGAAAACATGGCAAATAAAAAAATATTGTAGCAAAAGACTCATCTAGTATCAGGGCTTTATGTGAGACATCGTGAATCGTGTCCCATATGCTTCGGGTATAGGATCGGTCACATGTGCTATAATATTCATCCTTTCTAAATTTTCCAAATGCTCAGAGCATTAAGAAGGGAAAAGTCTAGAATTGGATAAGACTAAAATGATTAAGCAATTGTCGAGGACAATCTAAGGTTCACCAAAGATTGGTTGCTCAGGGACAGTTGGAAGTATAGTGTTAAATTTTGGAAGGACCATATAGATATATTCTGAAAAGAGGTAGCTCTTGTTCAGATATGATAATCAAAATGGGAATATGGAAATTTTCATATTGGGAGTTGGATATTAAGAATCTATGAGAAAGTTAGAAACTTTTATGCAAGAAGGATGTTCAAAGCAATGTACTTTGAATATGAGACTTCGTTTCCATAGAAGTGATCTCCTTTGGAATACTCTGTAATGACGGTTGACAAGTTTTGTGACTTTTGTGCATAGTCATTGCAAGAGGATCAATGCATATAAGTTTGGAATCTAACAGATTACAGTAAATGACAAGAATTTGGTATTCTTACATTTACGGTAAGGATTTGGGACTGTGAAATGAGCATCATTGGAATCATGTTCAATTGATCTACTTCACAAATTAAAGATCATAGACAAACATAGTGTGCATACTTGGTGTATGGCATGACTATTGTTTAGAAAACATAGTGTACATGCTTGGAGCATGGGACAACTATTGTTTTAATTCAAGTGTTAAGTTGATAAATCGAAACAGAATAATGTGGAATCAATATAGTGATGAATAAAAGGTGTTTTATTTATATTCATAAGTGCTGAGACCATATTGGATTCAATTATTCTTGTGTTTCACTTTGCATGTTTTGACTTCCATAATAACTAGGTTATTCTTTCCGAATGATTAAGTTATTCAAACCATCCACAGTCGGTCATATGTTGGAAGTAGATATGAATCAAGACTGTCATGAGTTGGTTGTAGAGGTCTAAGATGTTGGACATGGCTACAATACTCATGAGTGCTCATAAGTTATGAGTATTGGATTCAATCCACGCTCACTTGCATCACTTCATGAAATTTATCTCGAGTGATCGTGAGACGGTAATATCATATAAGTCTTCAAACCTAGAGATATGAGTTGTTACCTATGAGTTGGTTGTACATTGATTGCACGAAAACGCATCAGTAACTTGATGTTATAAAACGTGCCTTTGTGTACAATTCAATAAGTAGTAGAACAAGCATATGAGTCGAAGTTTATCTGTTCCTTCTAGAAATAGAAGCGATATCTGGGCCCCTCGATGATTTTGTTTTGACCCATGTACCGGGCCCGGTCAGAACTAAATTGATGTGTTCGATTAAGTTCTTTGTCAAACAAATCGGAAATCGGGAAACAAACTGCTGGACAATAAGTAAGACATTGTTCCATGTATTTGTCCGGCTGATATCATGAGAGCAGAGGATTATGTGATCACTTATCTAAAATCGCGCTTCATAGTTCAACAGAGTTTTCGAGAGCTACGATTGTCGGTTGGTTCCTGAAGTCATATAGGCAAATATAGTTATTAGACTTATCCAAGTGGGAGACTGTTGGATAAGGTGTCTAAGTCCATAACTTATTTGGTATATACTTGACCCGACCCGACATGGTCCATTTGGGTTGCACTTCACCCGAACTATTTATATGGATAATTTTATGAGAATAGTATATTTATGATTTATTAATATATTGTAAGTTATAATATATTAATATGAAATTGTATTATTTAATTAGTATTGGTCTTAAATTAATTATGAATTAATTTAGTGATCAAATGGTGACTAATTAAACATGGGCTATTATATTTATATAGTGTGGGCTAACACTCATTATGGTAATGGGCTAAGCTTATATGGGAGTCCATGGATGATCCATGGAGCTTTTAACCCATGGATCCTTGGAAAGGAAAAGACATGGGTTATTAGGGTTTACCCTAATCATGTGCACTATATAAACAAGCTTGTGATGCATGAAATGACACCCAAGTGTGTGTGAAGAAAGGTGGCCGATTTCTAGAGCATAGATATACTCTCTCATAAGTTTTCCAAGTTTGTGGTGATTTGTGATTTCCATTTGAGGCATTCACATTATTGGTGCTTGGCTCTCAAACTCCTAAGGAATCAATTCACAAACAAAGGTATGTAATTCATCTAGTTCTTTTATGTTTAAAAGTTCCCCATGCAATGCTAGATAAGTTATAAACCTTGGAAAACAAATTTTGCATGTATTTTAGACAAACATAGATCCAAGTTTTATTAGGGTTGCATGTACACTTAGGAAGTGTTAGAATGCTCAAAACCCAACAGTTTCTTTACATGCTCATGTCCTGCTAACCAGAAGGTCAGATGTGCTCTGAACCTGCTAAGGTCCGGAGCAAAGGACTTGTGGAGGTTGATGACCGGGTCATATTCTGATGAGCAGTGAGCGGCGATTACTTGGGATCAGTTTAGGGAGATGTTCCATGCTCACTACACTCCACGGGTTGAGCGAGAGCGACTATCACAAGAGTTTTTGGATTTGAGACAGGGTACAGAGACGGTGACGGAGATCACCCACATATTCACTGAAAGGGCGATGTTTTGCCCAGAGTTTGCATTCGGCTCAGATGACTCATTATCTGAGCATGCTCAAGACTGACATCAGACAGTTTGTTGCTACACAGCGATGTGACACATTACTCGAGTTACAGGAGGCCGTTAGGCGGCGTGAGCTTGAGATTGAGTTGTAGTTGAGAGAGCAGAGGCATGCCCCGACGCAATCGCAGCCGGTGCCGAAGCTATCCAAGACCGCTAATTCTAGGTCTGGGAGTCAGCCCGGCCACACTTGTGGGAAGTGCGGGAAGCCTCATTCGGGGATTTACCGATCTGGTAGCGGGTGCCACAAGTATGGCAAGCAGGGCCACATTGCTAGGGATTGTAGGTAGCAGACTCCAGCTTTTGGGGTCAGACTTTGTTACCATTGTGAGCAGGTGGGCCATATGAAGGCCCAGTATCCCCTACTAGCCGCCAAGTCGGTGCAAGCTCCCGCGCCAGCTACACTGAGGATCACTGACGGGGGTCAGGGTAGAGCAGAGCCTCCGAAGGCTCGAGGACGTGCCTTCCAGCTTACAGCCGAGGAGGCCAGGACAGCACCAGATGTGGTTGCTGGTATGTTTCTATCCTTTATCTTACTGATTATATCTGTTTTATGCTTATGTCTTTATACCTATGATTAGGTACGTCCTTACTGAACTCCTTACCTGCTTTGGTATTATTTGACTCGGGGGAGAGTCGGTCATTTGTCTCTCGATCGTTCAGTAGGGAGTTCGGTTTGCCTGTAGGAGAGCTAGAGTGTCCGTTGTGAGTCTCTATCGCTAACGAACACGACAATTCTGCTTCTTCAGTCTATCGGGGATGCGTTCTGGAAATCTTTGGGGTATCCTTCCCGATAGACTTGATTCTGATTCCCATGGGGGATGTATGTGTGATTGTGGGTATGGACTGGTTGAGTCGCTTCGGTGCCATGATCGACCGCGAGGGTCAGCGGGTGGTAGTTCAAACCCTAAGTGGGGGAGAATTGGTTATCTTCGGCGAGGGCACCAGGTTGGGATCAGGTTTTTGATCGGATGCCAGGGCTCGACAGTATATTTAGTACAAGTGTGCGGGTTACTTAGCGTATGTGGTGGATACGCGGGTCAGGGATCAGGTTTCGGTTTCAGATGTTCCGGTTGTCAGATAGTTCGCTGATGTGTTTCCGGAGGAGTTACCCAGAGAGGCAGGTCGAGTTCAAGATCGACCTAGTGCCAGGTGCGGCCCCTATCGCCAAGACATTGTACCGATTGGCACCACCAGAGATGCAGGAGCTGTCATCACAGCTGCAGGAACTGTTGGGCAAGAAGTTCATTCGTCCGAGCAGTTCTCCGTGGGGAGCGGTGATTCTCTTCGTCGGGAAGAAGGATGGTTCACACCGGATGTGCATTGACTACCAGGAGTTGAACAAGTTGACGGTGAAGAACTGTTACCCACTCCTGAGGATAGATGATATTTTCGATCAGTTGCAGGGAGCATCTTGGTTCTCCAAGATAGTTGAGGTATGGATACCATCAGGTCAGGGTTAGAGAGGAGGACGTGGAGAATACCGCGTTCCGGACTTGTTACGGAAATTATGAGTTCGTGGTGATGCCGTTTGGGCTCACCAACGCGTCAGAAGTGTTTATGGACTTGATGAATCGGGTATGCAGACCGATGCTCGATCGATCGGTCATCGTGTTCATAGATGATATCCTGGTGTACTCCAAGACCAGGGAGCAGAATGAGGATCATCTCCGTGAGCTACTGGGGGTTCTGAGACAAGAGCGGCTATATGCCAAGTTCTTGAAGTGAGAGTTTTGGTTACGAGAGGTTCAGTTCCTTGGACATCTCGTTAACCAGGAGGGGATTTTGGTCGATCCGGCCAAGTTCGAGGCAGTTATGCAGTGGGAGGTTCCGAAATCTCCCTCAGACATCAGGAGCTTCTTGGGATTGGCAGGGTACTACCGGAGATTTATACATGATTTCTCCAAGATTGCGGTACCTCTTACTCGTCTGACGAGGAAGGGGGCGGATTTCCGGTGGGGCCCTGAGCAGCAGACTGTATTCGAGACACTGAGACAGCAACATTGTGAGGCGCCGGTGTTGACACTCCCTGAGGGAGTTAAGGATTTTGTAGTATTTTGTGATGCATCGATCACCGGGTTGGGACCACTCCTTATGTAGAGAGGACGGGTGATAGCATATGCATCGCGGCAGCTGAAGTCGCACGAGACGAGATATCCCACACACGATCTGGAGTTGGGAGCAGTGGTATTCGCTCTCAAGATTTGGAGACATTACCTCTATGGGGTCCGTTGTACCATATACATGGACCACAAGAGTCTGAGACACATCATGGATCAGCCGAACCTGAACATGAGGCAGCACAGGTGGCTGAACGTAGTCAAGGATTATAACTGTGAGATCCTTTACCATCCGGGTAAAGCGAACATGGTTGCGGATGCTTTGAGCCGCAAGTCGGCGGGATCTTCTGTCTCAGCAGCATGCATGAGGATATCTGTGGATTCTCCATTCGTGGGCTTGATTAGGGAAGCCCAGGCTGAGGGTGTGCGACAGGAGAACTGGAAGCTTAAGAGGATCAGGGGCGAGATCACCCGATTTGTGCAGGATAGCTGGGGATTGTTGACCCGTTATGGTCAGGTATGGGATTGATGTCTGGTGGGTTCAGACAGATTTTATTGGAGGAGGCTCATAAGTCTCGCTTCTCTATTCACCTGGGGGACACCAAGATGTACCGGGATCTGAGTTTGAGCTACTGGTGGTCGTGCATGAAGAGGGAGATTGCTTGGTACGTCGAGAGGTGCTTGACCTGCAGGATGGTCAAGGTCGAGCACCAGCGGCCGCACGGCAAGCTGCAACCTATGGAGATTCCCATGTGGAAATGGGAGCAGATCACGATGGATTTTTATCACCAAGCAGCCGAGGACAAGAAAGGGATATGATGTGATATGGGTCGTTTTGGATCGAATGACCAAGAGTGCCCATTTTCTACCCATCCGGGAGAGATCATCGGCTGAGAAGCTGGCCGATATGTATATCTGTGAGATCGTTGCTCGCCATGGAGTTCCGGTCTCTATCGTGTCAGACTGTGATGTTCAGTTCACCTCCCGTTTCTGGCAGAAGTTCCATGAGGAATTGGGCACGCGGTTGCATTTCAGCACACTTATCATCCGCAGACAGACGGTCAGAGTGAGAGGACTATACAGACCCTCGAGGATATGCTAAGAGCCTGCGTTATTGACTTCGGTGGGAGCTGGGACTCCTACCTACCCCTTGCAGAGTTCTCTTACAACAATAGCTTTCACTCAAACATTGGTGCTCCACCTTATGATTTGTTGTATGGACGGAGATGTCGCACCCCGGTCTGTTGGGGTGAGGTTGGCCACAGAGTGATGGGGCTGGCAGAGGTAGTTCTGCAGACTACTGAGAGGATTCAACAGATCAGGCAGCGACTGCAGACTGCTCAGAGTCAGCAGAAGAGTTACGCCGACCGGCACCAATCTGAGTTGGAGTTCCAGGTTGGTGACATGGTACTACTGAAGGTCTCACCCTGGAAGGGTGTGATTCGCTTTAGGAAGAGGGGGAAGTTGGGTTCCCGATACATTGGGTCATTCAGGGTTATTGCCAAGGTTGGCAAGGTGGCGTATAGACTGGATCTCCCAGAGGAGCTCAGTCAGATCCACAACACTTTTCACGTCTCGCAGTTGCAGAAGTGCAAACTGGATGAGGAGGCAGTGGTGTCATTAGATGATATTCAGGTCGATGAGCGCCTGAATTACGTGGATCAGCCAGTGGCCATTCTGGAGAGGAAAGTGAAGGTGTTACAGAACAAGGAGGTACCTTTGGTGAAGGTACAATGGGAGCATCACAGAGGATCTGAGTGGACCTGGGAGCCGGAGGCAGAGATGCGGGAGCATTATCCGGAGTTGTTCACTTCAGCAGACTTTGAGGACGAAGTCTAGTTCAAGTGGGGGAGAATTGTAACACCCCCACTCCCAAGTATATATTTTAAAAATTTTATATTCATTATTAGAGACCTACTCGATGAGTTGGTTGCCCCAACTCGTCGTGTAGAGACGGATATGGCCGTGTGGTTTATGGGTCCTACTCGACGAGTTGGTGGACCCCAACTCGACGAGTAGAGGTTGTGCATGAAAACCCTAATTTATAGGGTTTGCACCCTATTTAAAGGACCTTAAGTCCTTCCTTCTAGCCTCCTTACCACCCTTTCATGTCCATAAGAAAACCCTAATCGATCTAACCCTATTTTTGAGTGTGTGTGAGGCTAAAAGTGTGTGTTTGGTGCATTTATTGAAGAGGCTTGAAGATTTAGAGGATTGGAACGAGAAGAAGCTTGTAGATCCAGTATCTACATTGTTTTGGCATCCATTTGAAGGTAAAAAGTCCTTACCTTGGCTTTCCATTCCTTAGATCTCTTCTTATGTTAGTATATGGCCATTTTGGTGAAAAAATGGGGACATACTCGAGTTTGAGCTTGTCATGAGAACATGGTTTCAGATCTGGACTCCTCTAGGCCCTTATGGACATAAAGCCTCAAGCTTTATGAAGATTTGGCCCTCCTCCATGTCCAAAACCCCTTCCTAAGGCTAGTTATGAGTGCTTTAGCTTCTTGGAACCGTGCATGCACGTAAAGTTACCAACTTTACGTGGTAACTATACCCTAGGAGGCTAGGTATACAGTTTGGAGCCTTGGTTTTGCTTTAAAGAGTCTAAATGAGAAAAGGACTGAAGGAACTCGACGAATTGCATAGCTAACTCAACGAGTTGGATGAGGGTTTCCTGCTTTCTGGATTCTGCATGAATTCGGCGAGTTAGTGAGTTAACTCGATGAGTTGGTTAGGGTTTTCCCGACATTTTGGACAGTGCATGGACTCGACGAGTTGTCTAGAAACTCGGCGACTCAACTGGGGTTTTCACGATTCTTTGAGTTCTGAAGGAACTCGACGAGTCAGTAAGCTGCACTCGACAAGTTAGGTCAACATGGACTGTTGACCTTGACTGTTGACTTTGACTTTGACCAAGGGTTGACCAATTGACTTCTGAGGGTATTTTGGTAAATTGGGAATTTATGGAAGTGGATCATTGGTGGTTGTAGGTGTTGGTGTTTGGAGCTGTGTTTCGGGAGTTTGATATTTCAGTCCGATCGACATTGTGAGGTGAGTTTTCCTCACTATACTCAAGGGTCGAAGGCACCAAGGTCGGCCCTTTGGATTGTTATCATGCTTTATTGTTAGTGTGATATGTTAGATCAGTATCCTGGTAGATAGGATGTTCCATGTGGTTATGATCAGTTAGATCGGTGTCCTGGTAGATAGGATGTTGCTATGCTTAGTGATCCGTAGATCGGTTTGTCTTTCTGTAGACTGTTATGTGATTATCTGATATATGTGCACATGATTGATTGATGGTTGAGGCTTATCTGCTTTGTGCGAGAGCCAATAGACCAGGGCATTCCAACCCGATGGTTATGGGCCAAGAGTATTCCATCCCGAGGATTATTGGACTCACAGTATGTGGGCATTCCAACCCGATGGTTGTGGGCCGAGGGTATACCATCCCAAGGATGATTGGACCCATAGTATGTTGGCATTCCTACGCGATGGTTGAGGGCCTGGGGCATTCCAACCCGATGGTTGATTGGACCCATAGTATGTTGTTATTATATGTGTGTTATTTGTTGTACGGGTATTTTGGGGGAACTCACTAAGCTTCGGGCTTACAGTTTTGGATTTTGTTTCAGGTACTTCAGATGATCGCGGGAAGGCGAAGGCATGATCGTGCACCTCCTCACATTTTTAAGATCTTGATTCTGGGATACTCTAATATGAAACTATTTGTGGAGTTGAAATGTCTTGTAATATGTCGAAGTCTGTGTAATTGTCTGTTTCGTATGTTTTTATGTATTTGCTAAGGCATCATTGTAATGAAGCTTAAAGTCTAGCCTTAGTATTTTTTGTACTTTCAGCCTCCTATAAATAGGAGCTGAACATAGAGTGGATAGTAGAGTTTTCCCATTTCTATTATCATTTTGTACTTGTGTTCATTGGAAGTAATGAGAGCTTAAAACCAGACCTTATTTACTTCTCGTGTTCAACTTTACTCTGATTTTGATTCATATACTTGATTAATCACTTCTACAATTGGTATCAAAGCAGGAATCAATACTTATAAGATCTGATTTTCAATTGAATCTCTAGTTTTTGAGTCGCGATTTTGTCTTAAAAGTTTCCGCACTGTTTGATTCTAAAAATCATCTATGATCTACAGTTTTGATTTGATTATGCGTTTGAATTGTGTAATCGAGTAATCGTTTTTGAGTTTCTGATCAATTCAGTCATTCAATTTCAAGTTTCTTCAAGTTTTTCTGAAAAATCTCATCCGTACGTTAATGGCGAATTTCAACATGAACATGATGACTTCATTTTCTCATCTGTTAGGATCTTCTATGAAGATTCCTATGTTGATTCCAGAGTACTATGATCAGTGGGCTGATCGAATGGAGGATTACTTGAACGGATTGGACGAGGAACTCTGGAGCTGTATTATAGGAATAGCTCAACCTCCACCAAATGTTCAACAAATTGGATCATCTGGATCAGCATCTGCAGTTACTGATCAATCCACCAGGCTGAAGAACAACGAAAAGCGTTGTTTGAGAGAATTGCGAGGTGCCTTGCCACCTGTTGTTTACAATTACATCCGTGGTTGTAAAACTGCAAAAGATATCTGGAATACTCTTAAGGAAAAGTATCAGTGAAGCGAGAAAACAAAGATAAACTCTGTTAAACAGTGTCTTGTGGAGCTGAAAGAGTTCAGAAAAAAAGAGAGTGAAACGATTGAAGTTTACTATGATCGTCTTAATGAACTGATCTATAGATGCAATCGTTATGGAATCATAAGGTCATCAATGGAGTTCAATCGCACATTTGTGACGGGACTTCGTAAGGAGTGGAGAAGTGTCAGCATGATGGTGAAGAATCAACAAAGCTTCGATACTTCATCTCTAAATGATGTGTATAATCAGTTGAAAACTCACGAAAGTGAAGTGAATGAGATGGCTGAAGAGTCGAAACTGAGTTTGGGAGGTCCTTTAGCTCTTTTTTCGAAAGTATCTGAGAAAGAAGCTGTTGAGAAAGATGATTCAGATGAAGAAGGCTTTCTAATGAATTCTGATGATGAAGCGATTGCTTTTTACTCGAACAACCGAGTTAAAAAGTTTTTCAAGAAACCTTTCAATCCCAAGGTGAAACAGGGTGATGTGAAAGGAAGTTTCGTGAACAAGTCTATGGGTGAGGAGAAGAAGAAATTCGAGAAGAATGATGTGAAGGAAACTGAAGTCAAAAGCGAGAATTGAAGGGAGATTCGGGCATTGACTGTCATTACTGTAACGGAGAAAATCATTTGGCAAATGATTGCATGCTTCGTAAGAAAGAAGAGAAAAAGAATAGGGTCAAGGACGAAGCCTATTATGTGGAAAGATTGGAAGAAGTACGTGCAAAGACGAAAGGGGTGTCTTTGGTTGCACAAGGTGAAGGTGAGGATGATGGCACGTATCAGATCTGGTCTTCAGGGTCTGATGATGAAGAGATGTGTAATCCGACGCATGGGGCCATGTTCGCAAAATTTGAAGAGGGTGAGGACGAATTGGTGACTGGTCGATGTTTCATGACCAAATCAGGAGACAAATCACCAATGACAACCAAGGTACGTGCTATTCTTCAATCTTTTAACATTCCTTTACAAGCTTATGATTCTGAAATAATTGCAGTTGATGATACTGTTGCTTACTTTGATACAATTGTGGTGTCTGCTAGTAATGAAGCTAAGAAACTAAACATCCAATTGCAAGAGACCCAAAAATTTTTAGATTCGAAACGAAGCAGAGTAGAGTATCTGGAATTACAAATTACAAATATCATGTGCAATAGGGATTCGTTAAGCAGTGATGTTAAAATGTTGTTAGCTCAAAGAAACATTTACTGTAATTCAGCAAAGAGATTATATGCTAAATTGACTGCTTTGCATCATTCGTCTGACATTAGCAAAGAACAACATAGGAAGTTATTACCTTTTCTAGCTTTCGAAAGAGAGAAAATTGATAGCTTGTCTTATGATTGTGAGAAAACCATAGCAGAATTCGATAAAGTGCCTGATAATCGATTTGCTTATGGTATTGTTAAGATAGATGAATATTTGAATGCCGATGAACTTGTTGAGATTGTGAATGATACCTTAACCAAAAATGAACAAATCAAAATTTTGAAAAGAACTGAGAATTCGAAACTTGACTCTCAATCTAATTTTGCTGATGTCGATGATAATTCTGATAGTTTTAGCGAAATCAGTGAAATTGAGGAAGAGGAAAGTGTCGATTGTTCACAGTTGTCTGTCATTAATGTCACATCTAAGTCTAAAGTAAAAGAAAAATGTAATGATTTGTTGGTTAAGATTGACACTGACAAACCCTCAACTTCGAAAGTTTTTGATTTCGAAAATGTGAGTGTCAGAGATAGTCAAACAGATAGTAGTGATGATGAGGATGAAGAACAAGTTTTGAACAAATCTAAGCATGAAAATCCTGTTTCAAATGAAACAACCATTCCACGAGTTGTTGTTGATCAAGTGTTTGGAGACACTGAAAATTTCGACAAAGTTTTATCTGAAAGAGGAGCTCATTATTTGGAAACAAATCAAGGGGTGTATCCAAATTTTAAGTGTTCAGATGATGTTGTATTTCCAAATCAAGTGTTTGTCACTACTGGAAATGTTGAAAACATCAAACCGGAGTTTAACAAAATGGTCGAAGATGACAAAAAGAAAACATCAGACGAAGGATTCTTTTCAAATCAAAGCACTGTCGAAAATAATCTAACAAAGAATTCGTACGTTTTTCAACGACAAAAACCACAACGAAAATGGACTGCAAAAGAAGCAAATACAAAAGAAAGTTTGAAACAAGAATATAAAGAAACAAATGAGAATGTGAAACTTAATTCAAACGAATTTAAGGATCTTGTTGAAAAAATTTCGAAGGAAAATGGAATTTCGAAAAGACAGGCAAGAAAGAAATTTTTTTGGCAAGTTGTGTCAAATGAAAAGGAATCAAAAATACCGACCAAGAAAATGTTTGAAAATGAGTTGTCCAAACCTGTACAAACAAAGTTTTCAAAACATTCAGATAAAAAGGAAAATCCCGCTCAACCAATTTCGTCTGATTCTCAAAATAATTCTGTGAAGTTTTCAAATTCAAAAACTTTTCAACCAAATGATCAACAAAAGAATTTTCATTCAAAAAGCCAACAAAAGTTTTCAACTTCAAATTCATCCTTTCCAAAACCAACAAACAATCAAAACAGATTTTCTTCAAATAGAACAAGTCAAAATTTCGATAATACTCGTCGATTTGAAAATGTTCGAAAATTTGAAAATGTTCAAAAATTTGAGAATGTAGAAAATTTGAGAATGTTCGAAAATTAGAGAATGTTCGAAAATTTGAGGATGGTCGAAAATCTGAAAACTTTCGAAAGTTTGCAGACAATCAAACATTTGTGCATGATAAATCCAAAACATCTGCAAAGTTTAATCCTCAAAAACCAACTTTTCCAAATCCTTCTGGGAAGCAGAATTCGAAAGTGTCATACACAAAGGGTTCGTCAAATGTGAATAATATCGATCATTGGCTTGAAGGACAAGGAAAGATGTTTCAATCTCATATGTTTTCCCAACAACAAATTTGCGAAGCATATGAGAAATATTTGAATGATTCTTCAAACGGAAGTTCCTCTTCCAAAGAATCAAATATTCTTGTGAAAACATGGACACCAGTTTCGAAAGATAAACTTGTTGCGAAACAAACTGAGAACAAAAAGGCGAATGTCATTGACAAATCTAAACCTTCGAAAACTTATATTTCTGCTCCTTTACCTAATGATGTCGACTTAATTGATACTTTCAAATCAAAAGTTTGTAATTGGGTTTTAGGGTCTTCATTTCACTTGGTTTTCAAAGCTAATAACCAAGGACCCAAACAACCTTGGGTACCTAAATTCTTTCATTAATTGTAGGTTCTATGTGACGAGCAATATGATGATAAATGGTACATTGATAGTGGTTGCTCTCGTCACATGACTGGCAAGAAGGAGAATTTACGTGATTATCGAAGTTTGGAGAATGCAGGAGTAGTTAAATTTGGAAAAAATCACAAGTGTCAGGTGAAAGGATATGGCAAAGTCACAAATGGGAAGTTTACTGTTAAGAGAGTTTCATATGTCGAAGGTCTTCAACATAACTTGATAAGTGTTTCACAACTTGTTGTGGGCACTGGCAATCAAGTGGTGTTTAACGAAGCAGGCATCATCATTTCGAATGTTGAAACTAATGAAGTTTTGCTCAAATCCAAACGACATGGTGACATGTTTACTCTTGATATCAAACCAATCATCGGCAAACCCTCAGTGTGTTTACTTTCGAAAGCTACATCAGATGTTAGTTGATTGGGGCATCGACGTTTAACTCATTTAAACTTTCGAAATCTGAATAAATTGGTGGTAGAGGATCTTGTTCGAGGATTACCTGTTCTAAAGTTTGACAATGATACTTTATGCGCAGCTTGCGAACAAGGAAAACAGCATCGTCATGGACATCCAATTGTCATAGATTCGAAAATTGTTGAACCGCTGGAACTTCTTCATATTGACCTTTGTGGACTATCAACTGTTGAAACCCTCAACAAGAAACGGTACATTTTGGTTATTGTTGATGATTTTTCATGATTTACTTGGGTGTATTTTCTCAGATTAAAATCTGAAGTTGCTCAAACAATGATCGAATTTATCAAGAAAATTAAGATGAGTCTAAAGACGAAAGTTCAAAAAATCAAAAGTGATAATGGTTTCGAGTTTAAAAACAATGTGCTTGATTCGTTCATAACTGAGAAAGGAATTTCGCATAATTTCTCATCACCATATATGTAACATCCCCATTTTTCACGGCAATAAAAAAAGACCGATTTTGTTTGTGCTTTATAAACATCAGAGTACTTCTTTTAATAAAAATGTTGCGGAATTTGTTCCCAGAAAAACATGATAAATACGTTATCAAAGCATTTCCGAAGAAATGTATTTTTTTTATTTAAAACGTTTGGGATGTCATGGTCAATATAGAAACATAAGCATAAACAGAACTTACATTCATTTACACTAGTGATCTACATCTCTTTAATCTCTCAGTGTAATGTAACTTCATATCGACACTTGTGATACAAATAAGCTTGAGTGGGTCAGGTTGGGAAACCTGGTGAGTACATAGGTCTTTCAACCCACAGTAATATAATTATTATGTTTAATCATCAAACAATTAATCAGCCCAATTACCCATTCCCGTTATCTTCTTTACTCTTAAGGATTTACCCTAAGAATCATCTATTTCTCGTTCATTTATTCCTAAGGATCATCCTAAGGAATCGGCACGAAGTCCATCGTTGCCATGGTTTACTCAATAGGCACTAAGTCTCATAGTCGCTAGGGTTATTCTCTTTTGTCGACAGTATCGATTCCGAGACTCCTCTCACAACACATGTCAAGGGGTTTAGGCACTACGTTGCATAGTCGCCAGGGTTAATCTCGTCTATCGACAGTGTCGTTTCCGAGACTCCTCTCACAACACATGTCAATGGGTTTTTAGAGTACAACTGGTGAGCACACAATTCAAAACACCTACAGGTTGCGAGCCTGCTAGTGTCCACTGGACTGTCTAGAATAGTCTGTGGTTGTCATCCATACTCTGCTGAATGACGGGGCCAACACATGGGTAAAAGGATTCTCTCATGGTTTACCTCTCACCCTTATCTCACGGTCTATATCACTTCTCATTTCATCATCCAACTCATATTTCATCTACCCATGTTTTACCCAACATATTTTGTAGATAAAAAATACATATACAGTTTAAATCATTTAAAACTTGTATGAAATCGTTCATCCAGCATAGATAGCAAGTATACAGATAATATACACACATAGCACATAGTTTATATAAAATACTTCATACCTATGTGTAAGATGAAAGTAACTATGCGCTCACTTGATTAGGTGGTGACTCTGCACTTGGACAGCACTTTGTTACTTTTAAAACAATTTCCTTCGACAAAACCTAGTATCATTACCACTAGGGTTTAATCTAATATTTACCGAGACTAATTAATAGTCTAGACATTATTACTATTATATAAGCGTTAAGCAACACTCTTATATAACTCATAATAATAGCCCAAATAATTATTTTAAGGTCCTAATAATGTTACTATAATTAATTGGAAGCTATATTAAAAATAGCATAGGCGTAGCTTACTTACAGCGAGTTTTCTTAAAAACCGGGATTCACTTGGAGCAGCGTTTCTAAGCCGAAAGGCTCTTTTCTTGGGGCTTCGGGAGCCTCGGGGCTTCCTTCGGGTGCTAGGGGGTTTACCTAGACTTTAGGGGGGGGGGGGGGTGAGGGAGCTTAGAGAGAGAGTATAGAGAGAGAAAGAAGAGGGTTGAGGGGTGAGGAAATGAGGGAACCCGACACTCTTATTTATAGGCTGAATTCCTGATGGACTCGCCGAGTCGAAGTACTGACTCGCCGAGTTCATGCCACATGTCAGCTTTCTGGTGGCCAAACGTGTGTGGCCTATATTGTGCCACGTCACCCCTTTTGCAGCAGCACCCTGCCGACTTCTAAACCCCGTACCTTTCGCATACGAGCTCTGTTTTCGACGTTCTTTTTTCCACGCGTAGGTAAAAACAAGATCTACAACTTTCATTTAGACTCTGTCGGCTAATTCTCGACCGATCTTAAATTTAACAGTAGGAGGAGATTAGACCGTTAAATGACCGCGAAAAATTCGTAACTCCTTCATACGGACTCCGTTTTCGTCTGTCTTTTTACCGTTGAGTTACTATTAATGAGATCTTCAACTCTCATTTAGGTTGCGTAAGCCAAAAACCACTCGAACGAAAATTCGAGTTTTGGGTCGTACACTGCTAAACCGAATCTTAGAAAAATCATAACTTCCTCATACGAAGTCAGATTTGGGCGTTCTTTTTATGGATGTTCTCGGTTTAACATATTATACGACTTTCGTTTAGATTACTAAGGCCAAAAAGTCTTCTATCATAAATTCATTATTTACGCTTCCCGGTGTCGTGCCGGTTCCGTCACGAAACTTCGACGGGTCATAATTTCTTCGTTATAACTCGGATTTCAGCGTTCTTTATATGTACGGAACCCTTGTAACATATACTACCACTTGGTTAAGATTACTCCTTCTAAATAATCTTCCATCAAAAAGTCATTTTTTGACGCTTAATGTCTTTAAATTGACCAGCCCGAATCTGCGGGCTTTACAATATACACCACAACAAAATGGTGTGGTTGAAAGGAGGAATAGGTCACTTTGCGAAGCAGCAAGAACAATGTTGACATATGCGAATCTTCCTCAATATCTATGGGCAAAAGCAGTTTCAACAGCATGTTTCACTCAGAATCGATCTTTCATTCATCATCGTTTTAATATAACTCCGTTTGAAATCATAAATAACCGAAAACCTAATGTCAAATTCTTTCACGTTTTTGGTTGCAGGTGTTTTATCATGAATCTCAAAGATAATCTTTCGAAATTTCAAGCTAAGGCTGATGAAGGAATATTTTTGGGATATTCAAATAATTCGGTTGCATACAGAGTGTTGAATAAACGAACACGAAAAGTTGAAGAGAGATTTAACCTCACTTTTGATGATTATTATGTGAAACAAGTTGAAAAATGTTTCGAACAAAAACCAATTCTTAATGAATCAAATGAAGAATCTGAAAGTTATAATTCATCTGATTTTGATTATGATTTAATTTTTGGTGTTCCAGAGAGAGCTGTAGATGTTGAAGTCCATGCTGTAGATAATCAAACTCCAGAATCTTCGAAACATACTCATGATTCGATAATCACCTCAGATACGACTGCTAATGGCGAAAGTATGCTAGATGCTCAAGTGGAGGGGGAGCACTTGAATATACCTTCAACTGTTAAGGAGGAGCATCCTTTCAAGGGGGAGAAGAGCAGTATGAATGATGTTTTCGAGGGGGAGCATCAAAATGACTATTATGTTCAGGGGGCATAATGATACTGAAACCATAAATCTTGATGAAAATGATGAATTTCATGACCTAAATGATAATATTTCTGTTGCAGGATCCGAAAATGAAGAGATGTACAAAGATGCACCTTTGGACTTTGATCCAGCATATCCACCATTGGAGAAATGGACAAGAAATCATCCAAAAGAACAAGTCATTGGGAATCCACAAGATGGAGTTTTGACTAGAACTCAAATTCATGAAAAGAATGAGGTACTAAATACTCATCAAGAATTTTGCATGTTTAATGTTTTCATTTCGAAAATAGAACCAAAGTCAGTTAAGGTTGCAATGGATCACTCAGATTGGGTTGTTGCAATGCAATCTGGATTGGCTGAATTTGAAAGAAACAAGGTTTGGAGGTTAATTCCTAAACCTGAAAATGTTTCGATTGTCGGATTAAAATGGATTTTCAAAAACAAAACCGACAAGGATGGAAATATTGTTCGAAATAAAGCACGATTAGTTGTTAAAGGATATTCGCAACAAGAAGGTATCGATTATGAAGAAACCTTTGCCCCTGTCGCAAGACTCGAGGCTGTTCGAATATTTTTGGCTTATGCAGCTCACAAAGATTTTGATGTCTATCAAATGGATGTGAAATGTGCTTTTCTCAATGGTGAACTCGAAGAAACAGTTTATGTTGAACAACCTCCAGGTTTCGTGAATGAACAATATCCTAATCATGTTTATATTTTAGATAAAGCAGTATATGGGTTAAAACAAGCACTAAGAGCATGGTATGCAACTCTTACCAGTTTCTTAAAACAATCAAAATTTAAACAAGGGTTAGTTGACCCCACATTATTTCGAAAGAAAGTTGGGAATTATCTAATGCTTGTTCAAATTTATGTCGATGATATTATTTTTGGCTCTACTGACCCTGCTTTGTCTAGTGAATTCGAAAGTTTGATGAAAAGCCAATTCGAAATGAGCATGATGGGTAAAATCAATAATTTTCTTGGTTTAAACATTCATCAAAGCAGAGAAGGAATTTTCATCAATCAAGAAAAATATACAAGGAATTTGCTCGAAAAATTTGGAATGACAAATAGCACGAAGTTAAGAGTACCAATGGCGGTTGGAACAAGGCTAACACCTTCGTTAGAAACACCTGCTGTTGATCTTACTTTATACAGGAGTATGATAGGTTCATTACTTTATCTTACAGCAAGTAGACCTGATATCATGTTTTCTGTATGTAATTGTGCTAGGTATCAAGCAAATCCAAGAGAACCACACTTGACTGCGGTGAAAAATATATTTCGTTATCTCAAGGGAACAATTTCGTTAGGGTTGTGGTATCCTTCGAAATCAAGATTTTTTATTCAAGCATTTTCAGATTCGGATCTTGGAGGATGTACTCTTGATAGAAAAAGTACAAGTGGAGGATGTCAATTGTTAGATGGGAAGCTTGTAAGTTGGCAATCGAAAAAGCAAACATGTGTTGCTATTTCAACAGCTGAAGCTGAGTATGTTGCAGCAGCCGCTTGCACTTCGCAAATCATTTGGATCCAGAGCCAATTGCGTGACTATGCAATTAATATGAAAAAGATTCCAATGTATTGTGATTCACATAGTGCTATACGCATTTGTCATAATCCAGTACAACATTCGAAAACCAAACTTATTGCACTTCGTTATCATTTCATTAAAGATCATGTGGAAGATGGCAATATTGAAATTCATTTTGTAAAAACAACTGATCAGCTTGCTGATATTTTTACAAAAGCATTGGACGAAAAATCACTTGTTCGAATTTTGACAGGATTGGGGATGATCGAAGCAAGTTCTGTTCCAGGACCGAATTCGAAAGAATGACAAAGAAGAGTGTTAGGTGCATTTCATGTACCCATTTTGTAGCTTTATTTCATAAAAGTACATTGCATATAGGCTTAAACTCATGCATTTTGCATATTTTCGGGATTTTTCATGATGCAATTCCATTCACACACTTTTGTAATATTTCAGGGACTTTTAGAGGTTGGATCTTGCTTTAGGAGGTTAAAAAGAGTTGAGGGTAAAATTACAGGGCTATTGGAGCATCGAGGAGGAAGTTATGAAGAAAATGAAGATTTTGGTTTTACAGGAGTTTACACGGTCGTGTAAATGGAAGCCTATAATTTACACGGGCCGTGTAAACGCATATACAGGGCATTCTACTTTTCTTGTTTACACGGTCGTGTAAATTGCACCCTTTAATTTACACGGGTCGTGTAAACGTATCGACAGTTTTTAAAGTAGTTTTACTCTCATATAATTGAGACAATCGGTTTTTTTGGAGGGGGGGTCGATTTTTGGAGTAGAGAAGGCGATTTTCTTGAGGATTTTGAAGTTGATTAACACTTGGAAACACTTTAATTTCCTTTTTGTAAGTCAATTTGAAGTTTAAACTTGTTTGATTTGTAGTTTAACCTAGACATGTGTGGTTGATTTCAAAATCATTTCCGAATCTGAATTCTTAAGTATGTGTTGTTAGGTTGTAACTTGAACTTGATTTGTGTTTAACATCTAGTAATCTTTGATTTGATCTTAATCAAGTGTTTGGTTTATTCTCTTTTTCACTTGATCAATGAATTAGGGTTTTTATCAATCTAGTTAATCAAATTGTAAAATTCGTATATGTTTTATGATTTCATGTTAGTAACATGCACTTAATTGATTGTAATTGAATCAAACTGAGTGTAATAAAAGATTAAATGTTCATAATCCCAAGCTTATGAGGAATATTGAATATTGTTGGTAATTGTTGCAAGAACTTAAAGTCATTTAATGATTTAAAGAAAGAGCTTATTTGAATTAAATCAATTAAATGAAGTTTTATTTGAAGAACATGTTTTGAATAAAACAATTTTTGTCAACTTAGATATTAGAGTTTATTAGTATCTAAATTACCAACCTAGATAGAACATAATCATATTCATTTTGCATCTTTCAACATAATACATGTATAAGAATCAGAATCGGAAATGTATTTCTTTTACTAAATTCTGTTAACAATCTTGTTTATGTATGAAGTTTAAATCTAGTTCTAACACAATCCCCCTTTTTAATATTATTTGTATTATGTGTGAAAATATGGCAAGATAAGAAGTCCTGTATTCCTGTGGACCGACCCTGCTTACTCTATACTATATTTAGTATAAGAAATAGCAGTGACTTGAGCTTTATTAATATTCTTTATCCCATTATTTGTTGGTTTGACAGCCAAACAAATTGGCGCCGTTGCCGGGGATACGGTGTTACTAATTGTTTATGCCAAGCATTTTGTGAGCAGGTGCTTTAAAAAAAAAAGTCAGGTAGAAGATAAGTTTTCAATTGAAGGAAGTGGCGAGAAGGTTAATGTTTTGTAAAGGCCCACCTACTTAGAACAAAGCACATTCAGGGGCCAAGTCGAGCCAACGACTTAAAACAAGGGCAGCTAACCGGGAGGCAACCCGGAGTTTTTTTTTTCTTTCTTTTAAAACTTTTTAGCCTTTGGTAAATTTCAATTTTTTTTAATGTCCCAAATGGTTTTAAACTTATTTTTTATGCCTAGAAAATGAATCTCCGACTGCAAAAATACTTCACGGATAGCTTGGGGAGGATGAAGAGGAGGTTCACACCACAATTGTGAGGCACCAACAAAGATTTGGTAAATTCTTTCCATATCTTTAATCGTTCATATTTTACTTAAAATTCAATTGGTGTGCATTTGTGAATGTTTTAGACCCATTTCCAAATCAGCTACCATCCTCCACCATCCTACTCTTAATAGGCCGACTATGCCTCTCTCCAAGCATCGAGGACGATGCTATATTTTAAGCTTGGGGAGGGGCATCCATCCATGCATAAATCCCGTTGCATGTAGGTTGCATGTAGTTTTGTACATATTGCATTAATTTTCATTTCATTTTTTTAATCTGCATGGAAAAATTTTCAAAAACCAAAAATATTTTCTTTCTATTCTAATTTTTATTATTTTCTTTGCATTTTGTTTGCATCTAAATTTTTGCATTGCATTCATTGCATAACTAAAAAAAAAAAAAACGATCCAATCCCAAGCAACCGAATCTTTTCAAAACAGTTGAGCTGGTAAATGAGTCATGTGCCTTGAAATTGGCTTGCTCTTTTTATTGAAAAATCTAAAAGCAAGTTAATCACACACGAACACACCTCCCGAAGCTACTTGTGCAAAACAAAAAGTGAGAAGATTGTCAACATTGGAGCATAACAGCAGGTATGAGTTAATTCTTTGGGACATATGACCGGTCTTATGAGTAGTAATGCTCAATTGAACTTAAAATTCCAAATTCAAAAGTTCATAAAAAGAATGCAAAATCTCAGTGTCCCGAGCCTTCCAGCGCTCTTAAAAGTCCTTTCTATTCATTCCCTTTTATATACCCTGCTTGGGGACATAGCTTTCAACTATACTTACGGGTCTTTGCATGTTAACCTTTAGTCCCCTGAAAAATGTCTTAGAAGTCCTCACGGTAATAAACCGTGAGATGTCCCACAATAGAAAAGTCAAGGACGAAAATATAAAGAAATTGGCCAAATAAATAAATTAATAAGAGTGTTATGTGTTAACTTAGATATTTGTATGTGTAACCTAAAAAAATAAAAAAAAATAAAAAATTATTAAGTTAATCTGTGACCTTTGGGATTCGAACAAGTAAACTCTGAGGGGTGTTTTACACCTAATCGCCTAAAGCTTAATTGTTTGGGACTGATTGAGTTGAAAATTCGTTACATGGGTTCCATAGAAAGTCATGAACTTAATAATAGCAAATAAAGCTAATCTGTGGCCTTTGAGGTTCGGGCAAGTAAACCCGAGGGATCCTTTTAAATCTAGCACACTAAGGTCATTTGATCTGGATGTGTTGGTTGGAAGCCCGTTACACGGATTTCAAAGAAAGCCATGAGCTTTATTTGTAAAAAAAATGTAATTAGGAAGTTTGTGTATAGTTGTGTTTATAGTTTAATTGAATATTATGTTTAGGAAAAATATTTGGCTGCCAAAAGATTCCCTTGGACTTGGATTTGAACTTATGACATTGGGACTGAATGTTAATTACTTTGACTGGTGTAAGTGGTTTGAAGTTTGTAACCAATCTGGATAAATATTAGGGAATTTTTAGAAAAGATTTTTCAGAAAAAGATTGTTGTTGATCAACAAATAGCTGGAATCGGGCATTGTTATATTTTATGAAACAAAGATGGTTGAGCATGTTTTGTCACATATAATTTCACGAGAGTAAGACCATAATTTGTTCCAAGAATTGACTTGATGATATTGAAAGGGAATTAGTGTTGTGATCTTTGATTCTGTTGAGTTGTATTAGGGAGTGGCCAAAGTCTTATTTCTATTATCATATAATATTTTGAGACTAAAGCCAAGTTGACTCAAGGCATGACTGGTACATTCTCAACTATGGTACAAAACAGGGTTAATTGGGTTGGATATATTTTTTTTTCATGTTTGTTTTGATTTCTTGCATCAAGTTTCAAAAAAAAAAAAAGTTTAACTTTGATTTTCTTTTCTTCTCTTTTATTTTATTTTCTCCGGTTTAAATTTTCTTGTTCTTTCTTGAGGACAAGAAAGGTTTAAGCTTGGGGAGATTTGTTAGGTGCATTTCATGTACCCATTTTGTAGCTTTATTTCATAAAAGTACATTGCATATAGGCTTAAACTCATGCATTTTGCATATTTTCGGGATTTTTCATGATGCAATTCCATTCACACACTTTTGTAATATTTCAGGGACTTTTAGAGGTTGGATCTTGCTTTAGGAGGTTAAAAAGAGTTGAGGGTAAAATTCCAAGGCTATTGGAGCATCGAGGAGGAAGTTATGAAGAAAATGAAGATTTTGGTTTTACAGGAGTTTACACGGCCGTGTAAATGGAAGCCTATAATTTACACGGGCCGTGTAAACGCATATACAGGAGCATTCTACTTTTCTTGTTTACACGGTCGTGTAAATTGCACCCTTTAATTTACACGGGCCGTGTAAACGTCTCGACAGTTTTTAAAGTAGTTTTACTCTCATATAATTGAGACAATCGGTTTTTTTTTTAGGGAGGTCGACTTTTGGAGTAGAGAAGGCGATTTTCTTGAGGATTTTGAAGTTGATTAACACTTGGGAACATTTGATTTCATTTTGTAAGAACTTTAATTTCATTTTCTAGATTTGTGATCTTGTTCTAGTCATGAGTGGCTAGAACCCTAGATTCTCCAACTTTATGTCTTGACTTCTAGTTGTGATTTCAATCATATGACTTGATGTTTTCTTTCAATTTTCTATCTAGTGAATTTGATTTTGTTTCAATCGAATGTTTGATTCTAATTGTGATTCTTATTGGCGATTTGAATTAGGGTTAGATCATTCAAGTTATCTAATTGCAAAATCCGTAATTGTTTTGTAAATTGGACTAGGTAACAAGCACTAAACTGATTTCTATTGAATGAATTTAGTGTAAATCTTATTCACACATTCTTATGCTCCCGAGCTTATGAGGAGTATTGAGTGTTGTTGGGAACATTCACATAAAGTTTAATGCAATCTTTCAACCTAATTCTAAGAGTTTGTTTAGATTAGATTGGTAAGGTTAGGATTAATCAAAGAGCTTGTTTTGGTTAATTATTGTGGTGAATGGGAAGTGTTAGAGCTTGTTAACACTTTTAAGTACCAACTTAGATAGAATTAAACAAATATCTTGTCATCCATGGAATCACATTGCTAATTTTTCTTGCATAGAGTTGGAGTACTTACAAATCTTGAACTTATTTCACTTAATCAATCATTTACTTATTGCTTTATTCTATAGTTTAAATCATTGCTTATAAATTCCCCCCATTCTGTGACCATTTTTGTACCTTACGCAAAAAGGTATAAACACTTGTCCCGTGTCTCTATGGATCGACCCTACTTACCTTGTACTACGTTTTTAGTGCATAGTAGTAGTGTTTAAGGAGTCATTTGTACCCTTTATTTGTTGGGTTTGACACGCCTAACAAAGAGTTATGCACATGTGTCGATTCAGAGGCAATATTGATTCATTCAGCGGCTGATAGTATTAACCATTCAGAGGTTACTATTCACGTTCAGCGCTTCGACACGCTTCGTTTTCGACATTTGGGAAAGACAAGTTTCATTAGTTTGGTAATGTTTTTTAAATTTTTGTTAATTTTGAAAGTTTCGTTAGTTTGGTGATTTTTCTTAAATTTTCGTTTCTTCGTTAATTTTGAAAAATTTAAAAATACCAAAAATATTTTCGTTAATTTGTTTTCTTTTCGAAAAATCAAAAATATTTTCGTGAATTTGTCTTCTTTTCGAAAAATCAAAAATATCAAAAAGATTTTCTTTTGTTATTTGTTTTAGTTTTCGAAAAACTTAAAAACACAAAAATATTTTCTTTCTTTTCAAAAACACAAAAGACCAAAAAGATTTTTGTTATTTTGTACTTTGTCTTTTCTTTCTTAGTGCAGATTTCACGAAAGTTCTAAAAGGGTCATGCTTGCGTTTCTAGGGTAAGATAAATTTTCGACAACTTTGTACTAGTTAGAATGTCCCTAGAAGCATACAGCAGCATGTCGACCCAAGCCTCCATTGACTCAATGTGTGTTTTCGAAAGCCTTAATGAAATTTTTCATTACGAAAATTTCTTCCCAATCAGGCTTGCATTCACATTAGTCTACAGAGCTACCTAACTCTTCTCAAATAAGTTAAGAGTTTTTTGTTTGGTCCAAGTATAACAGAGGTACAATTGATTTCGTGAAACAACGTTTTTCATCTCAAAATTCTAACACATTTCACACACAATGACGTATGTCCAAGAGGTCATTGATCAAACCAATCATGACTTAGACATATCAAAACTCTGTGTTTATGATCTTGAATCATGAGACCGTGATGAAAGTGAAACCCAATTTTCTAAATTTTAAAGGAATTGACGGGGAACCAAGTTCCAGATTTAACGAAACATTTGTTTCAGTACCAACCTTCGATATTCCAAATCATATTCTTTCGTTATGAGTGGTCTTGATCAAATGGTCGAAACCTACGACATTTGTTTCCCAACAGGATCTAGCTGAAAATATTTTTTTTCTTTGAATATGATTTTCGTAGGAGTATCAATTTTTTCCATCGTCACTTTCAACTTAATAACTACACTGGTCAAACAAGTAATTTCGGTTACAATTACTCACCATATATTTAGTTTGATATGTAACGAAATTTTTAAGCCACCCACGAAACCTTGAAAAAGAAGCCCTTCGATACTTCTCTACAAGTATTAGATTGTAATTCACGGGAACATACACAAGCTGTTGATTATCTCTCTTGATAATTAACGAAGCAACCTTTGCCCGGGATTTTACTGCCTTTGTGTCGAAGTTTTATTTTTCGACATCACAGATCCCAAATTTTCGTTAGTTTGCTTCTTATCTTATTCTCTTGGCACACTGCACTCACGAAATCCTTGAGGTTCTGAGTATTATCAACTCAGGCTGATGATTTCGACAGTCTGGCATATGACTTCGTCTCTAATCCCAAAGATGAAAGAGCCTAACCTCCATTCCGAAGGTTTTCGATCTTATCCACTTGGTACTCACGAACAGTCTGATGTGACGGCTTGACAACGTGGCCCGACTTTCAAGGAACTTTATCTGACATGGCGCGTTTAACGGCTAGTGGTGCGACTTTCATGGACAGACGTGGCTTACTCTTTCAACAAAACGTTTGGAATTCAATGGGGTTACATATAAAAGGAAATCATACTATCCTTTTACAATTACGCGTTCAAATTCTCAGACGATCAAAAAGCCCTAAATTTCTCTGTTCTTCAAGAAGTTCTCAAAACCCTCATCAATGGCGGCTGATCCAACCTCCACTACTGAAGAAGTTGCATCTCAACCACTTATGAAGATTCAAAGCACCAACTATCAGGTTGAAGGAGATGTGACACTGTATCCAGAAGAACTTAAGATGCTGATTGTTGCTCTTAAACATTCAAGTCTTGCAACTGCAATGTTTAATGCTTTTGCAGTTCTGTTGTCATGGTTATCTATGGTTGGTTCTACTGCTTCTTACAGCAAAGCCACTGATCTTATTACATTTAATCTGGTGAATGAAAAGTGAATTCGTCTATCTAAGAAGTTGTTTACTCAAATCTTGGTAATTCCCAATTCCCCTCCATTCTTTAAACCTACTGCTGATCAAGTGATGTTCATGTTTAACGAGATGGGTCATCAACCACCACTCGTTAAGATCAGTGATGTCAAGAAATCTGGTCTTCCTTGCATATGGAATTTTCTGTTTGGAATATACCTTCGTTGCTTAACTGGGCGAAGTGTAGGGCTTGATAAGGGGAGAATGGAAGTTTATGCAATGGTAGGAGGGTTGTACTACGATCTCAAAGTTGCTTATGCTACTCAGATTTGGAAGGAGTTTATCAAGAGCTTGGAGAACACGAATGTAGTGAAAGGAATTTCGTGTGCACGTTACTGGAGTTTGATTCTTCAGTATGTGTATGAGAAAGAAGGTATTCCAGTTCCTGCGGATAAGGCTAAGGCAGAATTCGCAAAGTATCACTTTCCGAAGAATGTTGCAGATGATTCAGAAGAATTCTCAAATGTTGCTCGAATTCTTGATGGAATGTTGAAGATGGTTGATCCAACAAATTCTGTGTTGGTGGCGTATTTGCAACATGTTAATCCTTCAATCGAAACTGGAATTTTGCTGAAAACAAGTGATGAAGGGTCATCCAAAAAGTCGAAAAAGTCGAAGAAAGTTCCTGAAGAGGTTGTAGTTCAAGAAAATCCCACGAAACAACCTAAAACCAAGTCTCCTAAGAACTCAATGTCTGGGATTGAAGTAGATGTGATGCTCAAAGTTGTGGAGCTTCGCATGAAAAAAACAAATGGATGTTATGGATAAAAATAACGAATTGAGGGTCAAAGATCAAAATGATTCGTTCAATTCTGCTCTTAATAATCTTTGTTTGACAACAAAAGAACGACATGTTCTTTTTGTGTAGGATGTCAAGACAGTTCGGGAAGATGTAAATCAAAAGCTTGAGGAGCTGAAGGTTGAAGTTTCTAAAGAACTGAATGAGCTGAATACCAATTATTCGACAATCAAGTCGAATGTTGACACTATTGCAACTGCTGTCCGAACAGTTGTTGAATGGTATCAAGCTTTAACTCCAAAGTTTGATGCAAAGGATAAAGCTGATGCTCAACAATTCGAAAAGATGGGTGTTCTGCTTGGGGAATTAAAAGAGTTAGTGTCGAAGCCAGCTCCTACTTCATTCTTAACTCCTGAGTTTTTAACTCAGAAGTTACATTCTTTGGATCAATCCATTCAGAAGGTTGTGGCTCCTATTTCGAAGTTTGCTCATATGTTACCAACTGGTGCCCCACCTGTTGTCACAGGGGTGCAAGGGGGAGAAAAGAAAACTCAAGAAATCAAACCTTCAAAAGTTAAAAAAGTGGTGGAAAAGCCGAAAAAGATTGAGAAGATTGTTACTACTACTGGTGAAGTAACGAAAGTTGTATCTACTCAAGTCACAATTCCTATAGTTCCAAAGACGAATACAACAGAAGCCATCAAGACAACAACAAGACCCATTCTGAAGGGGATTGTGTTTAATTCGACAACTGAAGGAGGGAGTTCAAGTTCATCAAAACCAAAGGTTTCAGAAGGTGATAGAGATAAAGGAAAAGTAGTTGTAGTTGAAAAATCAAAGGAAGAGAAAAAGGCCGAAAATGAAGCTGAAATGGAGAAGCAAAGGCAAATACAAAGCATACTGAGACTTCGTGAAAGTGATCCACCTGGAATCGAAAAGGGGGATCCAAAGAAGCTATATAGTTATGAAAATATTGAAGCAAGAGTTGCTTACAATCACATGCATGCCTTTGAGAAGAAGCCAAAGAAAAGCTACTATATCACTAACACAGATATGAGTCAGTTAGATTTCCCAATAAACGAAATGATGTTTATTATGGCTCAATACAATATTGTGGAGAAGTTCGACAATGAGGATGATTATATCCATATGAAACTTAGGTTTCATGCAGTTGTTGGAAAAGAACCAGAAGAGATATTGTCTTTGGTGAAGATCAAGAAAGTTATCAGCATAACGAAGGATGTGATGTTCGAGAATATGGTACA
The DNA here is from genome assembly GCF_052849685.1 of Lactuca virosa. Classification (NCBI taxonomy): domain Eukaryota; kingdom Viridiplantae; phylum Streptophyta; class Magnoliopsida; order Asterales; family Asteraceae; genus Lactuca; species Lactuca virosa. Next base: position 20,918,333 of record NC_136429.1, on the reverse strand, counting down.
GAATTTTCGGTATCATGTTGTAAGAGCGAACAATCAAGTTTGTGATTTCTCAGTTGCTGATTTCCCTCTAATGAACTTGAATGATCTGATTTAAGTTGCATTGATTCTGAAAGACATAGAGGTTTCGCAACTTCAGGGGACTGACAAAGACGTTTTGAGGCTTGGTCTTGCACATATCAAAATCTTCATAGACAATTACTATGATTGTCTAGCATTGACTGATGTAGAATTAGCATCAGCAATGGGAAAGGAAGTGAAAGTTGCAATGGAATTGTCGAAGACTCAAGTTGAATTGAAGAAGTATGCTGATGGGGAGATTTGTTTAAAACCTTTTGGAATGGTATTGCTGGAAAAGACAAGAATGGCAAAGCTAAGAGGTTTTTGTTTCAGACTTCAGAGATTGAAAGATATACCACTTCGCAATATACGAACTTCATTGTTCGTATGAATAGATGCAAGAAGAACAATGATGGTGATAAGGTGGAGTTAAGGAAGGTGATGACTTGGTACTCGGAGATACGATGGATGATGCATTTTGCTGCACAGATTCTCACGAATTGAGAAGTTCGACATTATTACAAAGGGGGAGATTGTAGAGTTGAAATGTCTTGTAATATGTCGAAGTCTGTGTAATTGTCTGTTTCGTATGTTTTTATGTATTTGCTAAGGCATCATTGTAACGAAGCTTAAAGTCTAGCCTTAGTATTTTTTGTACTTTCAGCCTCCTATAAATAGGAGCTGAACATAGAGTGGATAGTAGAGTTTTCCCATTTCTATTATCATTTTATACTTGTGTTCATTGGAAGTAATGAGAGCTTAAAATCAGACGTTATTTACTTCTCGTGTTCAACTTTACTCTGATTTTGATTCATATACTCGATTAATCACTTCTACACTATTTTGAAAACATTTTGTAATAATTAAAGGATTTTGAATGCTTGAAAAAGTTTTAAATTGACTTGAATTTTATGGATGTTACAGAGAGAGAGAGAGAGAGAGAGAGAGAGAGAGAGAGAGAATTGGAGGGTGTGAGGGAGAGAATGAGGGTTGATGTCCTTTTATAGGTGGGTTTTGTGGTGCACGACATGCAAATGGGGAGCACGTCTTGCATTTTAAGGTGACGTCTCCCCAACCATTTTGTTTCACGTATCAGGCTCTCCGTGGTCCGCGTTTTCACCTTCTAGAATCGTACGTCATACACCATGTGCAGCGCAAAACATAGATTTTGTAAATTCCATTACTTGTTGATACAGACTCCGTTTTTTACATTCTTTTTTCCACGCATAGCTCTCAACGAGTACTACAACTTTCCTTTAGGCTCCATAAGTTAATTCTGAATTTATTTTTAGCCCTTATTATTATATGATTTAATGATTTTGCAAAAATCATAACTCTCTCGTATAGACTCCGATTTTGGTGTTCTTCTTACCAAAATTTCTATCTTAAAAAGTACTACAATTTTCATTTTGGTGACTTTACCCAAAAGTCAACCATTCTATTCGTATCTTTTGATGTTAATAATTTTTAATTACGCGGTTGATTTTATATCTTATAAAATTCATATCTCCTTCATATGAACTTGAATTTCTACGAAATTTATATTTTCGGGATCGGGACAATGTGTACTCTCTAAATATATAATAATCTGTATGTTTTAGCGCCCTCATTTTTACGATTTATGGATGATTCGGTTTATTGAATTATGTTAGAATGCGATGGGGCATTACAACTCTCCCCCGCTTATAAAGATTTCGTCCCCCAAATCCTAATACTAACACACGCTAGGATAATGCATATAACCTAACCTACTGGGATTTCACGAGATTAATCTAAGATTTAGTTGGCATTGCTGCATCGACTTCGTCTTCATGCATTCATTTAGACATAGAACCTTGTTTTCTACCATAGACGTACTTGCGAAATCTTCCGAAACTGGGTCATCGGTCTGGACTTCCAGAATCTTATGTTCTTCAATAGATGATCCCCTTCATACGTGAAATGTTGACACAGTCAACTCGATATAAAGTGATTAACTATGGAAATTTATTTATAACATCCTAACGGGATTCGCTTTTCGGAACATGCCTCCATAAAGGCTTAGGGCATATCCTTAAAACACACACGAATCTAGATAACAAACGTTATTTTGGCCTAGTTCAGGTGTTCTAACATACTAAATTATAACCACAATTACTATAATGGATTTATTGGCTTGAAAACACCGGAACCAATAATCTAATATTGGCGACAGAATCATAATAAAGCTTGCTTAGCTACTATATTATAATGAACACTAGGTCGCCTAATAGACCTCCCACGAGGCACTAACCATATTACATATATCGAGGTACAACTATTGTTTGAGCAATTCGTTCACGATACGTCATGACGCTTATCCAACTACTGACTGTCCTAGTCATCATCCTTCCTTGATATCTACTTATCACCATTGATCTTTATTTTATAAATTTTGAGGCTACAACTAATTTAGAGGTCCTTAATCTACACTATACGGTTGTTAAAATCTAACTGACATCGTAAATTGTCCTATAAATGTTGAACCTTAATCCTAGTTTTATATTAATTCTTATGCTTATTATCTAAAGGAATAATTAAATCAAATACGAGCTCACCCCCGAAGACCGATGGCACATAAGCAGTTGCACTCGACAATCTATCTAATGTGTCTCTTAACTTAAACAAGCGGGTTCTAGGAATTTATACTACTTGCTTACGATCCTTTTGTGTTCCTTATCACCAACCGAACCTTGCATCCTAAAAACTTGAACAACTCTTCAATAATATCCTACTTTCTTACTGCAGTTTTGAACATCATGGGAAATCCTTAGATTCTTCCCTTGCAGGTCCATCTTTTATTGATATCTGACGAGATGTCTTTACAACTGAATCTCCAACAACTACTACTACTCGCACAATTTTAACATTGAGTCACTCCTAAAATTGAACTCTTGCTAATTTATTCTAGGGACTCTTAGTTAACTTAATTGCTACTGGAAACATCAAGACCATTTAGTTGAACTGGATCAACAAATTGATGTATCAATTACGTATACCATTGATACATCAACAAATTGATGTATCAATTACCGCTTCTCTCAGTTGACATGGTCCAACCTAAACGATCCTCTTCTAGGCGTCTCTATACGCAATTTAGATGATGACTTGGAACGTTCGTACTATGAAAACACTTTTCCTTGACTCTGATCCTATGGTTTCCGTATTCTGGTATAAGGCAAATAAGTTCTTACTACGATCTTAACTAAGCTTCCTAAGTCCGATGTTTCTCTTGAGTACTCGACGGTCTCTATGGAAAACTACGCCACCTATTGAACTCCTGATCCTTTGCTGCGAGGATATATCTCTCATCCATGAAGGTACGAACCTAAATGGTTCTCTTGGTTATCTTAGTCGTACCTGGGAGTTTGGAAAATACCTAAGTCCTATCAAATGTTTGGAATGAAAGATTAACCTTTCCTTGAGAAGCAAGAAACTCATAGCCTATGGGTAATCTAACAGGAGACTTTCATTCTTTTGTTACTCGAAAATGAAACTAACTATCTCTACCTACTCGTGCTTCTACTCTTCTGGACCTTAACAGTTGATATGCATTTCGTCCTTTCTCCTTAAGGGTCGTTTCTCCCCCACTTGGGTCCGACCCATCATCTTCTGTTACTTATGAGTTAAGTTAGCTCAGCCTATGTCATCTGCGTCTCTTTTTGACTTTGAAGAAACTCACGGTTGTCATTTCCAATGGCCTTGTTAGATGGCATTTCATGCATCTTATAGGGTAGTTTTCATTATCATTTAGGATCATATTTTGTACATTTGCATTTCATTTATTTAAATAATGTTCAGGTCATGTATTTCGTTATAATTCCCGTATTGCTCATGTTTTAATGTCAATTTTAGATAGTTCGAGTGGAGTAGTGCTTTGGGAGCATTTAGATGTGCGTTTCGAGCTTAAAATGGAGCTTGGAACTTATGGAGTATGTTGAGGAATGATTGGAAGATGCTTTGGTCAAGAAACATTCGATCGAATTGATCACACGAAGATAGAATATGCAATCTAAAGTTAAAGGATGTTGCTGGCAGCTTTGACCCCCTGTCAGTATTTTGACCATATCTTATGAATCGTAACTCCGATTGATGTGATTCAAAATGATCTGAAAAGTAGATGAAATTTCGGACGACATAGGCAAAGCATGCGATCGCAAATATGGTCCATGCGATCGCATGGGGCCTTTATGCGATCGCAGGTTAGGTCGCAACTTGTCTTCGAGGTTTTTTTGTGCCAAAAATTCATCCGGAGTGAAAACTCAAAACATGCGATCGCAGGTCCCCTATATGCGATCGCATGTTTGCCAAAAAGTGCCAAAATAGCATCCTACTTCATTAAAAAGGCCCGGGACGCGTTTTCTTCAATACATGCGATCACAGCTTTGAAACATGCGATCGCATGTGCGTCGTTTTTGCTGCTAGACGTATAAATAGACCCTCATAACCTTCCAGTAACCTAAGTTGGCGATTCCAGAGGTACCAGACGATGAAAATACGATTTTGGAGGCGTTTCTTCTCCGATTTCAATGATTTATGAAGATCTGAAGACTGTGGATCATCTCCTACATTTAGTTTAGTAAGATTTAGTAGTTTAATGTTTCTTTTTATTGTTCTAGATCAGATTTTAGCCATGTTTGGCTAAAACCTTAGTTTTCAGTTCTGCAAAGACAAGTACTTTTCATGTGAATGATCATTAGATCTGGTTTTTGAATTGTGTTTCTATCTAGATTCTTCAGTTTTGTTCTTAACGAATGTTTGATTTTGATTCTTGTTAGTCTGATCACCTAGCTAGGGTTTTATCATTCCAGTTAATCAGTTAATAGAATCTGTAATTGTTCTTTTCAACTGGTAAAAGTAACAAGTAATAAATCGGTTCTGTGTTTGGGATTTGACTTTATTATAAACTGAAAAATCATACCTTTACACTTCCGAGCTTGTGAGAAGTATTGGGTATTTCTGGGAATTTTACAAAGAACTTAATGCAACTTTTCTGATCATAATTAAGAGCTTGTTTGATTAGACAGTAAAAAGTTAGGGTTAATTGAAGAGCTTGTTTTGGTTAACTAAATAAGGTAAAAGAGATTATACTAGAGCTTGTTAGTTTTTCTCAGTACCAGCTTAGATAGAACGCATCTCGAATAATCAGATATGGATCAGTTACATGATTAGGAAAGTCGCAGCAGAACTGAAACCGTTTTAATTATTGATTTTCGTTTAATTTAATATCACTGCATTTTTAGTTTTTAGTTTTTAATTAAAACCCCCTTTTATATTTTCTGTCTTGACTAGATTGTGCCTGATGCAAAAAGGCATTGACTTTTAGGCTGTGTCCCTGAGGATTCGACCCTGCTTCCCTGTGCTATATTTTTAGTGCAACCAGCAGTGATAATTTACTTGTTTAATACGCGCACGACAGCGTGTTAACAGGCTTTCAACATTTTTATCATAGTACTACTGATTGTGCCTACCATAAGTGATCTTCTCACATAACATGACCAAAATAGGATAGGGTCATGATAAACATGATATTTTCTAAAAACACACTATCACACACTTATGAGAAAGAGGAATTTATTGTGTAATGGAATTTTACAAGCAATAACGAGGATTGTGGGGTCATACTAATACCTAAGTACCAAAAACAACCATAATGGCATACTATCAAATACTTCCTACTGGTGTCACTTATTCTTCCTTGATAGGAAACAACACAACTCCTTTATTGGTTGTGGGTTCTTTTCGCAGAACTTTTTCCTATTTCTGTAAGACTGCAAGTGTTGGGGTCTGAATCGCCTCTGCCGGTAATTTAGGGCAGTTAGATTTGAAGGGTCCAACTTATGGTTTGGGCTAGGCTTTTGGATGTATAGGTCATTTGTACTGTAAGTCTTGTAATAGAAGTGTTTTGGTGTGTTTACGGCCAAGAGTGTGTTTACGGCTGTAAACATGTTTACGGCCATTGTCAGAGTTGTACCAGACGTTTTCTGAATATAAACGAGTGCAAGCTTTGATTCATTCTTCTACTACTCAATTCTTATCTTATTTGATTGTTAGATTGCTTGATCATTGGTTAAGATCCTGTTTCCAGGACCTTACAATTGCTCTGATACCAATTGTAAGGTCCTGGAAACAGAATCTTAACCAGTGATCAAGCAATCTAACAATCCAATAAGATAAGAATTAAGTAGAAGAATAATGAATCAAAGCTTGCACACGTTTATATTCAGAAAACGTCTGGTACAACTCTGACAATGGCCGTAAACCTGTTTACGGCCAAGTCCAGTTTGCGGTCATGTCTATTCCCTTATATATAGGATCAGTCTGTGTCTGTTATTGGTTGTTGATGATCCACAAAGTTTACGGCCATTGTCAGAGTTGTAACAGACGTTTTCTGAATATAAACGTGTGCAAGCTTTGATTCATTCTTCTTCTACTCAATTCTTATCTTATTTGATTGTTAGATTGCTTGATCACTGGTTAAGATCCTTTTTCCAGGACCTTACAATTGGTATCAGAGCAAGTCTAGTGTCAAAACATCTTTCAATCACGTTTTTGGTCAAAGGAGTTCAGTTTCATCATTCTTCGAGATTGAATTTGGTGTTTTCGTGACATTAGGGGATCAGATCTGCTTACAATTCGCATTTTCATCAAATTATGGGCATTTACGGTCAACAGTTTACGACCGTAAACTCATTCACGACCGTAAACAGGCAATCTTCATTGACCGTAAATAGGCAATCTCCCTTAACCGTAAATAGGCAATCTCCCTTAACCGTAAACTCTTCAAGACCGTAAACTCTTCTAGACCGTAAACTCTTCAAGACCGTAAACTCTTCTAGACCGTAAACTTCCCTTTAACCGTAAACTCCCATTAACCGCAAACCCTCCTCAACCGTAAACTCAACCGTGAACTCAAACGTGAACTTCCAACCGTAAACTCCACACCGTAATCGTGTGACCGCAAACTATTTTTTTCATTTTAGTTCATTTTTCAAGTCATTTTCAATTAAAAATCTTTAAAAAAAATGGATTCTCAAGGTCAAGCACTTCATCATGAGTTGGATTCCATCATGGGAACAACCACTCGCATTCCCTGATTGTTATCTGCAGAAGGGTTCCCAGAATGGAAATACAGAATCGAAAAATACATCAAAATGAAATATTTCAAGGTTTGGAGAAGCATTCTCAAAGGACCGGTCAGAATCACTACGAATCTTCCAACTGGACAAGTAATTGACAAGTTATACGCTGATTACACTGATGAGGATTTCGAAAAGGTTGAAGAACAAGAAAGAGCACTGGCTACTTTGACTATGGCTCTATCACCCGATATTGCTCAAGGCTTCAGAGAATACACTTCAGCCAAAGCACTGTGAGAAGCTTTGATTGAGGTCTACGAGGGAAATGAAGATATGAAGGAAAGCTGTCAGGATATGTTAAGACAAAAATTCAACATGTTCAATTATATCGTTGGAGAAACCCTGGAAGCTCAGTTGCAGCGATTTACTGCACTTACTACCGAGATGAGTACAGCTGGGATTTACTTGACTAAGTCAGAGATAAACAAAAAGTTGCTGAACTCACTTCCAAAGTCGTGGGACATGAATATGGCTATTATCAAGAAGACAAAAGATTTAAATCGTCTTAGTCTTGCTGAAACAATGGCAATCATCAAAGCATGTGATCTTGATGACAAGCAACGAGAGATTAACCATGTGAATTCCTACTCAACTGCAAATCTTGGAATTTCCTCAAATAATGCTTTTTCATCATATACCTCCTCTCCAAGTCAAGCCTTTGCTTTTCAACAACCTCAGAATCAAACATTTATCACTCCATCTGTTGCACCATTTGTTGCTTCAGCATCTGTCACTCATCCACATGTTGCTTCAGCATCTGTTTCTCATTCACAAAGTCAGTCTTACGTTGTTCCTCAAGCTGTTTCTTCTTCAAATGCATCAGTTATGGTTCCTGCTCCCCATTCCAAAGAAAACGATGAAAACTTAGCTCTTGTCACTGGACTTGTCAGTTGCTAAAATGCTTTTGTAGCTGGAGAGCTTCCACCTCAACTCTCATTTGCTGACCTGGATCAAATTCATCCAGAGGATGTGGAGGAAATGGACATTACTTGGCAAATAGCGATGGCAGTGTTCAGGGCAAAGCAATTTGCTAAGAAGACAGGAAAGAATAACTGGGGAATGAATGCGGATAAGAAAGTAGGATTTAACAAGGGAAAGTTGTGTTGCTACAACTGTCACGAGCCGGGTCATTTTGCTCGTGAGTGTCCTAAACCAGACAGAAGAGTGAGCAGTGATCGAACAATGGTACCAGTGGGAAATGGTCGCGGAAATGCTACTGTCAACAGTGAGACTGCTAATCTAGCAGTGGTTGCTCAATCATTTGACTGGGAGGACCAGATTCAGGCACTGAATATTTCAGGACCTGAAAATGCTCACTTGGCTCAAATCAATGATACTCCTATGGAAGAAGCTGAAGTTGATCCTGAAGAAGAGATGATGGAGTTGCAGTTTGCTTTCATGGTATCCTCTACTTCAGAACCTGAAAGGAATGAGGTAAGTCAGTCTTGTTGTTCTCAAGCATGTATTGATTAAGTTAAAAATCTTCTTGAGCATATAGAATTATTACATAGAGAGAACGAGGACTTGAGATATGAAGGGTATCAACTTAGAAAAGGACAGAAACCCCTAAAGGCTGAATTAGAAGCAAAAACCAAAGACTTTAGAAAACTTCAGGAAGAGTATAGTACTAAGAGTGCACATTATAGATATGTAACTGAACAACTTGCTGAGGTAACTGTTGAGCTTGATACATTGAAAAACAAATTTGAAAATGCAGATTTTACTTTTAGAAAATTTGATGTATCAAGTGAAGTAGTTGCATCCATGATAGAAAATAACTTGCAATTTAAGAATAATCAGTCAAAAGGTTTAGGGTATGATAAAGTTCCTCCTCCTTTTAATCATACCTATACTAATATCCCTTTGTCAAAAGAGGAAATAGACAGAGACCCATTCCTTAAATATGGATTTGTGTCAGGAGGTAGTATTATGTCGAAAATACTAATGTTTCTACTTCCCATGCAGATCAATATTTAAGTCACTAAAAGCAAGAAGCTGCAGGATCTGTTTCTGAAAATAAACATGTTTCTGAACCCGATGTTTTTGTTTTAAAAACTGACCCTCTTGTTTCTGATGTTAAAATCAATGATACTTCTTGTGATACTTCTGCATTGGATCATGTTGATTACAATTTTTTTGACATATTTGATGATTTGTTTGATAATTCTGATGTTCCTGAATTTGATGTTCCTGTTTCAAGCACATCCACTTCACCAATCACACAACCGGATTCACCCCCACCTATCACACAATCTGACTCTTGCATATATTCTTGTGGAACAAGTAAGAGTGTTAGTAAAGAAAGCAAATCAGACAAAGGCAGTACCAGTTACAATAATAATAAGCAGATTTGTTTTAACTGTGGTACTGCCGGTCACATCGCTAGGAATTGTCCTAATAGGGCATATGTGCATTTTTCGTCTCAAAGAGGAAAGAACGAGTCTCGAGGAAGGTCTTTAACTAGAAAGTCCTTGAGATCTTGTCCTCGAGATGATGATTGGAAGGCTAATCAAAACAAGAAAAGGGCAGTTTTTCAAAAGAACAAACAGGTTTTCAATAACAAAGTCACAAACATCTTGCCAAAATCAAGCTCGGCTAAGCCAAGGTCGATTTTGTCAAAGAGTGAATTTGGATCTTCAACCTCTTCTGGTAGAAAATCCAAATGCTCAAAGCAAACTGAAAATAAAATTGTTTCAAAATCACCCGTGAGTGTTAAGAAACCTAAATGCCAGTGGGTGCCCAAATTATCTTCCAACCAATCATCATCATCCTCTGAAAATGTTTTACATGATGATTCAAAATCAAAAGATAAATCAGTGAATGTTAAGGGTCAACTCAGAGTTGTAATGACCTGGGTCCCCAAATCGAAATGATCCCGCTCATTTTGCAGGGACAGTTGCGGAGGAATGTCGTCAGACCTTGGTATGTCGACAGTGGCTGCTCCCGGCATATGACAGGAGACATCTCTCAATTGAACGACATTCAGACTTTTAATGGGGGATTCGTTTCCTTTGCGGGCGGAGAAGGCGGAAAGATCACGCAGAGAGGAACTGTAACAAACGGAGTGTTGAGTTTCGAGAATGTCAACTATGCTCCCGAGTTAAAGCACAGCTTGTTGAGCGTCTCTCATATTTGCGACAAGGGTTATTCAACGCATTTTACTGATAAAGAGTGTCTGATCTTAAAGCCAGGCATTGTCATTCCGGATGAGTGGATTCTTGTTAAATCAAAGCGGGATGGAAATTCTTACATTATAGACATGAATAGCAACATACCTGATCAAGTCACCTGCCTATTTTCAAAAGTCTCAGAACAAAATGCTATGATGTGGCACCGACGACTCGGTCAAGCTAGCGCTAAGAATCTGAATCGTCTTGCTAAAAACGAACTGGTGCGTGGCCTGCCTGTCAGAGACTTCATAACATTTGAAAAGTGTGTGTCATGCGCTCGAGGAAAGCATCATGGGAAATCACACCTGCCAAAGCAAATCAATTCAATCAACCAAGTGCTCCAATTGTTGCACATGGATTTATTTGGTCCGGTCAATGTCCTAAGCATCAATAGAAACTCATACTGTCTAGTTGTGATTGATGACTTCTCGCGTTTCACGTGGGTTTTCTTCTTAAACAACAAAGCTGGGGTATCTGATCTGATCAAGAAATTCATCGTAATGATTGAGAACCAAACAAATAACCGGGTGAAGGCGCTTCAAACTGATAATGGAACAAAATTCAAGAATGTAGTTCTTGATCATTTTTGCATAGAAAAGGGAATTGTGCGTCAATACAGTTCCGTTCGCACACCTCAACAAAACGGTGTTGCTGAACGGAGGAATCGAACGCTGCAAGACGCTGCAAGGACGATGCTGTGTGACTCAAAGTTACCAGTTTTCTTTTGGGCTGAAGCGATCAACACTGCTTGCTATGTTCGGAATCGTGTTTTGATCAACAAAGCTCAGATGAAGACTCCGTACGAAATTCTATACAGTCACAAGCCATCTATCAGCCATTTCTGTGTATTTGGCTGCCATTGTACCCTTCTTCACCTGGAGTCCAACCCCAAGTTCAATGTCAAAGCTGATGACTGCTATTTTGTGGGGTATGCTTCTCGCACTGCGTACAAGGTCTACAACAAAAGAACAAAGCAAATTATAGAATCCTTTGATGTGCGCTGGCTGGAAGAGAATGAAACGGATGCTAGAGTGGGTCCTGATTGGCTGTTTGATTACACATCTTTTTTCAAATCGTTCAATATGTGTTCAGATAGTTTATCTGGTTCTACTTCTGGTTCGAAGATTGTACCTGAAGATGAAGACGAAGAAGTTGTTTACAGACCGTCGATAGTTTCTTCTGCAATTCCTTCGGTGGCGTCATCTGTTCCAATTACTAGTCCAGAATCTCCAAGCCAACAATATACTCCAGATGTTGATGCCACTCCTCTTCTTCTGGATGAAAGAGAGTTCATGTCACGAGATGCTTTCGTTGTTACTCAAAGTTTTATGGAACTTCTCTTCCCCGAGCAGATTGATAATGAGTTTGTGGCAGATCCTTCTACCGAGACAGGTTCATCTGAATTGGATCATTCAGCAAATGATGGAGTCATCAACATTCACAATCTTCCTGTTTCACTCAATGACATCAGCCAGGAGATACATGCACGTGTTCAACGCGATCATCCGATCGATAATGTCATTGGCTAGCTGGGTGATGGTGTTAAAACAAGAAGCCAGAGTGGAGATGTCAATACATGTCTCTATTCTTGCTTTATCTCTCAAATAGAGCCAAAGAATGTTGAAATGGCTTTGAATGAGCCCAGCTGGGTAGATGCTATGCACGAAGAGTTAAATCAATTTGAAAAACTTGGAGTTTGGAAACTGGTTGAACTTCCTAAAGGCAAAAAGTCTCTTGACGCTCGCTGGGTATACCGCAATAAGCAAGATGATTCTGGAGTCACAATGCGTAATAAAGCGAGATTGGTGGTTCGTGGGTTTAGACAGATCGAGGGTCTTGACTACACTGAGGTTTATGCTCTGGTGGCTCGCTTGGAGGCTATTCGTATCTTCCTTGCATACGCTTCTTACATGAACTTCACTGTTTATCAGATGGATGTCAAGACAGCCTTCTTATATGGCAAAGTGAAGGAAAAAATCTACGTTGATCAACCCCCTGGGTTTGTTAACTCGAAGCTTCCCAATCATGTCTACAAGTTGGACAAGGCGTTGTATGGGTTACATCAAGCTCCTCGAGCGTGGTATGCAACTCTCACAAAGCACTTGCTCGAACATGGATATTCTCGCGACACTATCGATCAAACTTTGTTCATCAAGCATGTGGGTAATGATCAGATTCTAGTCCAGATCTACGTTGACGACATTATCTTCGGGTCTACAAGTCCACAGCTTTGCAAAGAGTTCGAAGGAGTGATGAAAAAGAGGTTCGAGATGAGCTCGTTAGGCGAGATGACCATGTTTTTGGGGCTTCAGGTCCAACAAAGATCAACCGGAATCCTGATTCATCAAGAAAAGTATGTGGTCGATATACTTGAGAAGTTCGGGTTTCAAGACGCAAAACCTGCCTTGACGCTAATGGCCGAAAGACCCCTGCTGACTCCAGATATTGATGGCGAATCCGTAGATCAAACTCATTACAGATCAATGATCGGTTCGTTGATGTATCTAACTGCAAGCCGACCAGACATCATGTTTGCAGTTTGTCAATGCGCACGTTATCAGGCTAATCCTAAACTTTCACATCTTATTGCTGTCAAAAGAATCTTTCGGTACCTCAAAGCCACCCCAAAATTGGGTCTTTGGTATCCGAAAAATTCTGAGTTTGATTTATATGCATTTGCTGACAGTAATTATGGAGGCTGTGAGCTTGACAGGAAATCTACGTCTGGGGGTGTCAATTTCTTGGTGACCGGCTAGTGTCTTGGCAGTGCAAGAAACAGCACACCATCTCAATCTCAACAGCAGAAGCGGAATATGTTGATGCCTCTGCCTGTTGCTCTCAAGTTATATGGATCCAACATCAGCTGTTGGATTACGGTTTGAATTACTTAGAAACCCCTATATTCTGTGATAATGAGGCTGTAATTCAGATTGCTAAAAATCCAGTCCAGCATTCGAAAACCAAGCACATTGACATCAAAATTCATTTCATCAGAGATTGTTATGAGCGTTCGCTCATTCGGCTGGAACAGGCTCCCACTGCTAATAATGTGGCGGATCTGTTCACAAAGCCATTTAACAAAGCTCGATTCGATGTGCTTGTGCGCTTTTTGAAAATGATTCGTTTTGAGGACTAATTTTTGTTTTAGGTTAGTTTAAATTTGCGCATTTTAATTTCATTCTCTCCCATGCACAAATTTAGGGGGAGAAATAAACAAAAACCAAACAAAAATTTCAAAATCTAAAAAAATCCAAAAACATTAAAAAAATCAGAAAATCAAAAATATGTTGCTAACAGTTTTTGTTTGTAGGTGATGTTTTGGGAAGTGATATAATCAAGTGATAACAGACAATCTGAATCTGTGTAAGATGCCAAAAGTTTAATTGTCTAAGTTCTGTGTTCGATGCGCTGGTAGGCACGAAAGCTCTCAAAAATGGACTTGACTAGGATCAGATGAACTTAAGGAATCTAGAGACCTGACAAATTTCATCCTAGATAGTTCCATTTGGCCTGACAATACGACGCTTGGGTAGATTGAGCAGAGAGATATACATGGGAATCTGCGGATACATTTAAAAGATCTGTATCTAGAATTGTGGATTAACCTTTCCTCGATGTGTGGACTCTGTCCTTAATTCCGGTATTGACGGGGCAACTGGGGATTCCGATAAGTTAGGTCTGTAGAAAATTATTTTCTTTCTTTCTATCTGTTAGTCATATGTTGCTTCCTCTACTGATTGGAAGAGATCTGACTTGGAATGCAACATATGCAACTCTATTTCTCTGCATCTTCTATCTATGTAATTCTTTCTACCTGTTAACCATATGTTGTCTCCTTTGCGTGATTAGCAATCCGACCTGGTACATAGCATATGCAACCTTCTACTTCTCAATCCCTATAAACTCTAGTTAGTCATATGTTTCACTCTATCCGTGATTGGAAGAGATCCGACCTAAGTGTATAACATATGCATTCTAAATCTAACTTCTTCCTTAATAATTGTCTGCTCATCTGATGTAAGGAGTATTCTGGAAGAACTTGATTACTGGGGTATATCAGGAAACGAGAAACGCGTTCTAATACAATTAAAATTGAACATTTTATAGATTGTCTGTAGATCTCACTGTTCAATTTAGGAGGACAACAATACCTTTGGTCGTTGTCAGCCGAATGGTCTTTTAGGAATATTATCTAATTTCATAAGATCTAATGACTTGTCACTTATAGTAAGTACAAAAATTTATCAAAACCTTTCGTGTTTAAGTGGACCACAATACCGGCGATCGACCAGACGTGGACATGAAGACAGAAGTATCGATAAGTAGATTATGGTTGTCTAACAACTTTGATCCCAATATCACAAAATTATTTTTAGTGTTAGAAAGAGATGAAATTAGTTTTAAATTTCCGTTAAACTTTAATTTCATTTAAATTTTAATTTTACTTTTATTTTTATTTTTATTTTATTTTTCTTATTCTTAGTTTTATAAAATACCTGATAGTTTTTAAGAAAAATTTCTTTTATTTTTATTTTATTTTTATTTTTATTTTATTTTATTTTTTATTTTTTATTTTTTTAAATTTTCTTTCTTTTTATTCTATTTTTATCCTCAAAATGTTTTATTTTTATAAAGGTTTTCGGGTATTGGACTATAACTTTGTGGATTGCGGCCCATTAATTTTTTGGTCCAAGTATATAAAGAAGCAACAGCCGTGAACATCCACTTCTCATTTTCAAACTTCTGGCCGCAAACCCTCTAAATTCTCTCTCTCTCTCTAAAAAAATTTCGTGAGTTTTGGTGAAATTGATCTGATAGCTTCAAAGGTATGCTAAATCCGACCAGGAATATGCAAATTTCGCATCAAATCGACATGATTTCAAGGTTTAATCGATGAAAAATCAACTGTCAGCGTTTACGGCCAGGCAGTTTACGGCCAGACTGTTTACGGTCGTGAACTCCCTTTTGGTCAATAAATTTGATTTTTCTTCGTGTGTTTCACTTAAAAGCCAAATTAAACTGCAAACATGAGTAAAACATCAGTTTTAAATGTTTAAATATATTGTTTTCTCATTTGGCTTGTTTGAGTGCAGATTGAAATGGCAGAGCTCAAGTTTGCTGACAGTCACAACCTGGCTATCATCTTGGCTGATCCTCCGGCTGCTCACGGAGAATTCAAATCAATGATGAATGGACTGCGAGAGTGTTGCATGTCTACTGCTTTGACTGTCAATCCAGATATCTATCAAGGATTGATTAAGGAATTCTGGAAGTCAGCATCGGTGAAGAAAGGAAGTGATGAAGCTGTTTCTATTGAAGCATCAGTCAAAAACTGTAGAATTACCATCACTGAACAGTTCATCAGAAGAACTCTCAAAATTGACGAACAATCAACCTTCTCCTCTGAGATCGAGATTTCCCAAATTGAAGAGTTTCTTGTCAAAATGGGATATGAAGGTGTTTTCCCTCCAACCATGAAGAAGTTACTGCCACCATTTTGGAGATTTTTAGCTCATGTCTTCGTGAGCTGCATTTCCGGAAGAAAGTCTGGCTCAGATGAGATCTCTCTAAGAAACACCAGTGCCATCATCTCTCTAGCTGCGGGATTGGACTACAACTTCTCCAAGTTCATTCTCGAAGAACTAACTGCAAACATCAAAGGAAAGACTAGGGACATGTTCTTGTTGTACCCTAGGTTCATTCAAGTGTTCATTGATGAACAATTTCCCGAAATGGCCAAAGATGGAGAAATTCTCAACATTAAGTGTTTAGGGTCACACACCGTCGGATTAATAAAGCAAAACCGAAAGGGAAAAATAAATTTCAAGGAAAGTTCCCCTTAGTGAAGTTTGGCTTGTTTGCCGATTCAAGTGAGGCATCTGAGTCTCATGTTTCATCTGATCGTGTGACCTCTGAAGATGATATCTTTTCTGAAGACGATGTCATTCCGGTTTCTAATCACGAAGATGTTGAAGCTACTCCTATTGCGATGGTAGCTGAAGAGCATGATTTACACTCTGTAAATATTGAGAGTGATTTCAACAAGGGAACATCAGAGGATGCGACTGAGAACGAAGAAGATGATTCCTTTGAGGATTCGGATCTTTCGGGCTTTGACAAGGATGATATTCCCTTGAATCTTGGAGGCAATGCAAACTTCTTGTCAAATGAGGATCTTGACAATTTCTTTGACACTATCCATGATGTTGCTCATCCAGCAATGGAGCTAAGGGAGTCAGAAGACGTTCTTGAAGCTACGCCTCCCTCTCCAAATCAATTGGCTGAAACTTCAACTCCTATGGAGACATCTTCAGAGATTCCTCCCTCTGAGAATGTTACTCCTACTATTCAGCCAGCAGTGAGTGAACCACTGACAACTCAGACCTCCTCGCCTTCATTGAAGAGGAGAAGACTTGATCCTAGACCGGGCGTTTTTGTGCCAGAACTATCTCACAGCCTGTCGACTCCACCAATAATTACTTCTGTTGCTACTTCACCTACTCCATCCAATGAAGGACCGAGCACTTTTTATGAAGCTGGTGGTTCATCAGTTCCTTCGGGATCATCTCCTCTAAGGCCTTATCACGATGTTGCCTCTGAGAGGCTTGCTCTACATTTGGCCCACGAACAAAGCTCAGTGCCTTCCTCCCGAGCTAAGGGAATTCTTATTGAGGAAGGCCACTCAAAATAGGATGATCCCACCATAACTGGACTTCAAAAGGAAATCAGCGTGCTTAATCAGAAGAATATTGAGCTTGATATCCGGGTGGCTGATCTTGAAGCTGAAAAGGCCCAACTTAAAATTCAGGTTGCAGATCTTGAAGCGGATAAAACTCTAAAAACTCAGCAAATTTCAGATCTGCAAACCCATCTGGGAGCCTTGACTGCAAGTTATTTTGATCTTAAGAAGAACTGGCAGAAGAATTTGGCGACAAATTCAAGTCTTCAGTTCAACATCTCAACGCTGGCCAGTCTTCTGATCAACAAGTTCAAGACCCCCCTGTTGACCCGCCTACTCAAAGAAGAACTAGGATTGTCGATCGCTTCGATAAGGAACCAGCTCAAGCACCAAGCGTTGTTGCACTCAAACGTGCCAAGTTAGCAGCTTCTGACAAGAAAAAGCAACTTCTTTTCAAGAAAACCTATGATCTGAATGCTCCTGGAAATAAACCCACTATCACCGTCACTGATCTTGAACAGAGAAAATTTGGTCACAAGTACGGTGATAGAACGGGAATTGTGTCATGGGGCTTTCATGACAGGCTGAACATGTGGATTGTGAAGCGCAAAAGCAAAAACGTGGAGTATTATAATGATTTCCATGATTTTAATTCATGGACAAGGGTGGATCTTTCTGAATTATCCAATGCTCCTTTTGCCAATCCATCAGGTGATCCAAGGGCTACTCATTTCAAGCTATTCTTGGAGGATCAAGTAAAGAAGGTATTCCCTGGCATGAAGCATGCTGAGTCTTTCATCAAACATGTCCCTAAAGTGTTGGATCCCAAGACAAATGAGCCCTTTCAGACTATCATGTGGCCGCCAACCAATCAAGTCAGACAAATTCCAGTGCTGCAGACCTTCAGTGATGGATCTCTCGCAAACATGCATTACTGGGTCTATGATGAAACTACTGCGTCTGCTGTCATCAAGTTCCAAGATGGCTGCTTTCGTCTGTATGACAAACAAGACCTACTTCAATTTGGGAAGCAGGATATTCATCATCTGGCCCTACATCAGATCAAGGTAGCTGAAGATATTTTCGAGTCTGCTGCTAAAGAGCACACAACAATGGTTGTCGAGATTATTTCAAAGGAGATGTGGCAAGGGGCAATGGGAGGGTCCGATGTACTTATAATTGAGAAGGACTGAGTCACAGCTAGCCCCAAACCAAGGGGGATATTGAAGGGTCCAAGTTATGGTTTGGGCTAGTCTTTTGGATGTATAGGTCATTTGTACTTTAAGTCTTGTAATAGAAGTGTTTTGGTGTGTTTACGGCCAAGAGTGTGTTTACGGCCGTAAACATGTTTACGGCCGTAAACCTGTTTACGGCCAAGTCCAGTTTGCGGTCATGTCTATTCCCCTATATAAAGGATCAGTCTGTGTTTGTTATTGGTTGTTGATGATCCACAGAGCTTACGGCCATTGTCAGAGTTGTACCAGACGTTTTCTGAATATAAACGTGTGCAAGCTTTGATTCATTCTTGTTCTACTCAATTCTTATCTTATTTGATTGTTAGATTGCTTGATCACTGGTTAAGATCCTGTTTCCAGGACCTTACAAGATTTCTTGTGGTCAGGTTGGAAGTAGTGGAAGTACACCTCTTCGTTGATACAGTCTCGACGAACATGCCCTTTATGTCCATGCTTGAAGCATTTGAACCTGTGGCATGAAAATATGTGGGTTCCTCCATAGTTTATACAGATGGGTTGGTCCTTTGGGCCATGAACAATTGTCTTGCCCTCACCAAATTCCTTGGACCATATTAGAGGGGCTGGCTCATGTGTTTGTTTCCTCTTCCCTGGTTGCGCCTCCCGACTTCCGCCTGGGGTTGCTCTTGTTTTTTCATCAATAGCCTGAGTAGCTACAATACGCTCAATAAATCTGACAATCATCCTGTCAGTGATCTGGTCAATGATGCTAGGTAGCTCTTTTATGACGACTTGAGAAACCTCGACCGAAACCCAGTCACGTAGACCTATGACATCCAATCCTGATCTTGACTGTGTTCTGCTTCGTTTGGGTCCCCAATCTATTAAATAGCACAAAGTTGCCATCACCTATCCTAATAGTCCTTTGATGCAAACTGGTTCATGATAAACTAAATCTAACGCCTAACATAGAAGGCACCTTCCTTCATGTTCTAATTTGGTATAAGTGTTGGATTAGTGTCTAAGTCCATAACTATAATTGGTATGTACTTGACCCGACTCGGCATGGTCCATTTGGGTTGCATGGCATCGGAACATTTGGATAGACCGTTTATGAGGAAAAGACATTTTGTGACATATTAATATATTATAAGTTCTAATATATTAATATGAAATCATGTTATTTAATTAGTATTGATCAAGAATTAATTTGGACTTAATTTAGTGATCAAAAAGAGACTAATTAAATATATGGGGATTGATTGTGTAAATCATTCATTCTTATATATGTGGGCTTATGATCCAAGATTCCTTTATGTTGGGTTTAACCCATGTGGTGATCCATGGATACTCCATGGAGGTTAAAACTCATGGAGCATAAGGAATGGGTAAAGTCATGAGTTACATGGTGTAACCCTAATAGCCACACTATATAAGAACCCCTTTAGTTCAAGAAATTGGCACTAGTGATACATATTTTGAGGGCTAGCCGATTTGAACATGTATGTCTTCTTCTCATGGTTATTCCAAGAGTTCATGATGTTGTGTGAACCATTTGAGGTGTCACACTTGGGGCACTAGGCTCTCAAGCTTCATGGAGTCAAGCAACAACAACAAGGTATGTATTCTATCTATTTTAGTATCCTAGTATCAATGTTTTGATATGCTAGTTAGGATAATACCTTGGATAATCATATTTGCATGTATAATAGAGAAAACATAGATCCAAGGTATTTAGGGTTGCATGTACACTTAGGAGTGTTAGAATGCTCAAAACCCATCAGTGGTGTTAGAGCCTAGGCTTGTTTTCAATTATACTTGATGCAAATTGCTGAAAAATGCTGAAAAAGTCGAATTTCGGGCATTCTGGGCACTGGACTCGCCGAGTCCACTGATGAACTCGCCGAGTCCATGAAGAAAATCATCCTACTCGGCGAGTAGGTTGATACACTCGACGAGTAGGAGCCCCTGACAGCATATCTTCGAGTTTTTGAACTAGAAATGGACTAGGAACATTACCATAAGCTGTTTTTGAACCTATAATCCTGTTTTTGATGTGGTAATGTTCATACTAATCCAATTTCAAAGATAATTGTCAATAGATTCATGTTTTGTATTAGTTTAGTGATTAGGCTAATTACATGAAAAAGTTTGATTAAATTATCTTGTTCTTATGAGTTGCTTAGATTAATAGAAAAGTTAATTGATTATGTGTTTTCAATCAATTTTAATCTAAGAGTTGATTCTAAAATGTGTTTTTGTAACTTGTCCTCAAGTTATATGAAAAGTCACATTTAAGTTTCATAAAACTCATAAAAGTTGGTAATGGTTACAAAAATGAAGAGTCTTGTCCTCAAGTTATGGAGGTTCAAGAGTCACTTCATTAAGTAATAAAATGTGTAACCTTAATTAATTCCATAAGTTATAAAATAAAGAAAAGTTACATTCTTTTATTAGTTTAAAGTCTTCCATAACTTGTCCTCAAGTTATGGAACTTGAAGAGTTTTTTAATTAAAACTAATTTAAACACATAAGTTATGGAATTAATTAGTTTTGACTAGTTTCAAAACTTGCCCTCAAGTTTTGGAATTTGAAAAGTTTCACTTATGAATACTTTAATTTCATGTTAGCCCTTAGAATTTTAAAAGTTAAAATTCAACCCTTATACTATTATTATAATTTTAATTATATAGATATGTATAAGAAAAGTCAATCTTACCGTTAGTAGGCCTCATTCACGAAGCCGGTCTATAAGGGGGGTATAAGGTTACTGCCTATAAAATGGCAGTTTAATGGGTGTCCACTCTCACCCACCGCTTCCTTGACTGGTGGAGGGTCGTTAGCCGAACGGGTAGGACAAGGACTATAATTCTCCCTTCATTAAAAGTATTAATGATAAATACTAAGTAACTAAACGCTTATAAATTCCCAATATTAGTTACTTAGGAAAAATGTGAAATTGGTGCTAGCCCATAAAATTACACTTTGTACCTTACCAAGTCGTTAGTGGAGCGTGTGTGGTTAACCGGCACACTAACATGGACTAGTAAGAGTGGCAAAGGGTAACTTAACTTTATTATAGATCGGTGGAGCGTGTGTGGTTAACCGGCACATCGATTAGGTAATATTGTTGAGGGTACCAAGTCAATTTGTATGGTTATTCACACCTTGTTTGTGATCCTCGGCATCCCAGTCACAAACTTGAGAGGGCACAATCGAGATTCAAACATGCCATTGAAAGTTCAATGTATCTCAAAAGATCTAGGAGTTTCAAATCCAATTAAAACTTAATTATATTTCGTTTTTCATGGTGGAAATTGGTAAATCGTTATTTACCTACCTTTAACTATTTTATAACTTGGATTACGGCATCCCTCTTCCAGTTATAAATAGGTTATTGGGTCCTAGCCTTAATATTTCATATTGGGTGTTATATTAAGGACTCTAAATCAACTAACTTGAATATCTCCCGAAAGATGTCTAAGTTCAGACATCTATGATCTTCCCAAATCTCTTGAAACAAACTTTCCTAAATGAAGATGATGTCCCATAGAAATCATACTTCTTTCACCTCCTCCAATTATTCTCCCTAACCCACAAGTTCCTGAAAAGTTTAAGGTCACTCAAGCAAAGGTCTATATGTGATCACGTCTTGGAGATGTAGTCAGATATTGACAAGCCGGGAGAGTTGGGTGTCAAAGTCTTGACAAAGTTGGTGACTCAACTATTTTCTAAGTCACATAGTGAGTTCCTTTGGGACTCCTATGAAACAGACTATGACAAGACCCTTAATGATCTTATCTATTTGCTAAGATCAACTTCCTAAAACTTTATGGACATTGACAATGATGACATTGGATATCCAGTAAAGCTCTCTCTTCCCAATGGAAAGGGATTGGCAATAGTCAACTCGGTTGACCAAATGGTAAAGAGAACGGCTAAGTCTAAGATAGTCCCATTATCAAGGGTCTATTGCCAAAGAAAGGGGCATTGGTTGCGAAGCTGCCAAATTTACCTAAGGATATTAAAGTCAATAAGTTTGACTCTACTTCGGGTAAAGTCCACTATCTAACTCTGCTAAGTTTCTATTCTGAGATTCTTGATACATGATGTGACTGGGTCACATGTTGATGTTTTAAGAATCAAAGAAAAAGTGAAGAAACTTAAAGAAAGAATATGCTGAATCTGATGGCATATATGGATTTCTATCGCATAGTTTGAAGATCGGATTCTTGAGCTACTTCTTAAGAGTTATGATATATTGCTTAGGAATAAATAACAACAAAGTTTTCATGTGCTTTTGCATTGTAAGGATAGTTTTTCCGCAAAGTTTTAAAATAAAAGAAATTTTTTTTTATTTTGATTTTATTTATTTTAAAATATCCTTACAATGGCATTTGTGAAAACTTTTGTTGCTTATAAGATTCCATTAAGAGCAAGAGTGGAAATATGAATTTGATTCTTTCATTTGTGGTAGTGTCTAAATTTACCAAATAAGGAAAGATTCTCATCACCTAAGTTTCAGTTGGATAGAAACTTGGAATCATGCAAGTTGTATAGCATGATGAATAAGAACTTTCAAGCATTGGAAAAATTAAGACTAACTACTTGTTCACATGGATGTGTGAGTCAAGTAAATGATCAAGTACACATTCTTGTGCACTAATCAAGCCCACCACAAATAATCGTTAAGACTATTCGTCATTATTTACTAAAATTCAGTAAATATGGTTATACTTACAAGCTTAAGTGTAATTCTGAGACATTGGAAAAGGTTTCAATGTATGGCAGAGCGAATAAGAAGAATCAACTTAGGCAGAAAGATAAAAGTTTCTCAAATCTGAAAAGATGGGAGAGTACTTTAGTATCATGTTATATAATCATCTTAATGATTAAGAGACCTTATCACAATTCATCCTCTAAGTGCATTCTGCTAGCTAAGAAGAGGAGCTATGAATTGTTGAAGTGGTTAAATCAAGAAGTAGATTTATACTTCGTTCCAAAAACAATTCTTAGAGTTATACTCTAAGATTGTAACTTGAGTGACATGTCTTAAAGAAGGTTTAAAACACTTGTCAAATGTAAGAGTAAAAGTTTTCTACTCTTGTACATTTGAAATTGGTAAGTTGTGATGTTTTGGATAAAACAAAGACCAACTAAGGCCAATTGTGTGAAGTGTTTGTCTTGATTAGAATCCACACTATCTCTTGAATATCTGACAAGAAAGTCTTATATGTCAAGAGGACAGTGGGAGTCTTAAAGGTCTTGAAAGTCTCAAGAACTAATCAAGAATAAAACCTGAAGTTCTTCACTAGCACACGACTTGAGGTTATAACCTATCGTGTCGACATGTCTGTGCCTATTCAAGTTGGTTTTGCATAGGAGTTCTGAGAGTTCTCAATTGGTTGCATAACTACTTGGAAGCAATGGCAGGCCCTTGAGCTGCCAAATGGCAAGAATTTAAGATTGCACAAGTTTAATCCATATAAGTGTGGATTTGTCAGTAACCTTGTCTTGTGACTATGGTTTTGACAAAATTCATATGGATAGGAACTCATACACCATAAAATCTAAGTGTCATAAGGTTTCTCTCCGATTCATGAAAATGATGGTGAGGAAACACTTTCACTAAGTAGATTTTAGCTAGATAGCAATTGTGATATTTGCATTCTCAAAGTCGTTAGTGGAGCGTGTGTGGTTAACCAGCACACTAACATGGACTTGTGAGAAGTGGTAAAGGTATAAACAATCGAGACTATGATTACGGCATACCTTTTCATAGTTCTTAAAATTGTTTAGACACACCTGTGAGCTATCTAAGATAAGGTGTATGATATTGATAAAGTTTTATCAAAGCAATCTAGTATCAGAAATCTGAACTTTGGTAAGAAAGTCAATAAAGTATTGATTTCTAGAAGTCCAGCTGATTTCTGATTACATGTCAAAGCTAGTGGGAGCATGAGTGTTATGCTAATAATCATCATGTTAGTGGGAGCATGATAATTATGATAAAGATTGCAAGTTAGCAATGTTAATTATAGAAAACAAAAGTTTCAATTCGTGAGGCTGCAGGGGTTGAAAAAGTTGTTTTGCTATAATTAAGGGAGAGGAAATTATACTTCATTTCAATTCTAAAAGCTTAGATTGAGGTTTTAAGTCGTATTTAGTCAAGGATATATATATGAATTTCATGTTGGAATGACTCAACATAAGGAAATTCTATATATGGGTCCATTATTTGCGTTCTAAAATTCGATTATGATTACGGCATCCCTTTTCATAATCTGAATTATGAGAACTTGGCAAATAGAAATGGAAATGTTATAGCAAAAGACTGGTTTAGTCTTTATGTGAGACATCATGACTCGTGTCCCATATGCTTCGGATATAGGATCGATTACATGTGCTATATTTATCCTTTCTAAAATTTTCCAAATGCCTGGGGCATTAAGAAGGGAAAAGGTCTAGAACTGGATATGACTAAAAGGATTAAGCAATTGTCGAGGACAATCTAAGGTTTACCAAAGATTGGTTGCTCAAGGACAGTTGGAAGTATAGTGTTAATTCTGGAAGGACCATATTGACATAATCTGTAAGGAGGCAACTCTTGTTCAAAAGTGATAGTCAAAATGGAATATGGAAATGTTTCAAAGTTGGAAATTATTCAATCTGTGTAAGATTAGGAAACTTAATGCAAGAAGGATGTTTCCAAGGAGTTGATCTCCTTGGAATGCTCTGTAATGGTTGTTGTCAAGTCTTTCTGACTCTGTGCATAATCATTACAGGAGGATCAATGCATATAAGTTTAGAATCTAACAGATTTCAGTAAATGGCATGAATTTGGAATTCTTGCATTTGCAGTAAGGATTTGGGACTGTGAAAGACGATCATTGGAGTTATGTTCAATTGATCTAATTCACAAAGTGAAGATCATAGACAAACATAGTATGCATACTTGGTGTATGGCATGACTAGTGTTTAGAAAACATAGTGTACATGCTTGGAGCATGGGACAACTATTGTTTTAAATTCAAGAATAAAGTTGATAGCTGAAACAGTATACAATGAATAATGTGTAATCATATGGTGATAAATAAAAGGTGTTTTATTTATGTTCATAGGTTTTGATACCATATTAGATTCTATTATTATTGTGTTTCATTTTGCATGTTTTGACTTCCAGAATAACTAGGTCGTTCTTCCTGATTGACTAAGTTATTCAAACTATCCACAGTCGGTCATATGTTGGAAGTAGATATGAATCAAGACTGTCATGGGTTGGCTTGTAGAGGTCTAAGACGTTGGACAAGGGGCTACAACACTCATGAGTGCTCATAAGTTCTGAGTATTGGATTCAACCCGCGCTCATTGGAATCACTTCATGGATTTTATCACGAGTGATCATGAGACGATGATATCTTATATTCTTCAAACCTAGAGATATGAGTTGTTACTATGAGTTGGTTGTACATTGATTGCACGAAAACGCATTCGGTAACTCGGTGTTATAAAACGTGCCTTTGTGTATGATTCAACAAGTAGTAGAACAAGCCATATGAGTCGAAGTTTATCCATTCCTTTTACCTTCGGGATAAAAGCGATATCTATGGGCCCCTCGATGATTTGATGATGACAAATGGAAGTGCTCGGCCGAGCCAGGACTGATTTGATTTGTTCAATTAGTCAGTCGTCATAAATCGGAAATCGGGAAACAACAAATGGACAGAGAGAATGATTATAATCCATGTCTCAGTCCATATGATATCTAGAATGGAGGAATATATGATCCCTTATCTAATGGACAAGTCATTGACAAAGGTCAGAGTTCATCTACAAGGTCAGAGTTCGACAGCGGCTTTTGAGAGCTACGATTGCCAGTTGGTTCCTGAAGTCATACGCGATAATAGTTTTAGACTTATCCAAGTGGGAGACTGTTGGATTAGTGTCTAAGTCCATAACTATAATTGGTATGTACTTGACCCGACTCGGCATGGTCCATTTGGGTTGCATGGCATCGGAACATTTGGATAGACCGTTTATGAGGAAAAGACATTTTGTGACATATTAATATATTATAAGTTCTAATATATTAATATGAAATCATGTTATTTAATTAGTATTGATCAAGAATTAATTTGGACTTAATTTAGTGATCAAAAAGAGACTAATTAAATATATAGGGATTGATTGTGTAAATCATTCATTCTTATATATGTGGGCTTATGATCCAAGATTCCTTTATGTTGGGTTTAACCCATGTGGTGATCCATGGATACTCCATGGAGGTTAAAACTCATGGAGCATAAGGAATGGGTAAAGTCATGAGTTACATGGTGTAACCCTAATAGCCACACTATATAAGAACCCCTTTAGTTCAAGAAATTGGCACTAGTGATACATATTTTGAGGGCTAGCCGATTTGAACATGTATGTCTTCTTCTCATGGTTATTCCAAGAGTTCATGATGTTGTGTGAACCATTTGAGGTGTCACACTTGGGGCACTAGGCTCTCAAGCTTCATGGAGTCAAGCAACAACAACAAGGTATGTATTCTATCTATTTTAGTATCCTAGTATCAATGTTTTGGTATGCTAGTTAGGATAATACCTTGGATAATCATATTTGCATGTATAATAGAGAAAACATAGATCCAAGGTATTTAGGGTTGCATGTACACTTAGGAGTGTTAGAATGCTCAAAACCCATCAATAAGCACCTTATTGTGGGTAGCATTTCTGGTTACTGGGTATTTAGCCTTAATAAAGGCTGCAATATGTATGTTGATTGCCTTAGTCATCTTCTTCTTCAATCATACAACTAAAGTCAGATACTACATTGAGCTTACTTCGAAAATTTATCTTAGTCGGACTCAATTCATTATGACCACTGAGGTCGAAATTGTTGGATTAGTGTCTAAGTCCATAACTATTTTGGTATGTACTTGACCCGATGGTGCATGATCCTTTTGGGTTGCCTTCACCAAAGCAACTTGATAGGATGAATTATGGAGAGAGAGGATTAATTATGATTTATTAATATATTATGAGAATAATATATTAAAGGAGAAATCATATTGTTTAATTAATATTAGTCAATAATTAATTAAGAATTAATTTTGTGGCTAAAAGAGATTAATTAAACTTAGGGGACTAGAACTATCAATTGTGTGATAGTTGAATATTGGGCTAATGGACTTCTTATTAGAAGGGTGGACGAATTCTATGGGGAAACCCATTAGAAATCGTCCAAGGCCTCTAAAGGAGGAGTCCATGGGTTGCTTAGGGCCTAAGCAGTCAAATTAGGGTTTCCTTGTTAGATAACCCTAATAGCCTCACTATTTAAGCACCCCTAGGGCACCAAAAACGTGGCTATCTTATTCCTTAGGGTTTCTAGATGTTTTTGAGTGCCTCTCCTCTTCCCCTTCTTCATCCTTTTGCTCTTGGTGTTTGTGAGCCATTAGAGGAGTGACATTTGTGACTCTAAGCTTTTTTCAGAAGCCAATTATTGGAAGGAATAGATTGTTATTGCTACATAACAATCAAGGTAAGATCTAAACCCTATTCTTATGTTAATATCAATTATCACATGCTAGATCTAGGGTTTATGGCTTTGGATGATTATTGCATGTTCATTAGACAAACTAGATCCAAAGCTTTAGGGTTTGCATGTACACCATAGGAATGTTGTAGTGCTCATAACCCATCAGTGGTATCAGAGTCTAGGGATGTTTGTTGATGAATTGATGCTATTTTGATCGTTTATTGCTTAAAAAATCGAAATTTTTTTTGGTTCTGACTGCATGACTCGCCGAGTCACTTGGTGAACTCGCCGAGTCGGCTGTACTCGACGAGTCAAAGGATCTGACAGCTTATTTTCGCGATTTGCTTGCTGTTTTGGCTTGGGATACTTACCATAAACGTTTTTAATTAGTAAAATCCGATTTTTATTGATTTTGGGTGAATATCCTTGCCAAAATAGTAGATAATTACCAATTAATCAAATATTTGTTGCCTTATAAGATAATGTTTAATTATTTTAGTTATTTGGTGAATTATCTTGCAAGTAATTGGACTAGGTCAAAATTAGATAACCATAATTAATTGTTAATTGCCTTATTTGAATTGTTGATCTAGAATGTTCTTGATAAAGTTTGGAAAAGTTTCATTTTTCACCCTTTAGGTTTTATAGTTTAAATTTGAACTTTAAAAGTTTTTGTTTTGAAATTTAAATAGTTGAACCTTAATATTTTGAAAGGTTTCAAAACTTTCCCTCAAGTTTTGGAATTTAAATTTTTTATTAAAAGTTTAATTTTTGAAATTTTAAATTCTAAAACCCTAGTTTTGAAAAAGTTCAAATTACACCCTTATGGTTTTATTAAGTTAATTAATAGTATAATTAAAAGAGAGTTAATAAATTCATAATGATATGGTTTATATTTAATTAAATTAAAAGTGTAATTTATAAAATTAAACCACCTAGTATTTTAAAAGTGTAAAATACACCCTATACTATATATAACATTAAAAGTCTAATATTATATATATATATATATATATATATATATATATATATATAACTTAAACTGCTAGTCTTACCGTTAGTAGGCCTCATTCACGAAGCTGGTCTATAAGGGGTGTTTAAGGAAATTGCCTATAAAATGGCAATTGAATGGGTATCCACTCTTACCCACCGCACTCTTGACTAGTGGAGGGTCGTTAGCCGAACGGGTAGGATAGGGCAAACCCCTCTCCTCATTAAAAGTATAATGAATAAAGTAACTAAATGTTTTTACTAAATTCCCAAATCTTAGTTACTTTAGGAAAAAGTGAAATCGATACAATTTCATGGAATTACACTTTGTACCCTTGTCGAGACAATTAGTGGAGCGTGTGTGGTTAACCGGCACACTAAGTTGGGTTTGGCATTGGTAGCGAAGGGTGACTCGATGTTTGTCATAGATCGATGGAGCGTGTGTGGTTAACCGGCACGTCGATTAGGTGACTGTAACATTGAGGGCACCACGTACATTCGCCTGGTTATTCACACCTTATTTGTGATCCTCGGCATCCCAGTCACAAATGAAGGGCATAATCGAGATTAAACATGACATTGAAAAGTTCAATGAATCTCAAAAGATCTAGGAGTTTCAATTCATTTAAAACTTAACCTTCTTTTCGTTTTTCATGGTGGAAATTGGTAAATCGTTATTTACCTACCTTCAAATGTTCTGCGAGTTGGATTACGGCATCCCTCTTCCAATTTGTAGGATATTGTGTTGGGTCCTAGCCTTAATATCTCATTTGGGTGTTTTATTAAGGACTCAATCAACTAAACTTGAATTTTCTCCCGTTTCATAGATGTCAAAGTCTGACAACTATGGTCTTCCTAAATCCGTTGGAAAAAGTTTTCCACGTGAAGATGATGTTCCACGATTGTATTGTGGAAATGAAAATCATGCTTCATTTCCTTCACCTCCTCCAATAATTCTCCCTGACCCACGTGTTCGAAGACTTGAAAAGTTCAAGGTTACTCAAGCCCTATTGGCAAAAGACATGAAAATGGAAAGTCTATTTGTGCTCATGTCTTGGATAAAAGGTTACATATTGGTAGATTGGGATTGTTAGGTATTGATGTTTAAAGGAAGTTGGTTGTTGACTTGGTTCTTCAGTCACTTATCGAATCATATGGTAAGTTCGTTAGAGAGTACTATATGATGGAACACGACATGACTCTTATTGATTTGACTTATTGCTGCTGAATCAGAAATGATTTGGCGCACTGGTCAGCAAATTTGTCTGGTAAGTCAATATCCCAACCCTCTATGGGCAATGGTAACATTGGAAGTCCAGAAAAGTTTTCTCTACGCAAGATAAAGGCTGAGTCTGAGATAGTCTCGTGTACCATTCCATAAGAATCCATGTGTTTCTACTGCCAAAAGAAGGGGCATTGGTTACGAAGCTGCCCTGACTACCTGAGAGATCTAAGAGATGGGAGAGTCAAGATATATGACTCTGCTTCAGGTAAAAAAATCCACTATCTAACTCTATTAAGTTCCTATTTGGAGATTCTTAATACATGATGTGATAAGATTACATTTCGATGTTTTGAAGGATCAAAGAAAGGAAAGGAAGCTTAAACAAAGGAGCAAGCTGAGTCTGATCGCGAAGAAATGGATTTTGATCGCATGATTCAAGGATCAGATATTTAAGCTACTACTTTAGAGTTAGGATAAATTGCTAAGTAATATTTACATAGTTTTCATTTGTAATCGCATTGTAAGGACAATATTTTTCCGCAATAAAATAAATTTTGTTTTATCTTATTTATGTTTCCTTGCGATGGATTTTATGAAAATTGGTGTTTGAATGGTTCTATTGTTAGCAATATTGTGAATGGATTTGATTCTTAGTTATGTTATTTGTGGTAATGTCAGAAATTTACCAAATGGGGAAAGATTCTCATCACCCAAGTTTCAATTGAACAGAAACTTGGAATCATGCAACTGGTATTGTGTGACGAATGAGAACCTTCGTATTTGGAAAATTGAGACTAATTCCTTGTTCACATAAGTATGTGAGTCAAGTGAAGGATAATGAGATCTGGTACACAATGTTGTGCACTGGTCAAGTCCACCACAAAGAACGATAAGATTATTCGTCATGATTTACTAAAAGTCTAGTAAACGTGATTATGCTTACAAGATTAAGTGTAATTCTGAATCATTGAAAAGTTTCAATGAATGGCAGAACGAATAAGAAGAATAAATTAGGAAAGAAAGATAAAAGTTTCTCCAATCTAAGAAGAAGGGAGAGTACTTTTGTATCATGTTTTATGATTCTCTTAAAGATTATAAGAACCATATTACAATTTATCCTCTAAGGACACCTTAGTGCACTAGTATGGCTAAGAAGAGGAGTCGAGAATTGTTGAAATGGTTAAGTCAATAAGATGAATCGTACTTCGTACCAAAATCAATTCTTAGAGTCATACTCCAAGATTGTGAATTGAGTGACATAATCTTAAGTAGGAATGTTCTTATATTTGCACATTTTGATAAGTTGTGATGTCTTGGATAAGACAAAGACCAGCTAATACCAAATTGTGTGTAGGTTTGTCTTGATAAAGACATACACTGACTCTTGAATATTTGTTTTGTCAAGAAATGTTTCTCGACGAAAGAATCTTATATGTCAAGAGGTCAGTGAGAGTCTAAAGATCTTGGAAAGTTTCAAGAACAAATCAAGAAGTAAACCTCTTAAACACTAGCACACGACTTGAGGATTGTAACCTATCGTGTTGACAAAATTTTATTTCTGTGCCAATCCAGTTGAGTGATTATGCATATGAGTTCTAAGAGTTCTCAATTGAATGCATAAGGGCAAACACCTTGATCAATGAAAGTACATTGACTGGCATAGGTGAGCTGCTAAATAACTTGGAAGCAATGGTGGGACCCTTGATGGCAAGAAATTAAGAATGAACAAGTTCTGTCCATAAGAGGTTGAATTTGTCACAAACATTATCTTACGATTATGCTTATGACAAATTTGCATGGATAGGAACACATGCACCATAAAATCTAAGTGTCATAAGGTTTCTCTCCTTCATGAAAATGATTGTGAGGAAACGCTTTCACTAAGAGAGATTTTAAGGAGATAGCGATTATGTAAATTGCATTCTCAAATTCGATTATGATTACGGCATCCCTTTTCATAGTTCGAATTGTGACATTTGGCAACTAGTTTGAACAATCGAGACTTATTGCTATAAGTTCTGGAGTTGTTTAGACACACATGTGAGCTGTCTAAAGTAGGATGTATGAGTTTGAGATGCTTAGATATAAGCTTATCAAAGCATATCGTATTAGAAACAATGAACTTTGGAAGTCAATAAGTATTGTTTTCTAGAAGTTTAGCTGGTTTCTGAATACGTGTCAAAGCTAGTGGGAGCATAAATGTTATGCTAGTATGGATATAATCATCATGTTAGTGGGAGCATGATTATTATTGCAAGTTAGCAATATTAATTATAGAAAACAAAAGTTTCACTTTGCAAAGTTGCATAGGTTGAAAAGTTGTTTTGCTATAATTAAGGGAAAGAATGTTATACTTCGTTTCAAATCTAAAGGTTTAGATCGAGAAATTTTACTCAAATTTAGTCAAAAAGATATATGGGTGTTATGTTGAAAGGATTCAACGTAAGAGAATTCTATATATGGAAATATTTGTTGCGTTCTCACACTCGATTATGATTACGGCATCCCTTTTCATAGTTCGAATCGTGAGAACATGGCAAATAGAAATATTATAGCAAAAGACTGGTAAAGTATCATGTCATTGTAATATTCGACCGTTCTAAAATTTTCCGAATGCCTAGGGCATTAAGAGGGAAAGAGGACTAGAATCGGATTTGACTGAATTAGTTAAACAACTGTCAAGGAAAATCTAAAGTTCGCCAAGGATTGGTCGCTTGTGAACAGTTAGAAGTATAGTAATGGAAGGACCATATTGACATTATTATTATTAGATGTGATAATGAGTTGTCATATGGCAAATATGGAAATGTTTCCTTATTGGGAGTTGGACGTTAAGAGTTTATGTGTAGATTAGAAAAACTTTTATGCAAGAAGGATGTTTAAAGGAATGTACTTTGAATGTGAGACTTAATGTCTATGGAATTGTCTTGTAACAATCTCCAATAGAGCATTTTGTAATTTCATAGGCCGAGTCTTGGTGACTTTTGTGCCATGACATTACGAAAGGACTGTTGCATAAAGTGTTAGAATCTAACATATTCTATAAGTGGCAAGAATTTGGTATTCTTACACTTGTAGTAAGGATTGGGAATTGTAAAATGAGTGTGATTGAAAATGTTATTCAATTATACTATTTCAAAAAGTAAGGACCATAAGTAAACATAGTGTGCATGCTAAGAGCATGGGACAATTGTCGTTATAATTCAAGTAAAAAGTTGATTACCCGAAACAACAAATAATGAGTAATCAATATGGTGATTAAATAAAAGTGTTTTATTCATACTCAAAAGTTTGGGGTCATATAAGATTAGTATTATTCTTGTGTTTCAATTTGCATGTTTTGACTTCCTAAATAATTAAGTTATTTGAGAATAATCGAATTATTTGAACGTTCCACAGTCACTCATACTTTGGAAGTAGGTATGAAAGAAGATTGTCATGAATTGGTTTGTAGATTGTCTAAAGTGTATTAGACATAGCAAAGGTTTGCTACAACGTTCATGAGTGCTTATGAATATGATTTGAGCATTGGATTAAACCCACGCTCACTTGGATCGCTTCATGGATTTTATCACGAGTGATTTGTGAGACGATAATATCTTATGTTCTTGAAACCGAGATGTGTGAGTTGTATCTTGCGAGTTGGTTGCACATTGATAATATGTAAACGCACTAGTAACTTGGTGTTATAAAACGTATTGTTGTGTGTAATTCGGTGAGTGAGTACAAGCGAGCATTGAGTCGAAGTTTATCCGTTCCTTTTACCCAATGTAGGATAAAAGTGATATCTGTGGGCCCCTCGATGATTTAGTGATGACAAAGTAAAGTGCTCGGCCGGGCCAGGACTGATTTGATTTGTTCAATTAGTCAGTTGTCATAAATCAGAAATCGGGAAACGACACATAGACTGAGAGAATGATTTCAATCCATGTCTCACGTCTATACGATATACTAATGGAGGAATATATGATCCCTTATCTAAAGGACGTGTATCTGATAAGATCAGAGTTGACAGCGGCTTTTGAAAGCTACGATTGCGGATCAGGATCTGAAGTCATACGCAGAATAGTTATTACACTTATCCAAGTGGGAGACTGTTGGATTAGTGTCTAAGTCCATAACTATTTTGGTATGTACTTGACCCGATGGTGCATGGTCCTTTTGGGTTGCCTTCACCAAAGCAACTTGATAGGATGAATTATAGAGACAGAGGATTAATTATGATTTATTAATATATTATGAGAATAATATATTAAAGGAGAAATCATATTGTTTAATTAATATTAGTCAATAATTAATTAAGAATTAATTTTGTGGCTAAAAGAGATTAATTAAACTTAGGGGACTAGAACTATCAATTGTGTGATAGTTGAATATTGGGCTAATGGACTTCTTATTAGAAGGGTGGACGAATTCTATGGGGAAACCCATTAGAAATCGTCCAAGGCCTCTAAAGGAGGAGTCCATGGGTTGCTTAGGGCCTAAGCAGTCAAATTAGGGTTTCCTTGTTAGATAACCCTAATAGCCTCACTATTTAAGCACCCCTAGGGCACCAAAAACGTGGCTATCTTATTCCTTAGGGTTTCTAGATGTTTTTGAGTGCCTCTCCTCTTCCCCTTCTTCATCCTTTTGCTCTTGGTGTTTGTGAGCCATTAGAGGAGTGACATTTGTGACTCTAAGCTTTTTTCAGAAGCCAATTATTGGAAGGAATAGATTGTTATTGCTACATAACAATCAAGGTAAGATCTAAACCCTATTCTTATGTTAATATCAATTATCACATGCTAGATCTAGGGTTTATGGCTTTGGATGATTATTGCATGTTCATTAGACAAACTAGATCCAAAGCTTTAGGGTTTGCATGTACACCATAGGAATGTTGTAGTGCTCGTAACCCATCAGAAATAATATGCATTTTCTTATTCATCACCGAAATGATGGTAATGATGGAAATGAAATGAATTTATAATGTTATCCACACTATTTACCTAACTACCAGTGCCTTAGCAACTTTGTGACTCTTCCTGATCCAAGTGTGAGTCATGTGCTTCGGGTAGTATAGGCATCTACTACCTTTCACACCTGCTCATACTTGTCCCAAAAATTGTCTCGTCGTTTCTAAGTCACTTCCGATACTATATACAACGATCACTAAACATATATGTATGTGTCCCATGAGCACATATGACAAGTTTTTCCTAAACTCCATTAGAGCATTGCATCTTTACTGATGCCTTATTTACAAATATTGCCCTATCAAGCATATATTAAATTTTCTGGACTCTCCTTCTAAGATCTATTTCTACTTTACCCTACTATTAGTTAAGGAAGAGCTTCTACTAATATTAGCTAATTATCGGACAAATACAATTGCATGCCGCTAAAATCAAACAGTTTGTTGACTGAATGATCCGACACTACAACGGTTGGACTCAAACAAGAGTTGTGCAATAGCGTTGAATGAAGCAATCTAAAACTACTTAATTTTGGGAGCGTGCAACCTAACGTATTTGTCAAATAACTAATTAATATCAATATAGGTTCTAAACATAATTAACAAGCAAATCCCTAGGCTATACAACATCTAATTTATCAGGCAATTCTAATCTACAATTCCTGAAAAGATCCCTAGCCTACATACTAGCATGCATTTCTAACATTTCATATATATCAGTAAACATAACAAATATGAATATTTTTTGAATCACTTTCCTTTTTAAGCTTTGGCTGACTGTACACATCACATTCTTTTATTCTTGTATTATTCTTTTTATGAAAAGATTTTATTAATTACTCAGATCCTTAGTTTGAGTCTGGAATCACACGAGTGTTCATCCAGTTCACTCAAACCAGGACTCTGATACCAACTTGTAACGTCTCGATTTTCAACCCAAATTTTTCATTTTTATTTATTAAAATATATCAAAGTTATATTTACATTATGTGGAATATGTTACGAATGCGTATGTGTACAGTGGAACCTTGCCCTTCTCACGAAGTACCTGAAAAACATTTGTAACAACTGGGTGAGCGTTACGCTTAGTGAGTTCCCCAAAATATTATATCCCACAATACATATACAATGCATACACATGATGGCCTTCAGCATAAAGATGGTCCGTCCTTGGCCTTCAGCATGAATATAGTCCACCCTTTTTGCCTACAGCATATAGCTGGCACTTTGAGCCTTTAGCATAATGCTAGTCCGCCCGAGTCTATTGGCCTTCATCCCGAGGCTGGACCGCCCTCAACTCGCCACATAATTATATCAACACATATATTTAGTGCAACATGCAATAATCTAATACTACATGCAACTAACAAAACTAGCCTAATGGCGTACTATTGGGCAACTATATCCTTACATACAAATGATATATACTAGAGCACATAATATAATGAGAAAACTCACCTTGACAATGACTCGGAAGATTGACAACTATCTGAGTGATTCTACTAACGATCCAACTGGCGGATAACACGTTGAACGAGTATTAATCTATTACCTATAATATTTTATCCTCTTAATCTCTACGGCAATCTGGTAATGAAAACTAGATCTTTCACTAATCCTAACGAATAGCAATAATTCTATCAAGTAAGGATCAGTCAGGCCGGACAGTTGGGAGGCATGATCATTTCAGCACATAGCTTTTCTGAAATCCGAAAACCAAGTCAACGTAACCATTCCAGACACTTCTCCCGTAAGTAGATCAATCAGTATTTTGATTTGGAATTATTGATAAATCTTATTTATATGGTCATAATAACGACTTATGGCTATAAATATAAGTTACACTGAAAACAAAAGAATGTAGCTTAACTTACAGATGTTTCCTAGACAAAGTCCAGAAATTGCACTGGCAGAACTCCGGCCTAATAGTTATTAGTTGTCGGGCTCTCCGGGGACTTAAAGCTTCACTAAACTATCCTAAATACTAAGGAGATTTTGGAACTATAACTCAGAATTTCAAGAGAGATAATTGGGGGGTGTAAGGGAGAGAATGAGGGTTGTTTTCCTTTTATAGGCAATTTTTGGGGAGCACGTCGTGCATTTTATGGTGACGTCTCCCCAACCATTTTGTGTAACGTATCAGGCTCTCCGTGGTCCGCGTTTTCACCTTCTAAAAGTGCGTGTCGTGCACCACGCGCGGCGCAAAACGTAGATTTTGTAAATTTCATAATTTCTTCATACGAACTCCATTTTTTAAGTTCTTTTTTCCACGCGTAGCTCTCAACGAGTACTACAACTTTCATTTAGGCTCCATCAGCTAACTCTGAATTTATTTTTAGCCCTTATTTTTATATGATTTAATGATTTTGAAAAATCATAACTCTCTCGTACGGACTCCGATTTTGGTGTTCCTTTTACCAAAATTTCTATATTAAAAAGTACTACGATTTTCATTTTTGCGACTTTACCCAAAAGTCAACCATTCTTTCATATCTTTTGACGTTAATAATTTTTTAATTACGCGGTTGATTTTTATATCTTATAAAATTCAAATCTCCTTCATATGAACTCGAATTTTTATGAAATTTATATTTTCGGGATCGGGACGACGTGTACTCTCTCTCTCTCTCTCTCTCTCTCTCTCTCTCTATATATATATATATATATATATATATATATATATATATATATATAAACCCTAAAAAAACCCTAAAAATGCATAAAAAAATACCTAGAGATCACAAAACTTTTTTTTGACATTTTTTATGAAAAAATCGTAGGTTTTAAAGAAATTCGCTGAAAAAAATTTTGAAAAAAAAAATTTAATAAAAAAATAAAAATAAAAAATAAAAAAAAACTGATTTTTTATTTTTTTTCAACGAATTTAAATTAAAAGCTTTGATTTTTTATAAAAAAAATTCAAAAAAAAGTTTGGTGATCTCTAAGTATTTTTTTTATGCATTTTTATGATTTTTAGGGTTTTTTTTAGGGTTTTTTGTTTTCCATAGAACCTAAACATATATATATATATATATATATATATATATATATATATATATATATATATATATATATATATATGTGTGTGTGTGTGTGTGTGTGTGTGTGTGTGTGTGTGTTTTGGAGCACTTATTTTTACGATTTACGGACGATTCGATTTATTGAATTTTATTGGAATGTGAAAATCAGGTGTTACAGTGATAGTCCCTCTAACTTATTAAGTCGAATCGGGAAAGTAGGAGTGGAGGTAGACCTGGCAACGAAACAGGTTTTAATATTGATCCGCTCTAAACTCGTGCAAAGTTAATTGGTTTGGATCATATTTTATGGTTCATTTACCCGTAAACCCTTTTATTAAAAGGGTCAGGTATGGATCACTACCGATCTGATCCGTTAATGACCCGTCCCGTCTAAAATTTTAAAATATAAATTTATTATTTATAAGTTATACATTTATCACCGATACAATAGGACTCGAGGAGTTCGATCGTTCCACTTCCAGTTCCTAGTTCTTAATGGTCAAATTCCAGTCGACTCCCACTACAAATAAATATGTGAATTAGTACAGTCACATTTGATGACCAAGAACAAGAAGAAAATGCTTCAATCTTATCTCGTTTCGTAGAAGGGTGTTCTGACATTCCACAATCAAATTTGTTTTCTAAAATTCTAATATAATTGATTAATCTCAACTTCTCTTTTCCAATTGTGTGTTATTGAAATCGACTTATTAAAATCATAACCTATTGAAATCGGTTGTTGTTGTCTTACTGGTTACTGAAATCTTGTGTTACTGTGCCAACATTGTGACTTAAAATTTGGGGACTTATTTAAATTGTGCCTTACTGCAATCATGACTTAGATTTCTTGTGGTTTCGGTTTTAGTCATTGTTGATAGATAATCGATAATCAATTGATGAAATTGATTGCTTATTGTTTTTTATTCAGTTTTAATCCATGGGTTTAATCTTTTCATTGTTTTCTGTAATTATAGCATAATCTTATTGTGAATGGGTTGGGTAAAATGGTTGAAAATTCATTGATCCAATGGACAATGGTATAGTTTAATTATTCAAAACTTTAAGGGTTATGGGTCGGATTTGGATCAACATTTGAAAATTAATTAATGGGTTTGGATCAAGGTCGATCCGCTCCAAACCAGATGCATTGCCATTGCCAGGTCTAGGTGGAGGGGTCCAAACAATCCACTAATCTTTCTTAGATTGTTTTACTCATTTATCCCAAAAAGCCCATAATAAACAAATATCATACTTCTTGTTTGGGACATAAATATATCCCATGATCTTTTTACATTTCTCCCAATGATAACAAGAAAATAAAACCACGATAGACGAGAAATCCATACCTTTTTCCAAACCCTAATTCTTCAAAATCTTTAATTGTGTTGAATATAGAAAACAACCACGATTCCTGTTATAAAATTTACAAACAAAAATAAAAAAATAAAAAAAATCCCCCTATAGCACGAAAAACATAAAGGTCAAAATGGTCTATATAAGCATGGAGTTCAGATATTATGGTATCTAAGTAGAAGACAGATAAATATTCTCTAACGAAAACATAATTACAATGTACTATAATGCCCTCGCCTTCTTCTCTTCTCGTTTATATCCAGCCTTCAGGCATCACAGTTCACAGCTGTTTCGATTAAAAAGAGCAAAAAAAAAAAACATCATTAGAATTAAATACATGTTTAATCTAAATATGAATTATGAATGAATGAAAATTGGTTATGTAATAATATGTATACCTTAAGCAAAAGAACCCAAAAACTTAATAGCCATGATGTTTTCCATGAGCAATGGGATTCGGACTAGATGCCCTAATCACATCAAACTAATTATTATAATCTAAAATAATATTCCATTGACCGGTCAAATACAAGTCGAACACAGTACAAAACCATCATCATCTGTTATGTCATGTCATGTCAAAATGAATTTTTACCTGCCACTAGCAGGGCGTCCAGAGTAAGCACCATAACCACTCCCGGAAACCTAACAAAATAAAACATCAATTCCGGTTTACCTTAAAAGAATCAAAAAAAAAGGATAGGGTTCATTAAATTCTTACCTGGGACTGGGGCCCACCATAACCGTCGCCCGGTGGCAAATCCTGATCATATCTTCCGGAATGAGACGAATTCCCACGTCCACGGGAATTGCCATATCTTGATCCATCCGCCATTTCCATTGACATTTCAAACACATTTGCTCTTAATCGTGTAGTCACTTGTAAAAGCGCACTACTTGCAGCATTAATGTCTCCAGTTATCTAAACAAACCAATTATTAACATCTCCATCATCAACTGTGTGCGTGTGTGTGTGAGAGAGAAGAAGAAGAAGAAGAAGAAAACCTGGACCATTTCTTCATCTTCAGAAGCAACTTTGGGGAGATTTTCAGTGTTCAAAATACGAATATTTGCTCTTGTTAAATTTCTCATTTCAGAAATAATGGCTCCACCTTTACCAATTAAACATCCGATTCTTGAACTTGGAACAAGCAAACGAGTAGTGATGACAAAAACTCCAGAATCTTTTTCACTTTTCTCACTGCATCGAGGCTGCAAACGCATAGCTGCATCAATTGTTGGAGATGAATCTTCAAACACCTGTAAAAAATAAAAAAAAGTATATAAATAAAAGATCACAACAGCATAAATCTTGTTAAAACTATTAAATTATTAATACCTCTTTTGCAGATACAGTTATGAGACAATCATCTCCTTCAGCAGAAGAACTATCAACTTTAATGTTAGCACCAGATTCTTGCCTCATTTGTTTAATAATCACACCACCTTTTCCAATCACAGCTCCAATGTTATCAGTTGGACAAACAAAACGAAGTGAGAATTCCCTCCAATCACCCCCATTATTCCCATAAGGACCCATTAAAGAGACTAAACCCACGGGTGGGGCCCCGGAATGTGGGCCCATGTAGCCTCCTCGATGAAGACTCGGTGATGACAATAGTAGATGTTGAGATCTTGATGGATTTTCATGGAGGCGAGATGCTAACTGATATAAAGCTTTCCTTACAACTGTAGTGTCCCCACTTATCTACAATATCATAACTCTTTTAGAACAATCAACAAAGTTTTTAAGAATTTTAGTAAAAAGATTGTTTATAACTTTATATACCTGGAGAAGTTCATCAGAATTCAATGCACAATTTGGAAGATGTTCATTGCTTAGAATACGGATTTGAGCGTGTGTTTCACTACGTATGTTTTGGATAACTTGTCCACCTTTTCCAATCACACATCCAATTTGATCAGAAGGCACAAGCATTCTCACAGTAATTTGTTGACTTTCATCAAACTCATCTTCTTCAACAACAATTCTATCATGGACCTTAAACAGAGCATCCTGTGCAGGTGAAACAAGATCATTGTTATCTCCAAAACTGTTTGTTTCTTCACTTGAACTGTAGATGATGACAACACGCTCTTCACAACCTGGAATGGATTCATTGATTCTAATCTTGGCTTGAGTGTCTAATCTTAATTGCTTTACTATTTCTCCACCTCTTCCAATTATGCTTCCGATTTTTCTACTAGGGCATAAGTAACGATACACTGTATCTTCTGGCCCAATACCATGTGATTCCCTCTCATCTGTTCTGTTGCCTCCTTCATTTCCATGGAAATCAGGTTGATAATGGGACTTTTTCCCATAGTCGTTCTTCTGTCCAGCCATTAGCAGAAACTACTATGAGAAATCACTCCGGATGAAAGTCTGAGACAGGAAAGATATAGCACAATGAATACATATAGCTTCATAAATTAAAGATTGATTAACTTGTAAACACATGTTAGAAAGTACATAGATGTTTAGTGGAAGAACTGAAGAAGATTATGTATTAAATATAGTAGTCGCTCAAATCCATCAAATTCAAGTATTGGTTATGTGTAGTGTACATCTCACTAATCGTTATTCTTCCTTTCTCCAAGAACAACAAAAAGGCATGCGCTTTTTCCAAGCATATAAATTGCAATAATTACCAATTCGTTATATCTTAGTTAAAAACCCTAAAAGGATATGAGTTCTTGCACTAATCGGTACAAGAAAAAGAACTGGTCACAGCCAAAAAACTATTGATCATTTGATTGTAACAATCAAAATGTACTCTTTTACGAACGTATAACATTAGTTCATCGATTTCCTAAAAAGAGAAGTTCAGATTCGGAAACAAGCTCTTTAAATTCGTTAGCGGATAGAGGGTTTCTGTAGGTAATTCTCCACACAAACAAGGTAAGGGATTAATTTTGTATACGATAACTATTACAATGAAAGTTTCTACATAACCTCTAGAAATAGCGAATTGCGAACACAAAGATCTATTCAAGTTTACCACATCGATCAAATGTTGGAATGAAAATATAAACTTGGTGATATATAGTCATAACTTCTCAATAAATGTAATATAATTCGAACGAGAATCATTGAAGAATGCTTACTGCGTGCGGAGTTGAGTGGATGAAGGAGAAGACCGAGCACGATATGTGTGAGGTACTGTAGCGGTTGTGTTCAATTTCTGTAGTAGGGTTTGAGCACCAAAAGAGGGGCACCGTTACGGCGTTACTCTAGTTTAGTTACATTTAGTACCCTCCAAATAGTGAAAATGACACTTAACCCCTTTTACTTTTTAAGATACAAATACGATATGGATAATTGTTTTAAACTAGGTTTGAACCCTAACTGATGTGGCGGGAGTGCATGCGGTGTCAGATAAGTACAAGTTTTTGAAAACCGAACCATTAAAAATATTAAATTAGCAGATTTTTAGCAACAATACCTAACGTTGATGGAAAACGTAGAATACGCAAATGGGATGGCATCTGCTTTTCATGCAGAAATGTTGGAAAGACATCTAGAGAAGGATGGTAAAACGCAGCATATGGAGAGGATGATAGGAGAGAGAACTTGTAGTATTTACTTCAACGACCGTCATTTATCTGACATGTATAAGATTTTTTATAGGTTAAAAAAATACGTAAAAAATAAAAAAAATAAATAAAAGAAACTCAAAAGGGAGGTTCGAAACATTGACTTTTTATTGAGACAAACACCGTAAATGTTGAAGCAAGAAACCATACCTATATTTAGGCAAAATATTTATATTTAACGTATGGAAGTTACATTTCTTGACTTTGGTAATTGTATGGGTTATATAATTAGATGTCAGTTCGGTATCGGAATTAAACCGAACCGAAATGGAAAAAAAAATATCAAATATCAACCCAAAGTATAGGGTACCATATCGGCTCCAGTTCAGTTAAAATAGGTTCATTGTAAATTTAGAAGCGAGAAAAGTAACAGAACCAGACCGAACCGGTATCGAACCGAAAGTACCAAAACTAAAATGGCACAAAAGTAAGAATCGAATAATGAACTAAAATATAGGATACTGTA
This sequence comes from Lactuca virosa, assembly GCF_052849685.1. Taxonomy (NCBI): domain Eukaryota; kingdom Viridiplantae; phylum Streptophyta; class Magnoliopsida; order Asterales; family Asteraceae; genus Lactuca; species Lactuca virosa. Next base: position 20,874,932 of record NC_136429.1, on the reverse strand, counting down.
CCGATTTGGTTTAGTACCATCAATATATTTTTTCACCCTTATTTTAAATAGGAACAAATTACTGAAATCGTCCATGTGGTTTGCTTAAATTTCACGTTTGGTCTCTATCTTTTTTTCGCACTCAAACAGTCCCTATAGTTTGTTTTGGTTGCGATTTTCGACCCTGACCAACATGAAATGACTTTTTTTCCCTTTATATCTTCCTTTTTTAGTTTTTTAGCTTTTTATTTATAATTTTATAAAAAAGTAATTAAATCATTTATCAATTGGTGGAACCCAGTCCAACTTTCACTCCCACACATCGTCTCAATCTCTCTTCCAAGAATCTACATGCAGCCTCTTGCAACTACCAATATCATCTCCGACGAACCAATCTACACCACCATCGACACACTCCGGCAACCCTTCTACACCGCCACTGACATCTTCTCTCTCCCTGGCGACATCCATCTATGCTACCACTTCATGTCCAGCGGTTTGCGACTGTGTACTCCAAAGAATCATCTACTGCCACCCGTGATAAAAAAACAGTCGGTGATCTCCTTCTTTTTTACCACTTTCATTCTTCGTTACAGAAAGGTCATACATGTACTATGACAACCACTGGACCACAAAGCATCTATTGCTTTCTCTTTTCCAGAAACGCCACATACGTCGCTGCCTACCGTTCCAGAAACACCACACACGAATCCCATTCCCCTCATTCTATCATCTCCGACTGAAGCAACCCTTCAGCATGTTGGATTCGTCTTCATCTTGATTTCACCTTTGATTTATTCTTTTACTTTTTAGGTATAACTGGATCTTGAAATTAACCTGCAAACAAATATTGTTCACAGATGTACGACCCCAGATTATACTCGATCAGTGTGTTAATCGTCGGCGACCTTGAACCCAATGAAGTTACATCATCTCCACATGTTTGATTTGACGAAGCTCTTCTTCTTTGAGACGAGATGAGAGATCCCTTTCTTCGAAATCGAGAAACCTACAAACCCATCGACAAAACTAGGTTCATCAATTGACAAACCTGGAAACACATCGAGGGATCTCTTTCTCTGCTTCGCATGCGCCGATAGGGTGGGGTCTCTCTCCGGAGAAGAGGTAACGATCATCAGCAAGATGGGAGAGCGTGGCTGGGGTAAAAAGGGGATGTGTAGGGTTTATTTCCTTTATATTGTTTCAATATTATTAATTATATATTAACATAATAAACAATAAATCAAAAAATTAAAAAAAAAAGGCAAATTAATCTTTTTACATCAAGCAGGGACAAAGAACACAATAAAACTAAACCATAGGGACGGTCCGAGTGCAAAAGAAATGTTATGGACCAAGCGTGACCATTTCAGTAATTTGTTCTTTAAATAGTTAAGAATGTTTTGTAAAACTAACTAGCTGCTAATAGCTGAAAGATATTGTTTTTATTTGTATAGAAGTGTTCGGCAAACTAACTAAAAGTTATTAAAAGTGTAAAATTACATAGAGTAATTGATGCTTCCCAACATGATGCCCAATATACAAAACTATATATATATATATATATATATATATATATATATATATATATATATATATATATATATATATATATATATATATATATCACAACCTGGATTTAAAGATGTGATTATGTGAAAGACTAAAATTCCCATTTATGGTAACTATTTATGTCAAGTTAAAAACTTAAATGTATAGCGGTGTGGATTAAATTTGCCCTCATTATATCACAGTAGACGAATACCCGAGCGTTGCGCAAAATAAAACAATATATTTGAAATCTTTATAAATATATGTTTTTTAAAACATATCAATGATTTTGTTGTTAGCTCTTATATAATAAATTTTATAATAAGTTGGTATAAACATTGTTTGTCTTTAACTATTTGATAATGTAGACATCTTTTAAAATTCTATAATCTCAATTGTCTCAATGGTCTCTACCTACATGTTACTCATGAATAAAAATAAATATAATATATGGTTTAATGATACTTATAGTTGTTGTTATGATAAATTAATTTTAAAAAGTTTATTTGCTTAAGATTTTAATTTTTATCATTATAATTATTTAAAATATCAAACATTGTTTTTTGTTTTTAAAGGTAACAATAAAATTTTCATATATAATAATTTTAACTATTGTTGTTGTAAGTTCTTTAAAATAATATATTTGGAAACTTTTAACTATTTTAATTTGGTTTCAGAAATTTAACTTTATTAAAATTTATTTGATAAATATTGTTAATTTCTTTGATTGTAATTATTTAAAACAACAAACACTGTTTTTGTTTTTAAATATAACATTTTAATTTTTATATAATGTTACTTTTATCTATTCATATTATAAGTTATTTTTTAGCAACTTATTTGAAAATTCCTAATAATTAATAGTTTCATGGTTTTTTTTGTTAACCGTTTAACATTATATTGAAAGTAATATTAACACTATAATTTGTAACTTTTATCTATTTATAAAATAATCTCTAGATTTTTTTTTCAAGTTTAAATGAAATTTTTATTTAAGTTAACCGTTTAACAATATATTGAAATTAATAATTTAACTATTTTGCATAAAATCATAAATTATACAAAAATTGTGACTTTAAAATGACAATTATTCACATATGACAACATATTTAAACTAATAAGTTAACTATAATATGTTAAAAGTTAAATTCGTAATTTTATAAATAGAAGTAAATTATAATATTTTAACATTGTAGTTTAGTTAATTTATGACTAGAATTTAGTTTTTACATTAATTTAACATTATTAACCAATTTATAAAAATTATTAGAAAGAAATTCAAAAGTCATGGAGGTTTCAAATGCATGTGGTGCAAGTAAAAATGTTTCTTTTATAAGTATACTAGGCGAATGTCCGCGCGTTGCGCAGAAACACCTATATAGTTGAAATCTCTACAAATATATGTTTTTTTAAAATATAACAATAACGTTGTCGTTAAATTGGAATAATAATTTGTATACTAAATTGATATAATATATTGATTATTTTGAATTATATGATAATATATACATCTATTATAACTGCATAATCTCAATTGTTTGAATGACTTCTATCCACGAGTTATTCATGAAAAAAACTAAATATAATATATAGTTTAATGTTATTTATAGTTGTTGTTATTGTTAATTAACTTTCTAAAATTTATTTGCATAACGTTTTAATTTCTATTATTATTATAATTATTTAAAACATCAAACATTGTTTTTTGATTTTAAAGGTAACAATATAATCATTTATATAGAATTATTTTTAACTATTGTTATTGTAAGTAATTTTAAGCTACTTATTTGAAAACTTTTAACGATTATACAAATATCTTTAGAAAATATTTTAGTTAAATTGAGATTATAATTTAGTTTTTTGCATTTAGCACTACAATTTATCACTTGTAACTATTCACAAAATATTAATTGAGTTTTTTAAGTGGAACTGAAATTTATATTTAAGTTAACATTGTAATGTTATATTTGCATTAACAATTTAAGTATTTTTTTTTCCAAACTTTCCAAAAGTTGTAGCTTTAAATTGATAATGGTTTACATACAACAACATATTAAATCTAATAAATTAAGTATAATATGTTAAAAGTTAAAGACATAACTTTATAAGTAGAAATAAATATATTATTTTAATATTTAAATTTAGTTTAGTTATGATTACACCTTAGGTTTGATATTTATTTAACCTTATTAACCAACTTATAATCATTATTAGAAAGACACTACAATTTATCACTTTTAACTATTTACAAAATATTCTTTGGGTTGTTTAAGTTAAACCAAAATTTATATTTAAGTTGATCCTATAATGTTATATTTAAATTTATAATTTTAGTATTTTATACAAATTATTCAAAAGTTGTAGTTTTAAAATGATAATGGTTTACATCCAACAATATATTAAAACTAATAGACTAAGTAAATATGTTAAAAGTTAAAAAAAACATAACTTTATATGTAGAAGTAAAGATATTCTTTTAATATTGAAATTTAGTTTATATATGATTACACTTTAGGTTTGATATTTATTTAATCCTATTAACTAATTTATAATCATTATTAGAAAGAAATTGAAAAGTCATGGGAGTTTCAAATGAATGTGGTGAAAGGAAAAATACATGGGAGTTTCAAATGAATGTGGTGATAGGAAAAATGCTTCATTTATAAGTATATAATGATATAATGATAATGATAATGATAATGATAATGATGATAATGACTAGACGAATACATGTGCGTTGTGCAGAATACAACAATATATTTAAAATCTTTACAAATATATGTTTTTTAAATATAGCAATGTCGTTGTTGTTAACTCTTATATAATGAATCTTATAATAAGTTTATATAAACATTGTTTGTTTTGAATTATATGATCATGTATATATCTTTTCTATAATTCCAATTGTCTCGATGACCTTTACATGTAGGTTACTCATGAATAAATTAAATATAATATATGGTCTAATGATATTTATAGTTGTTGTTATGATTAATCAATTTTGAAAAGTTTATATGCTTAAGATTTTAATTTCTATCATTGTAATTATTTAAAACATCAAACATTGCTTTTGTTTTTAAAGGTAACTATATAATTTTTGTATATAATGTTACTTTTAACTATTGTTGTTATAAGTTATTTAAAATAATGTATTTGGAAACTCTTAATTATTTTAATTTGGTTTCCAAAATTGAACTTTTTAAAAATTAATTTGATCAATATATTTAGTTTCTTTGATTGTAATTACTTAAAACAACAACCATTGTTTTGTTTTAAAGATAACATTATAATTTTTTATATAATATTACTTTTAACTATTCTTATTGTAAGTTGTTTTTAAGCTACTTATTTGAAATTTCTTAATGATTATAAAAAATAGTTTCATGGATTTTTTTTGTTAATTTAGGATTACAATTTAGGTTTTACACTATAATTTATAACTTTTAACTATTTATCAAATAGTCTCTCGATTTTTTTCAAGTCTAACTGAAATTTTGATTTAAGTTAACCGTTTAACACTATATTGAAATTAATCATTTAACTATTTTGCATAAAATAGTTGTCACTTTAAAACGACAATTGCTCACATACGACAACATATTTAAACTAATAAGTTAACTATAATATGTTAAAAAGTTAAAATCATAATTTTATAAAAAGAAGTAAACTATGAGATTTTAATATTGTAGTTTAGTTAACTTTTGATTAGAATTTAGTTTTTACATTAATTTAACATTATTAACGAATTTATTATAATTATTAGAAAGAAATTGAAAAGTCATGGAGGTTTCAAATGCATGTGGTGCAAGTAAAAATGTCTCTTTTATAAGTATACTAGACGAATATTCGCACGTTGCGCGGAATAAAATTATACGGTTAAATTTTTGGTAATCATACGTTGTTAGAAAATATTTATGTCACTTTTATTAACTATAAAATAATAATAATTACAAATAGTTTATGCAAAATTATAGTTAATTTGAACAATAAATAATATAACACTTATTAAAATCAAATCATTTAATGGTCTTTGCTCATGCTTTACGTGTGTATAAAATTAGTTGTCGTGACTTAGTAAGACATGTGAAAGATATAATGAATAAATTATTGACCCATATTTAAATTATAGCACTATTCCAGGGAATGGTGCATAACCTTATATTTGCATCGAGGGATTATTCGGGCATGGGACCCTCGTTAAGGAAGTTATATTTCCTGAAGAAAAATATAATTATAGTACTCGCTATTTTAATTAACTATTGTTATAATTTATTAGATTTTAATTTTTTTTTGATGATGTTTTAATTTCATCATGAATATTATTTCAATTATCAACCATTGTTTGTTATGTAGCATAACTCATTCTATAATTTCATGTTATTTTTAACTATTATTATTATTATAAATTAATTTAAAAACAACTTAATTGAATTTTAGTTATTATATTTATCGTATTTAGTAATTTCCTTATAACTATTTTAAAAAACATATGTTGGATTTTTATTACTTTAGTTTTTAAACTTTACACTATATTTTTAAGTTTGTTTGATATATTAATTTAAGTTATGTATTTAACACTATGTTGAAGTCAACAAATTTTTAGTAAACCATATTGATAATTCAAGAAGTATTCAATTTATAAAAATGTTTATAATTAACAACATATTTAAGTTAATAAATTAAATATATTTTGTGAAAATATGAAGAGTTAGGAGTTTCAAAATGATGTGGTAAAAGAAAAAAAATGCTTCCTGGATTATATAAATTAGCATCCATTGTTTGTAATGTAACATAATTTAATTTATAACTTTATGTTATTTTTAATTATTATTATAAATTAATTTTAAAATAATTTAATTGAGTTTTAGTTATTATAAAAAATAGTTTTTGGACATCTTTTAGTTAATTTGACTTTTAGATTTAATATTTTTATATTTATCGTATTAAATATTTTCATTTTAACTATTTTAAAAATTATATGTTGAATTTTAAAACTTTATTTGATATTTTAGTTTAGGTTTTTTTTTTTACACTATATTTTTAAGTTTATTTAATATATTAATTTAGGTTATGTATATAACACTATATTGAAGTCAGCAAATTTAGTATATCATATTGATAATTCAAGAAATATTTCATTTATGATAATGTTTATAACTAACAACATATTTAAGTTAATAAATTAAGTAAATTATATGGAAATATGAAGAGTTGGAAGTTTCAAATTGATGTGGTGAATTTAAATTATCATCCACTGTTTGTAATGTAACATAATTTAATTTATAACTTTATGTTATTTTTAATTATTACTATAAATTAATTTAAAAACAACTTAACTGAGTTTTAGTTATTATAAAAAATAGTTTTTGGACATCTTTTAGTTCATTCGACTTTTAGATTTAAGATTTTTATATTTATCGTATTTAATATTTTCCTTTTAACTATTTTAAAAAAATATATGTTGAATTTTTAAAACATTATTTGATATTTTAGTTTAAGTTTTAATTTTTATACTATATTTGTAAGTTTATTTAATATATTAATTTAGATTATGTATTTAACAATATATTGAAATCAACAAATTTAGTATATCATATTGATAATTCAAGAAGTATTTCATTTATAACAATGTTTATAATTAACAACATATTTAAGTTAATAAATTAAGTAAATTATATGGAAATATGAAGAGTTGGGAGTTACAAATTGATGTGGTGAAATGAAAAATGTTTCATTTATAGTATACTAGGCGTAACCTCGCGCGTTGCGGAAGAATACATTTTAGTGGTTAAATATTATGGAAAAAAATAGAAATATATTGAAATTTACGTTTTTAGTCATGTTTTGGACATTAACCGAATTATCAAATAACATAAAAATCCATCAACTTATATTTTGGTACTATCTAATATAGTCCATACCTTATAAACTTTACTTTTACTTTTATAATATCCAATATATATTATCAGTTTTTGTATAACATTAATATAATCTACTTTTCTTATATCCGATAATATTTTTTTGGATAAAATAAGAAATAAGTTGTTTTGAATGAGCTATTAATAAAAAATATTAAACTAATAAACTTTGTATTACACTATTTATATTACACCAAAACATCCAAGGTTTCATATATGAACTTTCAAATATTAAACATTGAAATTAAGAATGAAGTCATACAAAATATATCATTATACATAAATGTCATCAAGAATTTTAAAATAAGTCGATTAGTAAATATGATATTTAAATTTAATTACATATTTTGCAAGGCGTACGTTTGACTTTATGTTGGTGCGCCGAGAATCCTCTTCCTTAATTTGTACCTAAAAATTAAGGTGAATAGGAATATAAAATAGATATTACTAAGCATTAATATAAATAATTAAAAATGGTATGTGGATCTCCTACCACCGATTAAAGACAACATATCTCTCTAGTGGTATCGATTCCTATGTAAAATTGAAGTAGTCATTCTATGTACACCTTGTTTTCTAATTACATAAACAAATATGAGTAACCAAACATAAAAATGTTATCTTTATGTAGGAAAATATTTTAGTTAACTAACAAATTAAATAATATAAGTTTAAAAGTTAGGAGTTTCAAAACATTAATATTTTTATTAATCAATCAATTAAGTAACACATGTTGAAATTATTACAATCATTATTAAAAAGCATTTGAAATATTAGATTTTAAATGAACTTTGGTTGAAGTGTTTTGACTTCTATTATAATATATATATATATATATATATATATATATATATATATATATATATATATATATATATATATATATATATATATATATATATATATATAGACAGAGAGAGAGAGAGATATGGAAAGTATAACATATGTATGAGTTTTAATTAATTATCTTTTTGAAACGGTACAATTACAAAACAAAAAAAACATATTTAAAATATTTAATTAAATATTTTCCACATCACCCTATATAACATATGGTCAATATATTAACAATTAAACCGCAATATAAAACAACTGTATTACAATAATCCAAAAACGAAGAAAATATAAAAACGAATTAGTATAACAAACTTATAAATTAAAAGCTCTAATATAATAACATATCTCCAAAAGTGGTCATAAGACCTCAACCTAACACAAAAACCTTTAAGTTTGTTTTCTTTTTGAAATTTGTACATGATTTGTATGCATGTCTTCCCAAAAGATTGACCTTTTTATAGTAAATTTTCACTAAATGCTTATTAAACACAATATAAGTTATAAAACTTTTGAGTGTTAAATCATAATTAAGAAAACTTTTGAGTTGCATTAGTTAAAAAAGGGGGTTTCAAATGAATGTGGTTTGAGGAAGTTAGAGAAGAGGGTTTCAAATGAATGTGGTTTGAGAAAAAATGTTTCTATTATAAGATATAAAGACTATGATATGATATAGATAGATATAGATTAGACGAATTTATGTGCGTTGCGCAAAACACAACTATAAAGTTTTAAATATATGTTGTTTAAATATAAAAATGGCGTTGTGAACTTTTATATAATAATTCTTATACTAATTTAGTATAAAACATTGATTATTTTGAAATATATGATAATATATAAATCTATTAAAACTATATAATCTCAATCGTCTCAATGACCTCTAACCGCATGTTACTAATAAATAATTAAATAGAATATATAGTTTAATGTTATTTATAGTTGTTAGTATGATTAATTAGGTTTTATAAATTTTATTTGATTAACCTTTTAGTTTCTATTATTGTAGTTATTTAAAACATCAAGTCATCAACCATTGTTTTTGTTTTTAAAGGTAACCATATAATCTTTTATATGGTTATTTTTAACTATTATTGTTGTAAATTATTTGTAAGCTACTTATCTAAAAATTATTAATGTTTATAAAAATAGTTTTAAGAAATACTTTAGTTAATTTGGAATACAATTTAGGTTTTACATTTAACACTATAATTTATAACTTATAACTATTTACAAAATAGTCGTCGAAACTTTTTTAAGTTAACAATTTAACGCTATATTTAAATTAACAATTTAAGTATTTTATACAAACTATTCAAAAGTTGTGACTTTAAACCGACACACATACGACAACATATCAAAACTAATAAGTTAAATATAATATGTTAAAACTTAAAGACATAACTTTATAAGTAGGAGTAAAATATGTTAATTTAATATTGAAGTTTAGTTAATTTTAGGATTACAGTTTTCGTTTTGCACTTATTTAAATTAACAATTTAAGTATTTTATACAAATTTTTCAAAATGTGTGACTTTAAATCGACACACATATGGCAGCATATAAAAACTAATAAGTTAAATATAATATGTTAAAAGTTAAAGACATAACTTTATAAGTATAAATAAAAAATGTTAATTTAATATTAAAGTTTAGTTAATTTTAGGATTTTAATTTTTATTTTGCACTTATTTAACATTATTAACCAATTTATAATCATTATTAGAAAGGAATTGAAAAGTAATGAGAGTTTCAAATACATGTGGTGAAAAGAAAATATCCCTTTAATACTTACATGAAATATGTAACATATCATGACTTTTAATTAGTTATTTTTTTTGAAGCAATACAACACAAACAATCATATTTAACATATATAATTAAATATTATCGACATCACGATATATAACACATAATCGATAACATGTATATGATCTAATATTATTAATGATTAAACCATAACATACAACAATTGTATTAAAAGAATCCAAACCCCAAGAAAAATATAAAAAATAATTTGTATATAACAACTTACAAATTAAAGCCAATAACCTAATAACATATCTCGAAAAGTGATCATAAGACCTCAAACCAACACAAAATCATTTAAGCTTGTTTTGTTTGTGAAGTTTGTATGTAATTTGTATGAATGTCTACCCAATAGATTGACCTTTTTATACTAAACGTTTCATTAAGTGCTTATTAAACATAATATAAGTTATAAAACCTTTGATTTTTAAATCATTATTAAGAAGACCTTTGAGTTGTATTAGTTAAATGAGGGGGTTTCAAATGAATGTGGTTTGAGCAACAAGAAAAATATAAAAAATAATTTGTATATAACAACTTACAAATTAAAACCAATAACCTAATAACATATCTCGAAAGTGATCATAAAACCTCAAACCAACACAAAATCATTTAAGCTTGTTTTCTTTGTGAAGTTTGTATGTAATTTGTATGAATGTCTACCCAATAGATTGACCTTTTTATACTAAACATTCCATTAAGTGCTTATTAAACATAAAATAAGTTATAAAACCTTTGATTGTTAAATCATTATTAAGAAGACCTCTGAGTTATATTAGTTAAATGAGTGGGTTTCAAATGAATGTGGTTTGAGCAAAAATGCCTCTATTATAAGATACTAGGCGAATGTCCGCGCGCTGCGCAGAAACACCTATATAGTTGAAATCTTTACAAATATATGTTTTCTTAAATATAACAATAACGTTGTTGTTAAATTTGATATAATAATTCGTATATTAAATTGATATAATATATTGATTATTTTGAATTATATGATAATATATACATCTATTATAACTGTATAATCTCAACCGTTTGAATGACTTCTACTCACGAGTTACTCATGAATAAAATTAAATATAATATATGGCTTAATATTATTTATAGTTTTTGTTATTGTTAATTAATTTTTTAAAATTTATTTTTTTAACGTTTTAATTTCTATCACTATAATTAATTAAAACATTAGACATTGTTTTTTTATTTTAAAGGCAACAATATAATCATTTATATAGAGTTATTTTTAAATATTGTTATTGTAAGTTATTTTAAACTACTTATTTGAAAACTTTTAACAATTATACAAATATCTTTAGGAAATATTTGAGTTAAATTGATATTATTATTTAGTTTTTGCATTTAGCACTATAATTTATCACTTTTAACTATTCACAAAATATTCATTGGGTTTTTTAAGTGGAACTGAAATTTATATTTAAGTTGACACTGTAATTTTATATTTAAATTAACAGTTTAAGTATTTTGTCCAAACTGTTCCAAAGTTGTATCTTTAAATTGATAATGGTTTACATACAACAACGTATTAAATCTAATAAATTAAGTATAATATGTTAAAAGTTAAAGATATAACTTTATAAGTAGAAGTAAATATGCTATTTTAATATTGTAATTTAGTTTATTTATGATTACACTTTAAGTTTGATATTTATTTAACCTTATTTACCAAATTATAATCATTATTAGAAAGACACTACAATTTATCACTTTTAACTATTTACAAAATATTATTTGGGTTATTTAAGTTAAACTAAAATTTATATTTAAGTTTGTCCTGTAATGTTATATTTAAGTTTATAATTTAAATATTTTATTCAAATTGTTCAAAAGTTGTAGCTTTAAAAATGATAATGGTTTACATCCAACAATATATTAAAACTAATAAATTAAGTATAATATATAAAAAGTTAAAAAAACATAACTTTATAAGTAGAAATAAAGATATTCTTTTAATATTGAAATTTAGTTTTTATATGATTACACTTTAGGTTTGATATTTATTTATTCTTATTAACCAACTTATAATCATTATTAGAAAAAAATTGAAAAGTCATGGGAGTTTCAAATAAATGTGGTGAAAGAAAAAATGAATGAGAGTTTCAAATAAATGTCGTGAAAGAAAAAATGTTTCCTTTATAATATAGCACTAGTCGAATCTCCGCGCGTTGCGCGTGAATATAATTATTTAATTAAAATAATAACATTTAACAAATTGTGATTTAATATTTATAATGTAAAACCAATGTCAATAGCAAAACAAACTCTATAGTTAACATATTAGTTTTATTAATTTTAATAAATTTATGTCATTAGTTATTTCCACAATTAATTCATGATTTTATATATCGTTTTATGTTGTGTAAATTATATATCAAACATATATTGATTTCTATGTATAAAAAAACAAAGTAGTATGAAAAAATAAATACTACAACTTTTGATGATTTTATAGAACGTTTTAAATTGTGGAAATGATATATAAAACGTATGCCGATTTGTATATAAAACAAATAACAAATAGTATGAAAAACACTATAGCTTTTAATAAAATAAAAACACTACAACATTATAACATTCACATCAAACAAAACTTATTAAACACTTATAAATCATTCAAAATGAATATTTAGAAATCAACATACATTTGATATATAGAAACATTGTTATAAAAAATTGTGTTGAAATAACCATTGATGCGACAAAACTTATTTTTTTTTCAACTCTTTCATTTTGAATCACAAATCTTTTCAAACATATGATTTTTTTATATCAAAACTTACTTACTACTAATATAGCTACAATGTGTATGATAAATAAGTGGAAAATAAAAAACATTGCACGGTAATAACCAAAAATTTAATTTTTTTTTAATGTTGTAGAAAATATAAAGGCAAATTACATTAAATTTGAAATCATAATTACATTTAAATAAAAAAAACTATTGAGTTGTAATGAGAGTTTTAAACTCTTGATTTGTGCCCAATAACGTAATATAAATATTAACAATTATATGTTATAAAAACAGTATTATAAGTATTTATCATTGAAATAATAATTTTTATACTAAGTTGTAACTAATATTATAATAATTTTAAATATACGATAAGAAAGATATAAAAAGTTGTGTTTGAATCAAATTGAATTAAGTTTTTGATTTAAAATTATTTTAAACTATATGTATTTTTAACTAATTTATAAATAATTTAGTTGAATATTTTTTATTTCCTATATTATTATTATTATTATTATTATTATTATTATTATTATTATTTCAAATAATAGTAATTTTTTAATATAATATAATTTGCTCTTTAGTTTTTCGTTATTTTAAACAATTATTACTTTTTACTAATTAAAAACTACTTATTTGAAAATTTTCATTATTATATTTTTTAAAAAAAAACTATCATACTTTTTGATTGTATTTTCATTTTTTTCATTAAATCTATGAAATATTAGAAGAGAATGAACGATCCAAATAAAATGATGATTTGAATTTCAAAAATATAGTAATTGTTATGTACTGCGACCAATCTTTAAAAAATATGTTAAAAGTGAGTTGGGGGAGAAGGAGTGTTACATTTGAGGTATATTTTGATCACTTATATTTTCTTATGAAAATATTAATATTTTACTTTTCCTTTACGATAAAGAACGAATATGGAAAAAAAAAATTGACAAATGTAATAAGATAATTTATTTTTATTACTATAATAACATTTAAAATTGGGTCCATCGATATAAGTTTTGGTAGAACATAAAAAATTCATTTTTATAACACACATAATTATTGGTTTTCAACAATAAAATCATATCATATTAAAAATCATTCGTTCTTATTCGTCATTATCACCAACAATTTGGAATAATAATTGTAAACTTCTTTCATCAAAAACAATTATAAAAAATTTCATCGATGTTATTTACAACAAAATAAGCGATAAAACTAACATAGTATACACATAGCATAAAATACATGTTGAATAATGTTCTCTTGTACATACAATATATTTTCTTAACATAAAAAGAGAGAGAGACAACATAAAGATACATACATGTTAACAAAGTTAATTGCTCTAAAGGATAAATAACTTCATGGTTGATTTACCAAAAGCTCATGAGAAGTAATTATCAATCACACTTCATCATCCTGTGATTATAGAAAGATGTATAACACATAAAATTAAAAAATGATCTCAAGTATACCTTTACAAACATACCTAAATTTGAACATTGGTTAATATCTAAAACTTTACATGCACCCAATTTGAGTTTACATAAATTTATATTTGGAAAAGTTGCAATTGCTTTCTTACATCCATGGAACCACTCACATAACTCTTCAAACCCTACAAATATAATCTATCATTTTGTGTTGACATACATGCAATATGTAATCTACAAATTTCTTATATAGGATAAATATTTCATTTAACTCGTCAATTAAATAGCATGATTTGAAGAGTTTTAAGAGTTACAAATCATAATATTTCAATTAATCATATATTAATTTGTATAAGTTGAATAGTTTTGGGAGTTTCAAATGCATGAGGTTAAAGGAAAATGGTATTGGGAGTTTCAAATGCATGAGGTTTAAAGAAAAATGCTAGCTTTATAAGATATACTGGGCGAATGCCCGCGCGTTGCGCAGAAACACCTCTATAGTTGAAATCTTTACAAATATATGTTTTCTTAAATATAACAATATTGTTGTTGTTAAATTTGATATAATAATTTGTATATTAAGTTGATATAATATATTGATTATTTTGAATTATATGATAATATATACATTTATTAAAACTGTATAATCTCAATCGTTTGAATGACATCTACCCGCGCAGGTTACTCATAAATGAAAATAAAAAATAATATATGGTTTAATGTTATTTATAGTTGTTTATTTAATTATTTTGTTATAATTTATTTGTTTAACGTTTTAATTTCTATCACTGTAACTATTTAAAATATCAAACATTGTTTTTTGTTTTTAAAGGAAACTATATAATCGTTTATATAAAGCTAGTTTTAACTATTGTTATTGTAAGTTATTTTAAGCAACTTATTTGAAAACTTTTAATGATTATAAAAATATCTTTAGGAAATATTTTAGTTAAATTGAAATTATAATTTAGCTTTTGCATTTAGCACTATAATTTATCACTTTTAACTACTCACAAATTTTTTTTTGAGTTTTTTAAGTGGAACTGAATTTTATATTTAAGTTGACCATGTAATGTAATATTTAAATTAACAATTTAAATATTTTATCCGAACTGTTCAAAGCTGTAGCTTTAAACTGATAATGGTTTATATACAACAACATATTAAATCTAATAAATTAAGTATAAAATTTTAAAAGTTAAACACATAACTTTATAAGTAGAACTAAAGATATTATTTTAATATTGAAATTTAATTTATTTATGATTACACTTTAGGTTTAATATTTATTTAACCTTATTAACCAACTTATAATCATTATTAGAAAGACACTACAATTTATCTCTTTTAAATATTTACAAAATATTATTTGGGCGGTTTAAGTTGAACTAAAATTTATATTTAAGTTGACCATGTAATGTTATACTCTCTCGGTCCCAAAATTATTGTCCACTGACAAAAAAACACACATATTAAGAAAACATTAATTACTATTAACTTTATTAAATGAAATGACAATTACACACTCTTGTTGCATTTAATTCTATGGTAGTTGCATTTAATTTTATTGTAGTTTTACTAATAATGAAAGGTATTTTGGTAAAAATGATATCTATTTTTAGAAGTGGACAATTATTTTGGGACAAACCAAAAAGGAAACACGAACTTTTAATTTGGGATGGAGGAAGTATTTAAATTAACAATTTAAGTATTTTATCCAAAATGTTCAAAAGTTGTAGCTTTAAAATGATAATGGTTTACATACAACAATATTTTAAAATTAATAAATTAAGTATAATATGTTAAAAGTTAAAGACATAACTTTATAAATTAAAGTAAGATATTATTTTAATATTGAAATTTAGTTTATATATGATTACACTTTAGCTTTGATATTTATTTAACATTATTAACTAACTTATATTCATTATTAGAAATAAATTGAAAAGTCATGGGAGTTTCAAATGAATATGGTGAAACGAAAAATGTTTCATTTATAAGTATAGTAGACGAATTCCCGCGCGTTACACGGCGCGGGTTAAAAATATATTGTTAGAATATTGAAAAATATATGTTTATAACGGTTATGTTATTGACATTAACTTTGACATAATATTTTTACACTAATATATATATATATATATATATATATATATATATATAATCTCAACTATTTTGAACAATAATATTCATTGGCATCAACCCACCTTCCTCATTAATAGAATTAAATATAATGATCTATTTAGTATTATTTTTAACAATTGTTATGATTGATTAATTTAAATTTTTTACTTATGTGATATTTTTTAATTTCATTAATGATGTTCATTTAAAATACAATTTATTTGTTGCTAACGTGATGTAATTTATAATTTGATGTTATTGTCATTTAAACTACTTATTATTATTAATAAGTTAAAGAAGACTTTTAAGAAACACTTAATATTATTATTAAAATGTGAAACACACACTAAATAATAAAGTGATAAGATAGACACTTTGCATTTCAAAAGAGACTTGCATAGATAATATGACATATCCATGATTTTTATAATTTGAATTTATTATTTATAATTATTGATCTTTAATTTTAAAACCACTTATTATTATTAATAAGTGAAAGAAACTTTTAAAAAGCACTTATTATTATAATTAAAATGTTAAACATATACTAAAATATAAATTTATAAGATAGACAATTTGCGTTTTAAAAGAGACTTACATGGATAATATGGATAATATGACATATCCATGATTTTTAATTAATTATTGTTTTGAAGCAACACGAACATACAAACATGTATACAATAGTTAATTAAATATTATATATATCACATTCCATAACATATGATCGATAACATGAATCTAATCTAATTTACATTAAAATTTCAACCACAACATACAATAATATTCTTAAAAGGATACTTAAACCAAGAAAATATAAAAAAGAATTAGTATATAACAAACTTACAAATTAAAAATTTCAACATAATAACATGGCTCGAAAAATGGCCCAAAGCCCTCAAACCAACACAAAAACATTTAAACTTTTTTTCTTTGTGAATTTTGTATGTGATTTGTATTTGTGTGTTTACTCAAAGAGATTGACATTTTTATAGTAGACTATCCATTAATTGTTTATTAAATATATTATATAAGTTATAAAACCTTTGAATTGTTAATCATTATTAAGAGACTTTTGAGTGGTATTCATTAAAATAGGAGGTTTCAAATGCATGAGGTTCAAGAAAAAATGTCTCATTTATAAGTATACTATGATATGATATAGATAGATAGATAGATGATATGATATAGATTAGGCGAATGTCCGCGTGTTGCGCAGAAACACTTATATAGTTGAAATCTTCACAAATATATGTTTTTTTAAATATAACAATAACGTTGTTGTTATATTTGATATCATAATTCGTATACTAAGTTGATATAATATATTGATTATTTTGAATTATATTATAATATATACATTTATTAAAACTTCATAATCTCAATCGTTTGAATAACCTACCTACGGGTTACTCATGAATGAAAATAAAAAATAATATATGGTTTAATGTTATTTATAGTTGTTGTTATTGTTAATTAATTTTTTTAATTTATTTTGATTAACGTTTTAATTTCTATCATTGTAATTATTTAAAACATCAAACATTGTTTTTTGTTTTTAAAGGTAACAATATAATCATTTATATAGAGTTATTTTCAACCGTTGTTATTGTAAGTTTTTTTAAGTTTCTTATTTGAAAACTTTTAATGATTATAAAAATATCTTTAGGAAATATTTTAGTTAAATTGAGATTACAATTTAATTTTGCATTTAGCACTACAAGTTATTACTTTTAACTAATCAAAAAATATTCTTTGTGTTTTTTAAGTGGAACTGAAATTTATATTTAAGTTGACCATGTAATTTTATATTCAAATTAACAATTTAAGTATTTTATTCAAACTATTCAAAAGTTGTAGCTTTAAATTGATAATGATTTACATACAACAATATATTAAATCTAATAAATTAAGTATAATATGTTAAAAGTTAAAGACGTAACTTTATAAGTAGAAGTAAATATATTATTTTAATATTAAAATTTAGTTTATTTATGATTACACTTTAGATTTGATATTTATTTAACCTTATTAACCAACTTAGAATCATTATTAGAAAGACACTACAATTTATCACTTTTAACTATTCACAAAATATTCTTTAGGTTGTTGAAGTTGAACTAAAATTTATATTTAAGTTGACCCTGTAATGTTATATTTAAATTAACAATTTAAGTATTTTATCCAACTGATCGAAAGTTGTAGTTTGAAAATGATAATGGTTTACATACAACAACATTTTAAAACTAATAAATTAGGTATAATATATTAAATGTTAAAGACATAACTCTATAAGTAAAAGTAAATATATTATTTTAATATTGAAAATTAGTTTATATATGATTATACTTTAGGTTTGATATTTATTTAATCTTATTAACCAACTTATAATCATTATTAAAAAGAAATTAAAAAGTCATGGGAGTTTCAAATGAATGTGGTGAAAGGAAAAATGCTTCATTTATAAGTATAGATAGATAGATAGATAGATAGATAGATAGATAGATGATAGATATAGATATAAATATAGATATAGATTTATAGATAGATAGATTGTGAATGACTTAATGAATGAAAAGGCTTATATTTCTTTCATTTGACAATTTTTAGAAAGCTTATATATTTGTCTAGTAAAGCGTATGAAAATGTATATCATATTTTGTTGTGCCCTTATGGTTTTATAACAATAGATTTGATTGGTTTGTAAGCAACTTTGATTAATGATTTCATAACAATAGCATTGTTATCCAAATATAATGCTTAAAACAACATTAACGATATATTGATTTTTACTTTATAATTGGGCAGACTCCTTTAAAATAACATTAAGAAAAAAGGTTAAAACAACATTAAAGATATATTGATTTTTTGTTTAATGTGTATGTGTGTGGTGTAAATATAATTAAGTAGGATAAAGCATCAGAGTATGTTTATCATCATTTTTTGTCCCCTTATGGTTTTATAGCAACATATTTTATTAGTTTGTGATCAACTTCGAGAGATGATTTCATAGCAATGTTATCCCATTACAAGACTTCTTTTTGCTCTATAATTGGGCAGGTTCCTTTAAAATATATTGCCTTAATAACTAATAAGAAAAACATTACAAATACAATGCCTTGATAAGAAAAACAGTTTCAAACAACATTAAAGAAATATGAATTTTGTTTGATGTATATATGTGTTTGGTGTGAATACAATTAAGGAGGGTAATGCGATAAAAGAAAGTATAATCATTCTATTTTTTTTTGTCGATCATCATAAAAGAAAGTATAATCATTCTATTGTTTTTTGTCGATCATCATGACCAACAAGGAGCATGGACATATTAGAAAAATATCATATATTACCGTTATATGTAACATCCAGTTTTCATGTATTGTTCTATGACATCAATCTTTCATTTTGGTATCCATGTCCTTGAAATTGTGACTGACCGCGATGTGGTGGTTGAGACCACTTCGGCACTGCCACGTCACATAAGTGGCGACTCGGGTGTTAGCCACGATGTGGTGGCGGTTCTCTAGGTCTCGGGCCTTGAACCCAATTTAAGTGATATGATGGCTAGGGTTCTCTCCATCATCAGCCTCCATCACCTCTAGAGAAACCCTATCCCCCCCTCCATAGTTCTTGAGATTTTGGTGGTTATGACCTTAATTTGTTCATTTTTTTGTAAAGAAGTGAGTGGAGGAAGAGTTTGTTGTTGCATTGAAGTTTTGTTTAAGTGCAGATCTAGCATTGAAAGATCTAGTATGCTCAATAGTCATATTAAAGTGATATTGCTAATTAACATATGATACTAATGGGTCACACTAACAACAACTTGATATAATTTATTATTTATTAGAAATTGGTTTTAATAAATATTCAATAGACTCTTACAATTATAAATTGGAAATTATTTATTTCTAGGAAATTATAATTTCCATTAGCAAGTAACATTATATATAATTCATATGGTACGAATTAATAAGTCATGCACAACATTTTGGACTAGATAAATTCTTTTGTCTTTTACCAAAAAGTTAAAGTTTATATTTTATAAACTTGGTTTATAAAATATAAAGCTTTTGTCTTCTTCCTTTTATTATTTTTATAAAATAAGAGTCAAAGGACAAGAGTATGACTTTCATGTTTGTTTAATCAAAAGTAATAAGAATCATGGGAGACATGTAAGCTTTAGGGACATGCTTGTCTAAAGTGGAAGGACCTAATGGTTAAAGACTTCACTTTAAGACAATATAAATATGAGGCTTCCACTCTTGAATTGGGTACTTCATTCTTGCTTCCCAAAACTGTAACCTCATTAGAGGAGGTTACTCTCTCTATTTTCTTCATCTCTTCTTGAAGATTACTTGCATTTTCATGCCCTCTTTAAGTTCATATTGGTTATGAACTTAAATATTAAGGGATTAAGAGTTTATGGACTAGCATCTACATCAAGTTGAGTCATTGTTGGTGTCTCAAAGGTTCCACATTCTTCATCAACTTCCAAGCCTCTCAAGAGGACCCAAAGAACTACAAAGGTTGTTGTTTCTTCATCCTTTCTTTGGTTGGTGTTTAAATCTTTCTATAACTTGCAAGAAGATCATTGGTGGGTATAAAATGTTATGTTATGTTCAAAATTTTAAGTCTTCCGTTGCCATATTTTTCTAGTTTATGAAACTATTTTTGAACTAAAACCCAACAATTGGTATCATAGCCACCTTGCAAGTTTGGTTAGATTTTTTTTTTTTTTGATTTTAGGAAATCTTAGTTTTTGGAGAATATGGATAACTTATTTTTGTATAAAAATAAGTTCATACATATTTTCTATGACAACTTTATATTTTATTTTATGTGACAAAAGTTTCATGCGTCTTTTGTCATTTAAAGTTGTCTTAGAAAAACAAAGGTTGTTTTATGTGTATGTTGATGTATATGATGTGCATAAACTAGCCAATGGCCATTGTGTTTGTTGTGTTGTTGTGTTGGTTGTTTTATAAAAATGGTTGTAATAATTTATTTATTCATATGGTATGTAATAAATTAAATATATTAGTTTTTCTTGTTTATTTTTGTAAAGTAATAGATTAGTTTTTAGAAATAATTTACTTGTACAAAAATGTAACAAGAAATGAAGTTGGAACCATTTTTTGAAGACAAAAGATCAATTTTCGAGTCTAAAAGGTGTGCAGGATTTTCAGTGACATTTTTTGAAAAGTGTTACTAATTTTGTTTACAAAGGGTTGCTGGACTTTTAGCGATAGTTGTTGAATTTTAGTCTTCAAGAAGTTTTTCCAATCCTTCGCAAGCAATTGGTGTTTACTCAAGTGGAAGCTTCTTCAACAACATTACAAGAAGATTTTTCGTCCCCTTAAATGTCCCTTTAGGAATGGACTTAGCATTTTTTGTGTTGGCTCACAAAAAATGTCAGTAGTTGGCTATGTTTATGCACATATCTTTTTACGCATGTTTGTGTTGTTTATTTTATGCAATTATTATGTGTGGTTGATAAATTAGTTTTTCACATGCTAAAATAATTTTGGAAAAAATAAACATCACATGGAGTTTGGGTTTTTCAAAGTTGGACATAAGATGTAACAAGTTATTATCTTAAAAATAAAACCCGGTTTTATAAAATCGTTAATAACGACAAATTTTGAAATACTCTATTATAAGTTTAAAATGGTGATTTTTGTAACTTATACAAACTATATATATATATATATATATATATATATATATATATATATATATATATATATATATATATATATATATATATATATATATATATATATATAGGGAAGGGTTCTTTGGAAAACAAAAAAACCCTAAAAAAACCCCAAAAATCATAAAAATGCATAAAAAAATACCTAGAGATCACAAAACTTTTTTTTGACATTTTTTATGAAAAAATCGCAGGTTTTTAAAGAAATTCGCTGAAAAAAAATTTGAAAAAAAAACTTTTTTTTATAAAAAAAAAAAATTGACTTTTTAATTTTTTTTTCAGCGAATTTTAATAAAAAGCTGCGATTTTTTATAAAAAAAATTCAAAAAAAAAAGTTTTGTGATCTCTAAGTATTTTTTTTATGCATTTTTATGATTTTTAGGGTTTTTTTAGGGTTTTTTGTTTTCCATAGAACCTAAACCTATATATATATATATATATATATATATATATATATATATATATATATAAGTAATAAAATGAAGTTTTATTAAAGATATAAAAGGTCCAAATGCACTTAAAATTAATACCATTTATTAAAATTGAATTACGTCAAATTATATAAAAACTAGCTTTTTATATAGAACCTTTAAAAGTGATTTTCTTTTTACAAACTAGTTTTAAAACCTTTAAAAACTAGCTTTTTATATAGAACCTTTAAAACATATAAAGACCTTTATTTTACAAACCTCAAATCTATGCAATCCTTTTGAAAAACACTCACACATCTCTTATATGCACTAGTGGGATAAATGATACCTAACCGCTTAGTGTTGTCTTTTAATGGCCGGGGTGTCTTCGCGATTTCTATAACCAAGTTATAGGCTGATTACACAAGTTTTTCAAGTTAGATGATTTGATCAGAAATCTTTTGTGATAAAGGATACCTAAGCAAGAGAGTTCCGAGGCATAGATGAGATCAAACATGTCTAATTAAATTTGTTATTAGCGATCCCATAAATCTAGCAATTATATAGTGAGATATAATTGATAATCGATATCTACCGGGTTGAATTCAAATGGATGGGATAAAGGATACCTAACCATTTATTTGTTTTTCAACTTGGATCCTAGACTTTGATAATTAATGTTTTTGGAAACTAAAAGGGTATTAATTATTAAAGATTAAATATTGAAAATACTAAATGAATTTTGCTAAAATTTTGTAGTTAAATATTCCATTCTCATTATCATGAATTGTCATTTTCTTTAATGACTTAATGAAACAATAACATTCAATTGATACAACTTTAATGAATGGGTTCATGTCTTTAGAGACAATCTCGTGAGAAATATGAAATTGTATACACTTAAAGGTCCTAGTCCTAAACTATCTGCTTTGAGCAATAAACCTGAACATGATACCTAGTAAATGCATCACTGTGATGTTAAAGATGCTTCTAACATCAAGCTAGGAATAGTTATTCATGACTTCTAGGAAGTCTTGGATAATTTAAACATATATATGATGACATAACAAGTCAAGCAATATTCCAATAAATACATTGATATTTTATTTAAAGCTAGTTTAAACATTGGAATAATGCATGGCTAAAAGAATCACATTGTGTGATCCAGGAGGCCCATGTTTTATGGACTGAACAACTTTAAGCCTAATAAATCTACTAAATCCCACATAGATTGATCTTGTTTCTTTTATGAAGAAACTGGACACTGGAAGAGGATTTACTCCTATTATTTGGAAAGAAAGTCTGGAAGAGATTAGTACTTCTAGTATCTACTATATAGAACTCATACTTTTCATATAACACTTAGGTACTTGGTACTTAAATGTTAATCTAATATTTGTAAATGGCTTGCAGATATTTACTGAAGAGTAACCAACTGAGCACAATCAAGTAGGAACTACACTCTCGGAGTTTAGTGTATTATTTATTCTTAGAACATAAATTACTTGTAATGTAAAACAATATTTATTTTGTAACAATGTATGTTTCAATTTAGCATGTCTAAATTTATGTCTCAGTTATTTTATTCAAATGTTTGATCATTTACTTAATCGTTTTTTCATAACGATAATATTCATATTCTGTAATGATTAACTTCTATTTATGGGACTAGATCTCTTAATAGAATTGTAAAGTAAATATCAACATTTTTATAAATAAAATCAAGTTATATATACAAGCACTTTTGACTTAAACTTATTTTTTAATCAAACTTATCTTTGACATTGTTATCTTTATTATATAAATGACATTCATATATTCCAACTTCAAGAAAGGGATCTTTGAAGGTAAATAATGTAGTTTATTTGACATATGTGAACCTTATTTATATGTAAAGGATTCCTAATGATATTTTCACTAAGGTGTAGAGAAAATAATTAAGGAACTATACACCTTGGTGTATGACTTCCTTTTTGATAAATATCTGAGATTAAGCACAAAATACCAAGTCAACTTTATTAACAATTATAGTAGCTTTAATTATATTTTACGTGGTAAAGCATAATTGTGAAATCTTTGTTGAAGAATTCAAAAGTTGAGATACAAACCAGTAAGAACCATCTAAGGCCTTAATGATAATAAATGATGAATTAAATCTTACTTGGTATGATTTACTTTCTAATCGGTAGAAATATCCTCCTTTAATCTTTTTGGGATAATACTTCAATCACTATTAATTGTATCTTGAGTACAAATACCAACTAATTAGGCCTGACAATCGTGTCGTGTTCGGGTTGGCGGGTCAAAATATGCCAACCCAAACATGAACCATTTAAATATACAGGTCACGGGTTGGCGGGTCACGGGTTGGCGGGTTTGGAACATAAACCCATATATGACCCGCCAACCCATCTATTTATACGGGTTCACATGTATGCGGGTTCGTGGGTTAGATTTGGGTTCGTTGAACATAAACTCATGTATGACCTATTTATTTATATATATGAACTAAGAAAGTGCATCTTGTAATCGGAAAACTGAGACAAAAGAACAACTTAAGAAACATACCAGAAGATTGTATTGGCGACTAAGGTTCAGGGCTTCACCACTTCAGCCTTCAGGCGTCAATGTCGTTTGTGATTTTGATACCTGATTTCGATCATGGAGTAACAGAGGGGAGAGTGGGATTGTGGGAGACCGGGAGACTGGAAGTCTGGAAGAGGGACATTTTGATTTTGAGATTATTATTTAGGGAAAATTGGCAAAATGGTTACAGACTTAGCCTTACAGGTTACGACTTACGACCTTAGGCCATCCACCACGAGTCAAAATGTCAAAACAGTCAAATGGTCTATGAATCAATGGTATATATTATATAATACTTATTAAATATTAATACTTGATACATAAATACATTTAAAAATAAAATTATTTTTTTATTCAAAATATAGACGGGTTGGCGGGTCAACCCATTTATTTTTTGAGAAACCCATATATGACCCGTTTAATAAATGGGTTGGCGGGTTGGCGGGTTGAAAAACTCAACCCAAACCCATTTATTTCGTGTCGTGTCGCAGGTCGTGTCGAGAATTGCCAGCCCTACAACTAATAAGTAGATTAAACACTTTATAAGATTTAGTATGGAAACGCTCCATCCTCATCTTACTTAATGTTTTATGGATTTGAAGCCGATGTTGGGCTAAAGCTTCTAAACCCAAAATCTACTAAATACGTATTTGTATAATACTCTAAATGTGGCTTAGATTATTATATGCAAACCCGCCAAGAATAAGTTCTCTTATTCTTGTGTAAGCTAAGTTAGTAGAAAGCAAGCTTCTAATGACAAAGTAAGTGGGAGGTACATGAAACTATGCAAGAGGCTTATGTAGTCAAGATGGAATTTGTTCCTCTTATGTGTTGAGAGTTAGACATCTAATGTGTTGAGAGTTAGACACCTAAGGCGCCTTACCAAAAGTTGAACAACTAATGAGATTGATCGTGATCCGTATCTCATTTTCAACATGATGTCTGTAGCAAAGGGATAACTTATAAACTTACCTTATACACCAATTGTAGCTTTGAGCTGTTTGGGAATTGGGCGTTGATAGAATGGCACAAAGTCGTATGTTGTTAGGGAAAGTGAAATGTTGCTAGACGTTCACCACTATCTATATCAGTCTAATATGAATCTTGAGCAAGTGGGAGATTGAAAGATATAGTATGCTCAAGAGTCATATTAAAGTGATATTGCTAATTAACATATGATACTAATGGGTCACACTAACAACAACTTGATACAATTGATTATTTATTAGAAATTGGTTTTAATAAATATTCAATAAACTCTTATAATTATAAATTGGAAATTATTTATTTCTAGGAAATAATAATTTCCATTAGCAAGTAATATTATATATAATTCACATGATATGAATTAATAAGTCCTGCACAACATTTTAGACTAGATAAATTCTTTTGTCTTTTACCAAAAAGTTAAAGTTTATATTTTATAAACTTGGTTTATAAAATATAAAGCTTTTGTCTTCTTCCTTTTATTATTTTTATAAAATAAGAGTCAAAAGACAAGAGTATTGCTTTCATGTTTGTTTAATCAAAAGTAATAAGAATCATGGGAGACATGTAAGCTTTAGGGACATGCTTGTCTAAAGTGGAAGGACCTAATGGTTAAAGACTTCACTTTAAGACGATATAAATATGAGGCTTCCACTCTTGAATTGGGTGCTTCATTCTTGCTTCCTAAAACTGCAACTTCCTTAGAGGAGGTTACTCTCTCTCTCTTTTCTTCATCTCTTCTTGAAGATTACTTGCATTTTCATGCCCTCTTTAAGTTCATATTGCTTATTAACTTAAAGCTTAAGGGGTTAAGAGTTTATGGACTAGCATCTACATCAAGTTGAGTCATTGTTGGCGTCTCAAAGGTTCCACATTCTTCATCAACTTCCAAGCCTCCCAATAGGACCTAAAGAACTACAAAGGTTGTTAATTCTTCATCCTTTCTTTGGGTGGTGTTTAAATCTTTCTGTAACTTGCAAGAAGATCCTTGGTGGGTATAAAATGTTATGTTATGTTCAAAATTTTAAGTCTTCCGTTGCCATATTATTCTAGTTTATGAAACTATTTTTGAACTAAAACCCAACAAACATTTCTTCTTTATTTCTAAGATCTTGGAGGTATAAAGTTGCTACCTTTGAATCCTTTTCAATTATATCTAGTTATGGACCATTTTAGGCCCCTTTTGTCTATTTCATTGAGCTCCTTAAAGTTTAGGGGGCTCAAGGACATTTCTCTTGATTAAATCCTCTTATGGACTTGTTTAATGGAAGAAAAATGTCTTTGCATGCTTCTCCGTCAAGCCATGTATGAGTTAGGGTTTAGAATTTTGGTTTATGGAGTGAAAGACATGGATAAATTTAGAAACTTTATCCATTCAGAGAGTAAATCAATCTAGATCTGAACTTTGGGGCCTTGGACTTTCAAGTTAAGAGCTTAATGGAATAAGTTGTTATGAACATTCATCGCGGTGTAGTGAATGGCTAGTTGCGACGTAGTGAATGGCTAGTTGTGGTGTAGTACGCGAGGCCTAGTCGCGACTACCTTGTCTTTTATTGACCGCGATCAAGGTGTAGGCCACGACACGGTGATTGGTGACAGTTGACCATTGACCATTGACTTTTTTACCAGTTTGACTTATGGTCAAACTTTAGGGTTTAGGTTCATAGAAGGGAAATGACCTTTGATTTAAAATGTTTAGGTGGTTTGTAGTACCGACCTTCACATTTCATGCGACTTGTGGTGATTATTTGATTTTCTATTAGGTGAGTCTTCTCACTATACTATGTAGGACACGAGGTGTCAATGTATGCTTGTTGTATTTGTGACTCTTGCTTGTATGTTTGTATGTATGATGGGTGAGGCCTAGTTATTCAGGACGGGGCCCATTATTTAGAATAGGGTCCAATCTTCAAGGTGGGCCATGTTGGGGGTCAGAAATAGCATCAACCAAGTCCTCACACGATGGTATGGAGTGCCACAATCGAATGCTTGGTCCTGGAGGGCTGAATGCGCTATATGGGTAAGGTTGTGCACTTTATAACACCAATTGGTTTTAGATCAACCGGTAGCGTTGATGCTTAACAAGTGGTATCAAAGCCAGTGGATAGGGTTTGATTCTCTCATGGAGCAAATTCCGAGGGGGGATTGTTGGGGGTCAGAAATGGCATCGACCAAGTCCTCATACGATGGCCTGGAGTGCCTCAATCGAATGCCTGGTCCTAGAGGGATGAATGCGCTATATGGGTAAAGTTGCGCCCTTTCTAACACCAACTGGTTTCAGATCAACCGGTAGTGCTGATGCTCAACAGGCCCATTATTCAGGACAGGTTCCACTATTCAGGGTGGGGTCCATTATGATGTGATGTACGTGGTATCTTGGGGAACTCACGAAGCTTTGTGCTCACAGTTTAAGTTTTAAATGTTTCATGTACTTCTAGTAGGAAAGGGAAGAGCTCGGCCTAATTGCATCGCATCCACTAGAGATTCCATACTATCTGTTTTTATGACTTTACTCTAATAATTGATTGAAAATTCAAAATCATATTTTGAATATCTTTTGTTTGGATTGATATCAAATGGTTTTCACTATATTTAAAAATAAAAATTTTACTCTCTATATTTTGGGACGTTACAATTTGGTATCAAATCCTTGGTTTGAGGGGTTCAGGCTAGCACGGGGTGAGTATGAACTCAAACTGAGGGTTAAGAAAATCTTTTTACAAAATGTGTTTCTAAAAAGGTTTTATAAAACAAAATGAGTGTGATGCATGCGATCAGCTGAAGCTCCAATAAGTAATTCCCAAAATACCCATATGTGGTTGTTATGTGATTTATGTTATGATATGTCATGAATGATATATATAGATTAAGGATCTGCTTAGGGTTTGCATGTTAAAAGGCCTATTTAGGAGAGATGTCTTTTTATGCATGGTATGTGTTTTCTTTGAGTGCTCTAGAGTTGATGCTATTAATGATAAATTGTTTAATGAATGCTTTAGGGTGGTACATGCCTAGGATTAGATTAGCTTAGAATCTTTGATTCAACTTTATTGGTTGTTCTTGTTTGATGAAGGCCTTAAGGTAGATACATTTATTCGAATGTCTATCTTATCCTGGATATGTACAACTTGCATTCATGAGATGATTTGTCGACATTAGCAAGGACTTTTCAGTGCACGAATGATGAGTGAAAATTCTAGGAGTGCCTTGGAAGTTATTTAATTGTGTGGGTACATTGTTATGCAAGAGAACCTATGTGCGATTATAGGGAAGTAACTTAGGACTTTTAGGACGATTCTTGAGGAAAGTATGGATAAGTGTGGAAGGTAGTATGGGCCTGTACTATTGGAAACACAATATTCATACCAGGATCAAGAAAAGTCACACAACTTCTAAAGAACTTGTAGTGTAGATAACACTGTGTGCATGTTTTAACCTTTCTGTTGTATTGCAAAATGGTGATGACTCGTCAAGGAGGTGGTATTGGTTCTGGTTTAGACTTTGGTTATGGATCGAGTGATGTTGAGTTGTGTAGCTTGATCATTGTTGAGGTTTCTAGGTTCATTCTGGAGGATTTGCCTGACATGTTTAGCACGATAAAGGAGGAGTTGGTAGCGATGATGGATGAGCGTTTGCTGACCTTTCAGACTACGTTGGCAGTTGGTCAGCTCAGGGCATGCGATCTCACTTTCTGTGGCTTTCGTGCTTGTGGGGCTTCGAAGTTTTTCGGAAAGAAGAAGCCCATTTTCAGTTTCTGATGGATCATAGACATAGAGAGTTCCTTTCTTACTAGCTTCCACC
Organism: Lactuca virosa; assembly: GCF_052849685.1. Classification (NCBI taxonomy): domain Eukaryota; kingdom Viridiplantae; phylum Streptophyta; class Magnoliopsida; order Asterales; family Asteraceae; genus Lactuca; species Lactuca virosa. The sequence continues at coordinate 20,845,038 of NC_136429.1, read as the reverse complement.
AAGGTGAAGCAAATGCTAGGTTTGTTGCATGTCTTCTTCGTGATGAAGCTAGAGACTGGTGGTGTGAGATGGTTCAGGTTCTTGGAGCGGAGGCCATCAAGGTTATGACCTGGACGAATTTGGTAACCAAATTTAGGAGATAGTTTGTACCTGCTATTGAGGTACAACAACTAGCTCGGTACTTCTAGGATCTCGAGTAGACTACGGAGACAGTGGCAGAGATCACCACCAAATTCAGAGAGAGGGTGTTGGTTGTTCCACAATACGTCGCATATGAGAAGATGAAGATGGCTAGGTATCATGACATTTTCAAAACTACATGCAACAATACGCATGAGATGTGATGGGTTTTGTATACTACAACATCCTATGGTGCACATACAACCCTAAATACCTTAGATCTATGTTTTCACTAATTATACATGCAAATGGTTTCCAAGGGATTAAACCTATAACTAGCATGCATTTGACATAAACCATATAAGATACTAGTTAGGGTAACATACCTTTTATGTAGCTTGAAGTTTTGATGTATTTGACCTTAAGAGCTTAGCCCCAATAGTGTGGAATCCTCAAATGAAGTCACAACACATCATGGACAAAGGTGGAACTTGAGAGAGAATTCCATGCACCCAAAACCCTCATGTTTCTCTAAGAACTTGAAGTACACGTTTTTGGTCATGAAACAACCTATTTATATGGTGGATTCCAAGGGTCATGGGTATAACCCAAATCCATATCCATGGGTGTTATGATCCATGGTTCATGTGGCCCAACTCTTTATGTATCCATACATAAACTTGGTCCAACATGGATCATAAGCCCAACACATATAAATATAACTAATTACCATAATTAGTCCCTATAGATTTAATTAGTCCCTTTTGATCACAAAATTAATTCCAAATTAATTCCTAATCAATACTAATCAAAACATATGATTTCATATTAATATATTATAACTTATAATATATGAACAAATCATATATATCCTTCTCTCAAGAGTCCATCCTAACAAATTGTCCTGATGATATGCAACCCAAATTGACCATGCTACTCTCGGGTCGAGTACATACCAATAATAGTTATGGGCTTAGACATCTAATCCAACAGTCTCCCACTTGGATAAGTCTAAAACTATTATTGCAAGTATGACTCCAAAACCCGACTAGCAATCGTAGCTCTTAAAAGCCGTTGTCGAACTCTGACCTAGTCAATGACTTGTCCATTAGATAAGGGATCATATATTCCTCCATTCTAGATATCATATGGATTGAGACATCGATTATAACCATTCTCTCTGTCCATCTGTTGTTTCCCGATTTCCGATTTATGACGACTGACTAATTAAACAAATCAAATTAGTCCATGCCCGACCGAGAACTTACGTTTGTCATCACTAGATCATCGAGGGGCCCACAAATATCGCTTTTATCCCTCTAAGGGTAAAAGGAATGGATAAACTTCGACCCAAATGCTCGCTTGTACTTACTCATCAAATCACACACAACGATATGTTTTATAACAACCAACTTACTGGTTGCGTGTACATATGTCAATGTGCAACCAACTCGCAACTACAACTCACACGTCTCCGTTGGAAGAATATAAGATATTATCGTCTCATGATCACTCGTGATAAAATCCATGAAGTGATTCAAATGAGCGTGGGTTGAATCCAATACTCGAATCTCATTCCAGGAGCACTCATGAATGTTGCAGCAACTTTTGCTATGTCTAAACACTTTAGACACCTACAAGCCCAATTCATGATAGTCTTGATTCATACCTACTTCCAAAGTATGATTGACTGTGGAGAGTTTGAATCACCGTATTGATTACACATTATTCATTGCATAATGTTTCAAATAATCAACTTAATACTTGAACTGAAAGAATAGTCATGCCATGCTCCAAGCATGCACACTATGTTTGTCTATGATCCTTACTTTGTGAAATAGACCAATTGAACATGATTCCAATGATGCTCATTTCACAATCCCAAATCCTTACCGCAAATGTAAGAATATAAGATTCTTTGCCATTTACTGAAATCTGTTAGATTCTAAACTTATATGCATTGATCCTCTTGTAATGACTATGCACAAAAGTCACAAAGACTTGGCAACAAACATTTACAAAGTATTCCAATGGAGAGAAATTCCATGGAAACGAAGTCTCAAATTCAAAGTACATTCCTTTGAACATCCTTATTGCATTAAATTTTCTAATCTTACACATATTTAATGAATAACTTCCACCTATGGAAACATTTCCACATTCCCATTTCGACTATCACTTCTGAACAAGAGTTTCCTCCTTTCAGAATATGTCAATATGGTCCTTCCAAAATTAACACTATACTTCCAATTGTCCATGAGCAACCAATCTTTGGTAAACCTCAGATTGTCCTCGACAATTGCTTAATCATTTTAGTCATATCCAGTTCTAGTACTTTTTTCCTCTTAATGCCCTAGGCATTTGGAAAAATTTAGAGCATATGAATATTACAGCACATGTAATCGATCCTATATCCGAAGCATATGGGACACGATTCATGATGTCTCACATAAAGACATGATACTAGACCAGTCTTTTGTTATAATATTTCTATTCCTATTTGCCATGTTCTCATAATTCAGATTATGAAAAGGGATGTCGTGATCATAATCGAATTTTAGAACGCAAATAATGTAATTATGACTAAATTTGATTAAAAGCTCACAATCTAAGCTTTTACAATTGGAATGAAGTATAATTTCCTCTCCCTTAATTATAGCAAACAACTTTTCAACCCCCGCAACTTCACGAATTGAAACCCTTTTGTTTTCTAATAATTAACATTGATAACTTGCAATACTAAACATAATAATCATGCTCCCACTAACATGATAATTATTAGCATAACACTTATGCTCCCACTAGCTTTGACATGTATCCAGAAATCAGCTGGACTTCTAGAAATCAATACTTTATTGACTTTCTTACCAAAGTTCAGATTTCTGATACGAGATGCTTTGATAAGACTTTATCAATATCATACACCTTTCCTTAGATATCTCACATGTGTGTCTAAAAAATTTTTAGAACTATGAAAGGGGATGCCGTAATCATAGTCTCAATTGTTTAGACCTTTGCCATTTCTCACAAGTCCATGTTAGTGTGCCGGTAAACCACACACGCTCCACTAACGACTTTGAGAATGCAAATATCACAATTGCTATCTACTTAAAATCTATTTAGCGAAAGCGTTTCCTCACCATCATTTTCATGAATCGGAGAGAAACCTTATGACACTTAGATTTTATGGTGTATGTGTTCCCATCCATGTGAATTTGTCATAACCACAAGAGGAAGTTAGTGACAAATCCAAACTCATATGGACTGAACTTGTTCAATCTTAACTTCTTGCCACCTGGCAACATAAGGGCCTACCATTGCTTCCAAGTAGTTATGCAAACAATTGAGAACTCATAGAACTCACATGAATAGTCAACTTTAACTGGAATGGGCACAGACACAAGAATATGTCAACACGATGGGCTATAAACCTCAAGTCGTGCGCTAGTGATAAACAATAGGTTTTATTCTTGATTCGTTCTTGAAACTTTTCAAGATCTTTAAGACACCCACTGACCTCTTGACATATAATATTCTCTTGTCAAGAACCATTACTTGACAAAGCAAATATTCAAGAGTTAGTGCGGATTCTTATCAAGACAAACACTTCACACAATTGGCCTTAGTTGGTCTTTGTTTTATCCTAAACATCACAGCTTACCAATTTCAAATGTACAAGAGTAAGAAAACATTTTACTCTACATTTGACAAGTGTTATAAACCTTCTTAAGATTATGTCACTCAAGTTACAATCTTGGAGTATTACTCTAAGACTCAATTTTGGAACGAAGTATGATTCATCTTTTGATTAACCATTCCAACACTTCGCGATTCCTCTTCTTAGTCATACGAATGGACTAAGATGTCCTTAGAGGATCAATTGTGATATGGTTTCATAATCTATAAGATAATCATAAAACACGATACTAAAGTACTCTCCCATCTTTTCAAATTGGAGAAACTTTTATCTTTCTGCCTAATTTGATTCTTCTCATTCGTCCTGCCATACATTGAAACTTTTCCAATGTTTCAGAATTATACTTAAACTTGTAAGCACAACCATATTTACTAAACTTTAGTAAATCATGACGAATAGCCTTATCGTTCTTTGTGGTGGACCTGATCAGCGCACAACCAAGTGTACCCGATTTCCTAGTCCTTCACTTGACTCACATATACATGTGAACAAGGCATTAGTCTTAATTTCCTAAAGATGAAAATTTTCATTCAACATACAACACAAGTTGCATGATTCGAAGTTTCTATCCAACTGAAACTTGGGTGATGAGAATCTTCCTTATTTGGTAAATTATGACACTACCACAAACGAAAGAATCAAATCTATTTTCCAATATTGCTATCAATGGAATCATATAAACAACAATTTTCACAAATCCCATTGTAAGGAAATTTAAAATAAATAAAATCAAAACTTTTCTTTTATTTAAAACCTGCGGAAAAACTCATCCTTACAATGTAAATGCATATGAAAAACATGTTGTTATCTATTCCTAAGAAATATATCATAACTCTTAAGTAGCAGCTCAAAATTCTGATCTTCAGATCATGTGATTGAAATCCATCTCTTCACGAGCAGAATTAGCTTACTCTTCCTTTAAGCTTCCTTTCTTCGATTCTACAAAACATCAAAATGTGACCTAGTCACATCATGTAATAAGAATCTCCAAATAGGAACTTAATAGAGTCAAATAATGGACTTTACCTGAAGCGTAGTCAAATTTGTTGACTTTTACCATCCTTATGGACTTTCAGGTAAATTGGGCAGCTTCGTAATCAATGCCCCTTCTTTTGGCAATAGAAACATATGGACTCTTTGGTAATGGTACATAGGACTATCTCAGACTTAGCCTTTCTCTTTGCCATTTGGTCAACCGGGTTGACTATGGCCGATCCCTTTCCATTGGGAAGAGACTACTTTTCTGGACTTCCAATGTTTCCATTGTCAATGTCCATGAAGGTTTGGGAAGTAAATCTTCCAAAAAAATTTGCTTTACTAGTGCCCTAAATCATTGCTGATTCAGCAACAACAAGCAAATAGGTAAGATCAATAAGGGTCATGTCGTGATCTGTCATAAGGGAGTAACTGAAGAACCAAGTCAACAGCCAGCTACCTCGAGACTTCGACACCCAACTCTCCCAGCCTGTCAATATGTAACTTCATCTCCAAGATGTAAGCACATATAGACTTTGCTTGCCAATAGGGATTGAGTGACCTTGAAATTTCAAGAACTTGTGGGTTAGGGAGAATAATTGGAGGAGGTGGAGGAAGAGAAGTATAATTTCCATGATCCAATCGCGGGACATCATCTTCATTAGGAAAGCTTGTTCCAAGGGATTTGGGAAGACCATAGTTGTCTGAACCAGACATATAAAATGGGAGAAATTCAAGTTAGTTGATTTAAGTCCTTAATATAACACCCAATATGAAATATTAAGGCTAGGACCCAACACAATATTTTATAACTTGGAAGAGGGATGCCGTAATCCAAGCTATAAAATATTTGAAGGTTGGCGAATGACGATTCACCAATTTCCACCATGAAAACCTAATAGGGTATTGGGTTTTAATTGGTTTGAAACTCCTATATCTTTTGAGATTGCATTGAACTTTTCAATGGCATGTTTAAATCTCGGTTGTGCCCTCTCAAGTTTGTGACTGGGATGCCGAGGATCACAAACAAGGTGTGAATAACCATGCAAATTAACTTGGTACCCTTAACTTTATCACCTAATCGATGTGCCGGTTAACCACACGCGCTCCACCAATCTATGATAAACATTAAGTTACCCTTTGCCACCCTTACTAGTCCATGTTAGTGTGCCGGTTAACCACACACGCTCCACCAACGACTTGGTAAGGTACAAAGTGTAATTTCATGGGTTAGCACCAAATTCACATTTTCCTAAAGTAACTAAGATTGGGAATTTAATAAAGTTTAGTTACTTTATATTTATCATTATACTTTTAATGAAAGGAGAATTAATGTCCTGTCAAATCCGTTCGGCTAACGACCCTCCACCAGTCAAGGAAGCGGTGGGTGAGAGTGGACACCTATTAAACTGCCATTTTATAGGCAGTAACCTTATGCCCCCTTATAGACCGGCTTCGTGAATGAGGCCTACTAACGGTAAGACTGACTTACTCTTATACATATATATAAATATTAAACCTATAATATTATAATAGTATAAGGCTTGAATTTTAAACTATTAAAATTCTAAGGGTTTAACTTGGAATTAAAGTATTCATGGGGGGAAACTTTACAAATTCCAAAACTTGAGGGCAAGTTTTGAACAATACAAAAACTTTTGGAATCTATAACATATGAGTTTAATATGGGTTTTAAGAAAATACTTTTGACATTCCATAACTTGAGGACAAGTTATGGAGTTCATAAAACCATTTATGGGAAAAGACTCTTCAAGTTTCTATAACCTATGGCTTTAATAACTCTTTTAAAGAAAAACTTTTGGTTTTCTATAACTTGAGGACAAGTTATAAAATCCATTAAAGGCTATTTAGATCATCTAATAAACAAACAAACATGTCAAGAAAAATTATGATCTAGATTAAACTCATATGAACAAGACAATTCAAATCAAACAATTTTCATGTAATTAGCCTAACCATCAAACTAATATAAAACATGAAACTTTTGACAATTATCTTTTGAATTGGATTAGAATGATCATTACAACATCAAAAACAGGTTTATAAGTTCAAAAACAGCTTAGGGTAATGATTCTAGTCCAATTCCAGCCTTAAAAGTCGAAAATCTGCACTCAGGGCCTCCTACTCGCCGAGTATATGAACCTACTCGACGAGTAGGATGATTTTACTCTTGGACTCGGCGAGTCCCCCAGTGGACTCGGCGAGTCCACAGTCCAGAAGGCCAGGAATTCGATTTTTACAGCATTGCATCAAGTATAATTGAAAACCAAGCCTAGTCTCTGATACCACTGATGGGTTTTGTATACTAAATACCTTGGATCTATGTTTTCACTAATTATACATGCAAATGGTTTCCAATGCATTAAACCTATAACTAGCATGCATTTGACATAAACCATGTAAGATACTAGTTAGGGTAACATACCTTTTATGTAGCTTGAAGTCTTGATGTATTTGGCCTTAAGAGCTTAGCCCCAATAGTGTGGAAGCCTCAAATGAAGTCACACCACAAAAACCCTCATGTTTCTCTAAGAACTTGAAGTACACATTTTTGGTCATGAAACAACCTATTTATATGGTGGATTCCAAGGGTCATGGGTATAACCCAAATCCATATCCATGGGTGTTATGATCCATGGTTTATGTGGCCCAACTCTTTATGTATCCATACATAAACTTGGTACAACATGGATCATAAGCCCAACACATATAAATATAACTAATTACCATAATTAGTCCCCATAGATTTAATTAGTCTCTTTTGATCACAAAATTAATTCCTGGTCAATACTAATCAAAACATATGATTTCATATTAATATATTATAACTTATAATATATTAACAAATCATATATATCCTTCTCTCAAGAGTCCATCCTAACAAATTGTCCTGATGATATGCAACCCAAATGGACCATGCTACTCTCGGGTCGATTACATACCAATAATAGTTATGGGCTTAGACATCTAATCCAACAAGATGATGATTAGTGCGGCCCAAGATAGGGAAATTGAGTTGGAGCTTCTGAAGAAGAGGAAGCAACCACCAGTTCAAACTGAATTCGTTTTAGCTAAGAAATCCAAGACTTATGATACGTGTCATGGGGACCAAGCAGAGTCGTGGTAGATGTGGCAGAGGAGGAAGTCACACGAGGGAGATTTTCGTGCAATTGTGTATGGTTGCTTCAATTACGGCCAACCGAGGCATTTCAGCAGGGACTGCAAGATGGGGGCATTGATATGTTTTCACTGCAATCAGATTGGCCATAAGAAGAATGAATGTCTGATTTTGACTGGTGGAGCGGTGAAGATACCCGCTCCATCCACCTTGAGGATCAATGATGGCTACCAGTTCAAAGCAAAAGCCCTTATTGTGAGCAGCCGAACGTTCCAACTGACGGTTAATGAGGCCAGAGCAACACCAGATATTGTCACTAGGATATTCCTAGTCAATGATATCGCTGCTCTTGTAATTTTTGATTCGGCGGCCACTCGGTCGTTTGTAACTCGTGCGTTTAACAAGAATTTCGATGTCACTCTAGGAGCATTGGACCGTTCCTTGATTGTCGAGATTGCAGATGATCGTACCATGAATACATCGAGGGTCTACCAGGATTATGTTTTGGATATGTTTCGATTCAGGTATCTAATTGATCTTGCTCCTATTCCTCTAAGAGAGAAGAAGGTTATTATGGGCATGGATTGGTTGAGTTGATTTGGGGTTATGATCGATTGAGAACGTGAACTGGTGCGAGTTCGAACCCTAAGTGGGGGAGATTTGATCTTTGTGGCGAGGGTGTACGAAGTAGTCGATCCATTTTTTTAGCAGCGAGGGCTTAGAGATATTTACAACACAAATGTTTAGAATTTTTGGCTTATGTTATGATACTCGGACCGAGCAGAGGAAGAATATTGCATACGTGCCTATTATATGATATTTTCCTGACATATTCCATGAGGATTTGTCGAGTGTGCCTCCTGAGACATAGGTCAAGTTTTAGATTGACTTGGTCCCTAGTGCGGCTCCGAAATCCAAGGCACCCTATCGTCTTGCACCTCCTGAGATGAAAATTATTGTCAACACGGATTCAGGATTTGTTAGACAAGGAGTTTATTCAACATAGTAGTTCACCTTAGGGAGCACCCATCTTGTTTGTTAATAAGAACATATTTCACCGGATGTGTATTGACTATAAGGAGATGAATATGTTAGGGTGAAAAGTTCTCCTTAGATGTGGAGTGTAAGCTTACCCTCTTGTATGTGTAAATGGGTTGAGTCTTTCCTATAATTAGGAAGTGAGTGACTCCCATTATGCAGGAGACCTATTTGGAGAGTTAGTTTAGTGAGAGAAAGAACAAACCCACTTGTACTCTTACTATTCTAATAGAGCTTAAACGTGTTTATTTACTCCTTGTGTTCTTGATGTTTGAATGATTCACTAGATCTTTTCAATTCCGCACATGTCATCGTAATTAGGATCACTACAATTGGCATCAAAGCGGGTGTTCTTGATTTTCTCAAGAATTGATCCATGATGGCTACATGATTTGAGTGAATCTTCATTGTTGTGGGTTCTTCATTTTTTGAGAAAGTTAGTGTTCTAGAAATCGAATGTATCTTGATTTGATACAAAATTCGAGTTTCTCTCTCTAGAATACTTGTTTGTATCACTTTCTCTCTCTATAGATTTCATTCATATTCACTTTCTCTCTCTAGATATTTTCAAGTTCTTATGATCTTTTTCATTTTTCGGATTTGAAAATGGAAGAAACAATTCGTGAAGATTGGTTTGTGGATGATTATCCATGGTCATTCAGTTTTGAAGGACTTCTCAATTGTTTTGTAACCGGGTATTTTAAACAAAATTCACTTATTTCTAGTAAGAAATGTGAATGTGTAAAGTTCAATGGTTATCCTCTTGATCATGATCATCATAAAGTGTTGCTTAATCGTTTGGTAACAAATTATCATGAAAGAAGGAAAAAGAAGAAAGACGATGAAGTTATTGAAGGAATTCGTCTTGATGAATGCATATATGGTGATAATGTTCTTGCATCTTACCCGGATGCTCTTGAAGAAGTTCATCATGTTCATGATGTTCTTGATGTTCAAGAAAAAGGAATTCATTGTCATTCTCAAGAAGTTGAAAATGTTTTTTGTTCAATTGGAGTTCAAACCGATGATTGCTTGAGTTCTTGTGATTCGTTTGAAGGAATGGTGCCTTATCGAAAGCCTTCAATCCAAGAAGTTCAAATGTATCAAACTCCAAAAGATTTGGTTCAATCTTGCAAAGTTGAAGTTGTAAAGAATGAAGTTGTTCTTGAAATCAAAACTTCAAGATCCAAGAAGATGAAAAGGAAGAAAAATAAGAAGAAGATCAAAAGCAAGAACAAATGGGTTTCTTCACAAAAATCTTCAAAAGTTTCTATGAATTCGAAATCTATGAAGCAAATCTGGGTTCCAAAACAACAATTATCAAGTGTTACAATGAATTTGAATTCAAAACCCAAAAGTGTTAATGGTTCTTATGAAGATGATGCTAGATCGTTGAAGAACACGAAGAATAGTTTGTATAACACGCATCGTGGATGGTACAATATGAAGATTGGAGACTTTCTTGTTCCAACAAAAGAACCAAGATCTTCAATGGTTGATTCATGTGTTGCAGACAGAAAAAGAATCATCAAGAAGGTGTCTCAAATTCTCAAATGGATTCCAAAACGTTCTTGATTTTTGATGATCCGATGAAGAACGATCCAGGTTTTATCGAAATTTAATTTTAGTTTCGATTCGTGCTTTTCCTTTTTGATTGTTGATCATTTTGTTTCATTGGATCTAATCTATTTCAAACCCCATTGTTGATCCAATTATTTTTTTTTATCAAACTCCCAAAATCAAAATCATATTCTAATTTTTTTTTGTTCGAAATCCATTTTTTTAGCCCAAATTCGAACACCTTCATTCCTTAAGCCCAAATCAAAACAAAAACATGATCTGTTCATCAATTAAATAAGTCCGATCAATTTATCTGATTAATGCTTGTTATTGAGTCTAAAATTGTTGTTCCCAATATTCTTGATCTTTCATTATTCACTGGCCAAAATATCATTCGCATCAGATACAGTCAAAATCGAACGGATCGAAACTTGATTCAAGTTGAGTTGGAATCGAAATTTTGACTTGTGTTGGCATAAGTCAAATTAATTTTTGATGTGGTCTAGAATCGATTTCGTTTTCATCTGTGGCCTATGTTCATTAGAGTTGTTTGAAAATCGAAAGTGTTTGTTATTGTTTCGTTCGCATCCTAATATTGTTGATTGGAGTTCGAAATCGAATCACAGAATCGAGTTTGTGTTAATCGGGTTTGAGTCAAAAGTTGTTGACGTCTAATAGTCGAACTCGACTTGGGGTCAATAATTGATTTTGATTTAGTTGTACTTGGTTTGAGTCAATTGAGAGTTGAGCGTAGATTCAACTAGATGTTTGTTGTTCGAATTGAAAGAATTTTGAGAAATTGGTAGTCAATGGTTGAAAGTCATTGTATTTGGATTCGATTTTGATTGGGGTCGTATTTGGATTATAGTCGAATTTGACTGTTGTTTGGAATTGAATGTCTTGGAATCGAACATTTTGAAGTCGAATCAGTTGCTTGGGATTGAAATTAATATTGACTAGTATTGTGAACTAAGCGGGGAAGAAAACAATTCGATATTTCATTAGGAACGTATTTTGGGAAGGTGATTGAAACGACTTCTCAAAAGTTGATTGATTTGGAATCGACGATTGGAAGAAGACTAGGAATCAAAAGTCAGAGCCATGAGTATCGAACGTATCTGATTTGGATTTACTTGGAGTCGAACGTAAAAAGTATTGGGAACAAAAGCTTGAAGCATCAGAAAGTTAGAATTCGACTGGTATTACTCGAGACTTGATTTGGAGTTAAAGGTTTTGGAGTCGAGTTATGTATATGTCGAAATCGATTTAGATGTGTAAAACTTGTCGTTCGATATCATAGACTGTGAGTTCGACCTCTGATGCTCTTTGATTGTGAGTTGGGGAAGAACACAAGATGATGTCGAACACAATTTTGCTATGTGAGTTCGATGTGTGGATAGGGATTTCGATCTATGGATGGAAATTTCGATTTGGGAATAAGCTTTGGGTCGATTGGTGTGAAGTCGAAAACCAATTCGACATGTGGCCAATGAAGGTTGTTTGACTTGTAGATAAAGATTTTAAAGTGTGCAGATACTATTTCGCTTCTGTGAATGAATTGGGGAAAAAGGCTCACTATTTCGTTTCGAATCCCTCAACTTTCAACGAAGTGACAGATTTTACCCACTTTCGACATGGGTCAAAATTTGTGTAGAATGCAAAATTTTCGTTTCGCATCCCTGAAGTTTCAACGAATTGGCAGAAATTACCCAGTTTCGACATTGGGGTAATTTTCTGTGACATGGGAAGATTTTTCAAGTTCAATCCCTAAAGCTTTTAAGAATTGATACTTTATGCCAATTGAAAGCTATTTTGGCGCAATGTGTCCCTAAAGAATTTTGATATTGACATTTTGTACCCAAATTTTTGAAATTCTTGCAACACTCACCCAAAAGTAAAAATTTTTCACAAAAATTGGAAAATTTTCTTGACTTTTCGTGATTGTTTTTCATGCAAGTTTTCCCACGGTTTCATTTTTGGCACACATCGAGGGGGAGATTTATCAAGTTTATTCCTTGAGCGCTTCTCGTCCTTTGTGGGTATATAATTACTTGTTGATTATAAAAAGGGGGAGAATGTAGAAATAGGTATTTGAAGCTTCTCGGGTATTTATTTGCGGATTTGAAGATCAATATTACTTCGAGGGGGAGTTGCTCTTGATCACGCGATCTTGTTTGGAAACTGAAGCCGGGACATCCAATCCTAACTTTGAGGGGAGGGGGAATGTTAGGGTGCAAAGTTCTCCTTGGATGTAGAGTGTAGTCTTACCCTCTTGTATGTGTAAATGGGTTGAGGCTTTCCTATAATATGGAAGTGAGTGACTCCCATTATGTAAGAGACCCATTTGGAGAGTTAGTTTAGTGAGAGACAGAACAAACTCACTTGTACTCTTACTATTCTAATAGAGCTTAAACGTGTTTATTTACTCCTTGTGTTCTTGATGTTTGAATGATTCACTAGATCTTTTCAATTCCGCACATGTCATCATTATTAGGATCACTACAGAATAAGCGGGAGATGAAGAACTGTTACCCGTTTCCAAGGATCGGCGATTTGTTTAATCAACTTTTAGGGTGCATCTTGGTTTTACAAGATTGATTTGAGGCTGGGATATCACCAGATGAGGTTATGGGAAGAGAATATTCAAAAGACAGCTTTTAGGACTCATTATGGGCATTAAGATTTTGTGGTGATGCCATTTGAGCTCGTCAATGAACCGATATCGTTCATAGACCTCATGAACCGGGTATCCAGGCCGATGTTGGATCGCTCTCTGATTTTCTTTATTGATGATATCTTGGTCTATCCTAAGACCTAAGAGCAGTATAAGGAGTATTTCCGGGAGGTTCTTGAGACCTTGATGAAGGAGAGGTTGTATGTCAATTTCTCCAAATATGAGTCCTAGTTGCATGAGGTGCAATTCTTGGGAGTCATAATGGTATCTTGGTCGATCCAGCTAAGATCGAGGTGGTGATGTGATGGGAAGTTCCGAGGTCTCCATTTGAGATTCGAAATTTCCTTGGTGTAGCAGGCTTTTATAGGAGATTTATCTAAGATTTTTCTAGGATTGTAGTTCCCTTGACTCGACCGGTGAAGAATAACTTTTCTTTTTTATGGGGGCCCAAGCAGCATGCAACATTTGTGGTTTTAAGGACAAATTTGTTTGAGACACTAGTATTGACCCTTCTAGAAGGTGTTGAGGATTTATGGTTTACTGTGATGCATCGATTTTGGGTTTGGGTTCCGTATTTCGGGTGGGGCCCGATAGGTGTTGATAGAGGAGGCACACAAGTCTAAGTTTTCAATCCACCTTGTTGTGACTAAGGTGTACCATGATTTGAGAAATAGCTACTAGTGACCCTGTATGAAGTGTAGTTCATATTGATTGAGTAAATGAAATGAAATCAGAGTTTGAATTGAATCTAGAACAGAAGAGTAAATATAATATGGATGACTCAATTAAACTTCTGAAGGTTACAAGAGTGAATAAAGTAAGAACACGAAATGCCCAAAAGTTACTCTATCTCTAGTCCCTATCCCTATTTATAGGCATTACAGAAGTTTACAAAAAACACATAAGAGCTAAATCTAATAAGCTTCGACATACAAAAGTGCCCTTATGAAATATATACAACGAAAGTTGAAATACAGACTTCGACACTAAGACGGACACATGACACTTCGACACCTCACAACACAATTCGAGTCCTAGGTCATTAGCATCTTCGTTGCCTGATGAAGAACCCGTCTAATCCCCATGTACCAAACGATTGTTCTTCGAACCCCAACTTTATCTCCTTCAGTATTCCTCTTGCAGTTATTGATACGAACAAGTAGATTTGTATACTGAGAATTATTGTATCTTTCAACATCCTCAACTTTGAAAAAAAACTTAGTATTCTTGTTGTTCCTTCCCAACAAAAACTATTCCCAATGGTTTAACACAAATTTCACCATCATCAAACTCCTTCAAGCTTTACACACCTTTCAACAAAGATTGTGGCACACTAATTTGTTTTCCCATCACCAAAGCCAGCTCCACATTCGTTAAGGAAAGGCAATCATGATAATTATCAATGAAAAGCTTGATATGTGCAAACCCAAACAAGAAATCTTCTTTGCTAGTCGCCTGAAGTTTCAAAGCGTCAACCCCACTTAAATTTTTTGCCACACAGATAGGATCATTAAGATCCATCAAGGGAAAATCAACCACTATGAAATCACATGCCACATTATTGGTACGAACTATGTGAAAACAAAAGTTCTGCGATAACCCTTCGAATAATTGATCCTTGATTATACCCAACACCTTGACAATTTTTACTAATGACCAAATCTCTTATTCTTTCTTTCCAAGTACTGCATGAAACCTCATTTTCAGCTTCTTGAACTCTTCTTTATCTTCGAATTTGTCTATTAATTGATACTGAGCTGATATGAACGTCATATGGTTGATAGGAAAATCCAGTTGGTTGAAGTCTGAATTTTATGTCTCATAGCTTTTCTTTGGGATTTTTAGAAAATCATACATGTTACCAAGTGAAACAACTTGTTCGATTGTTTCGTAACAGTATGGTTTGGTTGGATCACCCTTCTCAATACCAAGAGGATCTCCTTGCCTTTGTCTTAGAATACTTTGGATCTACCTTTGCCTTTCAATTTCCTTTTCCAAGGCAATCTTCTTTTCTTCTTTAGTTGGATCAGTGTTGATACCCTTCCCTTTTCCTTCCATTTCTTTCTTTGATGAAGGTGGCTTCGAACTTGATCCACCAACAGATGAACCAATAACAATACCTTTGGTTAAAGGCTTCGAAGTCATGGTAGTTGAGGTAGTTGACATTGAAGTTGGAAGAGAAGTAGGAATTTGTGTGCTCATAACCTTCCCTACAACCTTTCCTTGAGAATGATCTTTTGATGAACCAGTATCAACACCTTTTGAAACACCAGAACCACCACCCTTTTCTCCCCATTGCACCCCTGTTTTAACAGGTGGGGTATCAGAAGGCATCAAATTTACAAACTTCATAAGAGGAGCTAGATCAACCCTCAGGTTTGACTCCAACGAAGAAAACATTTTGGACAATGATTCTTGAGAAACCGAAGATGAATGAGAAACATCAAGTTTCGAAATTAACTCCTTCACATTACCCAATAACTCTTCCAGTTTAACAAAATGATGAGAATCAGACTCGGACTTCAAATCGACTTTGGTGATAAGAGAATTGTAGAACTCAACAATCTTCATAACATCATCAACAACTATATCAACCTTAATATGAAGATTGGAATAGTTATGATCAACCTTAGCAACCTCCTTGGTCATCTCAGAACAAAGTTCTTCAATTTTGAAATTAACATCCTCCTGCACTCTCTTAACTACTTTGACAAAGAGAAGATGTCGTTCCTTAGAAACTGCCCTTAAGTCTTTAACCTCATGAGTAAAAGAATCAGATTGTCACTTCAAACGCTCTTCATTATTCGTATCAATCTGATCCATGATGGTTTTCAACTGATGTTCTTAGGTTGTTAACAAAACATCGACTTCAATCCCGGATAGAATGTTTCGAGTTCCTATATCAGCTTGAATCTGAAGCAAAGAATTCAACTTGCGATTCACGATTTTGAATTGTTTTCCTAACATCAGCATGTGAGAGGAATATTCTCCTCCTGAGGATCAAACTGAATATCGCAAAATGAAACCATGTAATCATCGTCATCCTGATCAACCTCCAAAGTAGACTTTGGACCATCAGTTGATTGAGAAGAAAATAAATAAGTGATAGGTTGATCCATAAGATTCGAAAAAGTAGGTGATATGGTGGAAGCAGATACTGAAGTGGGAATTGGTGAAATGAATGGTGGTAACGAAGTGGAGGTATCAATAACAGTGGTTTCGAATGTAGATGAAGTCATGAAAGAAACAGGAATAGATGAAGTAGAGACATTCGAAATACCTTGAGCTTCGTGAGTCGACATCCCATCACCCATATTAACATTTTTTCGATATTATATATGTCCACAGTGATGTATGAAGTTCGTACCTCCTCCAGAATGGACTTGGCAGACGAAACTTCGGGTGGTATGACCTGTGTCAGCTCAGGGATGGATGGATTAAAAGGATCACCCAGATTAGTGGTTGTGTCCACATTATATGTTTTCAAATTCCCACCAGGACTTCCAGTCGCCTCGAGATTCGAATTGATAGGAGAATCCCTCTGAGGTGATGTGAAGCACTTGTCTTCAATCCGATTGGGATACGGAGTACCCTCGTCTTCGAAATCACTCTTAACCACAACTTCATCAAGAGACTCTTCCAACTTCTTTTTCTTCTTCTTGATCTTCTTTACCAAATCACGAGCTCTTCTTCTTGAACTTCTTTTTCTTCTTCTTGATCTTCCGTTTGAACATCCTGTACAATGAGTTCATGAACAGTCTCTTTAATAGGCTTCATAACCTCTTTCTCAACAATCTCTGGAGCAGATTTAGGTTTTTCTACCTTTGAAGATTTCTTGGTACTTTTGCCATGGTTGGAAGTTCCTGTAATTCCTTTTGGTAGCAAAACACATGTTTCGACAGTAGGATTGATTGATTGAAGATAAGCCACAAGAATAGGATTTGTTGGATCCACCTTACGAAGCATAACGTCTGGAATCCTTGCAACATTGGGAAACACCTCCGAATCATCTTCAACATTCTTTGGATGTTGATAAATCCCAAATTCAGCTGTAGGAACGTCAGCAAGTACATCATCCCCTTCCTTCTTATACACATATTATAGAATCAGACTTCAATATCTTGCACATAAAACACCATTAGCTACATTTATGTGTGAGATACTGACACCAAATTCCTCCCATAGATGAGTAGCATAATCAACTTGCAAATCGTAATACAGACCAGCAACCATGGCATAAATTTCAAGTCTGCCTGTATCCAAACCCACACTTCTTCCTGTCAAGCATCGAAGAAAGATTCCAAAGAGGAAGTTCCACACACATGGTAAAGAAGATTTCTTGAATTGACTGAGTTTAGTAAGTAGGGGTGGATGACCCATCTGATTGAACATACGAAGCACTTGTTCATTGGTAACCTCATAGAAAGGTCCAACATTGGGAATGTTCAAGATTTGAGCGAACTTGTTCTTCGTGAGCTTGTATTTCTTATCACTGGTTAACTGAAAAGTAACCACGTTAGAGGTTTTGTTGAACACGGTAGTAGAACCGGCTAACGATAACCAGTTCATCGGAACTAAGAAAGAAGTCGTTATAACAGTAGATAGAACTGAATGAGTGAGAGACACAATCAGCATTTGTAGTTCTTCAGGGTATTTCGAGAAATCAGGTTGAACCCTATAGTTGGATCCTTGAATCTTGAACAACGGTTGAGATGAAGCTTCATCAGTGGTTTGAGAAGGATCAACTGAAACATTTGTGGCCGCCATTGTTAGGGTTCGAAGGTTGTAGAGAACATAGAAGTATCAGTAGAGAGAATTGGGGAAAATCTTTAGCCTGACCGCGTAAAGTTTGAATAAGATATCCCCAAAATCCTTTTATACTAAGACCCCAAGTTTGAATTTGAAGCGGTTAGCAATAAATTCATGCCATGTGTATCCTTGAAAAATGGACCTGTAGCCGTAAAGATATCCACGTCTGAAAAGTAATGAGCACTTTTCCTGGAAAACCGTGAAATAATCCAACTGTCACATCAATCAGTCGTTTCGCTTGTCCCAAGAGGATAAGAACCGTCACTAGATCCGTTGATACGAGGTTGGGATCATTCGATTTTGGGTTTAGAAACGAAATCATAGCCAAACTATTGAAATCTAGGTTTAGGTTGGTAATACCCAAGACCTCGAGGATTTCTATGCTATTGTGTGCCAACAAAATAGTGGGAATCAAAATAACAAAAATGTGTGAATAGTGACATCAAATAATCGTTTGATGGAAAAGCAGATGGATCCCGGGAAAAGATCACTTCATTCGATATCAAAAGAGATATTGTATTGCTTGTGTGGTGTCCCGTAAATACTTGTAAAGAAGTATCAAAGGACTTCTTTTGAATAAGGCTTTGAAGGTTGGCTGAATTTTGTTCATGATCACAACTTAACATAAGTGTGAATTCGATGATCAAAATTACTTGTATGACCAGTGTAGTCAGTGACAAGTGAAATATAGAATTTATTTAGAAGTGACACAGGATCAATGTGATATTCAGAAAGAAGTCATATTTCATGAAAAAGAAAGTGTTGGATCTTGTTGGGAAAAAATGTCTTGGGTGTAGACCATTTTATCAAGACCACTCATAACGAAGGAATATGATTTTGAATATCGAAGTAAGGTACAAAAAAATGTTTCGTGAAAAACTTGAATAAAGTTCACCGTCAATTCCTTGAAGAGTTTGGATATAGTGGGTTTCACCATCATCACAGAATCATGAATCAAGATCATGAACACAGACTTGTGCGATATCTACATTCTGGTTGGTTTCTAACAGAGATGTCGAGGATATGCAAGTGAAGTGTGTGAATCGTGAAGAGTTATATTGATGAAAAAGATTGTTCAAGAAACATATTGTACCTCTGCAAATGATAAGGACCAAGCATAAATCTATTAACTCGAGATGAGAAGAGAAAGGTAGCTCGTCGACTAATGCGAATATAGCCTAATTGGGAAGGAACCCTCATAGTGAATGATCCATTAAGGCTTCGACACACATTGAGTCTATGAGGCTTAGGTCAAGATACAACAACATACTTCTAGGGACTCCTAATGAGTGCAAAGTATAGAAATTATACATGTCCCTTCCATTAATGAAGCAATGACCACCATACGATGTTGATTGAGATCTATCCTGAAAATCATAAAACACATAAAAAAATATTTTTGGATTTTTGGTTTTGAAAATTAAAAGAACAAAAAATAATAAAATCTTTTTTGAAATGTAAAGACAAAGAAAAAAAATATTTTCGTATTTTTTTATTGTTTTGAAAAATAAAAAATAAAAGAAATAAAATGTTAAGTATAGTAACGACCCGATCATGCTCCTGTACAATGTGAGATCGACAGCAGGCTTGTCCAACGAAGGTCCAACACGTGTGCCAATAACCATAGGTACTCATAATTTCGAACTATTTGTCATTCCAAACTCTCAAGCAGATTTTGAGAATACTTCTCTTGATTGATAAAGATTCATTCTCTCCTTTGACGAATGTTTAATCCCAGAAAATTGTTGATCTTCCCCATCATGCTCATCTCAAATTGACTCTTCATCATATTCTCAAACTCACTCGACAATGTAGGGTCAGTAGAGCCAAAAATAATGTCATCGACATAACTTGAACAAGCATGAGATAATTCCAAACATTCTTTCGAAAGAGAGTGGGATCAACTCATCCTTGTTTAAATTTCGATTGCTTTAAAAAATTGGTAAGAGTTGCATACCAGGCTCATGGTGCTTGTTTTAACCCATAAACAGCTTTATCGAGAATATAACAATGATCAAGGAATTTATCATTAATAAAACATGGTGGTTGCTCGACAATTCGACATACACAGTCTCTTCCAGTACACCATTTAGAAAAGCGCACTTGACATCTATTTGATAGACATCGAAGTCCTTGTGTGCTGCATAAGCTAAAAATATTCAAACAGCCTCGAGTCTTGCGTCAGGGGCGAAGGTTTCTTCATAATCAATACCTTCTTGTTGCGAATATCCTTTTACAACCAGCCTTGCTTTGTTTCGAACCACATTACCCTCTTTATCAGTTTTATTTTTAAAAATCCATTTTAAGCCAATTACTGATACAACATTTGGTTTTGGAACAAGACACCAAACTTTGTTTCTTTCGAATTCAACTAATTTGGATTGCATTGCAACAATCCAATCAGGATCATCTAATGAAACCTTAACTATTTGTGGTTCTATCTTTGAAATAAAAACATTAAACATGTAATACTCTTGATGCACATTTAGTACCTCATTTTTAGCACGAAGCTGAGCTCTTGTCAATACTCCAGCTTGAGGATCACCAATAAGTTGTTCTTTAGGATGATTTCTTGTCCACTTGTCCAATGGTGGGTAGGCTGGATCGAAATCCAAAGGTGCATCTTCGAACATATCATCCAGTTCTGAACCTTCACCTACAGTGGATACATTATCAGGTATATCATGAAAAACATCAGGGTGTATGTTAAAATCATTAGGTATAATTCCATTTTGCTCCCCCTCGACAATAGGATTAGACTGGTGATGCTCCCCCTCGACAGTTGTATTCCAAATATGACACTCCCCCCTCGACATCAATACTCAAATTTCCATGCTCCCCCTCAACATTAGTAGTCGATTTCAAGTGCTCCCCCTCCACTTGATTACATTGTAACCTAATATGACTATCGACCTGACATTGAGGATTAGAGGTTGAATAAGAATCATCATTTTCCTGACTTAAAATCGAATCATCAGAATGTTTTGAAGCTTCCGGAATCCGATTATCCTCAGCATGAATTTCTACATCTATGGCCTTGTTAGGAACACCAAAAATTAAGTCATAATCAAAATCAAAAGAATTATTAATTTCTGACTCAATATATGTTTCTGAAAATTATTGGCTTTTGATCAGATGGCTTTTCGACTTGTTTAACATGATAGTCCTAAAAAGTTAGATTGAAAGTTTCTTCAATCTTCCTGGTTCGTTTATTCAACACTCTATATGCCACTGTATTATGTGAATATCCCAAGACTATCCCTTCATCAACTTTGGACTGAAAGTTGGAAAGATTATCTTTGAGATTCATTATGAAGCACCTGCAACCAAAAACATGGAAAAATTTCACATTCGGTTTTCAATTATTGATAATCTCATATGGAGTGATGTTAAAACGTCGATGAATGAAAGATCGATTTTGTGTGAAACATGCTGTCGAAACGGCTTCTGCCCAGAGATACTGAGGTAGATTCGTATAGGTGAGCATAGTCCTCCCTGCTTCACAAAGAGATCGATTTCTCCTTTCGACAACACCATTTTGTTGTGGTGTGTAAGGAGATGAAAAATTATGTAAAATCCCTAGGGCAGTTAGAAATGAATCTAGAACTTTATTCTTGAATTCAGAGCCATTATCACTTTTGATCTTTCTTACTTTCTTCCTCAAACCGAGTTCAATATGCTTTATGAATTCGATCATTACGTGTGCTGTTTCAGACTTTGGTCGAAGAAAGAAAACCCAAGTGAACCTTGAAAATTCATCGACAATGACCAATATGTACCTATTCTTGTTGAGAGTTTCAATAGTCGAAGGTCCACAAAGGTCAGTGTGAAGTAGTTCCAATGGTTCGATGATCTTCGGATCGATAGTAATTGGATGAGCTTGTCGATGTTGCTTGCCCTGTTCACATGCTGCACATAACGAATCGTTATCAAATTTAAACACAGGTAAGCCTCGAACAATATCATTTACCACCAATTTGTTGAGATTTTTGAAATTCAAATGAGACAATCTTCGATGCCACAACCAACTTAGATCAGACGACACCTTTGAAAGTAGACATACAGAGGGAACACCAACAATCAGCTTGATATCAAGAGTGAACATATCACCTTTCCTTTTTGACTTGAGCAAAACCTCTTTGGTTTCTTTATTCGAAATGACACTTCCTTCCTCATGAAAGGCAACTTGATTACCAGTGCCTACAACAAGTTGCGAAACACTTATCAAGTTGTGTTGAAGTCCTTCGACATAAGACACTCTATTAAATGTGAATTTTCCATTCGTTACTTTGCCATATCCTTTAACTTTGCATTTATTGTTATTCCCAAACTTCACCACACTAGCATTTTCCAGGCTTCGATAATCTCGCAAATTTTCTTTTCGACCTGTCATGTGACGAGAGCAACCACTATCGATGTACCAATGTTCATCGTATTGCTCGTCACTCAACATCTGCGATCAATTAAAAAATTTAGGTCCCCAAGGCTTTTTGGATCCTTGGTTATTAGAGCTGAATGCATTATGAAATGAAGATCCTAAAACCCAATTACAAACTTTAGATTTCAAACTATCGATTAAGTCAACTTCCATAGACATAGGTGTCAAAATGAAATCATTCAATGGTTTAGAGTCGATAATGACTTTCCCTTTTCCATTGACAGTTTGTTGTGAATCAACTTTTGCTTTCGGAATTGCTTTCCACTTTTGAACAGAGGGATTCGATTCCATTGACGAAGAACTACCAGTTTGGGATTCATTTAAGTAGCTTTCGTAAGAGTACCTAAACTCCTCTTGTGAAAATTTCCCTGATTGATAGGACTTTCCTTTTCCTTCAAGCCAATGATTTATATTCTTCGTGTCAGTTTTCCCTTTAACAAATGAAGCCTTGACTTTCAGCTTGGAATTAGGATTGGGAAAGTGAGGTGGGTTTGGTTTAAATGGTTCACTCGTTCTTCCTTTAACTTCCAACTTGTCGAAGTCTCTTTTTGAACATGATGGTGTAGTACGATTGTGAAAACGGTTTTGAAAATGTTTGTTATAACCAACAGATGTTCGATTATAAACTTGTTTTCCATTTGAAAATCTTCGTTGATTTTGAACTTGATGAAAAGATCTTTGTTCATTGTTTCGAAAACCACTTCTATGAAAATTATTTTTTGAAAACCTTTCATTTTGTTGATTTGGAACAAAAGTCCTTTGTTGTTGGTTTTTAACAAAATTCTCATTTCTTGGTTTTTGAACAACAGGTTTTTGACTTGGCTTTTGAACTTTGGAATGACTTTTTGATAAATCATTTTGTTTTTTAGCGGGTTTGTTCTGAACAAAACTAATTTTTTTTCAGATGATTTTGTTAATAAAACTTTTTGTTTCTTACGAGACTCGACGTTTTACCAATAAAACTTTTTCCTTGCTTTAGTCATAGAAATTCCTTCATCTTTTGAAATCTTTTGAATTTGTTCATAAAACATTTGAGCTTTTGTGTTTTGAGAAACTGATTCATTTAAATGTCATCATTTACTTTATCTTTCTTAACTTCCCAAACTCTTTTTGGTTTTTGCCTTTGAAAAGTGGATGAGTTTTTGTTAAGATTGTTTTCGATGGTACTTTGAGTTGAGAAAAATCCTTTTTTCGAAACTGGTTTGTTGTCCTCAACAACAATTTTATTGATCTCCGGTTTAACTTTGTCACCATTTCCTGAGGTAATAAACACTTGATTTAGAAAGACAATATCATCTGTGCATTTGAGGTTTGGATAAACGACAGAGTTCGATTCGAGATAATGAAGACCTTTTTCCTTCATTACCTTTTCGAATGTCTCTGTATCCTCATACACTTGATCAACATTAACTCTTGGAATAGTTGTTTCACTCGGAACATCTTCGTCATCATTACTATCAGTTTGACTATCTTCGACAGTTACATGATCATAGTCACGAACTTTCTATGTTGAGGGTTGGTCAGGGTCAAATTTAATCAAAGAATCATCACAAATTCTTTACCCTTACCATCGAAGTGACATTAATGACAGATAGCTGAGAACAATCAAGAACTTCCTCCTCCTCAATTTCACTGATATTGTTAGAATCCTCTTCGATATCAGCAAAATTGTTTTGAGTGTCGGATGTCAAATGCTCAGTCTTTTGCAAAATTTTCATTTGTTCGTTTTTGGTCAAGATCTTATTCACAATATTAAACAGATCATTTGCATCTAAACATTCATCTATCTTAACAATACCATATGCATATGAGTCATTCGGGCCCTTGTCAAACTCAAAAATCTTTTTCTCACAGTCATAGGTAGTTGAATCTATCTTTTGTTGGGTTTTGAGCATTCTAACACTCCTATGGTGTACATGCAACCCTATAAACCTTGGATCTATGTTTTCTCTATTATACATGCACATAATCAATATTCCAAGGTTTCATCCTAACTAGCATATTATGAAGCAACTATACTACAAAGTTCTAGTTAGATGACATACCTTTGATGTTGCTTGAAGTCTTGAACTTTAAGAGCTTAGCCCCAATAGTGTGGAAGCCTCAAGTGGAATCACAAATCACCAAAACACCTTGGAAGAACTTGAGAGAATATGTATGCTCACTAAAATCGGCCCACACTTTTTTTCACACACTTGTCCACTTTTGTGAGCCAAGGACCCCTTTATATATTATGGAGGATTAGGGTTACATCCATGTAAACCCTAATACCCATGACCTTTCATTTATATAGGATCCATGGGTTAAAAGCTCCATGGACCATCCATGAAAGCTTAGCCCAACCTAAATGAACTTGGCCCATTGCATATATATAAGAGTCCATATTTAATTAGTTCTTTTTGATCACTTAATTAATTCTAAATTAATTCTTGATCAATACTAATTAAATAATATGATTCCATATTAATATATTAGAACTTATAATATATTAATATAAATCATAAATATACTATTCTCAAAAGACTATCCATATAAATTGTGCCGGTGAAGTGCAACCCAAATGGACCATGCCGGGTCGGGTCAAGTACATACCAAATATAGTTATGGACTTAGACATTAATCCAACATCTTTTCCCTTTCGAAAGTCAAGAAAGGTAAAAGTTTCCTATGCTATTCGTTGCTTATATCCAATGAATGATGTAATGCAGTCAACTTAGCATAAAGTCTCTTTGCAAAATTACTATAAATGTTTCTGTGTTTTAGCAAAATACAATTGTCTATTCTCAAACCATCCCTATCACAAGTAACATTCTTAAGCTCCAATTCTAAATGATTTATTATACTTATCTTCGACTCCAACTTTTTCTGTGATTCTAGCAGTAACAATTTTGATTTCTCAGCATCTCTACTAACAGAAATAAGCATGTCATTAAAAAAAGATAGAGTATTATCGAAATCAGACAAAATAGCATCATATGAACTAAAAGGAATATCAAAGGATTCAAGAAGAGTACGTACCTTAGAAGTCATTGGAGACTTGTCGGCACCAGTAGAAACGAAGCATTTTCCAGTTACCTTCTCTTCTTCCTCACTTTCCTCCTCATCCTCAGCGAACATAACTCTATGCGTGGGGTTTCGTATTTCCTCATCATCTGATCCAGATGACCATATTTGGTATGTTCCATCCCCTTCACCATTTCCTCTTGCAACCAAAGCCATCCCTTTCGTCTTAGCTCTTACTTCTTCTAGCCTCTCAGTATAATATGCCTAGTCCTTCACTCTTTCTTTCTTCTCTTCTCTCTTCCTCAATATGCAGTCACTTGCCATATGGTTCGCACCATTACAGTAATGGAAATCAAAACCAGAATCACCTTTCAATTTCTTATCTGGTTTCACAACCTCAGACTTGTTATCCTTTATCTCTACCTTCGTCTCCTCTCTCATACCCTTCGCATTTGATGAGTTTCCCTTAAAATCACTTTTTCCTTTGAACTTCGAATTGAATGGCTTCTTGAAGAATTTCTTCACTTTATTGTTTGAGTAAAAAGTCACCGCTTCGTCATCAGAGTTAACAATCAGACCTTCATCTTCTGATCCATCATTCTCAGCTGATTTAACTTCAGCTTCTCTAACTGTCACCTTCGACACCAGTGCTAGAGGACCACCCAAATTCATTTTTGTTTCTTCAGCTATTTCATTTATCTCACTTTCACGAGCCTTCAAAACATTGTAGATATCACCAAAAGAAAAGTTGTCAAAACTTTGTTGGGTCTTAATCATCAGACTTATATTATGCCACTCCTTACGGAGCCCCATCAGAAAAGTCAAGTTGAATTCAAGAGTAGTACGATTGATTCCATATCGATTGCATTTGAAGATTAAATCATCCAGACGATCATAGTAGAGTTCAATATTCTCACCTTCCTTCTGTTTGAATTCTCCTAATTCAAGTAGACACTACTTAACATAACTTTTCTTCGTCTTCTCGCTCCCTTGATACTTATCTTTCAAAGTACCCCAAATCTCTTTGTCCGTTTTGCATCCACAAACATAGTTGTACACCACCGGTGGAAGAGCTCCACATAGTTCACGCATACAACGTTTGTCATTTGATTTGTATTTGTTAGTTTGAGTAGCAACATCAGCAGATGAACCAACATTTCCGATTTCAGCAAGCATCGAAGGACGAAAGTTTCCACTCCTTACACATCGCCACAGAACTTCATCGATCCCATTCAGATAATCTTCCATCCTATCAGTCCATTGATCATAGTACTCAAGAATCAACATCGGAATTTTGGTTGAAGAACCGAGGAGATGAGAAAATCTAGTCATCGTGTTCATGTTGAAGTTCGCCATTAACGTACGGACATAATTGATGAAAAGCTTCAGAAAGAAGAATTTAAGGAGTAAATCTTCCAGAAATCAATCACCGAACACTCAATTTATCTAACTAAAAGCAGAATCGAATCAAAACAATTGATTAGAAAAGATTTTCTAGATCAAAAGTGCGGAATATTTTTGAATCTAGAACAACGACTCAAAAACTTTTGAAACAAAGAGAAAATCAAAAATCAATTGCTAGAATCCTGCACTAATACCAAATGTAGTTCATATTGATCAAGTCAATGAAATGAAATCAGAGTTTGTATTGAATCTCGAACACAAGAGTAAATATAATCTGGATGGCTCAATTAAACTTTTGAAGGTTACAAGAGTGAATAGAATAAGAACACGAAATGCCCAAAAGTTACTCTATCTCTAGTACCTATCCCTATTTATAAGCATTACAGAAGTTTACAAAAAATACATAAAAGCTAAATCTAATAAGCTTCGACATACAAAATTGCCCCTATGAAATACATACAACGAAAGCTGAAATACAGATTTTGACACTAAAACGGACACATGACACTTCGACACCTCACAACACAATTCGACCTCAACATGAAGAGGCATATATCTTGGTATATGGAATAGTGGTTGACTTGTTGGAAGGTTCAGACTTAACATTAGCGTCCTTACAGCAAGTTACAGTAGTTGTACATCCCATTGTGGAAATAGGAGCAAATCACCATGTACTTCATTACGAAAATACCAAAGATTGCAAGAGAATGATGCTATTTGAGTCGTTGTGGATCATTTGACCAAGAGTGCACACTTTATTGCTACCCAATAGAGTTATTCGGCCAAACAATTAGCCGACATCTACATCCGAGAGGTGATTACTCGTCATGGTGTTCCAACTTCGAGAGTCTTGGGTCATGATGTTTGTTTTACTTCCACGTTTTGGAAGAGATTTCATGAAGATTTGGTCACTCAATTGCATTCAGTACTGCTTATCACCCTAAAACTGATGACTAGAGCGAGAGGACTATCCATACATTAGGGGATATGTTAAGGGCTTGCATTCTTGATTTTGGTGGGAGTTGGTATTCATATCTCCCGGTAGCAGAGTTCTCCAATAACAATAGCCACCACACCGGTATAGATATGCCTCCATTTGAGTTTCTCTATGGGAGGAAGTGTTGAACCTCAATTTGTTGGGGAGAGGTGGATCAGAGAGCTATGGGTAACACTGAGATTGTGCTTAAGACCACAAAGTTGATCCAACAGGTTAATATTATTTTATTTCATATTATGGTTATCTAGGGTTTTCCTATCAGCTATAAATAGGCCCCCATGTACTCCTTATTTTTGTCCCATGCATACCTAGAGCTAGAAAAGTCTAAATATTGCTTCCATATCCTCTCTCCTCTCAAGTCTTCCATTGCTAGGGTTTGGGTACCAACCATTAGAGACATCATAATTTTGGTGTTCGCTTTCCAAGGGATTAAAGAAAGGAATTGTTGATTATTTACTAAAATAATCGAAAGGTATATAAACCCTAATATTTTTTATTTTCGATAATAGTAGGATGCCTTATGGTACTTGATGTCCAATTGTTTATTGTTTTTAATAAAGAAACTTATATCCAAATTAGGTTGCATGTGAACTTAAGGGTTAAGTTTTTCGCCTCATGCTTTATTTTATAACCTATAAAACCTATCAGTGGTATCAGCGACTTAGTTTTCAATTGATTATGCATAATTTTGAACATATCAAAATTAGGGTTTATAGAAATTAAACCCTAAGAGCTTGAAATTTCGAAAATGGCTAGGGTTCTTGAAACCCTAGCCTCCACCCCTTAAATCTCAAAAATAGCTAGGGTTCTTAGGGTTTATCTAGCTTCCTTAATTATTGTTTTAAAAGCCTTAAAATAGAATTTAAAATTGGATAAACCATACCCTAATTATCGGAAATTAGATATGGTAATGGATTAGGATTAAATTTGAATTATTTGATTAGTTTTTTAATAGTAAATAATTATTTAATCCATAAATGATTTAAACTAATTTAATTAATAGTTAATTAAAAGATAAAGATTAAATCATAATTGGTTTAATTTAATTAAATTAAAAGTTAAATTTAGATAATTAAAAGTTTAAACCTTGTATTTTGAAATGTTTTAAAATACACCTTATATATATATATATATATATATATATATATATATATATATATATATATATATGTGTGTGTGTGTATATATATATATATATATATATATATATATATATATATATATATATATATATATATATATATATATATATAATTAAAAGTTAATTACTATATGTATAAGAATAAGTCAGTCGGATCGCTAGTATGCCTCATTCACGAAGCCATACTATAAAGAGGGGGGTATAAGGAAGCGACCTATAAAATGGTCGTTGAATGGGTGTCCACTCTCACCCATTGCTCCCTTGTTTGATGGAGGTTCGTTAGCAGAACATATTTGATAGGACATAACCTCATTAAAAGTATAATGATAAAAAAGTACTAGAACCTTCTTTAAAAATCCCACTCTGGTTACTTTATGAAAAACATGAAAAGTATGCTAATCCATGAAAACGCACATCATGCTTCATTTGTCGTTAGTGGAGCGTGTGTGGTTAACCGACGCACTAATATGGATTTTAAAGAGAAATGATGGGAATCTCGAAATTTGTCATTATTAATGGAGTGTGTGTGGTTAACCGACACATTAATTAGAGATGATAAATGACATCGAGGTTGCCAAGCGTGTTTTCATGGTTATTCACATCTTGTTTGTGATCCTCGGTATCCTAGTCACAAATAGAAGAGCATAATCTAAAATTAAACATGTCATTGATAGATTCAATGATTCTCAAAAGATCTAGGAATTTCATAGATTGAAATTGGTGAATTGTTTTACCTACCTTCATAAATTCACAATAAGATTAGGACATCCCTCTTCTTAGTTGTGAATTGTTATATTGGATCCTAGCCTTGAATACTTATTATGGGTTAAATTATTAAGGAGTTCATATCAATTAACTAAAACTTTTCTTCTTCTATAGATGTCTACTTCTACTGGTAATACTACTGCTCAAACCTCCACCAATGTGACAACCATCAAAATTTGAGTTAACTCTAGATTTGAATAAACTTAGTTGCACGTGTAGACACGACACATTTTAGACTTAGTAACTAAAATCTAAGTTATAACCTACTAGAAACTTGGAAACAGTTAGAAACGAGGGATAATGTACTTAGATTTCAGAATGATATGTGAATTCTACAACTACTTTAACTGCAGTGACTATCAAATTCGGGTCATTCCTTGACTCGGGCATCTTTTTACATTCATGTAGATATATCATACATTTGACCTAGCAGTAGAAATTAGGTCAGAGTCTCATAGGAACTTAAGTCAAAGTTGAAAACTAGGACTAGTATACTTGATTCTTCAATTTCACCTGAATCTCAGAACCACTACATAGAATGTCAATAAACCGACAAAAGAAATTTCAAGCACTACTTATAACTAACAAAGAGTTATAATACCATAAAATAATTTAAAGTCTCAAAAATTCAATTTATTTTGATATCGAAAGATTTATTAAATCCCAAAACCCTAAAAAGTCCTAAAAACTTAAATTTATGAAGTTTTACATTAAAATCCCATAGAAATTATTATAAACTCTATAATATCAAATTAAAATATTTAAAATGTGGAAAATATAATTTAAATCAACAACATTTAATCTAAATTTATAAGCTAAAAACCAAGGATTTTATGAAAATAAAACTAGACAAATGCATACTTTATAAAAACATGGAAAAACTTTTATAAAAATTTAAAGGGTTTATTTTAAAAGAAGTAAGAGAGAGGGAACCTCCCTCATAACTTCAAAATTTCGGCCTCATCACTCCCCAAGAGCGCCCTTCCCCAAAATCATAATCATTTTCACTCTCTCACACACTCCATCTCTCACTTCTCTCTCTAAAATTTTCTCTCTTACTTCTCTCGAGAAAAGACAAACCTAGAAGCAAAATCAGTGGGAGAGATTTTTCCATTTGATTATTCATGAGTCTTCATATATTTTTGTATTTTGGTGACCAGCTTTGGTGGAGAGAAACCCTAAAGAGATGACAAGAAAGATTGGGTATCCAGAGAGACATAATCTCTCTTTTCTCTCGTTTCTTCTCTCTAAAACCCCCATTCATTCCCATTTCTTTAACCCACAAATTTGGAAGCAAATAACACCATTTTTACTCATAAATCTTCATCATCAAGAGTTAATCTTCAAGGTAAAATCGAATCTCCTTCGTTTCCCTTCAAGTTTTCATGATTTTCTTGCATTTTTTTCTCCTTCTACACATTTCTTCATAATTTTTTATTTGCCTGTTCATGCACTTCAGTTTTAATGATGATGGTGGTAGGATTTTTCACCCAAAAACAACATGCATGTTATTCGAAGGTGAAATCCAATGACCAAAACCTAAATCAAATCCATAAACTTATGTTTTTACAAGCTTTAAATATCAAAAACCACATACATCCGAATTTGCTTTTTAGAAACATCATTTTGAACAAACAAATCCATGCATGTTCTTCAAACCATAATGCATGTGATGAACTCGAGTTTAAATGCTTGATGTTCAAAGTTCATTGCTAAAAGCTTTCAAATGTGTTCGTCAAGGATTTTATTTACATAAAATACCCAAAACTACTTTTCTGCTAAAATCCGAAAATAAGATGATCAGGAAATTTTCAGAAAATAATTCATTTTCTCAAATTATTGTAATTTTTACAAGAAAATAGAGCAATAATTCACATAAAATACTTTATAAGGTCTATAAATCTTAGATAAATTATTGGATGACCGATAAAGCAAATAAACATCTCCCATTAAGTTTCACCAATTTTTGTTACTGTTTGATGTGATTTTTAATTTTCTTTGTGTTTAATTTAAATAAATCATAAAATCAAGTTTTGAGATATGAAGTGAAAATCTAAAACTTTTCTCAGCTCCAGTATCTTTTATAACACTCAGATAAAAATTTCTAGAATTTTTCATAACCAATTTCTATTTTTCCATGATTTTTGTGTATTTAATGGACTAAATCGGGGAAAAATAGTTATACTTTTCCACTAATCATAAAATTTTACTAAGACACTCTTCGTTATAGTAGAATCCAAAATAAAAAAGTTAGCAATTTTTCTCTACTGTTAATTAATTTTTCTTGAATTAATTCTTATTTAAGAGAATAAATCAAGGAAAAATAGTTAAACTATTCTAAATATTACAAGAAATTACCAGAAAATCTTAAATTACACTTTAACTAAAATTAAAATTTTTGATTATTTTTACTCACTGTTTACTATTTATTTCGAATTTCTTGGTATTAAACACATCAAAAATCCTAAAAATGGGTTTTACAGTTTGCAAAGTTCATTGATCATTTTTAATTGCTTCAAAAAAATACTTTAAATAAATTACCCAAAGGGTTTGAGGAATTATTTCAACTTTGTGCTATTTATTACCAATTTCCTAAAATTAAACATCCATAAATCCAAAAAATTGGACTATTTCTTTGAAAATCACTTTTGATATTTTTTTCCAGCTTATATACATTGGATAACATTTGTATAAACATATTGATAATTTTTTTTAACTGTTTACTATTTTTCCATGAATTTCTGAAGATTCAAGTGGTTAAATATGGAAAAAATATCATTACATATCTAAAATTTATGAAACATTTTTTGAAAGGCTTTCACTGCATATGGAACACAAATAAAAAATTTTGTGGTCTTTAATTAGTATTCACTATTTAATTAGAATTTATTGGTGTGAAACACAATTAAATTACCAAAATAAGGTTTTATTAATCAAAAGTGGCATTTAATAATTTTCACAATTTAGGTATATTGTGAAACATTTGCAAAAAAAATCTAAGAATTTTTCATTATCATTTACTATTTTTCCTTAATTTTGTGATTATTCAAGGAGTTAAAATAGTGAAAAATAGTTAGACAAATAAAAAATTCAAGAAAATTTCTCTTAAGGTCTTTGACTTCAGTTAAAAATGAAATACAAAGTTTGGGAAATTTTATAACCGATTTGGTTTTGTTTTGAATATTTAATCATTTGAAACACCTTCCAAAATGTTATAATTACACTTCAATTAACATTGCCAAAAATGAGATTTTTCACTTAAATATGTTATTCAACAAATTGATCCATGGCAATCTGAATTTACAGAAAATTTTTGTAACTTATACAAATCCTAATTTTTGACACAATATTTGAATAATTCTATTGTAGTAGTAAGTATACTAGTATTAGATTTCGATTAGAGACTCATTAGTGTGTACCATCGTTGTAGGAATCGGTAGTGGTATGAGTAGAGCGTAGTTCAAGACACCATTTGCATCATCTCAAAGCATTGTGAGTATTCACGCCTCCCCCTATTTTCGGTTTTTCAATGTTTTGGGTGGAAAAGCATGTTGATTATTCAATCATGTTCGTTGTATTTATTTTAAATTGTATCAAATTTGATTTTCTATGTATGTGTTGCAATTGTTGACTCATGAGGCCTGTATCGCGGTAAAGTCTATGGTCATTATGGATAGCGCTATGCAGAGGCAGACAACTCATCACTCGCCCGTTTCGCAGAGTGCATTTTTCCATTTATATATATGTGAGCGATACACGTAGATTTCAATAGGGCACCCCTCGGTCATTAGGCTTGGGTTGTGAACTCATGAAATAATCATTATGTACATACAGGTTTTGTATCTTGTTTTAGCAACGAACTTTATGTATCATGTTAGCAATGCACTTTCAACCATGGAAGCTTTGGTCAAAACTTTGATTATGATACATGAAACCACATTTTTTGTAAACATGTGAACTCACCAACTATTTCTATAGTTGACGCTCATTTTACATGCTTTTTCAGGAACTCTTCTATAAGACGACACTTAGGTACACTTCACTTGTAGGATCATTCGCATGGGTTGTATTTTTTTTAAAATACATTGTAATTTAGTTTAAATTATACAAACTCATTGTATATTGTAAAGCTTTTTAATACTATGGTTGGTGTTGTATGTTAACTTTTGCTATGAGACCCTTTGTGTTGCCGCAACCCGTGTTTCCGCTTTAGCGAGGTGTGACAACCAACAACAAATCGAACTTCACTCTACTATCAATCATCTTTAAAGAGAAATTAGTTGGTCCAGACTACATGGGCTGGATGCAAAATCTCAAAATGACTCTTCGATACGAGGGAAAGGAATATGTCCTCCATAAACCTCTACTCGAAATCGATGAGTCAACTGCTACTCCAGAGGAACAAACTGCCTATAAACTATACTATGACAATGCAACAAAGGTCTCATGCATAATGGTTGCAACCATGGTACCTGAGTTGCAAAAGTTCTATGAAGATTGTTGGCCATATGAGATGTGCTTGGATCTACCAGAAAAGTTTCACAAGAAAGCACGTCAAGAGAGGTACGAGGTCGTTAAGGCATTAATGGCTTGCAAAATAAAGGATGGAGAATATGTTTGCAATCAATGCAATGAATGAAGAGATATGTGGAGAGACTAGAAAATCTCAACGTGTATTTTGACAAAGGGTTGTCTATAGATATGGTCCTTAACTTTTTGCCTCCAAGTTATGATCAATTTATTTTAACTTATCATTTGAACAACACAAAGACTACGTTAACCCAACTCCATAACTTGTTACAGACAACTGAATCAGAGATGAAAAAGAATCAAGTCCCTTCTGCAACAAGTGCTCCAGTCCTAGCTATTGGTCAAAGCAGGGGAAGGAAGTGGAAGATAGATCTTCAATCAAACTTGAAGGGAAAGTGCCATGTTGGATCGTCTAGCAGTGGGTCCAAGCCCAAGCCTAGTTTTGATATTCAACTTGTGAGTGGTCCCAAAGAGGTTGTTTGCTATTATTGCAACGAGAAAGACCACTGGCAACGAAGTTATGCCAAGTACTTGCAGGACATAAATTATGGCAAAGTCAAGCCATCTTCGGTAGGTATATACACTATTCAAGTCAATAACTCATACCTTACTCGTTCTTGGGTCCTTGATACAAGATGTCGTTTTCACATTTGTTCTGATTTGCATGGAATAAAAGAATGTAAGGAAGTGGAGCATGGAAGAATAAATATGGTCATAAGGAATAAGAAATCTTCACCTGTTACCAAGATTGGAACTTATAGTCTAGTGCTTAGTAGTGATGTTATACTTGATTTGTTAAATTGCTATTATTCGTCAGAAATGACGCAAAACATTATTTATTTTCATGAATTGTTCAGAAAAGGTATTCGATATTCTTTTGATGATTTGAATAGATCGATTTTAGCTTATAAAAATGGTGTTTTTATGTTTAAAGCTTTACCTTGTGATGATGTGTATGAAACAGTGACTTGTGTTGGTAACTTGGGAAATAATGTATTTCACATTGATTCGTCTAATGGTGTAGACAACGAACGCTTGAGGCATTTTCATGTTGGGCACATTAACAAGAAACGGATCGCTAGAATCCAAAAGGATGGAGTTTTGGAATCATTTGACTTAAGGTCAGATAATGAATGTGAGTCTTGTCATTTGGGCAATATGAAAAAATCACCTTCCACTGGGTCTTGTGAAAGAGGTAAAGGGTTGTTGGATCTCATACACATAGATGTGGGTGGACCTTTTAGATCTACCACAAGGGATGCTAATTGATTCTATGTGATGTTTACGGATGATTGTAGAAGATACGGGTATACCTACTTAATCAAACATAAATTAGAAACCTTTGAAAAGTTAAAGGAGTTTAAACACGAGGTCGAGAATCAGTTAGGTAGGAAGATAAAGATGCTCCGATTAGGCAGAGGCGGAGAGTATCTTAGTATCGAGTTCCATGACTATCTTAAGGAATGTGGAATAGTTTCACAATTGAATCCTCCTAGGACACCACAACTTAATAGTATAGATGAGAGGCATAATCGAACATTGTTAGACATGGTTCGTTCGATGATGAGTCGAGCTTCTCTTCCTATTTATGTATGGGGATATGCCTTAGAGACAACCACCCATATCCTTAATCTTATCCCTACCAAGAAGGTTGCCAAAACACCTCACGAGATGTGGACATGGAAAGTTCCCTCGCTTTCCCATATCAAGGTTTGGGGTTGTGAAACTTTCGTTAGACGAGGGACTCATGACGATCTAGAACCTAGAAGTGAGAGGTGTATTTGCATTGGTTTCCCATAAAAGTATTTTGGATGCTTGTTCTACAGAGCTGGAGAGAACTGAAGGGTTTTGAGCATTCTAACACTCCTAAGGTGTACATGCAACCCTAGAAACCTTGGATCTATGTTTTACGATGATACATGCAAATTTGATTTCCAAGGTTCTTAACCTATCTAGCATAGCATAGGGAACTATTAAACATAAATGCTAGAAGAATAACATACCTTTTGTTGTTTGGATTCCTTGAGAACCTTGTGAGCCTAGCACCTCAAGTGTGATGCCTCAAATATCTCACACAACACCACAATACTTGGAATAACCTTGAGAGAAGTTCACTAACACCTCAAAATCGGCTCGCCTTCTTTACTTGCTTGTAATAGTGCCAATTTTGCTAGACAAGGGGTCTTTATATAGTTGTGACACAAGGAGGGTTACACCATGTAAACCCTAATTGTCATGGCTTTCCATATTCCATGATCCATGGGTTTGTAACCTCCATGGACTATCCATGGAGCACCTTATGGGTTTTAGCCCAATCCATACAAACCATGGATCATTAGCCCACTATACAAGAATAGATGATTTACACAATCAACCCCATATATTTAATTAGTCTCTTTTTGATCACTTAATTAATTCCAAATTAATTCTTTGATCAATACTAACTAAATAATATTATTAATATATTAGAACTTATAATATATTAATAATCCTTAAGTGTCCTTTCTCTCATTTAGTCTATCCAAGTGTTGCAATGTCATGCAACCCAAATGGACCATGCCAACCGGGTCAAGTACATACCAGAAATAGTTATGGACTTAGACACCTTATCCAACAGTCTCCCACTTGGATAAGTCTAATAACTATAACTGCAAGTATGACTTCAGGAACCGATCAGCAATCGTAGCTCTTTCAAGGTCTCGCGGAACTGAGATGATGATGATACGCCATTTAAGATAAGTGATCATATAATCCTTTGTTCTAGATATCAGCCGGACAAATACATGGAACAATGCCTTACTTATTGTCCAACAGTTTGTTTCCCGATTTCCGATTTGTTTGACATAGAACTTAATTGAACACATCAACTTAGTTCTGACCGGGCCTGGTACATGGGTCAACACAAAATCATCGAGGGGTCGAGATATCGCTTCTAATCCAAGAAGGAACAGATAAACTTCGACTCATATGCTTGTTCTACTACTTGTTGAATTATACACAAAGGCACGTTTTATAACATCGAGCTACCAATGCGTTTTTGTACAATCAATGTATGACCAACTCATAGGCAACAACTCATATCTCTAGGTTTGAAGACTTATATGATATTACCGTCTCACGATCACTCGAGATAAATTCCATGAAGTGATACCAGTGAGCGTGGGTTGAATCCAATACTCAGAACTTATGAGCACTCATGAGTGTTGTAGCAACACTTTGCTATGTCCAACATCTTAGACATCTACAACCAACTAGATGACAGTCTTGATTCATATCTAGTTCCAACATATGACCGACTGTGGAGAATTTGAATAATATGAAATACCATAACATAATTATTCTGGAAGTCAAAACATGCAAAATGAAACGATAGTAAACGATTGACAAAAGATAGCAACACTTTACTCATAAATAAACAACAACTTTTATTCATCATCAAATGTCAATTACACTTTACACATTTCAAAGCTATCTAACTTCTAAAACTAATATCATCCTTCAGCCCTATGCGCCTCACATGCTGGAGATGCTTAACCCTGCCCAGTCCCTTCGTGAGGGGATATGCCGGGTTCTCATCCGATGATACCCTATTTGCCACGAGGAGTCCTTCTTCTATTCGATGTCTGATGAAATGGTATTTTCTGTCGATGTGTCTGGATCTCCCGTGATCCCTTGGTTCCTTGGCTAAGGCAACTGCACTTTCACTATCACAGAAAATCTCTATAGGCTCCTTTATAGTTGGTACAACTCCAAGGTCTCAAATGAAGTTCTTTAGCCATATAGCCTCTTTCGCTGCCTCGCTTGCCGCTATATACTCTGATTCGCAAGTTGAATCAGGCACTGTATCCTGCTTGGAACTTTTCCAAGAAATTGCTCCTCCGTTTAAGGTAAAGACCCAGCCTGACTGAGAGCGGAAATTATCCCTATCAGTCTGGAAGCTAGCATCACTACACCCTACTACTCTCAAGTCATCACTCCCACTGAGGGTAAGGACCCAGTCCTTAGTCCTCCGCAGGTACTTGAGAATGTTCTTTACCACAGTCCGGTGAGCCTTGCCAGGGTTCCCCTGATATCTGCTGACCATGCTCAACGCAAAGGCCACATCAGGACGAGTACAAGTCATAGCATACATGATCGAGCCTACAGCGGAAGCATACGGTACTCGACTAATCTCAGCTATCTCAGCCTCTATACTCGGGCTCTGAGTGTTACTCAATCTGGCGTTACTCTGGATCGGTAACTCTCTTTTCTTGGAATTCTGCATGCTGAACCTATTCAGCACCTTATCCAAGTAGGTACTCTGACTAAGTCCAATTAGTATCTTACTCCTGTCTCTCAAAATCCTTATCCCTAATATATAGGCAGCTTCTCCAAGGCCCTTCATAGTGAAACACTTCCCAAGCCAGGACTTCACCTCCTGCAGAGTTGGGATGTCATTTCCTATGAGTAGTATGTCATCCACATACAATACCAAAAAGCTAACTATACTCCCACTAGCCTTGACATATACACAGGACTCATCTTCGCTCCTCGAGAAGCCAAACTCTTTGACTTTCTCATCGAAACAAAGATTCCATCTGTGAGGTGCTTGTTTCAATCCATAGATGGATTTCTCAAGCTTACACACTCTATTAGAGTAATTTGCGCTGACAAAACCCTCTGGCTGACTCATGTAAACATCTTCAGCCAACTTTCCATTAAGGAATGCGGTTTTGACATCCATTTGCCATATTTCATAGTCATGAAATGCAGCAATGGCTAGCATAACCCTAATAGACTTAATCTTCGCTACTGGTGAAAAGGTCTCATCATAATCAACTCCCGGAGTTTGAGAAAAGCCTTTTGCAACCAGTCGCACCTTATAAGTGTGTACATTACCATCCATGCCGGTCTTCTTCTTGCCGGTCTTCTTCTTGAAGATCCATTTGCACCCAACTGTCTTACGACCTAGTACATTGTCAACCAAGTTCCAGACTTGATTGTCATACATGGACTGTATCTCGCTGTCCATAGCCTCTTTCCATTTATCAGCCTCAGGGCCTGCCATGGCTTCCGTGTAACTGTTAGATTCATCCAGATTTACCAGTGTGCTATCACTGATAAGTGTATCACCTTCCGCAGTAATATGGAAACCATAGTAATGCTCAGGTGCATTCCTAACTCTCGTGGAACGCCTCAGAGGTATAGACTCATCTGTCGGATCAACATGAGTTTCCTCCTCTGGTTGATTGCTAGGGTTTGACGTTCCTTCACCACTTGACTCTTAAATTTCTTCAAGGTCAATTTGCCTCCCACTATTTCCTTGGCTTATGAATTCTCTCTCGCGAAAGACTCCTCTCCTTGCTACAAACACCACATTATCACTGGGTCTATAGAAGAGGCAACCAAAGGATTTCTGTGGGTAGCCGATGAAAATACACCTCTCACTTCGAGGTTCAAGCATATCGTGAGTCTCGCGCCTCACGAAAGCCTCATAACCCCAAATCTTGATGTGGTCCAGATTGGGAACTTTTACAGTCCACATCTCGTGAGGTGTTTTGGCAACCTTTTTGGTAGGGACTAGATTAAGGATATGGGTGACAGTCTCTAAGGCATACCCCCAATATGAGATTGGTAGCGAAGCTCGACTCATCATGGAACGAACCATATCCAACAAGGTTCGATTGCGCCTCTCAGCCACACCATTAAGTTGTGGTGTCCTGGGAGGTGTCAATTGTGAGACAATCCCACATTCCTTAAGATAGTCAAGGAACTCTGTACTAAGATACTCACCACCTCGATCGGATCGAAGCATCTTAATGTTCCTGCCCAACTGATTCTCCACTTCCTGTTTAAACTCCTTGAATTTTTCAAAGGTTTCTGACTTATGCTTGATTAAGTAGACATATCCTTATCTACTAAAATCATCAGTAAAAGTCACATAGAAGCGGTTAGCATCCCTTGTGGCGGTTCTGAAGGGTCCACACACATCTGTGTGTACAAGATCCAACAAACCTTCACCCCTTGCACATGAACCAGTGAAGGGTGACTTTGTCATTTTCCCAAGCAAACAAGATTCACAACTATCATCCGACTTTAGGTCAAATGACTCCAAGACTCCATCCTTTTGGAGTTATCCTATGCGTTTCTTGCTTACATGTCCAAGACGACAGTGCCATAATGATGCTTTATCCAAGCTAGTGGAAGAATCGATACACAACACATTATTTCCTAGGTTATTTACAACCGACACAGTTTCATACACACCATCACAAGGTAATGCTTTAAAATAAAGAACATTATTAAAGAAAGCATTAATACCACCACATTCATTATCAAACGAAAAGGTAAAACCTTGTTTGTACAAACCATGAAAGGAAATAATATTTTTTGCCATTTCAGGCGAGTAACAACATTTATTCAAATCTAATGTTAACCCACTACTTAGCAACAAAGAATAAACTCCAATCTTGGTGACAGGTGTAACTTTCCTATTTCCCATGATCAAGTTTATCTTCCCATGCTCCACATTCTCACTTCTTCTTAGTCCCTGCAAATCACAACATATGTGAATACCACAACCTGTATCAAGGACCCAAGAATTAGAATAGGGTGAGTTATTAGACAATATAGTGTAAATACCTGCATGGTTGGGTTTCACTTTCCCATCTTTAACATCTTGCAAGTACTTTGGGCAATTTCGCTTCCAGTGCGACTTTTCATGGCAATAGAAGCATTCAACCTCTTTAGGGTTAGCAGAAGGAGTGACGAAACCTTTATTGGTTCCACTTGAAGAGGAGCCATCAAGGGACTTTCCCTTGGTACCCTTCAAAGGGATCTTCCTCTTCTTTCCTTTGCCTTGCCCGATTGCGAAGACAGGGGCCGCGGTTGGAGTAGGAGTGGTAACAACCGATTTACTCTTAAGACCAGTTTCTGCGGTCTTCAAGAGTCCTTGAAGTTTGCTAAGTGTAACTTCCTCCTAGTTCATGTGGTATGTCATTCGGAATTGATCATAACACGAAGGTAAGGAGTGCAAAATGATGTCAATTGCCAACTCCTCGGGGAAGTTCACATTCAGTTCCAGCAAATGGTCCACATACCTTTGCATTTTCTGCATGTGGCCCGTGATGGGTTCACCATCCTTCATCTGGGTTGTTATCATGGAGGAGATGATTTCATACCGCTCTTGACGAGCACTCTGATGGTAGCGGTCCATCAAGTCCT
Organism: Lactuca virosa; assembly: GCF_052849685.1. Lineage (NCBI taxonomy): Eukaryota > Viridiplantae > Streptophyta > Magnoliopsida > Asterales > Asteraceae > Lactuca > Lactuca virosa. Next base: position 20,803,545 of record NC_136429.1, on the reverse strand, counting down.
GGTGCATCTCAAAAGGGTATAATTCCTCATAGGACTTTTGGTGCTCGGCTGTCATTGTGGCCAACATGATACATGCCACTTTGGTAGAATCTCTCTCATGTGCCTGGTATTCAACGATCTCCTGAGGAGTAGTAGACGACTCAAGTTCCTTAATCTCCTTGTCGAGAACATATTCCTTGTCCATTTCCAGCAGCACAACACGAAAAACTGCTCACTGGATGACAAACTCGTCGAGTTCTCAAAGGAACTCGTCAAATTCATGTATTAACTCATGAACTCGGCGAGTTTTTGGCCCGAAGTCGTCGAGTTTTCATGTATGGGCAGTTTTTGGCTTTTGAAAAACAAGTTTGCATCAAGTATCAAGTAATCAAGCCTAGGCTCTGATACCTCGTCGAGTTTTCATGTCTGGGCAGTTTTTGGCTTTTGAAAAACAAGTTTGCATCAAGTATCAAGTAATCAAGCCTAGGCTCTGATACCACTGAAGGGTTTTGAGTATTCTAACACTCCTAAGGTGTACATGCAACCCTAGAAACCTTGGATCTACGTTTTACTATGATACATGCAAAATTGATTTCCAAGGTTCTTAACCTATCTAGCATAGCATGGGGAACTTTTAAACATAAATGCTAGAAGAATAACATACCTTTTGTTGTTTGGATTCCTTGAGAACCTTGTGAGCCTAGCACCTCAAGTGTGATGCCTCAAATGTCTCACACAACACCACAATACTTGGAATAACCTTGAGAGAAGTTCACTAACACCTCAAAATCGGCTCGCCCTCTTTACTTGCTTGTAATAGTGCCAATTTTGCTAGACAAGGGGTCTTTATATAGTTGTGACACAAGGAGGGTTACACCATGTAAACCCTAATTGTCATGGCTTTCCATATTCCATGATCCATGGGTTTGTAACCTCCATGGACTATCCATGGAGCACCTTATGGGTTTTAGCACAATCCATACAAACCATGGATCATTAGCCCATTAAACAAGAATAGATGATTTACACAATCAACCCCATATATTTAATTAGTCTCTTTTTGATCACTTAATTAATTCCAAATTAATTCTTTGATCAATACTAACTAAATAATATTATTAATATATTAGAACTTATAATATATTAATAATCCTTAAGTGTCCTTTCTCTCATTTAGTCTATCCAAGTGTTACAATGCCATGCAACCCAAATGGGCCATGCCAACCGGTTCAAGTACATACCAGAAATAGTTATGGACTTAGACACCTTATCCAACAAGAACGTGGTCTTTGTAGCTCAAAGGGGAGTCTTTTACGAGAGAAAACTCATATTCAAAGAGGACAGTGAGAGTGCAGTTGATCTTGAAGAGATTAAGGAGTCAACCAATGAAGGAACCTCAAAAGACACTAGCTCTCAACCAGAGGATGAGACTCATGTTGATCCCATTGACAATTCATTACCTCTTCGTCGATCCAGTAGGGTTAGGATTCCACCTTCATTCTACGATTTCCACATAACATATGATGGTGACATATTTATCAGTGATGGTACACTAGTAAATTTGGATGAGCCAGCTAACTACAAGGAAGCAACGACGAGCCCTGAGGCTGCCAAGTGGAAAGAGGCAATAGACAGCAAGATCAAGTCCATGTATGATAACCAAGTTTGGAATTTGGTAAATCATGTACCAGGTCGGAAGACAGTTGGGTGCAAATGGATCTTCAAGAAGAAGACCGACATGGATGGAAAGGTACACATTTTTAAGGCATGACTGGTCGCGAATGGCTTTACTCAAACCAAAAGGGTTGACTATGATGAGACATTCTCACCAGTGGCTAAGATAATGTCTATCAGAATAATGATTGCCATAGTTACCTTTCAAGATTATGAAATATGGCAGATTTATGTCAAAATTGCTTTCCTAAATGGGAAGTTGGCTGAGGATATTTACATGATCCAATTAAAGGGTTTTGTACATGAAAAAGTTCCTTAATAGAGTGTGTAAGCTTAAGAAAGCCATTCATGGATTGAAACAAGCATCTCGCAGCTGGAATCTTTGATTCCATGAAAAAGTCAAAGAGTTTGGTTTCTATAAGAGTGAGGAAGATTCATGTGTGTATTTCAAAGCTAGTGGGAGTACAATGACTTTCCTAGTATTGTATGTTAATGAAATACTCCTTATGGGAAATGACATTAAGACCTTGCAAGAACTGAAATCTTGGCTTGGAAAGTGTTTCGCCATGAAGGGTCTAGGGGAAGCAGCCTATATTCTTGGGATAAGGATTCCGAGGGATAGAAAGAAAAGACTTATTGGTCTTAGTCAGAGTACATACTTGGAAAAGGTACTAAAGCGATTTAGTATGGAAAATTACAAGAAAGAGGAACTACCCATTCATAGTACTTTAAGTTGATAAAGACTCAAAGCCCCAGTACAAATGAAGAGATAGCTGACATGAGTCGATTCCCATATGCTTCGGTTATAGGCTTGATCATGTATGCTATGAAATGTACTCACCCTGATGTGTCTTATGCTTTGAGGATGGTTAGTTGATTTCAGGGCAATTCTGGAAGAGCGCATTGGACATCAGTAAATAACATTCTTAAGTATTTGCAAAGGACAAAGGAAATGTTTCTAGTCCTTGGTGGTAGTGATACATTAAGAGTGACTGGATATAGTGACATCAACTTTCAGAAAGATCGGGACAACTTCTTTTATCAGTCGGGCTCGGTGTTTTTATTAAATGGTGGAGCGGTTACTTGGAAGAGTTCCAAACATGAAACGATGGTTGATTCTACTTGTGAATTAGAGTACATCATAGTGAGTGAATCATCAAAGGAAGCATATTGGTTGAAGAACTTTATTTGTGATCTTGGAGTTATCCCGACCATTCAAGAGCCAATGGAGCTTTTCTATGATAATGAAGGCGCGGTTGCTTTGAACAAAGAACCTAACGATCAAGAATAACGACAGAAAGTACCATTACATCAGACATACTATTGAAGAAGATCATCTCCTGGTGAAGATAGTATCTTCAGAAGCGAATCCTTCAGATCCTTTCACAAAGGCTCTGAGTAGGGTTAAGCATAACGAACATGCTAGGATCATAGGCTTGAGAGATGATATTAGTTTTAGTAGTTAGTTGATAGTTTGAAACTTGTAACAAAATAAATGTAATTGATCATGGTGATTAAATAATAGAGATTATTTATGAGTATAGTTACTACCTTTTTCTATTGTTTAATCTTGTGTTTCGCTTTGCATGTTTTACTTCTTCAATGATTTGATTATTCGATATTCCACAGTCGCTCATACTTTTGGAAGTAAGTAATGAATCATGATTGTCATGAAGTGAATTCTAGATTCTATATGGGGTTATACATCGCAATAAGATTGTTACAGTGTTCATGAGTACTTAAAAAGAGGGGATTTTGAGTATTGGATAAACCCTCGCTCAAAGAATTACTTCATGGATTATATCACGAGTATTTCTGAGATGATAATATATTTTATTCTTAAAACGGAGATATATGAGTTGTAATTTACAAGTCGTTTTTTCATTGGTATTACAAAAATGCATCAGTAACGTGATATTATAAAACGCAGTGGCATGCATGATTTGATGAGTAAAAGATACAAGCACATAAGTCGAAGTTTTTTCGTTCCTTTTGCCTTAACAGGAAAAGTGATATCTTTGGTCCCCTCAGTGATTTGGTGTTGACATTATAGTGCTGGGCCCAGCCAGGACTGAATTGATTTTTTTAATTAGTAGTCTAATGAGGTCATCAAAAATCAGGAAATCGGGAAACAGAGTTTTGGACAAGAGATTGATTGTAATCCATGTCTCATGTCCATATGATATCTTGAATAACGGAGGAATATTTAATCACCTATCTTGGGGCTGATGTCTGATCAAATCAGAGTCTGGTAGTTGCTTTGAAAAGCACGCTTTGTTGTTTAATTTAGAAGTTATACTTGCAGATTTGGTTACAAAATTATCCAAGTAGGAGACTATTGGATTAGGTGTCTAAGCCAATAACTAAATTGGCATATACTTAAATTAAAAGTAAAGTCCTCTTTGGGTTGCCCTTAAAACTAGTAATTGACAGAAATAACTTTTGGAGAGAGAGATTGATTTATTGGTTTATTATATGATTAATAAATAGCAATACATAAATTATTAATATATTATGAGATTAATATACTAATTATAAGTAGTAATATTTAACTAATAATTACACAAAATTTAATTGGAATTAATTTGGGATTAATTGGATTAATTAAAAGTGCAATGACTTAAGTTGTAATTGTTCAATAGTTGAACAAAAGAATAATTCTAGAAAGTTCCTAGGTTTGGCCAAAATTTAGGAGCCTCCTTAAGGTTTCTATAATACTCCATGTGGATAATATGGATAATAAGGAAACTAGATAAAGTCATATTTGAAATAATATTATTTTATTTCAAATTATGGTTATTTAGGGTTTTCCTATCAGCTATAAATAGGGATCACTGGACTTCCTATTTTTGTCCCATACATACCTAAAGCTAGAAGAGTCGGAATTACGCCTTATCTCATCTCTCTTCTCAAGTCTTTAATTGTTAGGGTTTGGGTACAAACCATTAGAGACATCATAATTTTGGTGTTGGCTTTCTAAGGGATTGAAGAAAGGAATTGTTGATTATTTACAAAAATAATCAAATGGTATGTAAACCCTAATCCTTGTTATTTTTTATAATAGTAGGATGCCTTAGGGTTCTTGGTGTTCAATTGTTTATTGCTTTCAATAAAGAAAACTTAGATCCGAAGTAGGTTGCATGCGAACATAAGGGTTGAGTTTTTCCATTCATGCTTTATTTTATAACTTACAAAACCTATCATAAAGTTTCTACATTTGAATCCATTTCAATAAGATCTAGTCATGGACCATTTTAGGTCCCTTCTTGTCCATTTCATTGAGGCCCATGGAGTTTGGGGGACTCCAAGATATTTCTCTTGATGAAATCATCTTCTGGACTTGGTTCATGGAAGAAATATGTATTTGCATGCTTCTCGTTCAATCCATGCATGAGTTTTGGTCCCAATCTTAGTTAGGGGTTAGGATTTTGGTTTATGGACTGAAAGAGATTGATAAAGTTAGAAACTTTGTTCATGCAGAGAGTAAATCGATCCAAGTCTGAACTTTAGGGACCTGGAGTTTTGGGTAAAGAGCTTAATGGAATAAGATGTTATGAACGTTCACCGGGTGCAATGAATCGTGAAGTGGGACCTAGTCACAACTACCTTGTCTTTTATTAGCCGTGACACGGTCAATATGTAGTTCACAATGTCGTGGTCAGCGACGGTTGACCGTTCACTTTGACCGTTGATCGTTGATTGTTGACCGTTCACTTTTTGACCAGTCTGACTTATGGTTAAACATTAGGGTTTGGGTTTATAGACTAGGGATTGACATTTCATTTTACATATTAAGGTGGTTTGTAGTACCGACCTTCACATTTCTTGTGAGCTATGGTGATTATCTGATTTTGTGTGAGGTGAGTCTTCTCACTATACTATGTAGGACACGTGGTGTCAATGTATGATTGTTGTCTTTGTGACTCTTGCTTGTATGTTGTGTGTATGATAGGCGGGGTCCATTATTCAGGACGGAATCCAATATTCAGGGTGGGGCCTATTATTCAGTACGGGGTCAACTATTCAGGGCGTGGCTCATTATGTTGTGATGTATTTGGTATCTTGTGGAACTTACTAAGCTTTGTGCTTACAATTTAAGTTTTAAATGTTTCAGGTACTTCTGATAGCAAAGGGAAGAACCCTGCCTGATTACATCGCATCCACCGGAGAATACATACTATCTGTTTTTATGACTTTACTCTTATAATTGTTTGGAACTTCAAACACATGTTTTAAATATCTTTTGTTTGGATTGATATCAAATTGTTTTTACTTTATTTAAAAATGAAAAATTTACTCTATATTTTGGGATGTTACATTACATGAATAGGACATAATAGAAATGTTATGTTCACTAAAATGGGTCATTGTTTTTTTTAAATCGTTGAATGCAAGAAAAACTATTTTAAACATACTATTTTTCCCTTCATTCATTTTTACACCAGTTATTGTTGGATTAAGGTGTTTAAGCCAATAACTAAATTAGTACATTCTTGTAGCTAGAAGCAAAGTCCTTTTTGGATTGTCCTCACAACTAGAACTTGGTTAGAATGACATTTGTAGAGAAAGGATAATTTATTATATTATTATATCATTGATAAACTAATTGGAAATTATGAGGAAATAATTTGTTAATACATTTTGATTAATATATTAATAGAAAATTGATTTGTTAATTTATATGATTAATAAATTAATATGAAATCAATTAGAATTATTTAATTATTAATCATAACTAATTTGGAATTAATTCCAGATTAATTGGAATTAATTAAAGGTCCAATGGTTGAATTGCAAATGTTCATAATTTAGAAAGGAAAGAAAATTCTAGAACCCATGTAGTGGTGAACGAAATTTGGGAGTGTTTCTAGGGTTTCTGGAATATTCCTAAAGATAATAAGGATACCATATTTGAATAGAATAAAATTTGAATATTTTATTATTCAAATCTAGGGTTTTCCTTGTCTCATCCACACTATAAATAGGACCCCAAGGGTTATGATTTTCATTCATATAATTCCCTTTAGGATACCTTGGCCGAAAATATACTCTCTCATCTCTCCTCTTGTCTTTTAGTTCTAGGGTTTCAGTGTGAGCCATTAGAGGCATCATCTTTTTGGTACTAAGCTTTCCAAGACCTACACTACAAGGAGATTGAAGTAATTTGTTTGCTACAACAAATCAAATGTAAGTAATCTTAATCCCATGACTTCGATTTCATTAGGTTTATGATAGTTTTGTTGTTCATAGTATGTTTCCTGCAAAACGTTATGACATATACCCTTTATAGGATGCTTGTATCCTCTTAATTTTTAAGTGTTTTTCCGCATTGTACATGATTTTGTTTTCTATAAAACCCATCAGTTATAATGTCCTAAGTAAGACAATTCAAAAGTATATTGCTACTTTATCAGTCAAGACGTCCACCGAACATATATAACACTAACCCAAATACCCAATAACCCAACACATGCACATTTACCATTTTCGTTGAATTCCTTATCCATGTCTCAATGAATCATGTGAGATTGTCACAAAGATTTTTCTACATAATCATGAACTTACAAATACAAACCATTAAACCATATTAATTTTCACCATAAACTAACAATTTTTACTTACGTTTCTGTTATATGTTTTAACCAACTCGAATAATCCAAACTGATATCCGATTAAACTGAAAAAATGACTTTGATACGGTTATGTTTACAGACGGATTGGTGACAAACGCAAAAGTTGATTAACTCGAGCCGTTAACACACCAAACCAAAAAACAGTCCGACATCTAGTTCTCTCATAGACTTTGATCCTATTAATAATATGGATATAATAAAATCAAAATTAGTAGATATTGATTACAATACTAATTGTCACTACTAGAAAAACAACCTTTTACGACGTGCAATGCGTCTCATAAAACGCTCAGACAACGCGCAAATGCGTGTCAAGGAAGGCCCTGTCATAACGAGAGACGACACGCTTTTGCGCGTCGTCTATTTATGACGCGCATTTACGACATGCATTTATGACACACATTTACGATGCGCAGTTATGACACGCAATGCGTATCAAGGAAGGCCCTGTCATAAAGGAAGACGACACGCATTTGCGTGTCGTAACCTTACGACGCGCGTGTTTATGACACGCAGTGCGTATCAAGGAAGGTTCTGTCATAAAGGAAGACGACACGCATTTTTGCGTGTCATAATTTTAAATGTTTTTAAAATTATATATTTTTGATAGATTTACTAATTTTCAAATTAAATAACATATTAAAAGTCTAATAATACAAAATAAAATACCATAAACAATAAAGATAATTCATTGCGCTAATATGTCAAATAGAAATAATCATTCCAATAGTAAGTAAATTTAACACATTGTATTATAGAAAACAAAACATGTACAACATTATAAGAAACCCATGACTAAATTCTCCTTTGACAATTTCCTTTCTAATAGAATAACCTGAATAGATAAATTGCAGTGTAGTCTATAACAGGCTCTGAGATAAAGTTGGTTGCCCGTGAATACCATTCTGGATCTTCTTCCTACTCGAAAGATAAAGATAAATATAAAACAAATTAATCAAGTTTCTAGATAAATATTTGCAAACAAACTCGTGGAATAGATAAATTATTATATCGCTATATCAAAAAAGGTATTGGTATACATACTTGAACATGTATTAACCATTTTAACAAATAGAAGCAATTTGGCAAATCTCAACAAAGAGTTTGATAAACATTAGTTAGTTTGATTTCATTGGTAACTTTCATGAAGCCGCCAGAGTATTAGAAAGATAACAATTGTAAAAAGGAAAAAGGACCTGCAAGTGTAGAAGGATGCTTTGATTTCATTGGTATCACCCATCCTTTTGTAATTCACCTTTCAAAACTCTAAAACAAAATAGAAGAATACTCATTAGATTCAAAAAATAAACATTAGTTAGTTTGACACAAAATCGACACTTAAGTTTTATTATTATTATTATTTGGCATAGAATAAAATGTGGTTATGGATTATACATTGAGGAGCTCTCCCACATTAGTAATCAACAGATACATTATAGATACTAACTATTATCTACTCACATAATCAGTAACTGTATGTCTGCTATATGCAATGACCAAGAATTAAATACACAAGGTAAAAATTAAACAAACTAATAGAACATCATTAAAACCCAAATAAGATTATAATAGGAAAATATGTCTTCTATATGCAATGACCAGGAATGGAATCCAACAGCCAGGAATGTAATTAAGTTTGTTACTCAAATCTGATCACTCTTGGATACGGGCATTAAACTTAATGAGTGAAACCTCAAGATATTCATTCGCAGCAAGACTATAGTGTAAATTCATTCATTCATATATATCACCGGAACAACATCATGTGATGTAATGACTGATTCCATTCCGTTGTACCCGCCCTATGCAATCAACTCCTGGAATGTCAAGTCCACGAGCTGCAACATCAGTGCATAGAAGGATTCCATCCTGAAGAGATGTAAATGAAGCCACATATTTCTCCCTTACTGTCTAACAGAGTAATACAAAGAACATTACCGTTATATGGCAATTTTATATTCCATTCCATGATCGGTGAAAAAAATACCCCTGTCTAAGGAATCGAAAATAACAAAATGGAAGGTTGTAAGCCTTTAAATACACTTTTACCATCATTATTGTTTGGATCTACAGCAAGCCTAGCATCATTATCAGCCAAGCAAGCAACCTTTTCCTGAAACATGCATCTAGAAGATTGTGCAAGTAAGAAATACCTTTTGGTAATATCCCAAGCTCCTTTCCAGTTAATGCCCTTCAAATCCCTCAATTATCTCATTAGCTCATGAATACAGAGGGTAGGATGGGTATCATTCATCTGGACCGAAACTTTTTCTAGAAACTCATTCTGATACAGGAAATATACAAAGCACCTGTTACAATAGTTCTTTACTAACAACCAAAACCATCCCAATTCCCATATGTTTGAGAAACAATGAGACTTTAGTCAATATAATCCATGTTTTTTTATGTAACTTTTGATTACCCAAATCTTTTTTTAAAGAATGAAATGATTTTAAAAAATTACAATTTTATTTTCTAAAAATTACAAATTACTCTCAGATAAGTGAACTTCGCTTTAAGTTATATGAATAGAAATAAACTTATCCCATATATGCATCATCCACCTGCATATTCGTCCTTGTTGCAGTGTGGTCACATTTGACTGAAAAAAAAACAAAAACAAAAACAAATGATTACACAATATTATATATATTATTAGAGTATACCACACATCCAAAACGATTAAAAAATATAGAAGAATAACAATGCTTGTGGGCTTCCTTTACAGGTACAGTTAAACCAGCCAAGGGGCAATGCACTTTCTTGACATCATCAGAGTACAGATAAAAGTGAACCCCTAAAATGGGGTTTACCTGAGGCAACATGATAGAGATTAGTAATCTAAATCACTATTCAAACTGAATAAATGAAAAGTATTTCAGTCCATTAAAGTGCGAAGCACATTATGGACTCTGGATGAGCAATTTTGCATTTCAAAAGCATCAAAAATAGGAAGACTCACTTGTGCAACTACCAATCCATGAATATAGTAACCACGATGGTGAACTACAGGGTGTTTAGAGCCATAGAAAGTAAAAAACATGTTGTAAATGAACTGAACCTAACACGATCGAGCCAGAAATGCAGAAACCTTAATAGAAAAGAAGATAGAAAGAGACCTCAAGAGCTTTACAGATGTTTTTGAGTTCATCCCGGAGGTTGACTTTCTGGGAAGTCGTCACCACCTCAACAACACCCAAGCATGTTTCACCATCTATTTCAAACACAGGGAGGTTGAGACACCTAAAAAACTGAGTTTTTTAGCGTAAATCACACGTGGGTCGTCCCCTTCTGCAACAATTCGAAGATATGGTGTGCATGTGGGAAATTTATTCATGAAAACGCGACTAGGGAAACCGATCATCTCATTAGAATCATACTCAACTGCAAATTGGTAGTTCTTGGAAACCTCTCGATAATTTTATAGGTATTTGTTATCTGAGTTAATTATGAATGATTTGTGCTCTGTGTTTAGGACTCGTTTGCCTTGTCTAATTACTGGAAGCCATGGTTGAACAAGAAGGTCTGTGTCCATTATGCATTTTTCGTTCAGATAGTCAAAGGCTTGAACCAATCGATCACCTTCCTGCTTGTTTTTTCATAGAGATTCACTCATTAACATATTACATGCATAAATGTATGTATGTATGTATGTATGTATGTGTGTGTTAAAAAAATTATACCTGTGTTTCAGCAGCAATTGTTGCTTTTCGACAACCTATAACAAGTTTTTCTCCTGGATCCAATCGACTAAATATAATTGTAGAAAGATGGAAAAGTTAATAAAATTATAAATATATATCATTGAACATGTAACAAAAAAAAGAAGGATACATGTGTACCCAGCTTGAAGTTGCATATTTTGTATGCAAGGAATTACACCCTCTAAAACATACATACGACTGCTATTATTGGGCCAAAATCGGAACTGAAAAGTCCACTCTTTCCCCTTTATGTCCTGGATTCTTATTGGTAAACCTTCCGATTGATTAATAGCAGGGAAATACGCCTGCACAAATATATAAAATATTTCACCATCATTTATTTAGACATTGGAAAAAGAAAGAAAAAGAAAAAAAAACTACTTCAGCACATGCTTTAGGCAAAACCAACCGCCTAATTCTACCGGCATCACTGGCACTCAGAACCTTCTCAAATAATGGAGTAATAGTGCTATTGGAATTCAAGTTAGAGGAAGATACAGTTAAGAAAAAAAACAAATAGTTTTTCTTTCACATATACTATATATATAATAATGGAAGATGAAAAAATGAGTATAAGAATATAAGGATACTCCCCAGATATCTACAACAGTTCTTGATCAGTTATCTTTGGCCAGTACCTCGGGAGTAACTGATTCCGACCTCTACCCTCAGCAGGTGGTCTGGCAACTCTGTTTTCTGAAACTACCCCTTTGTTTGACTGTGACTTTTGACTATTACTACTCCCGGTCCCAGCTTTAGATGGTTTTGGAAACGTGACACATGATCTTTGCCCTTGTTTAAAACCTGCAACTTTTTCTGCTTCTCTTCCACTTCCATCCAAAACCCCACTACTACTAGCATTAGCATTAGCATTAACATTAGAAGGCTTGGTAGTAGTGGTCAATGCATTACTATTACTTCAATACAAAGTGATTTGCTTTTGGTACCAACATGTTCAGCAACTTCATTCCAGTTTGCCAGCAACCCATACATTTCTATCCCCTATATCACAAAGATTTTCATTAGAAAATCTGAAAACTATATATTATAAACATTAAAAAAGAAAAGTTGAATGTGGGTATATGAGAAAATACCTCGAGTAGCAAGATCTCTTCATCTGCATTCCAATCAGAACAGAAGAGAGGAAATGACAGATTATCCTGTGGAAAGAAAAAAGCTCTAAGATTTGAATAAATTCAGATGTAAAATTACTAAAATAAAAAAGGTTATGAACCAAATAACAAAAAAGTAGTAACAAGAAATTACTAACCATAACTCTATATGGATGATTGCTTTTATGAGGATAAACCTCAGCATCAACAGAAAAGCACTCAACACATAGATCGAAATCAGAGCAACAAGCACATTTGATACGAATCTTTCCTGAAATGTCCTTGTTACAGTAGTTACAATGGTACGAAGCCTTTTTCCCTTCACTCATCCCTTGGCTTATTATCATACAATAAAATAAATTGAGTTTTTAAAAGTGCAAAAACATCATATATATACAAAATTATCAGAGCATTCTTGTGATCAAATAGATACCTGAAGTTGCAGCCTCTAGATTCTCTAGATTTGAGGTTGTCCTCTTTCTCTTTGATCGACTAAATGAAAATGAATGACAGTTACAAAGGATTCAAATCAGAATCCATTGCTAAAAATAAAAGTAGCAATACCAATTAACCAATAAAATGAACTTATGTTCATATCAGCCAAGACTATGGAGGCGATATATAACCTAACAGCTGATCTAACCTTCAATCCTTAAGCCCAAAGAAACCCTACTTTATTAGTATATATAATGTGGAAATGAGAAATTACCATAAGAGTATGCACTGTAAAAATGAAAGAAAATACAAATATGAGGATGCTTTTCACATTTTTTCTAATCTAACATTCATTTATGCTATCTCATTCACGGCTGCCTTTATGAATTTTCCACTTACAGAAAGATATAATTGAATTTGGATTATATTCATTCATATGACATCATTCATTGAATGAAATTGTCAGCATACAACACTAATTTATTACCAAGAGAATAACTTAAAGATGGTTGAGCCTCAAACAAACCTGCACAATAGATGATTCATAGGTTTTTAGGAATTTCAATCAGATTGTGCAGACAGGGGTTTTGGCACTGAACTCTTCGGAAAAAAAAGAGAGAATAACAATTATATCTGAACATAGGACTTACTTACCAATAATATATTAGAACATATTAGTGCTTTAAAACCCGAATCTTGAAGAAATTATGAGGACTGTTTGAAATACGCTTCTGCTTTAGTCTTGATTTCTGCTAGAAGGCAGAAGGAGGTGTTGTTGTGTGTGGAAGAGAGAGTTGAGGAAGAGAGACAAATGGGTTTATTCAGAAAGCGTGTTAATTTTTTTTTGTTGAAGAGATAGCGGGGGAATCCGGTACACCCTAGATATAAATAACAACAATTCAGAAAGCGTGTTAATTTTTTTTTGTTGAAGAGATAGCGGGGGAATCCGGTACACCCTAGATATAAATAACAACAATGAACGGTCAAATAAGAACCAGTGGTGTTTAGTGGGTTCGATCTCCGGTTTGGCTGATGGATGGGATGCTGACGACGGAGTAGGAGGTGGTGTTGGTTGTGGATGGTTGTGTCTAGAGTTAGAGGAAAGAAGAGGGAAAGGATGGGGTATTTAGATCATCGCATTCAATGTTGGTGCGTGGTTTTATGAGTGACAAGATGCGTCACACCAAATTGACTTGCACGAACATCATCCATTGGTCGCCCGAGGATGGGGTTGGAGAGCTGCAAACAGTGATGGTGGATGAAGTATTGGTCGATAAGGCTTGTACATCGTCTTTTAGGGTTTCGTTTGATCGAAGAGGATTTTAAGAACTTCAAAAATATGAAATTATCGATCTTCTACACACCAAATACCAATTCAGAAAAATCGCATATCGACGTCAAAAATATGATTTCAGGAACTTCACAACTAAAAATCGAATATCAGGAACCCACACAATGCTTTTAGGGTTTCTTTTGATCGAAGAGGATTTCACAACATACGGAAGAAGAAGGAGGAGAGTATCAGGCGGGGTTTTCAATTTTTTGGTATTTCATTCCCCCCTTGGCAATTAAAAAATTGAAGAACACGCGTTGATGAAAAAATTATAAAACGACAGTTCTATACGACGCACTTTTTATGGTAGGTGCCCTCCGTGTTTATAATTTTTTTTGTTGGACACAAATTTTAGGGCACACATAAATGCGTGTCCTCTATGCTTCATATTTTGGAAAACTGACATCAATTTTTAGGGCACACACAAATGCGTGTCATCTATCAGCGTGTGTCATTGATTGCGCGTCGTAAAAAGCTGTTTTTCTAGTAGTGTGTGGAATCAAATATTGGTATTGATTACATCTCTTTTATTGGAAACACTTTCTCTTAACAAAAATGTTGTTGACTTTACAAATAAATGTTTCAGTTACAGTCATGCAATCACTACATTAGGCGTCTTTGAGGGTGTATGTGTCACAACTAGCATTCTAGGGTTAGGTTTCCTATCATGTGCAACATAATTCATTGGTGTAACTATGTAACACTATGTGTAGTAAAAGTTAAAATCAATACAATACGAATTTCTACATCCAAAATTTGTGTTCTAGTCAAAACTCCTCGTGTAAGCCCAAAACATAACCCAATAAGCTATATTCACTCATCTTTGGGCCTTAAACCCAAACTCTCTCGGCCCAAACCCCTTAATGGGCCAAAACTCTCTTATTGGGCCTAATGGGCCGATAACCTCTCAACTTGGTTCTTTAGGGCCGAAAACCCACTTTTGGGCCATAATTGGGCCAAAAATCTTTATTTAATACCGTATTGGGCCATAAGACCCTTATTGGGCCTTATTGGGCCATGAAGAATTATTCCAAGTTTCTTGGGCCGAAAACCCTTGCCATTTAGCTTCATTGGGCCGCAAACCCATAAATGGGCCTTCATGGGCCGAAAACCCTTATTGGCTAATTGTGCTCTCGGCTACACTTCAAATCCAAGTCCAAATTCTATTTCTTCCTTCCCTCTCCAAATCCGATCGGCCTTAGACAAAAAAAAGGGGTTGACTTGTGGTGCCACCTCCCTATTACTCACCATATAACAAGGTGACTTTTCTCATACTTCCATGTCAATTGTATAACCCAACATACTTCAAGACACACTCTCTCTCTTCTCTTCTTTCCCCATCGGTCGACCCTTCCCCCATAATCCCCTTCACTCTCCAATTCAAACACACTAAATTCTCTCATCTCTCTCTCTCTAAAACACAACGAAAACTCCCTCTTCCTCTCTTCAAAAATCGTGTGAGTGTTAGTGTGTGTTCAAGAGTTCCTCACCAAAGATCCTAACTTGGTAAGTTTACTTCACACTCAAGTTGTTTAACTCCATCTTATGCTAAGATCTTTCCTCAAAACCACTCTATTTTCGTGTTTATGATCCTAGAACACCAAAACTCCACAAATCTCTTCAAAGAAGCTAGCTAAGGCCGAAAACCCACTCCATTCTTCCTCTTCAAAACCGAAAAAGCCCAAGGTGAGCTTCATACCCCCTTGTTTTCGAGTTTTTCTTTGTTTTGGGGGAGGATACAAGTCAAAGTCTTGTGTAATCTTTGTATATTTGCTTGCATGTGTATGTTTTGCATGTTATGTGTGTTAAAATGTTGTGATATTATGCTAAAAGCTCCATAAATTCGAGATTTATCCAAGTCTTGAAGTTGTTGGAATAAGTTACCTTATGTAACTTCTTATGTTTGGTTAAATATGTTAAGTATGTTTAAAAACTCACTATGAAACTAAAGAAAACTTAAAAAGGAACTTTATTTGACAATAAAGTGGAAAATGGGTATTTTTGGTCATTTTTGACAATGAAAATAAACTTGGACCGTTTTTGACCATTTTAGTAAAATGGGCCGAAAATGGGCCTTTTTAGTAAATATGGACCATTTTTGAACATTTTGATAAACTTGGGCCTTTATTGTATATTTTAGTATAAAAGGGCCGAAAATGGACTTTTTAATAAACTTGGGCCATTTTTGAACATCTTAACAAAAGTGGGCCGAAAATGGGCTTTTCCATAAATTTGGGCCATTTTTGGAATACTTTTGTAAATATGGGCTATTTTCATCAAACTTTAGTAAAAATGGGCCTTAAGTGAACATTTTAGTAAAAAATAGGCCTTAAATGAACATTTTTGTTAAAATAGGCTATTTTTGAACAACTCTAGTAAAAATGGGCCTTGTATAATAATTTGGATAAATTGGGCCATGAATAACAATGTGATATTTTGACACCTTCGGTAAAAAGATTATATTATATTTTTATCACCATTGGTTTGTAGTCAAAATATAACTTAGTAACATTATTTATAACGTTAAATAATGAAACTCAAAGTTAGCGTAAATTCCGTTAAGACTCTTGTGAGACGCACCTTCACCGTACCCTTTTTAGTGTATACTGTAAGCCCTGTAGTTATAACCAGAGTCTTGTGGAGGGAGAACGGGAGTTTGAGTATAGATCTATACGGGGTTGACACCCCACACCTGAGTTGCTCGCTACAGCTAGACCGACCAGTCTAGGGTGACAAATATCTTCTCAGAAACCGACGCCTGAAGAACGTCAAGACATGTACTCCGTGATATTAGTATGGTTATAAAGACTCGCATAGAGAATAACGATATTATATTATGTTATATTATATAAAAATTTACACAATATCTACACTTTACCCATGTTACGAAGTACAAACCTATGCATCAACTATTCTACACCTACTTTCATCACTCAGGTCTTAGGGTTTAAGACCATACTTTTCATATAAAAGAAAATACAGGATTTTCTGGGAACCACTCACTATACATTTTCAAACAAGGTCAACAAAGAATACATATGCACTTATACATGATTGGAAACAAGACTTACAAACTATTTTTACAAGAAAATATCGAATTTTTTGGAGATTTACAAACTACTACCAAGTTTTTATACAAACGTGCTTATGAACTCACCAACATTTTTATGTTGACGCTTTTCAAACGACTTGTATTCTCAGGAACACAGTGAGCCGGATTCTTTACAGCTATGGATTTGAATGAATGTTGTATTTTGGTTTCATCATACATTTGTTATTTTGGGATGTAATTTTTGTGAACAAACACAATACTGTAAGCCATGTATGTTGTAATCTTTAATGTATGATGATGATGATGGCTATGTTTCAATTATATACATTGTTATGATATTACAAGATGAAGTCATTCGCCCTCGGACCTTTCCGTCGTTCTGGTTCGGGGGTGTGACAGTATGAAGTGGGCGACCGCACAGGGCCCATGTCGTGGAGGGGGCCAATTTCTTTCATATGCTTCTCTATAGTAGACTAGTAATTCAGTCCCAAAAACAAAATTGATTTAAAGGTATCTTCACAATGCCAAACTCAATTCACCCTCTGATTCTCGCCAATCGATGTCATAAGTTGTTACAATACTACTCGTTCTCTTGAACTCTGTAAGCCATTGATTGTGTGTGTATATATGCGTGCTTGATCTCTAAGTCGGAAGTGTTGGATAAGGTGTATAAGTCCATAACTATTTCTGGTATGTACTTGACCTGACCCGGCATGGTTCATTTGGTTTGCATGGCACCATGCAATTGGATAAACTAAAATGAGAGAAATAACACTTATGGTTTATTAATATATTATAAGTTCTAATATATTAATAATATTATTTAATTATTTTGATCAAGAATTAATTTAGAATTAATTAAGTGATCAAAAGATAACTAATTAAATATATGGGTAGATTATGTAAATCTTCCATATCTTATATAGTGGGCTAAGAGGCTCCATGGATTATCAAGTTGGGTTCTACCCATAGGATGATCCATGGATGCTCCATGGGAGTTACAAACCCATGGGTCATGGAAATGAAGAGTCATGACACATTAGGGTTTACATGGTGTAACCCTAGATGTGTCAACACTATATAAGAAACCCATTCTCCACCAAAATCGGCTACACTAAGAAACAAGAGGGCTAGAGCCGATTTTGCAAGTGTAAGATTCTCTCAAAGTTTACTCCTTTGCATTTGGTGTTGTGTGAAGCATTTGAGGCATCACACTTGGGGTGCTAGGGTCACAAGGTTTCAAGGATCATAATCAACAACAAGGTAAGTTATTCTATCTTTCATTCAAGTTAAAAATGTTCCCCATGTATGCTAGATAGGAATATAACCTTGGAATTCAACTTTGCATGATTATTAGACAAACATAGATCCAAGGTTATTAGGGTTGCATGTACACTTAGGAAGTGTTAGAATGCTCAAAACCCATCAGTGGTATCAGAGCCTAGGTTTGTTTGTTGTTTTTTGTGTGCAAACAGCTTGAAAAAAAATCGTTTTTCGGTTTTCTGCTCGTATGAAAGTTTGCACATTTGTTGCTGGAAATGGACTAGAAACATTACCCTAAACTGTTTTGATGTTTTAAAGCTTGTTTTAGATGGTGTAATGTTTATGCTAATCCATTTACAATGGCAATTATTAAAATTACAAGTTTCTTTAAGTGTAATTTTTTTATTCTTGAAAGTGTTCATATTCATGTTCTTGAACTTATGAAGATTAGATGATCATAGGAATTGTTTGTAACCTTCATGGTAGTTTAATTCATGATCATAATGTGTTTTAATGGAGTCCATAACTTGTCCTCAAGTTATGGAAAACCAAAAGTCTCACTTTTATTAAAGCCATTAAAAGAACACAAGAGTTATAAAAATGAAGAGTCTTCATTTTTATTACTCAATTAATTCATAAGTTATAAGAAATGAAAAGTTTTGGAAGTTTACAAAACTTGCGCTCAAGTTTTGGAACATGTAAAGTCTTGATTAAAACTTTAGTTCCAACCCTTAGAATTTTAAAAGTTAAAATTCAACCCTTATACTTTATAATATTATAAGTTACTAATATATATATGTATAACGTCAAGTCGTCTTACCGCTAGTACGCCTCATTCACGAAGCCGGTCTATAAGGGG
Source organism: Lactuca virosa (assembly GCF_052849685.1). Lineage (NCBI taxonomy): Eukaryota > Viridiplantae > Streptophyta > Magnoliopsida > Asterales > Asteraceae > Lactuca > Lactuca virosa. The sequence goes on along the minus strand of NC_136429.1, from coordinate 20,784,501 downwards.
GGTATAAGGTTGTTGCCTATAAAATGGCAACTTAATGGGTGTCCACTCTCACCCACCGCTTCCTTGATTGGTGGAGGGTCGTTAGCCGAACGGGTAAGACAAGGACTTATAAATTCTCATTAAAAGTATGATGAATATTATAAAGTAACTAAATGCTTTTATTAAATTCCCAATCTTAGTTACTTTAGGAAAATGTGAATAAGGTGCTAATCCATGAAATTACACTTTACACTTTGTTTAAGTCGTTGGTGGAGCGTGTGTGGTTAACCGGCACACTAACTTGGACTTAACAAGGTAGGTAAAGGGTGACTTAAGGTTTACCATAGCATCGGTGGAGCGTGTGTGGTTTACCGGCACATCGATTGAGTGATAAACCTTGAGGGTACCAAGTGATTTGCATGGTTACTTCACACCTCATTTTGTGATCCTCGGTATCCCAGTCACAAAACTTGGAGGGCACACTCGAGATTGAAACATGCCTTTGAAAAGTTCATTGAATCTCAAAAGAATCTAGGAATTTCTAAGAACCAATTAAAAACCTAATATTTATATTTCGTTTTTCATGGTGGAAATTGGTGAATCGTCATTCACCTACCTTTCAAATATGTTATAGCTTGGATTACGGCATACCTCTTCTAAGTTATAATATATTGTGATTGGATCCTAGCCTTAATATTACATTTGGGTGTTTTATTAAGGACTCTCTTAATATCTAAACTAATCTTGTTCTCTTCTTTCAGATGTATTCAAACAATGCTGCTTCTGGCTCTAATCCTAATGGCTCCTTTACCCTTATGAACTTGTGTGGGAAAGTCACTTTTGATGGATCCAACTTCAATGAATGGATCAGAAACATCAGGATGATTACCCGCTACGAGGACAAAGAATATGTCCTTGACAAGGAGCTTAAGGAGATTGATGAGACCACTGCAACTCCCCAGGAGATCGCTGACTTCCGGGCACATGAAAGGGATGCTACAAAAGTGGCATGCATCATGTTGGCCACCATGACAGCGGAACTCCAAAAGTCCTATGAGGACTTCTACCCTTTTGAAATGCACCAAGATCTGATGGAAAGATACCATCAAAATGCACGACAAGAGAGGTATGAAATAATATGCTCTATCATAACAACCATGATGAAGGACGGGGAATCCGTCACGAGCCACATGCAGAAAATGCAAAGGTATGTGGATCGGTTGATGAAGCTTAATGTGAACTTCCCTGAGGAGCTTGCAATAGATATCATTTTGCACTCCTTACCATCGTGCTATGATCAATTCCGCATGACATATCACATGAATAAGGAAGAGGTCACACTCAGCAAACTTTAGGGACTCCTCAAGACCGCAGAAACATGTCTTAAGGGTAAGTCGGTTGTTAACACTCCTACTCCAAACTCTGCCCCGGTTTTGGCAATCGGGAAAGGTAGAGGGAAGAAGAGGAAGAGCTCTTCGAAGGGTACCAAGGCTAGGACCCTTGATGGCTCTTCTTCAAGTGGAACCAAGAAAGGTTTTGTCACTCCTTCTTCTGACCCTAAAGAGGCTGAATGCTTCTATTGCCATGAAAAGTCACATTGGAAGCGGAACTGCCCAAAGTACCAGCAAGATGTGAAGGATGGGAAAGTTAAACCCAACCATGCAGGTATTTACACTATCTTATCTAATAACTCACCCCATTCTAACTCTTGGGTCCTTGATACCGGTTGTGGTATTCATATCTGTTATGATTTGCAGGGACTAAGAAGAAGTGAGAATGTGGAGCATGGAAGAATAAACTTAATCATGGGGAATAGGAAAGCTTTACCTGTCACCAAGATTGGAGTTTATACTTTATCGCTAAGTAGTGGGTTTAGTTTAGATTTGAATAAATGTTGTTATTCGCCAGAAATGGCAAGAAATATTATTTCCTTTCATGCATTGTATAAACAAGGTTTCACCTTTTCATTTGATAATGAAGTTGGTTCGATTAATGCTTTCTTTAATAATGTTCTTTATTTTAAAGCATTACCTTGTGATGGTGTGTATAAAACTGTATCTGTGGTTGATAACTTAGGAAATAATGTATTGTGTATTGATTCTGTTAATGATAATAACTTGGATAAAGCATCATTATGGCATTGTCGTCTTGGACATATAAGCAAGAAACGCATAGGCCAACTCCAAAAGGATGGAGTATTGGAGTCATTTGACCTAAAGTCGGATGATAGTTGCGAATCATGCTTACTTGGAAAAATGACAAAGTCACCCTTCACAGGTTCTTGTGAGAGGGGTGAAGGTTTGTTGGATCTTATACACACGGATGTGTGTGGGCCCTTCAAACATGCCACAAGGGATGCTAATCGTTATTATTTGACTTTTACTGATGATTACAGTAGATATGGATATGTCTACTTAATCAAGCATAAGTCAGAGACTTTTGAGAGGTTTAAAGAGTTTAAACAGGAAGTCGAGAATCAATTGGGCAGGAACATTAAGATGCTTCGATCCGATCGAGGTGGTGAGTATCTTAGTTCAGAGTTCCTCGACTATCTTAGGGAATGTGGGATTGTCTCACAATTGACACCTCCCAGGACACCGCAGTTGAATGGTGTAGCTGAGAGGCGTAATCGAACCTTGTTGGATATGGTTCGTTCCATGATGAGTCGAGCTTCGCTACCAATCTCATTTTGGGGGTATGCCTTAGAGACTGCCGCCCATATCCTTAATCTAGTTCCCACAAAGAAAGTTGCCAAAACTCCTCATGAGATGTGGACTGGTAAAGTACCCAAACTAGACCACATTAAGATTTGGGGTTGCGAGGCTTTCGTGAGACGCGAGACTCATGATAAGCTCGAACCTCGAAGTGAGAGGTGTATTTTCATCGGCTACCCACAGAAATCCTTTGGTTACCTCTTCTACAGACCTAGTGAGAATGTGGTCTTTGTAGCTAGGAGGGCGTTCTTTCGAGAGAGAGAGTTCATAAGCCAAGGAGACAGTGGGAGGCAAGTTGACCTTGAAGAAATTCAAGAGTCAAGTGGTGAAGGAACTTCAAACCCTAGCACTCAACTTGAGGAGGAAACTTCTGTTGAGCCAATTGACAAGTTTGTACCTCTGAGGCGTTCCACAAGGGTTAGGAATGCACCTGAGCATTACTATGGATTCCATATTACTGCGGAAGGTGATACACTTATCAGTGATGAGACACTGATAGGTCTGGATGAACCTAACAGTTACGCGGAAGCCATGGCAGGCCCTGAGTCAGCCAAGTGGAAAGAGGCAATGGACAGCGAGATATAGTCCATGTATGACAATCAAGTTTGGAACTTGGTTGAGAATGTACCAGGTCGTAAGACTGTAGGGTGCAAATGGATCTTCAAGAAGAAGACCGACATGGATGGTAATGTACACACTTATAAGGCACGACTGGTTGCAAAGGGTTTCTCACAAACTCCGGGAGTTGATTATGATGAGACCTTTTCTCCAGTGGCCAAGATTAAGTCTATTAGGGTTCTGTTAGCCATAGCCGCATTTCATGACTATGAAATATGGCAAATGGATGTCAAAACCGCTTTCCTTAATGGAAAGTTGGCTGAGGATGTTTACATGAGTCAGCCAGAGGGTTTTGTCAACACAGAGTACCCTAATAGAGTGTGTAAGCTTGAGAAATCCATTTATGGGTTAAAGCAAGCACCTCGCAGATGGAATCTTTGCTTTGATGAGAAAGTCAAGGAATTTGGCTTTTCTAGGAGTGAAGATGAATCTTGTGTATATGTCAAGGCTAGTGGGAGTATAGTTAGCTTTTTGGTATTGTATGTGGATGACATACTACTCATAGGAAATGACATCCCAACTCTGCAGGAAGTTAAGTCCTGGCTTGGGAAGTATTTCTCTATGAAGGACCTAGGAGAAGCTGCCTATATTCTAGGGATAAGGATCTTGAGAGACCGGAGTAAAAGACTAATTGGACTTAGTCAGAGTACTTACTTGGATAAGGTGTTGAAGAGATTCGGCATGCATGACTCCAAGAAAAAAGAGTTACCCATCCAGAGTAATGCCAGATTGAGTAAGACACAAAGCCCTAGTACTGAGGCTGAGATAGCAGAAATGAGTCGAATACCTTATGCTTCGGCTGTAGCATCGATCATGTCTGCTATGACGTGTACTCGACCTGATGTAGCCTTTGCTTTGAGCATGGTTAGCAGGTATCAGGGGAACCCTGGCAAGGCACACTGGACTGCGGTAAAGAATATCCTCAAGTACCTACGGAGGACTAAGGACTGGGTCCTTACCCTCGGTGGGAGTGAAGACTTGAGAGTTGTAGGGTATAGTGATGCTAGCTTTCAGACTGATAGGGATAATTTCCGCTCTCAGTCAGGCTGGGTCTTTACCTTAAATGGAGGAGCAATTTCTTGGAAGAGTTCCAAGCAAGAGACAGTGGCTGATTCAACTTGTGAATCAGAGTATATAGCAGCTAGCGAGGCAGCAAAGGAGGCGATATGGCTGAAGAACTTCATTGGAGACCTTGGAGTTGTACCAGCTATTAAAGAGCCAATGGAAATTTTCTGTGATAGTGAAAGTGCAGTTGCCTTAGCCAAGGAACCAAGGGATCACGGGAGATCCAGACACATCGACAGAAAATACCATTTCATTAGACATCGAATAGAAGAAGGACTCCTCGTGGCAAAGAGGGTATCATCGGATGAGAATCCAGCAGATCCCCTCACGAAGGGACTGACTCGGGTTAAGCATCTCCAGCATGCTCAGAGCAGCATGCTCGGAGCATAGGGCTGAAGGATGATATTAGATTTAGTAGTTAGATAACCTTGAAATTTGTAAAGTGTAATTGACATTAGATGCTGAATAAAAGGTGTTTTATTTATGAGTAAAGTGTTGCTATCTCTTGTGGATCGTTTACTATATTTCTTTTGCATGTTTTGACTTCCAGAATAATTATGTTTGGTATATCATATTATTCGAACCTCCACAGTCGGTCATATGTCGGAAGTAGGTATGAATCAAGACTGTCATGATTGGTTGCAGAGGTCTAAGTTGTTGGACATGGCTACAACACTCATGAGTGCTCATAAGTTCTGAGCATTGGACTCAACCCACGCTCACTGGAATCACTTCATGGAATTTATCTCGAGTGATCGTGAGACGGTAATATCATATAAGTCTTCAAACCTAGAGATATGATTTGTTACTTATGAGTTGGTTATGCATTGATTGTACGTTAACGCATTGGTAACTCGATGTTATAAAACGTGCTTTTGTGTATAATTCAATGAGTGGTAGAACAAACATATGAGTCGAATTTTATCTGTTCCTTCTTGGATTAGAAGCTGATATCTGGGCCCCTCGGTGATTTTGTTTTGACCTATGTACCGGGCCCGGTCAGAACTAAGTTGATGTGCTCAATTAAGTTCTTTGTCAAACAAATCGGAAATCGGGAAACAAACTGCTGGACAATAAGTAAGACATTGTTCCATGTATTTGTCCGGCTGATATCTAGAACAGAGGATTATATGATCACTTATCTTAAATGGCGTATCATCATCTTCTCAGTTCCGAGAGACCTTGAAAGAGCTACGATTGCCTCTGAAGTATTGCAGTTATAGTTATTAGACTTATCCAAGTGGGAGACTCTTGAATAAGGTGTATACGTCCATAACTATTTCTGGTATGTACTTGACCCGACCCGGCATGGTCCATTTGGGTTGCATGGCACCATGCAATTGGATAAACTAAAATGAGAGAAATAACACTTATGGTTTATTAATATATTATAAGTTCTAATATATTAATAATATTATTTAATTAGTTTGATCAAGAATTAATTTAGAATTAATTAAGTGATCAAAAGATAACTAATTAAATATATGGGTAGATTATGTAAATCTTCCATATCTTATATAGTGGGCTAAGAGGCTCCATGGATTATCAAGTTGGGTTCCACCCATAGGATGCTCCATGGATGCTCCATGGGAGTTACAAACCCATGGGTCATGGAAATGAAGAGTCATGACACATTAGGGTTTACATGGTGTAACCCTAGATGTGTCAACACTATATAAGAAACCCATTCTCCACCAAAATCGGCTACACTAAGAAACAAGAGGGCTAGAGCCGATTTTGCAAGTGTAAGATTCTCTCAAAGTTTACTCCTTTGCATTTGGTGTTGTGTGAAGCATTTGAGGCATCACACTTGGGGTGCTAGGCTCACAAGGTTTCAAGGATCATAATCAACAACAAGGTAAGTTATTCTATCTTTCATTCAAGTTAAAAATGCTCCCCATGTATGCTAGATAGGAATATAACCTTGGAATTCAACTTTGCATGATTATTAGACAAACATAGATCCAAGGTTATTAGGGTTGCATGTACACTTAGGAAGTGTTAGAATGCTCAAAACCCATTAGGAAGTTGCTACGATACTACTCAATTAACTGATTGTTTCAAAATCAGTGTACCATCTGATTCAAAACTCAAAATTGTAAGTTTAAAAATCTAATAAGATAACCCAATTTCATAATCACTTTTGGCATTTAGTTTTAGATTATTGATTATTTAAGTGTTTCAATTTCAACAATCAAAATTGATCTTCTAAGACATTTGTGCTCACCTGTTGTATTTCAATTTCAGAATCGATCGACTTATGTTGTGGCTTGTGTGCTTGATTGTTTCAATTTCAAGTGATGAATTCTCTTAAAACAAGATTTGGACAATACAATAAGTATGAAAATAATTTTGGTTTTTTGCTTCCAAAAAAAGTGAAGGGGTTTGATGACAAAGATCTTAAGTTGTATTGTAGCCGTCTTGAAGCCTCAATTAAATATGGTGAACGATCAGATATTTACACCAATAAACTTTATCTGGAGTTAAAATTGGTTTGAGAAGTTCCTACCAAGTTAACCCTACTAATTTTTTAAAATATATGAAAAAATTCAGTTGTTTTTCTAATGCAATTAATGCATATAAAGTCATGCGTACAATTTAGTAACTACTCTGTCTATAGAAACAAGTTTCTCAAAATTGAAGTTGTTAAAGTCCTACTTACGGTCCACGATGTTACAAGAAAGACTTAATGACATGGAAATGATAGTTATTGAGAACCAATGGCGGCCTTGGGGATATGCGAGTGGGGCGGTCGCACGGGGCCTCCGATTTTATGGGGCCTCTGAATTTATGGACAACTATATATTTATGGTGTTTGTATTTTCATAAATTACATTTTTATGTGTTATTATTTAAGAGAATTAGCAATTTTGGTTAGTTATCTACATAATGTAACATTTTGTTGCAATCTTGATGTGATTTTAATTGTAAAAAAAATCAACGAAAATCAAAAAAATCAAAATCTTATCATAAATTCTATAATTTATCAACAACTTAAGTAAAATATCTATATCAAAAAAATACATATATGTTTCTAATATAAGTTCTGGAAAACGTTTAAGCTTTCTACAAAACTCACCAAAAAAGATCAACCCCTAACTGTAACACCCGAATGATGAGGTATTTTCAATTTTAACCTTGAGTAAGAAAGAACATTGCATTTTGGCCCTTGGGTTTGAAAGGATTGCAAGTATGGCCCATAGTGGCATTTTGGTAATTTTGGCCAGGATGTAGTACGCCAAGCATATGTTGTGTACGCTAGGCATACTAGGGCGGACCTTAGTATGTTGGGCGTACACCACGTACGCAGGTCGTACGTAATGAAACCTCAAATCCTAATTTTTAGGGTTTGGTCCATATATAAGCATCTTTATAGCCTCATTTATCATTCCCTCACCAGCCTCCAACTGAGAATTTGACCCTCTAGCAAACCCTAAGTGAGAAGAGTGCTTTTGAGCTCATTTTGTGTGCTTTGTGGGTGTTCTTGAAGAAGAAGAAGTTAGTGCAAAGACCTTGAAGCTTGTAAGCAACTTAGATATGGGATTCTTCACTTGTTAGCTACCTCCAAAAGGATTAGGTTAAGCCGACCCATTGGATTGATATCCTGGTTTTATCGTATGTGGTTATGTTGTAGTGATCTGTTAGATCTGTATCATGGTATATAGGATGTTGCTATGCTGTAGTGATCTGTTAGATCTGTATAACTACCTGTATTTGTTAGGTATGTGTTTATGTTGAGGTGGTCCTTCTTTGTGCTAAAGGCCAAGATACTCGTGGTGGTCTGGATAGGCTGCAGGCCCTATGAAGCGATCCAGCCAGGTCAAAGTCCCAGAGAGCGGTTCGGATGGGCTGTAGGCCCTGCGAGGCGGTACAGCCATGTCGAAGTCTCGGAGAGCAGTCTAGATAGTTTGTAGGCCCAATCAGGCTGAAGGCTCATATTTGTATGTTGTTGTTGGTTATGTTTATGTGGTGGTACTTTAAGGGAACTCACTAAGCTTTGGCTTACAGTTTTAGTTTGTGGTTTCAGGTACTTCCAAGGATCATGGGAAGGTGAAGGCGTGATCATACACAACTTCAATTTTTTATGTCTTCGAGTCTTGGGAAAACTCTGATTTGAAATAATGCTTTTGAAACAATGACTCTTTTGTAAACAATATTGATTCATGGTTGTTTTTTAAAAATAAATAAATAAATTTATTGTGGTTTTTAGAGTGTTACAAGTTGGTATCAGAGCTTTGGTTTGAGTGAATTGGAGGAACATCCAAGTAAATCTAGGCTCAAACTAAGGAACTGCAAAGGTTTTAAAAAGATTTTCAAAATTGCTTTCAAAAGAAACCAAGGAAGGGTGTGATGTGTCCGGTCAGATGGAGCCAGTAAGTATACCCCAAGTTACCACATAGTTATCTATTATTATGTTTATGATAGAACATCATGCTAGTGTATGACAGGGATTTTCAAGAATTGCATGATAGAATTGACTGATGTATGATGCCTTATTTCCTATAGATTTTTCTTGCTTGTTTTTATATGACTCTTTTGGGTGTGAATTAACTATTAATTGAATACGGTAAGTTACATGTTGCATGGGTTAAATAATTTTAGAGTGAATGGTTTGGTCCTATTGCACAGCTCTTATCTGAGTCCAACCGTTGTAGGATTAAATATTTTAATCTAGGATTATTTAAGTTATGTTTCATGTGATTTTATTCATGCAGTAGTTAACTAGAACCAATGGGGGTCGTTTGGCAGTTGGCGGTACGGTAAGATGTGGGTCCAAGGATAGCCTAGGGAGTATGTAGTGCTCATGTTGTGTTTTTGCAAATGTTGGGGAGCATCATTATGAGTGAGTATGGATGTAGCAGGCCAGTTTAAAAGGATTACTCGAGAGAGAGAGAGAGAGAGAGAGAGAGAGAGAGAAAGAAAGAGGGAGAGAGAGAGGATATGAGGTATGCATATCCTACTTGTTGTGTTGGTTTTGGATGGTTGTGATGGTCTTTAGGATTATTTAAGTTATGTTTCATGTGATTTTATTCATGCAGTAGTTAACTAGAACCAATGGGGGTCGTTTGGCAGTTGGCGGTACGGTAAGATGTGGGTCCAAGGATAGCCTAGGGAGTATGTAGTGCTCATGTTGTGTTTTTGCAAATGTTGGGGAGCATCATTATGAGTGAGTATGGATGTAGCAGGCCAGTTTGAAAGGATTACTCGAGAGAGAGAGAGAGAGAGAGAGAGAGAGAGAGAGAGAGAGACAGAGAGAGAAAGAGGGAGAGAGAGAGAGGATATTAGGTATGCATATCCTACTTGTTGTGTTGGTTTTGGATGGTTGTGATGATCCTTGAGACAAATATGGGTAGGTGTGGAAGGTATTATGGGCCCGTACTACTAGAAACACAGGACTCGTACGCATCACAAGGAAGTTACCAACCCCGAGGGGTAGTCCCATCATGTGGTTGTAGCAATATTTGTTGTGGCAATTCTGATGCTCCTGATTCCTTTTCAGTATGGAGTTCACGAGGGGATCTGGTTCGGGATTTGAAGTTGTTGCCCAGGATAGGCTGGGGTTGACTGTTGATCAGATTCTGGAAATGATTACCATTGAGGTTTCGTAGATATTGCAAGAAGAATTGTTTGGTATTGTGGATCAAATCACTGGCAGGTTAATTGCCAATTTTGAGGAACGGATTGCAGCCTTGCAGACTGCGAGCGGTACTAATGAGATGACTACTGGGGGAGATCTTGTTGAGGGGACATGACTAGGAAAGAAGAGGAGGGCTCTTTTAGCGAAGGACGAGGAGACTAAGGCTTCTAACTTGGGTGTTGGAAGCCATGGAAGCTTTGATATTTGTGGAAAGTGTGGGGGAATCCACGGGTTTGCTTGTCACAAGTTCAAATGCTATAAGTATGGAGAAAGAGGGCATGTCTTTCGTGACTGCAAGAAGGATCAGATGTGTTTCCACTGTCACCAGTCGGGTCATCTCAAACATGACTGTCCTATATGGGTAGCAGAGGGAGTGCAAGCCCAGATGTCCGCCGTCCTGCGAGAGGTCAAGGTTGAAATGCAAGAAATTGCAGGTATGAAATTATGATCCTTGGTTTAATTTTTCAATGGATAGTTATTCAAGTAGTAGCTTATTAGAATCATTATGCTGGCATCTATAGTCTGTAATGGTTCAGGGTTGTATTCTGGAGATCTTTGGAGTACCTTATCCGATCGATTTGATTCTGATCCCCATGGGATATGTGTAGTGATAGTGGGGATGGATTGGTTGAGCAGGTTTACTGCTATAATAGACTGCAAGGGTAAGCGGGTGGTGGTTCGAACCCCAAGTGGGGGAGAACTGGTTATCTACGGAGATGGTACCAGGGTCGGACCAGGGTTTTGTTTGGCAGCCAGGGCTCGACGGTATATCCAGCATGGTTGTATGAGTTATCCTGCGTATGCGATTGATACTTGGGTGGGGGAGCAGACTTCGGTTTCAAATGTGTCAGTTGTCCAACAGTTGAACAAGTTGACGGTGAAGAACCGTTATCCCCTTCCGCGGATTAACTGTTGGGTTTTGAGCATTCTAACACTCCTATGGTGTACATGCAACCCTATAAACCTTGGATCTATGTTTTCTCTATTATACATGCAAATATTAACTATTCCAAGGTTTCATCCTAACTAGCATATTATGAAGCACCTATACTACAAAGTTCTAGTTAGATGACATACCTTTTGATGTAGCTTGATGTCTTCAAGCTTTAAGAGCTTAGCCCCAATAGTGTGGAAGCCTCAAATGGAATCACAAATCACCAAAACACCTTGGAAGAACTTGAGAGAATATGTATGCACACTAAAATCGGCCCACTCTTATTTCCACACACTTGTGCCAATTTTGTGAGCCAAGGACCCCTTTATATATTATGGAGGATTAGGGTTACATCCATGTAAACCCTAATACCCATGACCTTTCATTTACATAGGATCCATGGGTTAAAAGCTCCATGGACCATCCATGAAAGCTTAGCCCAACCTAAATGAACTTGGCCCATTCCATATATATAAGAGTCCATATTTAATTAGTTCTTTTTGATCACTTAATTAATTCTAAATTAATTCTTGATCAATACTAATTAAATAATATGATTCCATATTAATATATTAGAACTTATAATATATTAATATAAATCATAAATATACTATTCTCAAAAGACTGTCCATATAAATTGTGTCGGTGAAGTGCAACCCAAATGGACCATGTCGGGTCGGGTCAAGTACATACCAAATATAGTTATGGACTTATACATTAATCCAACATTAACGACCTCTTTGACCAGTTGTAGGGTCCATATTGGTTCTCCAAGATCGACTTGAGGTCGGGGTATCATTAGGTGAGGGTGAGAGACGAGGACATGGAAAAGACCACATTTCGGACTCGTTATGGGCATTACGAGTTCGTGGTGATGCCATTTTGGCTCACCTATGCATATGCAGTGTTTATGGATTTGATGAATAGGGTATGCAGGACGATGCTTGACCGATCAGTCATTGTGTTCATTAATGATATCTTGGTGTATTCCAAGACCAGAGAGTAACACGAGGAGCACGTTCGAGAACTTCTGGGAGTGTTGAGGCAAGAACGGTTGTATGCCAAGTTCTTGAAATGTGAGTTTTGGTTACGAAGGTCCAGTTCCTGGTACATCTCGCTAACCAAAACGAGATTTTGGTTGATCCGGCCAAGATCGAGGTCGTGATGCAGTGGGAGGTTCTGAAATCTCCCTTAGAGATCAAGAGTTTCTTGGGTTTGGCGGGATATTATCATATATTTATCCAGGATTTCCCCAAGATTGTTGCACCCCCCCTCACTCGTCTGACGATGAAGGGAATGGATTTCCGGTGGGGCCCTGAGCAGCGGTCGACATTTGAGACACTGCAACAGAGGTTATGCGAGGCCCCGATATTGACCCTTTTGGAGGGTGTCGAGGATTTCGTTGTATTTTATGATGCATCCATGACTGGTTTGGGGGCGGTTCTTATGCAGAGAGTGCGAGTGATTGTATATGCTTCTCGGCAGCTAAAGCCGCATGAGTCACGTTATCCTACTCATGACCTGGATTTGGGGGAAATGGTGTTCGCCCTCAAGATTTAGAGACATTATCTATATGGGGTCCATTGTACCATTTACACAGATCACAAGAGTTTACGATATCTTATGGACCAGCCGAACCTGAGCATGAGGTAGCGTAGATGGCTTGACGTGGTCAAGGATTATGACTGCGAAATCCTTTACCATCTGGGTAAAGCGAATAAGGTAGCGGCTACCTTGAGCCGCAAGTTGGCTGGATCTTCAGCTGGGGATATGTGTATGAGGATATCTATTGATTCTCCACTTTTGGATTTGATCATAGGGGAATAGGAAGAAGGAGTCAAGAAGAAGAACTGGAAACAGGAGAAGACCACGGGCGAGATCGACAGGTTCGTCGCCGGTAGCTGGGGATTGTTGACCCAGTATGGTCGGGTTTGGGTTTCGGTTATTGGTGGGATCAGGCAGATAGTGTTGGAAGAGGCTCTTAAGTCTCACTTTTCGATACACCCGGGAGCCACCAATATGTCTCGGGATTTGAGACTAAGTTATTGGTGGTCGTGTATGAAAAGGGAGATAGCCTGGTATGTTGAGAGGTGCTTGACCTGTAGGGTGGTCAAGGCTGAGCATTGGAGGCTACATGGCAAGCTGCAACCTTTGTAGGTTCCCATGTGGAAATGGGAATAGATCACCATGGATTTCATCACCATGCTACCGAAGACTGCCAAGGGTTTCGATGCTATCTGGGTCGTCGTCGATCGATTGACCAAGAGTGCCCCACTTTTTGGCCGTCCGGGAGAACTTTTTGGCCGAAAAGTTGGTCGATGTGTATGTTCGGGAGATTGTTGCTCGTCATGGGGTTCCAGTCTCCATTGTATCTGACCCAGATGTTCGGTTCACTTCCTGATTCTGGCAGAAGTTCCATGAGGAACTGGGCACAAGACTACATTTCAACACTACTTATCATCCGTAGACTGATGGCTAGAGTAAGAGGACCATTCAGACACTTGAGGATATGTTATAGGCTTCTATCATAGATTTCAGCGGGTGTTGGGATTCCTACCTACCACTCGCGGAGTTTTCCTACAACAACAACTATCACTCCACCATTGGTGCTGATACGTATGAAATATACTAGTTTTAATCCTAACTAACTTAAACAAAAACCAACACACAATAGGCAGTGTACCTAATCGAATAGTAGTTTAGTGCAGGTAAGTAAGGTATCGAACACAGGGAGCGGTGAAAATAATTAAAACTACTACTAATGTTAACTAATTTAAACAATATATAAAGAGGGGGTTTATCAAGTTTTACAAGACTAGAAACTTAGACAATCACTTAAACACTTAGCAAATAAACAATTAATGACTAATTGAATGACAAAAGATGATAGAATCAAGAATATTAAAGAGACTTTCGTTTAGATTCGATTCACTTACTCCTATGGTTGATTTTGCGGAAAGTGAAATGGATTAATGTGTCATCAATTACCAATTTCTAATGTGATTAGGTTCATGTTCATTATTACTAATCCTTTAGCAAACAAATCAGTTCAAGTAGTGATCAGTTGATTAAACTAAAAAGTTTACTAGTATTAAGTTCGAATGATACAAGACTTGTAATGGTGATTAATTTAATTGGTTGGTTAAATTAATTCATATATGGTTGGTCATCATATATAGCTCACACATTAATTTACTTATTCTCCAGTTAACCCTAGGTTATGTTCATAACACTAGGCTTACAATCTTGATGGTCACAAAATCATAAGAGGCAAGCAATCAAGAAGATGTTCATACAATCTCAATATACTTAGTAATTAACAGAAAATAATTATCATTAACACATAGGGTTCTTTTAACAAGATTAGCATGATAAATAATCAATTCAACATAACCCAAAACCAAAAAATCAACACATAGTCATAAGATCCTCTACTCTAAAAGAAAGCATGGTTTTTAGCCCATGACTTCAGCAAAAACAATAATAAAAACGAAATTCAACATTGCAAACATCATGTAAACAAAAGAATTAGGTAAAGTAATGATGAATTGCCTTTGATCTCTTCAAAAACAAGCTTCTATTTGAATTCTATAATCAACAACTCCTTAGGGATATCTCTGGCCTCCAAAACTCGATAAAAACCTCCAGCATAAGTTAGGGTTTCGAATAGAAACGATCCAAATATAGATTCTGAAAAACAGTGAACCACTGCGTGTTTGAGGACCCAACACGCCGTGTTATTCATTAAAAATGCGTGTACGGCAAGGAAATATTCCATCGGGAATTTCCAATGCAACACGCCGTGTTTGAGGATAAACACATCGTGTTCTTCTTAAATTTCATCTTCTTCTTGAAAATCCAAAATCCTAGCTTCCATTTGCCAATTCCGCTTCCTTTTCCTTCCGAGCATGTCTTTGTTGCTTCAAAAGAAATTTTAAACTAATTAAGTACCTTTTGTTCAATATTTGACACAAATTCAACATAAAATATCAAGATAATGCATGAATTATATGATTAAATATGCCAATATCAGGTGCCCCGCCTTTTTAGCTCCTGTATGGTCGGAGATGTCGTACCCCAGTTTGTTAGGGGGAGGAATGAGATGGTCCTTCAGACCATGGAGCTTATACAACAGATCAGGCAGAGACTGTAGACAACTCAGAGTCGACATAAAATTTATGCCGACCGACACCGATCAGAGTTTGAATTTCAGATCGGCGATATGGTTCTACTAAAGGTATCAAGCTGTAAGGGCATGATATTCTTCAGGAAGAGGGGGAAATTAGGTCCCCGGTATATTGGACCATTCTGTGTGATCGCCAGGGTAGGCAGGGTGGCCTACCGATTGGATTTGCCGAGTGAGCTCAACCAGATTCACAGCACTTTCCATGTTTCGCAATTGCGGAAATGCATGTTCGACGATGAGGCGGTGGTCCCTTTGGATGATATTCAGGAGATGAGTGTCTGAGTTATATTGAGAGGCCGATTGCGTTAGTAGAGATAAAGATGAAGGTTCTGCGCAACAAAGAGATACATTTGGTGAAGGTTCGGTGGCAACATTGGAAAGGCTTCGAGTAGACCTGGGAGCCGAAGGCGGAGATGCGGGAGCATTACCCTGAGTTATTCGCAACAGCCGACTTCGAGTGAGAAGTCTACTTCAAGTTGGGGAGAACTTTAACACCCCGATGATGAGGTATTTTCAACTTTAACCTTGAGTATAACAGAACATTGCATTTTGGCCCTTGGGTTTGAAAAGATTCCAAGTATGGCCCATAGTGGCATTTTGGTAATTCTGGCCAGGAGGTAGTATGCTAAGCGTACGTTGTGTACGCTAGGCGTACTAGGGTGGACCCTAGTACACTGGGCGTACACCACGTACGCAGAGCATACACAATGAAACCTCAGACCCTAATTTTTAGGGTTTGGTCCATATATAAGCATCTTTATAGCCTCATTTATCATTCCCTCATCAGCCTCCAACTGAGAATTCGACCCTCTAGCAAACCCTAAGTGAGAAGAGTGCTTTTAAGCTTATTTTGTGCTTTGTTGGTGTTCTTGAAGAAGAAGAAGTTAGTGCAAGGACCTTGAAGCTTGGAAGAAACTTAGATCTAGGATTCTTCACTTGTTAGCTACCTCCAAAAGGATTTGGGTTGAGTCGTTATTTGGGGAGCATAGTACTGATCAACTATTCGTCAGACTGTGAGGTTAGTTATCCTCACTATACTTATGGGTCGAAGGCACCAAGGGCGGCCCATTGGATTGATATCCTAGTTTTACTATATGTGGTTATGATGTAGTGATCTGTTAGATTTGTATCATGGTATATAGGATGTTGATATGCTGTAGTGATCTGTTGGATCTGTATGACTACCTGTATTTTCTAGGTATGTGTTTATGTTTATCTGTTGTATATGTCGACATATTGTAGAGGGGTTGAGGCGGTCCTGCGTTGTGTTGAAGGACAAGATACCCGGGGCGGACCGGATAGGTTGTAGGCCCTGCGAGGCAGTCTAGTCAGGCCAAAGGCCCATAGAGCGGTTCGGATAGGTTGTAGGCCATGCGAGGCGGTCCAGTCATGCTGAAGGCTCATAGAGCGGTCCATATAGGTTGTAGGCCCTGTGAGGCGGTCTAGTTAGGCTGAAGGCTCATATTTGTATGTTGTTGTTGGTTATGTTTATGTGATGGTACTTTGGGGGAACTTAGTAAGCTTTGGCTTACAGTTTTAGTTTGTGGTTTCAGGTACTTCCGAGGATCGTGGGAAAGCGAATACGTGATCGTACACAACTTCCAGTTTTTATATCTGGAAACTCTGATTTGAAATAATGTTTTGGAAACAATGACTCTTTTATAAACAATATTGACCCATGGTTGGTTTTTTTTTTAAATTATTGTGATTTTTGGGGTGTTACACTAACAAACCTAATAACAATGTCAGTAGATCGTCGATGTTATTCGTCTCTCTCACCTAAAACTATAGTTTTGCTGTTTTGAATAGCGATAACTCATTGAGTCGTTGGTCGCCGCTTTTTCCTCCTCTAATTCTTCTACGCAGTGGCGAGTTGACATTATGGTAAGGTGGGTCCTTTGACCCACCTAAAATTTCAAAACATACAACAAAATATATACCAAAAATATTATGACCTACCTTATAAAATATGAGGACCTACCTTTTAGTATTTGGCAAAAAAAAGAAGGAAAGAAGATAGATATTAAGACCCATTTTATTGTGTTGGACAAAACAAGAAGAAGGAAAAAAGAAGTATAAACTATAGACAATAAAAGACATATAATATTTGGTAGCATTAAGGAATCCCACATCGACTCCAAAAAGAAATCGGTGAGAGGTTTTCCATTATAAATACACGATTCATTATTTCACTCTTCCACACCGTAAAGCTTGTTGATGTATGATACCGACATTACTGCAAGTTTAAGTTCGTTTGTAAGGAATTACCACTTTGGACTACGTTTTTTCACCACTAGTTTTTATGCAAGTTGAATTGTATATTTTTCTAGTTGAGCCGGTCCAGATGAACCCGGTTTTCTTTTGAATCAGCTCGGTTGAACCTTATTAGTGAACCAGATGGTTTTCTATTCTAGACTCGTCACTGCTTCTATGTGACACCTTTACTACAAGTTAGTATCTTTTATCTCTTTAAATTTATCAACTCCCAACCGTGCTTGTCTGCTTTCCTTCCTAGGCTAAATATTCATTCTTATTTGAATGATTTATTTGTAAATTCATAATGATGTTAATGAATAATGAAATAGAGAAAGTCAAAAACAATGTTCTTAAGTTGTCTTTTTGTACAATACAATGTCTTATGAATTGTGTTTATCATTCTATCACTATGTTTTATTGATTTAGCATTACAATGTTTGGTATAGAAGGATCAAAATAAAGAAATAATTGATTTTAGGGTGGTGGTGAGGTCCAATGGGCTTCCCGTTGTTTGGCTTCTACAATTAATATAACATAATCTAATACTTAGAAAGATTAAAAAACAAGAATTTTGTTTGATGTCTTAACTATTTTAAACATTAATTTTTTAATAAATAATACAATATATATCATTAAGTTATTACCATTGATTTTTTTAGTTAAGGAAAAGATGCTTCCAACTAGAAAATTTGAATTAGGTTGTTCTAAATGTAAAAGAAAAACAAAAAGAATAACAATTTATTCATAGTCAAAGAGGATCTATCAATCAATTTAGCATCATACAAATACTGAAATATCATCGTAATGAAGAATCAAGTGTGGAAGAACATAGAGTAGAAAAAGCAAAATTATGTGTGCCAAAAAATATGGATGAAGTTCATGAAAATGTGGAATAACTAAGGAAAGAAGTTCATGATGTTGTGAAAGAACCAAAAAAAGAAGTTGAACTGCAAGTGACATAATATATGTCATGTATATATATCAATACATAACCACCTTGAATGATAATGGTGATGACAAAGAAGATATTTCAATGAACATTTATGATCCTAGAAACTAGAACGTCTAATAAGTGAAGACATGATATGGTAGTGAATTTATGAGATGTTTGTTAGAAACTTTGAGTTTTGATTTAGTGGTGACAAATTTACTTAATTATATTTTACAATAATTTTTTTTATATTGTCTTACTTTGATTTTCGCACAAGGCCTCCGAGATGTCAGGATCGGGCCTGTTGAGAATAATATATTTGGAAGTATTAAATTATTAATTATGAAGAGTTGGTGAATAACTTTGTTTCTAAAAATGCTATGAGAACATCGTGTTTCATGTAATTATGTAAGATTATATTTTCTATTATCGCTTTTTTTATTGTTTTTCTAACAGTTGTCGACTTATTATAGTATTAATGAATTTTGTTTATATATTAAAAAAATTATGTTTAGAGACCCTATTTTATTTTTCGCACAAAACCCTTAAAATCAACGAAACACCATTGATTACATAGTTTCTTATTGGGTTTGAATGATTCATCTAACTCATTAAGTGAGAATCGTCGTGTCTCGAATTTTTAGGGTAGGTGTTTGTCTTGATTAGAAGAAAACGGTATGTACAATTGTATATGTCTATGTTTAAAATTAGGAAATTCCATTTCGAGGAATGGAAATCCCCATATGAGAATCGAAATCTTTTTGCTTATTAACTAAAAGTTTACTCTAGATAGAAACTTTAAATATGAAAATTAAAATAATTTTATTAGTTTTACAACCATTTGTCGAAACAATATAGATAAAACTCATGGAAATACATACAACTTTTATGCCCATTATAAAAAGACAAAATTGCAAAAATGTCCCTGTGGTATGCATTTTTTTGGGGTTTTAGTCCAAACCACGACTTTTTTGGTTTCGTGGTCCTTTTGAGCTAGTTTCATTGCGTTTTTGGTCCCTCTGAATAGTGAAATGACTATAATACCCTTGGGTTATTTATTTTTCATTTTTCTTTCATTTCTTTTTAAATCTAATACTAATATATTTATTTTAATAATTAATAAATTAAGAAGGGTCTCTCTCTCTCTCTCTCTCTCTCTCTCTCTCTCTGTGTGTGTGTGTGTGTCTCTCTCTCTCTCCAGATAAAAACCCATCAACTAGTTCCAAACTCTCTTTTACGATTACTTTCCTCTGTTCCTCACCAAAAACCCATCAACACTAGCACCATCATCACCATTGACGTTCACCTTCATCGTCCCGTCACCATCCTCTGTTCCTCACCAAAGAAGTTTTTGGATAGTCAAAATTTATGTTTCACATGTAATGATACCGTCAAAGTGATTGGCATGTGGATTTGATTATCAAATTGATTTGACTCAAACGAAGAAAGCGATTCAATCTGGTGTTCTACTGATTGGGGATTGTCGCATGTTTGGTATCCCCATCAATGGAAGAAGAAGCTTCACCTACTTTCCCCAAATCTTTGAGTCCAGTGCCAACATCACTGATACCTAAATTAGCAAAAGCTTTAGCATCATCAAAATCGTCCCATCAACTAATTTGGTCGTTTCTGAGGATAATGGAGTGACCTTATAATCATCATCGACCAATTTATCAAAGAAATCTTTGTCAGTATCCTCCACCTAAAATGGAGGATTTGAAGCCATCTATATAGGTCAAAACCTAACCTAAGAAATCTTACATCATTCAATTCCCCATTCTTTCAACTTTAAAGCTAAACCATTTCCACGAATGGTTTAAGGGTATAAGAAAATGCAGCAAGAACGATCTTTACATGAGAAAACCTGCAACAAAGATACAAATCCTGCAAAAAAGCTAAACCATCCTCAAACAGCCCCACTCCATCTTCTTCCCCACCTGGTCTTTTTTACCATTTCTAGACCAGAATACCTACAACAAATATACAAATCCACCACCTCCACCATAAGCATCCATCAGACCCATCAAATCATTAAATCATGATGAAAAGAGATTAGATACAAAAAAAATAAACAGAGAAGAGGGAGGCATTAAATCGAAAATGGGTTTAACTAGAGGGGTTAGGGGAGGAGGGTTTTGATTGGACCTGTGGCGGTTCAATTGCCGTCACGATCTCCGATCGCCTTCTGAAACTCACCGATTTGAAGCCTATGAAATCCTTCGTGGGGTGAGATACATGGAGCGAGAAACAGAGAGGGAGAGAACTTCCAAGTCATAAATGAATTTGAATCCACTATATTCTACCTGGGTTTTGTATGGAACTTTTTATTCGAAGTGATTTCTGATGAAAAGCAACGAAGAGAGAGAGAGAGAGAGAGAGAGAGAGAGAGCCTTTTCATTTTTTAATTATTAAAATAATAAATAATTATTAAAAATTTAAAAAAATGAATTTAGAAATAGAAAATAATTACCCAAGGGTATTAAAGTCATTTCAGTTTACGGATGGACCAAATCCGTAATGAAACTAGCTCAAAAGGACCACGAATCCAAAAAAGTCAGAGTTTGGATAAAAACTCTAAAAAATTGCATACCACATGGACCATTTTTGCAATTTTGTCTTATAAAAATAGAACATAAATCTGTGTCCATGATAAAAATAGAAGTAAGAAATTTTATAATGGTCTAAAGTAAACACTATGAATCAAAACTTTGAACATTGAAGCTAAAACAATTGTTGTAGGAATAAAAGTAAGGTTATAGGTATTTATTTTTTTTCATGCATTTTGTGTGATGTCTATTATAGAATTTTATATCCAGTTGTTCACTGTCGATCATAAATTTTCTATCCATTCTATTATTTACTGTAGAAAAAATAATTTGAAGCTAATTAAAACTCCTTTAAACATAAATACTTTAAGGCTGAAAATCCATTAATTTAAAACTCCCTTGACACCTAACACATACAAGTAGTTGGTTTAAAAACCACACCAATAAAATAAAATAATAATAATGATGAAATAAAACCGTAATTACGTGAAGTATGACTAATGAGTTAAACTATATATATATATATATATATATATATATATATATATATATATATATATATATATATATATATATATATATATATATATATATATATAGAGAGAGAGAGAAAAGTGAATATACCCTTAAGGGTATATAAGCTTAGGTATTCAAACCCATTATAATACGTCGTTTTGTTTGATATATTATAGGGTATATAAGCTTAGGTACCCAAACTCATTATAATACGTCGTTTTGTTTGATATATTCATTATAATGTTCTTAAACTTCAATCCCTAACTTGATTTACTTTCAAAATTTTCAAAATTTCACTACTATCTTCCTCTTACATCACATCTTTTTGCCGAACACCTATTAGGCTATATATATTATACTTGAAAATGAAAATTATATAAGAGGAAGATAAATGTGAAATTTATAAAATTGTTGGAAGTAAATCAAGTTAGAAGTTGAATTATAAGGATATTGGACAATTACAATGTATATATATGATATAAAACGACATAATATGAACGTTTGGGTATCTAAGCTTATATACCCTTACGGTATATTCACTTTTCCCATATATATATATATATATATATATATATATATATATATATATATATATATATATACACACGTGAAATATTCTAATATAATATTATACTGTAAATATTCAAGTCGAAATTTTAGAATATTAGAATATTCTAGTAAAATATTAAACTATAAATATTTAAACATTTATAATATAATATTAAAATATTCTAATAAATCTAACAATTCTAATAGAATATTAGAATAATTTAACATATCTAACAATTTTAGTAGAATATTAGAATATTCTAAAATTCTATGAATTCAATTTGAGTATTTATAGTGTAATATTCTATTAAAATATTTCACGCATATTTCAAAAAAAAAAACAGTATTTTACTATTATTATTTTTATTTTGATAAATTAAATAACGAAAATAATATTTAAAATGACGCATATTTCAATTTGTGACCATACTAATTATGTGGGAAAATGGGGACAAGATACTAACTACTCATCTTGGAGAACAAAAAATTAAAAAAAAAATTGTACAATGCAAAATAAAATGAAAAATCCAAAAATTATTTTTCTTAAATATTATTTCTTCATTTAATTTATCCAAATAAAAATAATAATAATAAAATACAATTTTTTTTTTGAAATATGCGTGAAATATTCTAATAGAATATTATTGTAGCACCCGATTCCTGATACGTATTTAAATTCAAGAAATATTGCATTTTACTCTGGGACTCGGCGAGTTGGGGGCCCAACTCGTCGAGTAGACTCGACTGTTAATCGGAGGTTTAAGTGACCTACTCGACGAGTCGGAAGACCGACTCGACGAGTAGGAGCTGTCTGGACAAAACCCTAATATTTAGGGTTTGCACCCTATTTAAACAACTTAACCCGTCCCAAGCCAGCCTCCATCGTCCCTCACACTTCCAGAAGACCTTAAACTGAAACCCTAGCATTGTTTGAGTGCTCTCAAGCCATTTTTGTGCATTTTGTGTGTGTTTGAAGTTGGAGAAGAGAAGGAAGCTTGGGATTTCAAGTAGAAGTGAGAAGATCAAGAAGTTTTACTTCATTCTCAGCTCATTTAAGGTAAAAAGCTGGAACCTTGACCATTTATCTCTTAGATTTTAAGTTGGGACCATTTCTACCCCTTTTTATGAGTATAGAGAAGCAAAAAAGCAGATTTTGTGGATATGCTTAGAGTTGCACTTCAGATCTGGAACCATTGAGGGTTCCCATGGCATAAAGGTGCCAACTTTATGGCCATAGGAGACCTATGCATCATATAAACCCCTTTTCATGGCTTTTTGAGCTAAAGGCCCCATGCATGTACATCAAGTTTGAAGCTTTACGAATAAAATGGACCCTAGGAGGCCAAATCTATGGTTTTGACGCGTTAAGACTCATTATAATTGTCTGTATAGTTTTGGACAAAAAGGGACTCGGCGAGTCACTTGGGTGACTCGGCGAGTCGAGACGCTTTTTCCCCAAAACGACTTCTGGAAATGGTTTTGGTTGAGTGGAGGGAACACTCAGCCTGCTAGGGGTTTGTTTTGGAACTTGAAGTCATAGGACTCGGCGAGTGTATGAGCGGACTCGGCGAGTCCAAGGCAATCTCCCAACTCATGAAGACGGACTCGACGAGTTGTTCATAGAACTCGGCGAGTAGTAGACTGGACATATTCATAAGACGAAGATGAACTCGACGAGTTCAAGGATGAACTCGGCGAGTCGGTTGAAGATGGTCCCGATGCTATGGTTGAAGGTGAACTCCTTGAGTTCTTGCTAGACTCGACGAGTAGAGTCGGGGGTTGTATCATTTTGAAAGGATAGGGACTCGACGAGTTGGTGGACCAACTCGGCGAGTCATGTCAACTGGATGTTGACTTTGACCAGGGTTTGACCTTGACTTTGACTTGGATTTGGATTGACCCTTGTATGGGTTATGAGTATGCATTAGTAATCGGAAAAGGTTGTTGTGTAGGTATTGGGGAGTAGAGACTAGTCGATTTCCGTGTCGAGGACCGTGCAGATACCACACGACATCGAGGTGAGTTACCTTCCAGTAGGAGTGGGTCTACGGCCACAATGCCGGCCCATTAGTGGGATTTGTTTGTTAGATGATTGTCTTTGTGAAAATTATCTGATGTGGTTATCTGATATGCTTTATGTGCTAGAATGCTATGACATATGTGTTAGTAGTGGTAGGGGTGATATAGCCCTAGTTACCGGTTGAAAGATACCGAAGGGGTAGATAGTACCCATGCATGCCTAGCAGTATGATCACGATATGTTATAATGCGATCAGTATGCTTATGATATGTTATTATGTGATAGTGGTAGGGGTGAAATAGTACCCGGTTACCGGTTGGAAGATACCGAAGGGGAGGTTAGCTCTCGGTTACCGGTTGAAAGATACCGAAGGGGAGGTTAGTTCCCGGTTAGCGGTTGAAAGATACCGAATGGGAGCCCAGCTCCCACTTATGCCAGACAGATATCGGTTGAAAGATACCGAGGAATAGGCATTATGTGGTATGTGGTATGATGGGGGAACTCACTAAGCTTCGTGCTTACAGTTTTCAGTTTTGTTTCAGGTACCTCTTCATCGAAGGGGAAGGAGCCGGCGCGGTAGCGGCACATCACACACACGCAGGATTTCCGCACTATGAGATTTCTTGGGATTGTACTCTGACATTATTACTATTTTTACGATATGATTTTGAGACATGAGATTATGGTTTTATAAAATGATATGACTCAATTATGTTTTCTTATAAATGTTTTCTAAATTGTTATATCAAAAATGAAATTTTTGGTCTTGAAATTTGGGATGTTACAAGTTGGTATCAGAGCCTTAGTTTGAGGGATTCGGATACACTCTCGGGTATGTCTGAACTCAAACTGAGGACTTGGTATGAACTTTTTCAAAAGGAAAATCATTTTTATGAAAAGAGGTTGAAAAGAGAAAAGAACTTTGAAAAATAACAAGATGTGTGATGTGCGCGACCGACCGAGCTCAAGTAAGTTTTCCCCAAGATATCCATACATGTTACGATATGATATGATATGATTATGAGAACTGCATGTTAGATTAGGGCTAAGGATCTAGGGAGGATGCCTTATATGCCTACTATATATGTATGAGAACTGCATGCTAGATTAGGACTAAAGGATCTAGGAAGATGCCTTATGTGCCTGTTATATGCGCTTATCGGATTATATGTTATAATTGATTAGTCAGTAGTGTGATGGCCTGAATAGGAGATGTTTGGTAAGGTTACTCAATGCTCGAATGCTGCTAGCCTCGTGCGTTTAGGAGTTCTAGATATCTTTAGTTAACTAGTAAACGAATACGTTAAGTTACATATTGCGAGGACTACATAATTTCAGAAGGTTAGGTCTAGCCCTATTGCGCAACTCTTGTTTGAGTCTAACCGTTGTAGGGTAGGACCTCTCATTCGAAGAATTATCTGGGCTTAGTGATTTGTAAGGGTATTCGTGAGCTAATTAGGTAAAGGTAGCAGGGACTTCTTATGAAGCTGATGGCAGAGAGTAGGCCGGAGGGTTACCCTAGGGTAAGCCTAGGATGAGAATAGTGTTGGGAGCAATAGTAGAAGTGAAAGGGACTTGATGAAGTCGAAGCAATCCTTGAGGAAAGTACGGATAGATGTGGAAGGTAGTATGGGCCCGTACTACTGAAAGCAGAGGATCCGTACTCGAGTCAAGGAGGGCTAAGATGGAATCAGGGAACTGTATAATGTATGAGACTTCCCGAGAGTTATGTATGATTCTGACGATTACGTGTTCTGTTTCAGAATGGTGATGATCACACGTCATGGAGGGGGAGGTTCAGGATCAGGATCCGGTTCAGGATCAGGTTCGGGTGCAGGTTTCGAGCCAGTGGATGAGGGACTACGCGAGTTCATCGCGTCCGAGATTACGAGAGGCATCCTTGAGTCGACCCCGGTGATTTTCGGGTCGATCAAGGAATGGATCATAGAGCTGATGAAGGATCACCTCAGGGGATTCAGGAGCGATATGACATTCAGTCAGTCGGGATCACGAACACTGTCCTTCAAGGACTTCAGGGGCAGTGGTGCGCCGGATTTCCATGGGGCCAAGGACCCCATCGCAGCCAAGAGATGGATTGCAGACATTGAGTCTGCACAGTTGACGAGCTTCTGCCCTGAGGGGTCGAAGGTTCGTTATGCTGCGGGATGTTTGAGGGACAGAGCTAGTGATTGGTGGGAGTCACTTGGCGATTCTTTGGGAGCCTCAGCCACTGAGGCTATGACCTGGTCTGACTTTGTGACCAGGTTTAGGGCGGAGATTACCCCCAAGTTCTGGGAGAGGGTATTGTTGGTGCCCCAGTATGCGGGAGACGAGGAGATGCGGAAAACCTGCTATCACGATATGCTGAGGGCAGATATCCGAGAGCATGTCAGCTACTCGGCATGCCCGACCTTAGATTCCATGATTGCCAGGGCGAGGGAGAGAGAGATAGACTTGGAGCACATCAGGAAGAGGAAGGAGGAGGAGGGACAGGTTACTGGGTCTTTGGGGGAAGAAGCCCAAGGGATTCGACTCTAGGTCGAAGGGCCAGCCGGTTCGGGGCCGCTGTGGGAAATGCGGCAGGTCACACGAGGGGGTTTGCCGCACTAGGTCGGGATCAGGCTGCTATAAGTGCGGCAAGACTGGGCACTTTGGTAGGGATTGTACTGCTCCTGCCCCCACCTTTCAAACATTAGACCTGATTTGCTTTCATTGCAATCAGAAGGGCCATAAAAAGGCCAACTGTCCGAGATTGACAGCAGCAGCAGTGCCGGTGGCGGCGCCAGCTCCAGCGACCATGCGGCTCACTGATGGCCGGTAGGGCAAGACAGAGGCTCCAGTGGTGAGGAGCCGAGCCTTCCGGTTGACTACCGAGGAGGCACGCGCCGCACCCGATGTGGTGACAGGTATGATTTCTTCTCCCTAGCTTTTAGTTTATGCTGCTTATGATATCGATGTGCCATATGATATGTCTTGTTTAGGATCGTTCCATGTGAACGGTATCCCAGTTCAGGTGTTGTTTGATTCGGGTGCTACCCGATCGTTTGTCTCTCTTGCGCTTAGCAAGAGGTTCCCTGAGTCTTCGGGCATGTTCGATTGCCCTCTAAAGGTCGAGATTACGGATGATCGATCAGTGCGAGCGTCAGAGGTTTTCAGGGACTGTGTTTTAAGGTTGTTCGAGGAGCGTTATTTGGTAGACTTGGTTCCCATTCTGTTGCGTGGAAACAAGGTGATTATAGGCATGGATTGGTTGAGCCCCAACGGGGCAGTGATCGACTGCGCGCAACAGTTGGTTCGGATTAGGACCCCGAGTGGGGGAGAGCTGGTGATTCAGGGCGAGAGGCCACAACGCGGACCAGCACTATGTTCAGCAGCAAGGGCTAGGCGCTATCTTCAGCAGGGCTGTACTGGGTATGTCGCCTATGTTATGGATACCCGAGAGGTGGGTAAGGCGACGGTGAGCGATGTATCGGTGGTGCGACATTACGCGGATGTATTCCCAAAGGAGCTGTCTGGGATACCTCCGGAGCGACAGGTGGAGTTCAGGATCGACCTAGTCCCTGGTGCCGCTCTGATAGCCAAGGCACCATATCGGTTGGCTCCTCCCGAGATGCAGGAGTTGTCTATGCAGCTATAGGAGCTGTTAGACAAGGGATTTATCAGGCCGAGTAGTTCACCTTGGGGAGCCCTGATCCTGTTTGTCAAGAAGAAGGACGGGTCACATCGCATGTGCATAGATTACCGGGAGCTGAACAAGGTAACGGTGAAGAACCGTTACCCACTCCCGAGAATAGATGACTTGTTCGACCAGCATCACGGTGCGTCTTGGTTTTCCAAGATAGACTTGCGTTCAGGCTACCACCAGATGAGGGTCAGGGATGAGGATATACAGAAGACTGCTTTCCGGACTCGCTATGGCCACTACGAGTTCGTGGTGATGCCCTTCGGGCTCACCAATGCTCCTGCCGCGTTCATGGATCTCATGAACCGCGTGTGCAGGCCGATGCTGGATCGGTCTGTGATAGTTTGCATTGACGACATCTTGGTTTACTCCAAGACGCAGGAGCAACATGAGGAGCACTTGCGAGAGGTGTTAGATACCCTGAGGAGGGAGAGCTTGTATGCCAAGTTCTCCAAGTGTGAGTTCTGGTTGCGCGAGGTGCAGTTTCTTGGGCACCTTGTCAACCAGAACGGGATATTGGTTGACCCGGCCAAGGTGGAGGCCGTGATGAGATGGGAGGTTCCGAAGTCTCCATCTGAGATTCGAAGTTTCCTCGGATTGACGGGCTATTACAAGAGATTCATTAAGGACTTCTCCAAGATAGTCGTACCCTTGACCCAGCTGACGAAGAAAGTCGTTGTCTTTCGCTGGGGGCCTGAGCAACAGGCAGCATTCGAGACTCTGAGACAGAGATTATGCGAGGCGCCAATCCTCGCCCTGCCCGAGGGTGTGGAGGATTTTATGATATATTGTGATGCGTCCAGTTCGAGTTTGGGCGCAGTTTTGATGCAGAGAGGGTATGTCATCGCCTACGCCTCGAGGCAGCAGAAGCCTCACGAGGCAAACTACCCGACGCAAGATTTGGAGTTGGGGGCGGTCGTCTTCGCCCTCAAGATTTGGCGACACTACCTCTATAGGGTCCGTTGTACCATCTATACGGATCACAAGAGTTTGAGGTACCTCATGGATCCGCCGAATCTGAACATGAGACAGCGTCGGTGGTTAGACGTGGTGAAGGATTACGATTGTGAGATCCTTTACCACCCGGGGAAAGCCAATGTCGTGGCCGGTGCGCTTAGCCGCAAGGCAGCGCCGATCAGAGACATCTGCATGAGGATGACCGTAGTGACTCCACTTTTGGAGCAGATCCAAGAGGCCCAGCTAGAGGCCATGAAGGAGGAACATCGGAAGAGCGAGCGTATCGTGGGTCAGGTTTCCTCCTTCGATTACAACAGCTGAGGGTTATTGACACTACACCGCAGGGTGTGGGTTCCATACAACGGGGGTGTGCGCCAGGTTCTGATGGAGGAGTCGCATAAATCCCGATTCTCGATTCATCCCGGGGCGACGAAGATGTACAGGGATCTTCGCCCCGATTACTGGTGGCCCTGCAGGAAGCGGGACGTCGCCTGGTACGTAGAGCGATGCTTGGCCTACAGGAAGGTCAAGGCTGAGCACTAGAGGCCACACAACAAGATGCAGCCGCTAGATATTCCCATGTGGAAATGGGAAGATATTACTATGGATTTCATCACCAAGCTTCCCCGGACTGCACGGGGGAGTGGATTCGATTTGGGTCATCGTGGATCGGTTGACCAAGAGTGCCCACTTCATACCGATCCAGGAGAGCATATCGGCCGAGAAGTTGGTCGATATCTACATCCGAGAGGTACTAGCTCGGCACGGAATTCCAGTTTTGGTGATTTTGGACCGAGACGTATGGTTTACTTCCAGATTCTGGAAGAAGTTTCACGACGAGTTGGGTACTCATCTGCACTTCAGCACTGCTTTCCACCCGCAGACGGATGGTCAGAGTGAGCAGACCATCCAGACTCTGGAGGATATGTTGCGGGCGTGTGTTTTAGACTTCGGAGGTAGCTGGGATACCTATCTTCCTTTAGCGGAGTTCTCCTACAACAACAGATATCACGCGAGTATCGATCGTCCTCCTTTTGAGATGTTGTACGGGAGGAAGTGCAGGACCCCGATATGTTGGGGGTGAAGTCGGACAGAGGGTCATGGGGAGCACCTAACTGGTGCTCAAGACGACAGAGAGGATTCAGCAGGTTAGGAGTAGGCTTCAGACTGCTCAGAGTCGGCAGAAAAGTTATGCCGACAAGCGCCGTTCGGACAAGGAATTCCAAGTCGGGATATGGTCCTCCTGAAGGTGTCGCCTTGGAAAGGCGTCATTCGATTCAAGAAGCGGGGCAAACTGGGTCCCATGTATATTGGAACTTTTAAGGTTGCTGCCCGGGTGGGCAAGGTGGCGTATAGGCTGGACCTGCCAGCCGAACTCAGTCAGATTCATAGCACGTTTCACGTCTCCCAGTTACGGAAGTGCCTAGTGGACGACTCGGCAGTGGTGCCCTTGGAGGATATTCAGGTGGATGACAGCCTAAACTACATCGAGCGGCCAGTGGCGATCCTCGACAGGAAGTCGAAGGATCTGAGGAACAAGAGGGTGGAGCTGGTGAATGTGCAATGACAGCACCGCAAGGGGTCAGAATGGACTTGGGAGCCGGAGGAAGAGATGAGGGAGCACTACCGCGAGTTTTTCCAGATTCAGCAGCAGACTTCGAGGACGAAGTCTAAAGAAAGTGGGGGAGATTTGTAGCACCCGATTCCTGCTACGTATTTAAATTTAACAAATATTGCATTTTACTCTAGGACTCAGCGAGTTGGGGGACCAACTCGTGGAGTAGACTAGACTGTTGATCGGGGGTTTAAGTGACCTACTCGACGAGTCGGAAGACCGACTCGACGAGTAGGAGCTGTCTGGACAAAACCCTAATATTTAGGGTTTGCACCCTATTTAAACAACTTAACTTGTCCCAAGCCAGCCTTCATCGTCCCTCACACTTCCAGAAGACCTTAAACTGAAACCCTAGCCTTGTTTGAGTGCTCTCCTGCCATTTTTGTGCATTTTGTGTGTGTTTGAAGTTGGAGAAGAGAAGGAAGCTTGGAATTTCAAGTAGAAGCAAGGAGATCCAGAAGTTTTACTTCATTCTCAACTCAATTAAGGTAAAAAGCTGGAACCTTGACCATTTATCTCTTAGATTTTGAGTTGGGACCATTTCTACCCCTTTTTATGAGTATAGAGAAGCAAACAGCAGATTGTGTGGATATGCTTAGAGTTGCACTTCAGATCTGGAACCATTGAGGGTTCCATTGGCATAAAGGTGCCAACTTTATGGCCATGGGAGACCCATGCATCATATAAACCCCTTTTCATGGCTTTTTGAGCCAAAGGACCCATGCATGTACATCAAGTTTGAAGCTTTACGTATAAAATGGACCCTAGGAGGCCAGATCTATGGTTTTGACGCGTTAAGACCCATTATAATCGATTGTATAGTTTTGGAAAAAGAGGGACTCGGCAAGTCACTTGGGTGACTCGGCGAGTCACTTGGGTGACTCGGCGAGTCACTTGGGTGACTCGGCGAGTCACTTGGGTGACTCGGCGAGTCGGGACGCTTTTTCCCTAAAACGACTTCTGGAAATGGTTTTGGTTGAGTGGAGGGAACACTCAGCCTGCTAGGGGTTTGTTTTGGAACTGGAAATCATAGGACTCGACGAGTGTATGAGCGGACTCGGCGAGTCCAAGACAATCTCCCAACTCTTGAAGACGGATTCGACGAGTTGTTCATAGAACTCGGCGAGTCGTAGACTGGACATATTCATAAGACGAAGATGAACTCGACGAGTTCAAGGATGAACTCGGCGAGTCGGTTGAAGATGGTCCCGATGCTATGGTTGAAGGTGAACTCGTTGAGTTCTTGCTAGACTCGACGAGTAGAGTCAGGAGTTGTATCATTTTGAAAGGATAGGGACTCGACGAGTTGGTGGACCAACTCGGCGAGTCATGTCAACTGGATGTTGACTTTGACCAGGGTTTGACCTTGACTTTGACTTGGATTTGGATTGACCCTTGTATGGGTTATTAGTATGCATTAGTAATCGGAAAAGGTTGTTGTGTAGGTATTGGGGAGTAGAGACTAGTCGATTCCCATGTCGAGGACCGTGCAGATACTACACGACATCGAGGTGAGTTACCTTCCAGTAGGAGTGGGTCTACGGCCACAATGCCAGCCCATTAGTGGGATTTGTTTGTTAGATGATTGTCTTTGTGACAATTATCTGATGTGGTTATTTCATATGCTTTATGTGCTAGAATGCTATGACATATGTGTTAGTAGTGGTAGGGGTGATATAGTCCTAGTTACCGGTTGAAAGATACCGAAGGGGTAGATAGTACCCATGCATGCCTAGCAGTATGATCACGATATGTTATAATGCGATCAGTATGCTTATGATATGTTATTATGTGGTAGTGGTAGGGGGTGAAATAGTCCTCGGTTACCGGTTGGAAGATACCGAAGGGGAGGTTAGCTCTCGGTTACCGGTTGAAAGATACCGAAGGGGAGGTTAGTTCTCGGTTAGCGGTTGAAAGATACTGAATGGGAGCCCAGCTCCCAGTTATGCCAGACAGATATCGATTGAAAGATACCGAAGAATAGGCATTATGTGGTATGTGGTATGATGGGGGAACTCACTAAGCTTCGTGCTTACAGTTTTCAGTTTTGTTTCAGGTACCTCTTCAGTGAAGGGGAATGAGCTGGCGCGGTAGCGGCACATCACACACACGCAGGATTTCCGCACTATGAAATTTATTAGGATTGTACTCTGACATTATTACTATTTTTACGATATGATTTTGATACATGAGATTATGGTTTTATGAAATGATATGACTCAATTATGTTTTCTTATAAATGTTTTCTAAATTGTTATATCAAAAATGAAATTTTTGGTCTTGAAATTTGGGATATTATAATTACACTATAAATACTCATATTGAATTCATAGAATTTTAGAATATTCTAATATTCTACTAAAATTGTTAGATATGTTAAATTATTCTAATATTCTACTAGAATTGTTAGATTTATTAGAATATTTTAATATTCTATTATAATTGTTTGAATATTTATAGTTCAATATTTTACTAGAATATTCTAATATTCTAAAATTTCGATTTGAATATTTATAGTATAATATTCTATTAGAATATTTCATGTATATTTAAAAAAACGGTTACTTTTTTTTAAATTTTTTTTTGGATACTCTAAATGACGAAAATAATATTTTAAATTTTTTTTTCAAAAATTGTCATTTATTTTGTATTTTAAAAATATTTCTTTTGATCTCCAAAATGGATGGATAAGATTGCATCTCCATGTCTCTTAAAATATGATGATGTCATACGAACCTAACCATATTTTTTGTGAATCAATATTTTCCCGCGAGCTTTTTCGTGTGATTTTTTTAAGAAAAGTGATTGAAGACATTAAGTCGGTCATATAAAAATGCATTGAAAAAAAAACTCGAAAAAATGTGCACATATAAAACTTATTTTCGATGAACATATGCAATTCCGACGTTTATGCATATGTACTTTTCATATATGCACATTTTTTTCATAATTTTTTTGTTTGCAAATGCAATTCTATATGGCCGAACTGATAGCTTTGGTTTCCGGTTAAATCGGTCGGTTCGATGAACTTCAAAAAAAAATTGCAACCTAATTTATGCGATTAAAAACTGGACCGCAACCGCATGAAACTGAACCACATAAAAAATCGTAAAAACCGTACCGCAAAAATAACTACAGTATTCGGTTATGTGGTTGGAAAAACCGTATTTTCCGTTTGTGGTTCGATTTTAATCAATAACCGCATCAAATTGCATCATTCTCACCTCTCATTATAAGAATAAAAATAAAAAGTTATAGGTATTTTTTCTTCACGCATGATGTCTATTTCAGAAATTTATATCCATTTGTTCACCTGTCGATCATAAATTTTCTATCCATTGTATGTACTTTTGACAAAATATTTTGAAGCTAAACTCATTTAAACATAAATACTTTGAGGCTGAAAATCCATTAAATTAAAACTAGTTTGACACCTAACACATACAAGTACGTAGTTGGTTTAAAACCCTCGCCAAAAAAATTAAATAATAATAATAATAAAATGAAATAAAAACATAACTACGTGAAGTAAGACTAATGAGTTAAATGAGTTATTATTTATACATACTAATGAAATTTTGACTTTTCTTAGTATTACCCATTATGACATTATCGTCTTTTTTGATGACCTCCAACTCTGAGAATCGAACTCAAATTGTACAACCCATAATACCTTCTTCACTGTGAGTATTTAACAAAAACCCAAAATCAAAAATTCTAAAACACATAAAAAAAAACCCGAAATCGACGCTCTAACCAAAAACAATATTTAAAATTCTTTTTGTGGGACATCTTAGTAAGTGATAAAAAAATAGAAATGGCAGAGAATATTTTATGGTTTTATAATAATAATAATAATAATAATTATAATTGTTAGCGTATTTAATTGTATTAGTCAGCTTAGAGATATCGTGTGGCCCAATCTGTTAGCCCACCTTATGTTACTCCTTCTATTGTTTTGTATTTATTGATCGTAATACACAAGCTATCCATGAGAAAATATTGATCCTAGGGTAAACTACACGAATGGTCCTTATGGTTTGTGTTAATTTACACGCTTATCCTTAAAACCTTATTTTAACTCGGACAGTCCTTAATATATCGGACAGTCCTTAATATATGTTTTTATTTCTTATTTGGTCCCTACCATATATAAAAAGACCTTTTTACCCTTAATATTTTTTTTATTTAATTTCTTAAGTCATTTTATTTATTATTTATAATTAAAAAACAAATCAACCCCACCTTACATTTACCCGACCCGATCGTTCTATGCATAACCTGTAACTCTCTTCTTCTCTTTTTTATAAAATCAATGAAGACCTAACCCTAGAAATCTCAAGGTGGCCGTCAACGGACTTAAGGCGCCGCCGAAAAACTCCATCCTCCGCCATCGGAAAAAACGCATGTACCAGATCTACCTGCTGTAGATATCCACTAGAAAAAATGCATGTTTCAGATCTCCATTGGAAAAACGCATGTTTCAGATCTTCCTCTCACTCTCTCTCATCAATCTCTATCAGAAAAAATGACAGTTTTAGATCTCCATCTTTCTCTCTTTCTCTCTCCTTTTGGCGATTGGTGGAACACCTCTAATGTTGGTTTTTCTCGATCTCTGGCGATACTTGTATGAAAATGCAGGTTTTAGATCTTCACTGGAAAAAAACGAATTTTCATGTCTTCGACCAGAAAAAAAATAAAGAATTTCATGTTACATATATGTGCTTTAATGTTTGCCACTCCTCTCTTTGACGATTCCGATGATTCATGGGCTGCT
Organism: Lactuca virosa; assembly: GCF_052849685.1. Lineage (NCBI taxonomy): Eukaryota > Viridiplantae > Streptophyta > Magnoliopsida > Asterales > Asteraceae > Lactuca > Lactuca virosa. Next base: position 20,749,518 of record NC_136429.1, on the reverse strand, counting down.
CTAAAAAAATGAAGGTTTCATGTTTCAAAATTGTGTTATTTATGAACTTGGTGGCTAGGTTTCAACCGAATATTCTTCACGTATTTTCTGGTGGGTGGAATATTTTCCGGTGGCCAGAACTACAGCCGAAGATGTAGCCAAAGATGTGACCAATGTTGGAAATGGTGTCCAGTATTTGAAAGAGGAGAATGAATTGTGAAAATAGACGAAGGGGGAGATGCAGCTGGCTGTGAAAAATAGAGATGGAGGAAGGGTGGGCGGTAGGTAGGTGGTGGTAAGGGAAATACCGTCGATCGAAGAGAGTGAGGAGAGCTAGAGAGACAAACGTTGGTTTGGGTTTGACTGGAGACAAAAGTCAAAGGGAAGGGATAGGAGGTTGTGTGGGATCCACAAAGCTAATTACCATTTCTTTTTAATAATAAGTAATTGATAATAATAAAAAGATAAAAGCAAATATCATTAAGGTCAATATAGTCAATTCAAGTCAGTAAGGGACTAAAGACGTAATAAAAACATATTATAGGGACTATCCGAGTTAAAAAAAATTATTAGGGACCAAGCACGCAGATTAACCCAAACCATAGGGACCATTCGTGTAATCCTTGATTGTAACATGGTATTAGGCTTCTCTTTCTAACTTAGTCGATCCCTTTATAGCGTATTACTTTCATCGATCCATCTCCATCTTCATCTTCTTCAGATCTTCTCGTCATCATGACTGCACCTGACGAATCTTCCTCTAAACCTAAAGCTAATGACAAAGTCTATGGCATCACTAATATCAAGTCTTGCATCCCCCATCTACTTGATCTGGACCGTCTCAACTATGATAAGTGGAAGGAGTTATTTAAAACTCAATGTGTGGGATACTCTCTTCACGGCCATCTCGATGAGTCGAAAGCCGATCTGTAACAGCCCAAAAACCAGGAGAAAAATTTTTCATTTTTAATTAAGGTTTACAATCATAAATTTGATTCCAAAATCCATTACATAATCATCTTCATATCAAATCATTAGAGTGACAATAAAAATAAATGCGGAAAATAGTGGGGAGTGAATGTTGCGCCATAAAGTCGGGCCCTTTCCCTTAGTACCAGAAGTACCTAAAACCACAATACAAATTGTAAGCAAAAGCTTATTGAGTTTTCCCAAAAATACCACATACCAAACATACAGCTGGGCCAAGCCATGGGGTATATTCCAACCCAAAAATCAAGTATGGCACCCGCCATGGGGCCTTGCTGTGGGGTATATTTCAACCCGATCATAGGATAGTGGGCCCCGCCTTGGGGTATATTACAACCCGAACATACCATAATGGGCCTCGCCCTGGGGTATATTTGAACCCGACATGCCATATTGGGCCCCGCCCTGGGGTATATTTCAACCCGATCATGCAAACACAACATATATCACACAACAACTAGCATACTACATAACTGGATAGTGGACCACCCTTGGTTCCTTCGACCCATGGATACAGGGAGGAGACTCACATCGGTCTGCTGATAAATACTAACTGCTCGACTGCTGATCTGGGAAATCCCACACTGAACATAGACAAATTACCCTAATTAGGAATGGGTTAACAATCATGACTATGGACCTAAATTCCAATCTAATTCCTAAGGTAAAGCTCCCCCCCCCCCCCCATTCACCTTACCCTTAATGGGCTTAATCATTCTTGGCCCAAAACACAATGATGAGCCCTAAGGCCCAAAGGCCCACCTCATAACACTTAAGGCCCACAACAAAAGTCCAAAAACACCCTTAGACCATAACAATATTCCGGTGGCCCAAAATAAAGCCCTAAACTCCTATGGTCCAAGATGAAGCCCAATACCGAAATGCCCAAACATCCGCAACCCATTGCTGAGTACGCAGGGCGTACTCAGCTTGTACGCTAAGCGTACATGCTTAAGGGCCTGTATGCGTCGCATATGAGCTTGTACGCCCAATGTACCCCCCTTCTTGGCCAACTTCACTTTTTAGCTCTTAATCGATTAAGACATTAGCCCAAAACTCAAATCTGACCTCCTTGAGGTGGTTTATCAAGTAAAGTTGCCAACTTTACTTGCGTGCATGACTTAATGAGGCCCTAGAGCTCAAAAGAGCTTAATAAATGACTTAATACTTGCATAAGGGTCATAAACACCATAAAGTTTGCGCCTTTAAGCTTAAGGAACCCACCAAACATCCAGATCTACAATATTTAGCATCTTAAATGGTCTTAACTCAACAAGACCAGCCAAAAGGACCATAACAAGCTAAAGAAGTGGATCCAAGCAAAGGATAGACAACGTATGAACTTTATATCTTTAAAATCTTCCTGAGATGATGTAGATTCCGGCGGACGTGGTGGCGGACAAGGCAGATTCACCTCCGAGGGTGGCTCTCAACCAACAGTCGGCTGGGATGGAGGCTTTTACGCCTGACCTATGCAATACATACCTACTCGTGGACTTCTCCCTTCACCTATCGCTATGGATCCATGGCCTACCCATTTAGGACCATGCATGCATCAACTTTCTTGGTCCAACACATCTGCTCAGCATTGGGCCAATTCTGTTCCAGCCTAACATCAACAAGCTGGCAATATTTTCAGTATCCCGACACCATAGATCAACCCACCTCACTTCCACAAGCTTTTAGCACCATGTCACTTTAAGATCCAAGCAATGCAGAATGGTACATGGACACATGGGCAACCGCACATATCCATAAAAATTCAGGTATACTCAAGTCCTTTAGAGATAATTGCAAAACAATTTCTATTTTGATTGGTAATAGATCTCGTATTCCAGTCTCTAAAGTCTATCACACTACTCTATGTCTCAATCCATTTCGTACTCTTTCTCTTAAAAATGTCCTTATCACTCCTAAAATTATTAAAAACCTCATTTATGTTTGTACTTTTACTCGCGATAATAAATGTTCAAGCGAGTTTGACGAATTTGTTTTTTTCTGTGAAGGACTTCCTGACCAAATAAGTCCTCCTTAGATGTGATAGCACATGTGACCTCAATCCTGTCACGACTCTAAATTCTCAAGCGTTCGTCAATATCAGCTCTTCTACGTGGCATCAAAGGCTCGATCACCCTGGTCAACCTGTGTTCAAGCATCTAATTTCAAATAATTTCATTTCTTGTAATAGTAGAGATTCTCATTTGTTATGTCATGCTTGTAAACTTGGAAAGCATGCTCGTTTGTCTTTTGATTTATCTAAAACAGATGCTTTGTTTTCTTTTCAAGTTATACATTCTAATGTTTGGACCTCTCCTGTTTTAAGTCATAATGGCATTATATACTATTTTATTTTCCTAGATCAATTTTTGCATTTTCTATGGGTCTATCCACTACGCAACAAATCTGATCTCTTCTGTAAATTTCTTCATTTCCGTGCTTCTATTAAAAATCATTTCCATTCTGACATTCAAAATTTTCAATGTGACAATGGCAAAGAATTTGACAACACCCAATTCCATCAATTATGTGACACTCATGGCATTCATATGTGTTTTTCTTGCCCTTACACATCACAACAAAATGGTAAATCTGAGAGAATGTTTTGTACCATTAATAATATCATTCGAACTATCTTATTACAAGCTCACATTCCTCCCACTTATTGGGTTGAACCTCTTCATATGGAAACTCACCTTTTAAATATTCTCCCATCCTCTACCCTAAAAAATGACACACCTTACAATAAACTCTTTAACAAACACCCTTCATATCATCACCTTCGTGTCTTCGGTTGTCTTTGTTACCCCCACCTAAATAATACCCACAAACTTGAGCATCATTCAGTTTCGTGCATCTTTCTCGGTTATCCTACCAATCATAAGGGTTACCATTGTCTTAATCATCACACCAAGCAAATTATCATTTCCCGCCATGTCACGTTTGATGAATCCGTCTTTCCCTTTGGCTCTATGACACCCGAAACGTCTCTGAATTATCAATTCCTTGATGTTGATGACTCTCGTAATGTCTTTAACGATCATATTGTTGGATTAGTGTCTAAGCCCGTAACTATTTTGGTATGTACTTGTCCCGGTTGTGCATGGTCCTTTTGGGTTGCCTTCACCAAAGCAACTTGATAGGATGATTTAGGAAGAGAAAGGTTATTATGATTTATTAATATATTATAAGAATAATATATTAAAAGATAAATCATATTGTTTAATTAATATTAGACAAGAATTAATTAAGAATTAATTCTGTGGCTAAAAGAGATTAATTAAATAAAGGGGACTGATCTTGCAATTATATGATAGTTGTAAATTGGGCTATGGATTCCTAATAGAAAGGGGATTGGACGAAATCTATGGGAAGCCCATATGATTTTCGTCCAAGGGATTTCCAAGGGAACTCCATGGGTTGCTTAAGGCCTAAGCAGAGAATTTAGGTTTCTCCTGAAACCCTAGCAGCCCACACAAGTATATATAGACCCCTAAGGCTTACAAAAACGGGGTGAAGTAATCCCTAAGGGTTCTTAGATGTTTTGGTGCCTATCATCCTCTCTCCTCTTCATCATTCTCTTGATCTTGGTGTTTATGAGCCATTAGAGGTGTGGCACTTGTGACACTAAGCTTATTGAAGATCAAAGAACTCTTGTAACCATTGAAAGGTAATATCTAAACCCTAATTCATATGTTAATTCGATTATTGTATGCTAGATCTAGGGTTTATAAGCTTTGGATAATTATTGCATGTTCATTAGACAAACTAGATCCAAAAGCTTTAGGGTTTTGCATGTACACCATAGGATTGTTGTAGTGCTCAAAACCCATCACATACTCGTCTTTCTTATCCTCTCGTTTGTCACAATTTGTCGACCGGTCCCTCCAACAGTGACAATGAACTTGTCTCTGACCAATCCTCGCCCATCGGAGTTAATTCTCCCTCAGTTGTGTCATCTACTTCCGACACGTCTGCCATTAATCACTCGGAAACAGCCCCATCTCAAAATCCTAGTGTCTCTAGGGCCCCTTCTATGGCTCCAAATCAGTCTCACCCGATGACCACCCTTTCTAGAGTCAGGATTTACAAACTTGTTGACCGTATTAACTTACATGTTGACACCTTCCCCTCCTCTTCTCTTCCACGTCTCTACTCTCAAGATTTTTGAGATCCTAACTGGCAAAATGCAATGATAGAAGAATATAATGCCCTTATTTCTAACGGGACTTGGGTACTTGTCTTGAGGCCACCCAATATTAATATCGTTAATTGTATTTGCCTGTTCAAAAAGAAATTTAAGCAGAGGGTTCTCTAGCACGACACAATGAGCGCTTAGTTGCAAATGGTCGGAGTCAACGACCCGGTATTGACTGTGATGAAACTTCAAGCCCTATTGTTAAACCAGCCACCATCAAGATCGTTCTCAGTTTAGCTCTCTCTTATAACTGGCCGGTTCATCAGTTAGACGTGAAGAATGCATTTCGTCACATGCACCTTCAAGAGACGGTCTACATGAATCGGCTGATGGGTTTTGAGCATAACATCATTCCTATGGTGTACATGCAACCCTAATGCTTTGGATCTAGGTTTTCCTCAAGTTATACATGAAAACAATCTTCCAAAGCATAAACCCTAATCTAACATGTCTAAGTACGAAATTCATATGTAAACAAGGGTTTGGAATCTTACCTTACTTGTTATGTAGCAATAACAAGAACTCCTTGAATATCCTTGACCTTTGAAAGCTTAGTGCCCCAAGTGTTGCACTCTAATGGAGTCACAAACACCACTAGCAACAAGGAAGAACAAGAGAGAGAGAGGAGGAGGCTTCAAAAACATCTAGGACTCTCTTAGAATGACTTGGGACGTTTTTGGGAGCCTTTGGGGTTCCTTTTATAGTTGAGGCTTCTAGGGTTATCAACTTGGAAACCCTAGTTCCCTTGCTTAGGCCCTAAGCAACATATGGACTCCTTAATGGACAAGCCTTGGACGAAATCTTTATGGACTCTCATAGAGATTTCGTCCACCTTATACCAATAAGGTCCATGAGCCCAAACTATAAATATTATTGATTTACATAATCAGTCCCCGTTAATTCAATTAATCTCTTTTGAACACAAAATTAATTCTAAATTAATTCTTGACCAATATTAATTAAATAATATGATTTCTCCTTTAATATATTATTCTCATAATATATTAATAAATCATAATAAATCCTCTTTCTCCATAATTCATCCTATTAGTTGCTATGGTGAAGGCAACCCAAAAGGGCCATGCTCATAATCGGGTCAAGTACATACCAAAATAGTTATGGGCTTAGACACCTAATCCAACAGTCTCCCACTTGGATAAGTCTAATAACTATTTTTCAAGTACGACTTCAGAACTTGATTAGCAATCGTAGCTTTCAATAGCCGTTGTCGAACTTTGATCTTATCAGCAACGCGTCCTTTAGATAAGGGATTATATATTCCTCCATTCTACAAGATATCGTATGAAATGAGACATGGATTTTAATCATTATCTCTGTTCATGTGTTGTTTCCCGATTTCCAATTTATGACAACTGACTAATTGAACAGATCAAATTAGTCAAGGTTTGGCCAAGCGCTTTGGGGTGTCATCATTAAATCATCGAGGGGCCCACATATATCGCTTTTATCCAACTTGGGTAAAAGGAACGGATAAACTTCGACTCATATGCTTGCTCTATTTATTCATCAAATCACACGCAACAATACGTTTTATAACATCAAGTTACTGATGCGTTTAAGCATTATCAATGCGCAACTGACTTGTAAACTGCAACTCATATGTCTTGGTTTCATGAATATAAGATATTATCGTCTCACTAATCACTCGTGTTAAAATCCATGAAGTGATTTAAGTGAGCGTGGGTTTAATCCAATACTCTAATCTTATTACAGAAGTACTCATGAACTCTGCAGCAGACTTGTGTTATGTCTAAACACTTTAGACAATCTACAGACAGATTCATGACAGTCTTGCCTCAATACTTACTTCCAACGTATGATCGACTGTGGATGTTTGAATAATCTTATTATTCGGGAAGTCCAAACATGCGAACTGAAACACAAGAATAATCGAATCCAATATGGTATCAACCTTTTGAGTATAAATAAAACACCTTTTATTTAATCACCATATTGATTACACATTATTCATTGTATAATGTTTCGAGTAATCAACTTACTACTTGAATTGAAACAATAGTTATCCCATGCTCCAAGCATGCATACCATATTTACCTATGGTCCTCACTTTATGAAATAGATCAATTGAGCACATTACCAACGATGATCATTTCACAACTCCTAATCCTTATTATAAGTGTAAGAATACCAAATTCTTGCCACTATTAGAATATGTTAGATTCAAACATTTTATGCAATGATCCTTTTGTAATGTCACAGCACCAAAGTCACCAAGACCTTGCCAATGAAAATACAAAGTGCTCTATTGGAGATTGTTACAAGACAACTCCATAGACAAGAAGTCTCACATTCAAAGTACATTCCTTTGAACATCCTTCTTGCATAAAAGTTTCTAACTACATAGATTCTTAATATCCAACTCCCATTACGGAAACATTTCCATATTCGCCATATGACAACTTATTCTTAATAGATTCCTATCTATTCATAATAATGCCAATATGTTCCATTCAATACTTTACTTCCAATTGCTCACAAGCGACCAATCCTTAGCGAACCTCAGATTGTCCTTGACAGTTGTTTAATTATTTTAGTCATTTCTGGTTCCGGTCCTTTTTCCCTTTTAATGCCCTAGGCATTTGGAAAATCAGAACGGTCGAATATTACAGTATATGCAATCGATCCTATAACCAAAGCGTATAGAACACGATTCATAATGTCTTACATAAAGACATGATACTTTACCAGTCTCTTGCTATAATATTGCCATATATATAGAATTCCCTTACGTTGAATCTTTTCAACATAACATTCATAAATGTTCTTTGACTAAATTTGATTAAAATTTCTCGATCTAAACTTTAGATTTGAAATGAAGTATAATATTTCGCTCCCTTAATTATAGCAAAAAAACTTTTCAACCTCTACAACTTTGCGAATTGAAACTTTTGTTTTCTATAATTAATATTGCTAACTTGCAATACTTACCATAATGATCATGCTCCCACTAACATGATGATTATATCCTTACCAGCATAACACTTATGCTCCCACTAACTTGCAATAGTTATTGAGTTTCATAACCAAAGTTCATATTTCTGATACGAGTTGCTTCAATAAGCCTTTACCTAAACTCATACACATTTTAGAAAGCTCACATGTGTGTCTAAACAATTTCAGAACTTATAGCAATAAGTCTTAAATGTTCAAACTATTTGCCATTTCTCATAATTTGAACTATGAAGAGGGATGCCGTAATCATAATCGAATTTGAGAATGCAAATACTACAATTGCAATCTCCTTAAAATCTTTGTAGTGAAAGCGTTTCCTCACAATCATTTTCATGAATTGGAGAGAAAGCTTATGACACTTAGATTTTATGGTGTATGTGTTCCTATCCATGTGAATTTGTCATAACCATAATCACAAGACAAGGTTTGTGACAAATCCAAACACTTATGGACTGAACTTGTTCAGTCTTAATTTCTTGCCATCTATTAGCATAAGGGCCTACCAATGCTTCCAGTTTGTTAGCAGCTCACCCTCACAGATCAATGAACTTTCACTAATCAAGGTGCTTTACCTTTATGCATTCAAATGAGAACTTATAGAACTCACATGCAAAGTCAACTCAACTGGAATGACACAGGAACAAGAATATGTCAACACGATAGGTTATAAACCTCGAGTCATGTGCTAGTGATTAACAATAGGTTTACTCTTGATTAGTTCTTGAACCTTTTCAAGATCTTTAAGAGTCCCACTGACTTCTTGACATATAAAATTCTTTTGTAAAGAAACATTCTTTGACAAACAAATATTCAAGAGTTAGTGTGGGTCCTTATCAAGGCAAACACTACACACAATTGATCTTAGTTGGTCTTTGTCTCATCCAAGACATCACAACTTACCAATTTCAAACGCGCAAGAGTAATAAACATTTCTTACTCCACATTTGTTTAGTGTTATAAACCTAATTATGTCACTCAAATCATAATTTTGGATTATGACTCTAAGACTCGATTTTGGAACGAAGTATGACTCATTTTTCTTGATTTAACCATTTAAACAATTCCCGATTCCTCTTCTTAGCCATACTAGTGCACTAAGGTGTCCTTAGAGGATCAATTGTGACACGGTTTCATAATCATTAAGTCAATCATAAAACACGATACTTAAGTACTCTCCCTTCTTTTCAGATTGGAGACACTTTTATGTTTCTGCCTAATTGATTATTCTTATTCGTTCTGCTATTCATTGAAACTTTTCCAATTACACTTAATCTTGTAAGTATAACCATATTTACTACACATTACTAAATCATAACGAATAGCCTTATCGTTCTTTGTGGTGGACTTGACCAGTACACATCAATGTGTACTAGTTTCCCCTGCCCTTCACTTGACTCACATCTTTATGTGAACAAGGAATTAGTCTAAATTTGCCAAAGATGAAGGTTCTCATTCATCATACAATACCAGTTTCATGATTCCAAGTTTCTGTCCAATTGAAACTTAGGTGATGAGAATCATTCCTTATTTGGTAAAATTTTTGACACTACCACAAATAACATAACTAAGAATCACATCCATTTTTCAATATTGCTAACAATAGAAACATACAAACATCAATTTTCACAAATGTCATTGCAAGGAAAATATAAATAAGACAAAAGTAAATTTTATTTTATTTATAAAAATGCGGAAAAACTTGTCCTTACAATGCAATTACAAATGAAAACTATGTAAATATTCCTAATCAATCTATCATAACTCCTAAGTAATAGTTAAAAATCCGATCATCAAACCTTGCGATCGAAATCCATCTCTTCGCGATCAGACTCAACTCACTCTTCCTTTAAGCTTCCTTTATTTTCTTCGATCCTACAAAATATCAAAATGCAATCTTATTACATCATGTATTAAGAATCTACAAATAGGAACTTAATAGAGTTAGATAGTGGATTTTACCTGAAGCAGAGTCATACATCTTGACTCTCCCATCTCTTAGATCTCTCAGGTAGTTAGGGCAGCTTCTTAACCAATGCCCCTTCTCTTGGCAGTAGAAACACACAGACTCTTTGGGAATGGTGCAAGGGACAATCTTAGAATTTGACTTTCTTATATGGTCGAACCTTTTGACCATGGCTGATTTCTTTCCCTTAGGAGAAGAAATCCTTTCTGGACTATCGTTGCTATTGCCTATGTACATGGAAGTTTGGGAGGTTGATCCACCAGTCAAATTTGCTTTACTAGTGCGCCAAATCATTGTTGATTTAGTAGCAATAAGCAAATAGGTAAGATCAATGAGGGTCACGTCATGGTCTTTCATATAGTAATCATCAATGAACTAACTATACAACTTAGGAAGTGATTGAAGAACCAAGTCAACATCCAACTTCCTTGAGATTTCGACACCCAACATTCCCAACTTGTCAATGTGCAAATCCATCCCTAGGACGTGAGCACATATAGACTTTCCATCTTCGTGTTTGCTTGCCAAAAGGGCTTGAGTGACCTTGGAGGAAGTGGAGGAAGTGAAGCATTATTTCCATTTCCATGATCTAATCGTGGAACATCATCTTCGTGTGGAAAGCTTTTTCTAAGGGATTCAGGAAGACCATAGTTGTTAGATTTTGACATCTACGAAAGGGAGAAATTCAAGTTAGTTGATAAGAGTCATTGATATAACACCCAAATGAAATATCAAGGCTAGGATCCAAAATAATATTCTACAACTCGGAAGAGGGATGCCGTAATCCAATTGCAAAATATTTGAAGGTAGGTAAACGACGATTTACCAATTTCCACCATGAAAAACGAAAAAGTAGTTTAAGTTTTAAATGAATTGAAACTCCTAGTTCTTTTGAGATTCATTGAACCTTTCAATGGCATGTTTAATCTCAATTATGCCCTTCAAGTTTGTGACTGGGATGCCGAGGATCACAAACAATGTATGAATAACCATGCCAATTAGCTTGGTACTCTCGAAGACATTTATCACCTAATCAATGTGTCGGTTAACCACACACGCTCCATTGATCTATGATAATCTAAGAGCTACCCATTGCCATCCTTCATTAGTCTCATATTAGTGTGTCGGTTAACCACATACACACCACTAACGACCAACAAGGTGCAATGTGCAATTTCATGGATTAGCACCAAATTCACATTTTTCCTAAAGTAACTAAGATTTGGGAATTTTTTTATAAAAGTGTTTAGTTACTTCGTATTTCATTATACTTATAATGGAAGGTTGTGTCATATCCTACCCGTTCGGCTAACGACCCTCCACTAGTCAAGGGTGCGGTGGGTAAGAGTGGATACTCAATGACGGTCATTTTACAGGCCTCTTCCTTAAACACCCCTTATAGACAAGCTTCGTGAATGAGGCCTACTAACGGTAAGACTGACTCTTTACTTATACATATTTAATATATTAGACTTTTAATTTTATATATAGTATAAGGGTGTATTTTACACATTTAAAATACTAGGTGGTTTAATCTATTAATAAATTAGACTTTTAATTTGATTAATCTTAAACCATACTATTATGGATTTATTAATTATCTCTTTTAATTAAACACTTAATTAATTTAATAAAACCTTAAGGGTGTAATTTGAACTATTCAAAATACTAGGGTTTTAGAATTTAATATTTCAAAATTAAAACTTTTAATTAAATTTCAAATTCCAAAACCTGAGGGCAAATTTTAAAACTTTTTCAAAATATCTTTTAGATCAAAATTAAAAAATAATTAAATATCATATAATTAATAATTATCACATAATTTTACCTAATCTATTTTACTTACAAGATAATTCAAATCAAAATACAAATAATTAATCTTTATCTTATAAAACAAGTTATTATCTTAAATTGACAATTATCCATTAATTTGATTAGGATATCAATTACCATAATTAAAAAATCTGATTTTTATTTGGAAAAACAATTTATGGTAATTATCCAAATCAAATTAGGGCAAAAATTTCGAAATCTGCTGTCAGACTGTGTTTACGAGGTGAACACACTATGTTCACGAGGTGAGTCTGGACAGATTCGAAATTCGCAATTTTTTCAGCTTTGAAAACTTAATTTTTACATCACATAACAGAAAAATTACCCTAGGCTCTGATACCATTGATGGGTTTTGAGCATAACATCATTCCTATGGTGTACATGCAACCCTAATGCTTTGGATCTAGGTTTTCCTCAAGTTATACATGCAAACAATCTTCCAAAGCATAAACCCTAATCTAACATGTCTAAGAACGAAATTCATATGTAAATAAGGGTTTGGAATCTTACCTTACTTGTTATGTAGCAATAACAAGAACTCATTGAATATCCTTGACCTCTGAAAGCTTAGTGCCCCAAGTGTTGCACCTCTAATGGAGTCACAAACACCACTAGCAACAAGGAAGAACAAGAGAGAGAGGAGGAGGCTTCAAAAACGTCTAGGACTCTCTTAGAATGACTTGGGACGTTTTTGGGAGCCTTTGGGGTTCCTTTTATAGTTGAGGCTTCTAGGGTTATCAACTTGGAAACCCTAGTTCCCTTGCTTAGGCCCTAAGCAACATATGGACTCCTTAATGGACAAGCCTTGGACGAAATCTTTATGGACTCTCATAGAGATTTCGTCCACCTTATACCAATAAGGTCCATGAGCCCAAACTATAAATATTATTGATTTACATAATCAGTCCCCGTTAATTCAATTAATCTCTTTTGACCACAAAATTAATTCTAAATTAATTCTTGACCAATATTAATTAAATAATATGATTTCTCCTTTAATATATTATTCTCATAATATATTAATAAATCATAATAAATCTTCTTTCTCCATAATTCATCCTATTAGTTGCTATGGTGAAGGCAACCCAAAAGGACCATGCTCACAATCGCGTCAAGTACATACCAAAATAGTTATGGGCTTAGACACCTAATCCAACATCAGCCACCTGGTTTTTGCAACCATTCTTTTCTTGATCATGTTTGTCTTTTGCAGAAGTCTTTGTATGGCCTGAAACAGGCACCACATGCATGGTACCAGCGGTTTGCTCAGTTTATTACACAATTCGGGTTCCAAAACATCAAATCTGACTCTTCTTGTTTATTTATAGACATGGTGACCAGATTGCATATTAACTTCTTTATGTTGATGACATTGTTCTCACTGCTTCGTCTATGGGTCTACTTCAGCAGATCATCATGACATTACAGTTTTAGTTTTCCATGACTGATCTTGGCTCCTTGAACTATTTTCTTGGCATTATAGTCACCTGTGACAAGCGTGACATGCTTCTCTCTCAACAGAAATATGCCACAGAGATCCTTGAGCACACCAAAATGTCAAACTGCAAACCTGCTCGTACAAATGTTGATACTGATGGGTTTTAGGTAAAACAAATAAACTAGAAACAATTCCTAATTTCACATGCAACCTACTTTGGATCTATGTTTTAACTATTGAACATACAACTTTGAATTGCAAAACAAGAACCCTAGAGGAGAGAGGCTATTTTCGAAAATAGTAAACTAGGGTTTAGGGTTTACATACCTTTCAATTGTTATAGCAAACAATTGACAATCCTCTTGATCTTGATCTTGATCTTCTTGGAAGCTTTAGCACCACAAGTGTAATGCCTCTAATGGAGTCACACCCAAACTAGCAAGAAGGAAAGTAGAAGAAGAGAGAGGAGAGATGGAGTATGCAAAATCTCGGCCTTAGGGTTTCTTCAAAAGAAAGAGTCACCAAAAACATGAACCAGGAGGCTCCTTATATAGCTGAGGGATCTAGGGTTTAAGGGAAACCCTAGTTATCCTTTGCTTAGGGCCTAAGCAAACCCAAGGGCCTTATCCAAGCCCCTATGGACGAAATTATTAGGGTTTCCCCTAAAGATTTCGTCCACCCTCTTCCAAGGGGGTTCTAGAGCCTTCCACTCAACTATTAGATAATTGCAAACTAGTCCCTGCACCTTATAATTAATTCTTTTAACCCCAAAATCAATTCTGATTAATTTCTGGCTAACAATTAATTAAACATAATGATTTCTAATTAATATATTAATCCATTAACATATTAATAAATCATTTATATATATATATTAATTTATTAATCTTATAAATTAATATCTCTCCTTTCATAATTTCCTTGTCCAGTTGCTAGGTTGAGGGCAACCCAAAAGGACTGTGCTGCTATCAATTCAAGTACATACCAATTATAGTTATGGGCTTAGACACCTAATCCAACAGTCTCCCACTTGGATAAGTCTGTAACTATAATTGCTAGTATGCCTTCTAAATTTGACCAGCAAATTGTAGCTTCCAAAAAGCTGCTGCCGAACTCTGACCCAGTCAGTTACGTGTCCTAAGATAAGTGATCATATAACCCTTCGTTCTGCTTGATATCCCCAGACAAAAGACATGGAATGTAATCAATCTGTTTGTCCAGAATCTATGTTTCCCGATTCCTGATTTGTGATGATGTAGGACTTCTAATCGAACACATCAATTTAGTCCTGGCTGGGCCCAACACATAAGTCAACACCAAATCATCGAGGGGCCCACATATATCGCTTTTCCTGTTAGGGCAAAAGGAACGAATAAACGTTGACTCATATGCTTGTATCTTTTACTCATCAAATTATGCATGACAATACGTTTTATAACACCAAGTTACTGATGCGTTTTCGTATCACCAATGCACAACCGACTTGTAAATTACAACTCATATATCTTCGTTTCAAGATTATAAGATATTATCGTCTCAGTATTACTCGTGATGAATTCCATGAAGTAATACTCTGAGCGTGGGTTTATCCAATACTCAAATCTCAATTTCTGAGTACTCATGAACATTGCAGCAATTCTATTGCCATGTCTATCCTTAGACAATCTGCAATCCAATTCATGACAGTCTTAATTCACTACTTACTTCCAAGAGTACGAGCGACTGTGGAGTTTGAATAATCTCATTATTCAGGAAGTAAAACATGCAAAATATGAAACACAATAATAAACAATTGACAAAAGGTAGTAGCCAAACTTATAAATAATACTTTATTATTTAATCACCAAAAGTCAATTACATTTACTTTGTTACAAGTTTCAAAAACTAATCTAACTACTAAAACTAATATCATCTTTCAGTCCTATGCTCCGAGCATGCTGAATATGCTTAGCCCTACTCAGACCCTTTGTGAGGGGATCTGCTGGGTTATCTTCAGATGACACCCTCTTTACTATAAGATGGCCTTCTTCAACTCTATGTCTAATGAAATGGTACTTTCTGTCGATATGTCTGGTCTTACCATGATCTCTCGGTTCCTTTGTCAAGGCAACCGCTCCTTCATTATCGCAGAACAGTTCCATAGGCTCCTGGATGGTTGGAACAACTCCGAGATCCCCGATGAAGTTCCTCAACCAAGCTGCTTCTTTCGACGCTTCACTTGCTGCAATGTACTCTGATTCACAAGTAGAATCAGCCACCGTATTTTGCTTGGAACTCTTCCAAGTAACTGCTCCTCCATTCAGTAAAAATACCCAGCCCGACTGAGAACGGAAGTTATCTCTATCCGTCTGAAAGCTGGCATCACTGTAACCATCTACTCTCAAAGTATCACTGCCACCAAGCACAAGGACCCAGTCCTTTGTCCTTCGCAAATACTTGAGTATATTCTTAACTGCTATCCAATGAGCTCTACCTGGGTTTCCCTGATAGCGACTGACCATGCTCAAAGCAAATGCCACATCAGGGCGAGTACATGTCATAGCGTACATGATCGATCCGACAGCGGAAGCATAAGGTACACGATTCATGTCATCTATTTCAACATCTGTACTCGGGCATTGAGTCTTACTCAATTTGGTATTGCTCTGGATAGGTAGCTCTCCCTTCTTGGAATTTTCCATACTAAACCTCTTTAGTACCTTATCCAAGTATGTGCTCTGACTAAGTCCAATTAGTCTCTTCTTTCTATCTCTCAATATTCTAATCCCAAGAATATAGGCAGCTTCTCCAAGGTCTTTCATGGCAAAACACTTTCCAAGCCAAGACTTAACTTCTTTCAAGGTTGGAACGTCGTTACCAATGAGTAATATGTCATCGACATACAACACCAGAAAAGTTACTATACTCCCACTAGCCTTGATATACACACAGAACTCATCTTCACTTCTAGAGAAACCAAACTCTTTGACTTTCTCATGGAAGCAAAGATTCCAACTGCGAGATGCTTGTTTCAATCCATAAATGGATTTCTCAAGCTTGCACACTCTATTGGGGAACTTTGCATCAACAAAACCCTCTGGCTGACTCATGTAAACATCTTCAGCCAACTTCCCATTAAGGAAAGCAGTTTTGACATCCATCTGCCAGATTTCATAATCATGAAAGGCAGCTATGGCGAGCAATATCCTAATAGATTTAATCTTAGCTACTGGTGAGAAGGTCTCATCATAGTCAACCCCTGGGGTTTGAGTGAAACCTTTTGCAACCAGTCGAGCCTTGAATGTGTGCACATTTCCATCCATGTCTGTCTTCTTCTTGAAGATCCATTTGCACCCAACTGTCTTGCGACCTGGTGCACTATCAACCAAATTCCAAACTTGGTTGTCATACATGGACTTAATCTCACTGTCCATTGCCTCTTTCCACTTGGAAGCCTCTTGGCCTGCCATTGCTTCCTTATAAGTGACTGGTTCATCTAAGTTTACCAGTGTTCTGTCACTTATGAATGTGTCACCATCTGAAGTAATATGAAAACCATACAACTCAGGTGGCACACTCACCCTAGTGGATCTTCTAAGAGGTAATGAGTTATCAATTGGTTCAACAGGAACTGTTTCCTCTGGTTGAGTGCTAGTGTCATCTAAGGTTCCTTCATTGGCTGACTCTTGAATTTCTTCAAGATCAATAGTGCTCCCACTGTCCTCTTTGAATATGAGCTCTCTTTCAAGAAAGACTCCTCTTCGTGCTACAAAGACCACGTTCTCACTAGGCCTGTAGAACAAATATCCAAAAGACTGCTTTGGGTAACCAATGAAAACACATTTCTCACTTCTAGCTGCTAGCTTGTCGTGAGTCTCTCGTCTTACGAAAGCTTCACAACCCCAGACTTTAACATGTGCTAACGAGGGAACTTTCCCTGTCCACATTTCGTGAGGTGTTTTGGCAACCTTCTTTGTAGGGACAAGATTGAGGATGTGGGCGGCTGTCTCTAAGGCATACCCCCAGAAGTGAATAGGAAGCGAAGCCCGACTCATCATAGAACGAACCATGTCTAATAAGGTTCGATTGCGCCTCTCAGCTACACCATTTAACTGTGGTGTCCTAGGAGGAGTCAATTGTGAGACTATCCCACATTCTTTCAGATAGTCGTTGAACTCGATACTAAGATACTCCCCGCCTCTATCGGATCTAAGTATCTTTATCTTTCTGCCCAATTGATTTTCGACTTCATGCTTAAACTCTTTGAACTTTTCAAAAGTTTCTGACTTATGCTTGACCAAGTAGATATATCCATATCTGCTATAATCGTCAGTGAAAGTCACATAGAATCGATTAGCATCTCTTGTAGTTGATCTGAAGGGCCCACACACATCCGTGTGTATGAGATCCAACAGACCTTCACCTCTTTCACAAGACCCTGTGAATGGTGATTTTGTCATCTTTCCCAAAAGACAAGATTCACACATATCATTTGATTTTAGGTCAAATGATTCCAACACTCCATCCTTTTGGAGTTGGGCTATGCGTTTCTTGTTAATGTGTCCAAGACGACAATGCCACAAGCATGCCTTGTCTACACTATTAGACAAGTCAATATTAAGTACACTATTTCCTAGGCTATCAACACAAGTCACTGTTTCATACACACCATTACAAGGCAAAGCTTCAAACATAAAAACACCATTCTTATAAACAAAAATTGAACCATTCAAATCATTAAAAGAATATGTAAAACCTTGTCTGAACAATGCATGAAATGAAATAATGTTTCTCGTCATCTCAGACGAATAGCAACAATTTATTAAATCTAATCTAACATCATTACTAAGCAGAAGCTGATAAACTCCGATCTTGGTTACTGGTGAAGACTTTCTGTTTCCCATGATCAGGTTTATCCTTCCTCGCTCTATCTCCTCACTTTCCTTTAGACCCTGCAAATCAGAACAGATATGAAAACCACATCCTGTATCAAGGACCCATGAACGAGAAGATAATGAGTTATTAGCAGAAATAGTGTAAATACCTGCCGAAGATGGCTTCACTTTGCCATCCTTGATATCTTGCAGATATTGTGGGCAAGATCTCTTCCAATGCCCCTTTTGGTTGCAGTAAAAGCAAACTGCCTCTTTTGGATCAGAAACATGGGGAGTGGAACCATTGGGCTTAGCCTTTGGGCCATTACTAGATGACCCAGCTTGAGCCTTGCTCTTCCAGTTTTGCTTGGGAGGACCTTTCCTCTTTTTCCCCTTTCCCTGTCCAATAGCCAAAACAGGGGCACTAGCAGGTGTGGAGGGTATACTTTTACCCTTCATCCCTGCCTCAGCTGTCTGCAACAAGTTGTGCAATTGGGCCAAGGTCTGCTCAGTATTGTTCAAATGGTAAGTTAGAATAAACTGACCATAACATTCAGGAAGTGAGTTCAAGACCATGTCAATGGCCAATTCCTCATCAAAGTGAATATTGAGCTTGACCAAACGCTCTATGTAGCGTTGCATTCTTTGCACATGTGACACAACCGACTCCCCATCTTTCATCTTGCAAGCCATGAGTGACTTGACTACTTCGAACTTTTCTTGACGAGCTCGCTTATGGTACTTTTCCATAAGGTCCTTGTTCATCTCGAAAGGCCAGTAGTCCTCATAGTACCTCTGCAGTTCTGGGGACATAGTTGCCACCATGATGCATGCCACTTTGGTAGCATCATCGTAATGTTTCTTGTAGGCAGCAAGATCTTCAGGAGTAGCTTCATTCTCATCAAGCTCTTTGAGCTCCTTTTCAAGAACATATTCTGTGTTCTCGAAACGAAGAGCCATCTTGATGTTGCGCATCCAATCGTTATAGTTTGAGCCATCCATAACGACTTTGGAGCAAATATTGAGCAAAGAGAAGTTTTGGTTGGAGGAGGACGAAGCAGAAGTGTTTCCAGGAGTAGACATCTTAAAAGAAAGAAAGTTTTAGTTAGATTTCAAGATACCTTAATAAAATAACCCAGAGATGTAATATCAAGGTTAGGATCCAACTATGAAGATTCACAACTCAGAAATGGGATGCCGAGATCCAAGTGCAAATTTCATAAAGGTAGGTGAATGACGATTCACGAATTCCACCATTAGACGAAACAAACAAAGTGAAATTCCTAATTCTTTTGAGATACATTGAAACTATTCAATGGCATGTTTTATTCTCAGATTATGCTCTTCTATTTGTGACTGGGATGCCGAGGATCACAAACAAGATGTGAATAACCATGCAAATGTGCTTGGTAACCTCATTGTCTTTATCATTAACTATTGATGTGCTGGTAAACCACACACGCTCCATCAAAATGACAATTATGAGATACCCATTGCTACTCTTTATTAGTGCCTTTTAGTGTGCTGGTTAACCACACACGCTCCACTAACGACCAATAAAGCATAATGTGCAATTTCATGGATTAGCATACTTTTCACATTTTTCCTAAAGTAACTAGAGTTGGGATTTTGAAAATAATGTTCTAGTACTTTCTTTAATATCATTATACTTTTAATGAGAAGTAGTTGTCCTATCAAATCCGTTCTGCTAACGACCCTCCACTAATCAAGGAAGCGGTGGGTGAGAGTGGACACCCATTCAACTACCATTTTATAGGCAGTTTCCTTATACCCCCCTTATAGATTAGCTTCGTGAATGAGGCATACTAGCGATTTGACTGACCATATTCTTATACATATAATATTAAACCTTTAATTATAATATATATAAGGTGTGTTTTAAAACTTTTTAAAACTTCAAGGGTTTATATAAATTTCGAAATTTAAGCTGTTAAATTCAAATTTAAATAAACCAATTAACTAGATTTAATATTTATCTATTAATTAACTATTAATCAAATTATTAAATCTTGTAAGGATTATCTAATTAAATTAATCAATTAATTTAATCCTAATCCTTATCCCTCTAATTTCGAAAAATAGGGTAAGGATAATTATCCAATTAATCTAATTAAGTAACAATTATCCAAAAACAAGAAACCCTAAAACTTCTAAGCAAATTTCGAAATTTACAAGGGAGGAGGCTAGGGTTTTCAAAACCCTAACCCTAATTTCGATTAGGGTTCTTTGGAGGCTAGGGTTTTCGAAAAAACCCTTTGATCCAAAACCCTAGAAATCGAAAATTTTGGCCTTTAGGGTTTAATAGCTATAAACCCTAATTTGCAATTCAACAATTGTAGCAATTCAATTTAAAACAACAATGGCTCTGATACCACTGATGGGTTTTAGGTAAAACAAATAAACTAGAAACAATTCCTAATTTCACATGCAACCTACTTTGGATCTATGTTTTAACTATTGAACATACAACTTTGAATTGCAAAACAAGAACCCTAGAGGAGAGAGGCTATTTTCGAAAATAGTAAACTTGGGTTTAGGGTTTACATACCTTTCAATTGTTATAGCAAACAATTGACAATCCTCTTGATCTTGATCTTGATCTTCTTGGAAGCTTTAGCACCACAAGTGTAATGCCTCTAATGGAGTCACACCCAAACTAGCAAGAAGGAAAGTAGAAGAAGAGAGAGGAGAGATGGAGTATGCAAAATCTCGGCCTTAGGGTTTCTTCAAAAGAAAGAGTCACCAAAAACATGAACCAGGAGGCTCCTTATATAGCTGAGGGATCTAGGGTTTAAGGGAAACCCTAGTTATCCTTTGCTTAGGGCCTAAGCAAACCCAAGGGCCTTATCCAAGCCCCTATGGACGAAATTATTAGGGTTTCCCCTAAAGATTTCGTCCACCCTCTTCCAAGGGGGTTCTAGAGCCTTCCACTCAACTATTAGATAATTGCAAACTAGTCCCTGCACCTTATAATTAATTCTTTTAACCCCAAAATCAATTCTGATTAATTTCTGGCTAACAATTAATTAAACATAATGATTTCTAATTAATATATTAATCCATTAACATATTAATAAATCATTTATATATATATATTAATTTATTAATCTTATAAATTAATATCTCTCCTTTCATAATTTCCTTGTCCAGTTGCTAGGTTGAGGGCAACCCAAAAGGACTGTGCTGCTATCAATTCAAGTACATACCAATTATAGTTATGGGCTTAGACACCTAATCCAACAGATACATCCACCAAAGTTGATGGCAGTGGTAAGCCTATCTCTGATCCAACTATGTATTGCAGCCTGGCTAGTGCACTTCAGTACTTGACATTTATCAGACTCAATATTTCATATGTTGTCCAACAAGTATGTCGCTACATGCATGATCCCCGAGAGCCCCACCTTGCCGCTCTCAAACACATCCTTCGATACATCCGAGGTACTCTTGATCACGGTCTACAACTTTATGCCTCCCCATCTCATGGTTTGATCACCTATTCAGATGCTAACTTGGCAGGTTGTCCCTCCACTAGGCGCTCTACATCTGGGTATTGTGTTTTTCTTGGTCAAAACCTTCTCTCCTGGTCTTCTAAGCGACAAGGTACTATATCTCGCTCAAGTGTTGAGGCTGAATATAAGGGAGTTGCGAACGAAGTTGCAGAAACTAGTTGGCTTTGCAATCTCCTTCGAGAGCTGTGTTTTCCTCCGCTGACCGCTACTCTGGTATATTGTGATAATGTCATTGTCGTATACTTATCCTCAAATCCGGTGCAACATCAACGCCAAACACATTGAGATCGACATCCACTTTGTTCGCGACAAGGTTGCTTTGGGACAGATACGCGTTCTACATGGCCCATCATCATCTCAATATGATGACATTTTCACCAAAAGGCTTCTATCGACTTTGTTTCTTGACTTTAGAACCAGTCAGAACGTTCGTTCGAGACCTCTCGTTCCAACTGCGGGTGGTTGTTAGCGTATTTGATTGTATGTATATGTACATATGTTGTATTAGTCCGCTTAGAGATATCGTGTGACCTGATCTGTTAGCCCTATTCTATTGTATTGTTTTATTGACAATCGTAATACACAAGCTATTCATGATAAAATACTGAATGTAACAATAATAATAATAATAATAATAATAATAATAATAATTTTATTATTTATGTCAACTAATTTGTCACTTTTATGCAATGTTGCATTTTTTAAACAAATCAAAAAAAAATCATAACTAAGTAGCTAACCAATGTAATTTATGAAAATAATAATAATAATTTCTTTATAAAACTAGTTACATGTCATGTTAAGTATCAATATAAGTCGAAGAGCATTATTAATCAAAATTTGTGTTGACAATGTCACATTTATTTGTATTTTGTCAAATAAAAAAAATAAATAACGTAGAATTGACGGGTAAATAAAAAATTATTGATGAATGATGATCCCTTAATCAGTGGACAATTCATTTGCCTTGAGAAAACTCCAACCTCAGTCGCATTCCAAACCATAATTACAAGAAGATTGAAGCTTTTTAAAAGCTACTCCCCACTAATTATAATGTTTAATGTTAGGTTCAATTCTTTTTTCTTTTGTAAAAAATAATATATTAAATTTTTGATACTCGATTTTTATTCATATTTTCAATAAGATTAAACCCAAAATCTATATGTATTCACTCCACGTTCAGTTATTAAATTGATATCCATTTAAAATAAAAAATGATATACATGTATTATCCAGCTTGAAATTATACTTTACATGATTCTTAATTTTATTAAAGACTTAGTTAATACATAATAACAATTTATAAACATTTTTTAAATCAGTTCATTCTATTATAGAATAAATCTCTGTATTTGTCAAACCACAGACTTGTATTTTACACAATTAATGTTGTAAGTTAATATGATTATGAGTGCAATATGACTTTGTATGATGGTTAGGTTGCCTTAGCATGGAGAGGTTGAAAAAGTCGTTAGAAATAAAAACACAATCTATCACAAAGATTTCATTCCATACACTTATTTTCAAAGTAATACTCCCACTAATCATGGCCATTACACACATTACCCTTTTGTCCTCTTATGTCACCAAAAGAAGTAACACATGCTAATAAGATAATTGAAATTTATTTATCGCCAATATATACAAAAGTTTGAAAATATAAAGTTACGACCAATAAACCCAGTGCTTTGGAGAAGAGCGTATAAACTATGTTTATGATACAACCTACTTGTGAGAGAGTTATTCTAATATTTGTCACAAAGCTTTACCTATAGTACTCTAACGACAGTCGTGTGATCCACAATATCGTGTAACACTTCATCAATCATGCATAACATAATCACGTTATGCGCTTTCATATATGCTATCTTCTCCTTTGGCAATTTCGCATCTCTTTCTAATGCAGCCGCACAACTCTGTTGAATCAAAAAAGTCTTCATCACCACCTTCAACAATATGAAATCATTTGATCCATTGAACTTATACAAATCGAGTTTGTAAGACAATATCCTTTCAACCAACAAGTCCAGCCGTTCGAATAACAACTCTAATATCATTTTTTATACAAGAAAATAAAATAAAATGATAATATTGACAAAAAAAAATTAAAACGGTTTGGTTAGTGTGACATACGTCCATGGACAAAAACCGAAAGTCTCTTCAATTACCACTTTGTTTCAGAATTAATTACATTGGAATCCTTAACTACTACAAATATTTATAGACGTAAACAATAGCAACTATGGTGCCTAACATGCCTCAATTTACCCCAAACAATTATATCTTTGAAATCAGTTTCTTCAATTCGTTAGAGTCGGATTATTTATTTGGGTCACTAAAATCCAATTCACATGTTGATTTTTATACAATACTTAATGACGTAAATATTTTGTCCATCTAATTTTTAAAACAATGTATATGGCTATATGCGTCAAAAAATTCAATGTCGTGGAACCTCATAAATATCTGTTATCTAGTAATTATATATATATATATATATATATATATATATATATATATATATATATATATATATATATATATATATATATATATATATATATATATATATAGGGTGAGGTTCAATAGAGAACCATAATTAACCAAGGAACCAATCTTTTTTTCAACTTTTAGAACTTATTTTTTATCAAAAAAAAAAACTAAAAATACAGAAATTCATAACTTTTTATCCTTTTTCCAATCATATCAAATTCGAATTTTTTTTTACGTCAAATTCACAATGTGAATCTTTGAAAATTCACAATGTGAATCCGGATTCACATGGTGAATCCGAAAAATATTTTTCACATTCACATTGTTAATATATGAATTTAGATATTTTTAGATTTTTTTTTCGATAAAGAATAAGCTCTACAAATTGAAAAAAAGATTTGGTTCCTTAAAGAACCAATAATTATGGTTGTCTATTAAACTTTTCTATATATATATATATATATATATATATATATATATATATATATATATATATATATATATATATATATAGGATGAGGTTCAATAGAGAACCATAATTAACCGAGGAACCAAAGAACCAATCTTTTTTTCAACTTTTAGAACTTATTTTTTATCAAAAAAAAAAACTAAAAATACAGAAATTCATAATTTTTTATCCTTTTTCCAATGATATCAAATTCGATAAAAAAAAGAATTATTTTTTTTTTCGTCAAATTCACAATGTGAATCTAAATTCACACGGTGTATCCGAAAAATATATTTAACATTCACAATGTAAAGTTATGAATTTAGATATTTTTAGTTTTTTTTTCGATAAAGAATAAGCTCTAGAAATTAAAAAAAAAGATTTGGTTCCTTGGAGAACCAATAATTATGGTTCTCTATTGAACTTTTCCCTATATATATATATATATATATATATATATATATATATATATATATATATATATATATATATATATATATATATATATATATAATGAATTGGTTGACACGGTATGTCCATGATATTCAAACTTTTGTACCATGTTGGCTACCAAATATATTAGCTACCAACTATCTTGGTTCGGTTGGTAACATATTGATTGGTTTTCCGTAATAAAATTTTGAAAACCCTATTTTTCAGGGCTACTCCAAAGTAAAGTAGAATATTGAAAATTTTGAATAATGTGATGTTTTTATTTTAAAATAGATATAGAGTAAATTACACATGTGGTCTTATGGTTTTCATTCACATTTTTAGTCCTAGTATTGAGTTTTTGACATGACTAGTCTTTGTGGTTTGCATTTGTTGCACCGAAGGTCCCTGAGGTAGTTATTGTCAAAATTGTACTGTTAAATAAAAGCAAAATGACTAACATACCCTTAATTTGTTTATTATATTATTCACATTTTATTAACTAGAGGGACCAATTTTGTATAAATTAAAAAAAATAAGCTCTAATATCTTGTCTTTGTACACGCCAATTTCTCATTTCAATGATGGAGTCATGCCATTCCAAGCTACTTTCTCGCCGACAACATCTGGCAACACAACTGTCACTGTCGATTTTCTCCTACGACACCATCATATATCTGTCTCCAACACCCACTATGCATAACCGCGGAGAGAAATATATATCGGGGAAGACAAAACCAGAATGACCGGTAAAGCTCTGGTGTATACTTCTCACGGCATATTTGAAACACTCTAGTCATCCACATCTCCTCTGTCGTATGTATGCCATACTTTGGTTGTCAATGTTATAACATAGGTAAGATTACATTACGTCATAAGTGCCCCACTGATTTCTTTTCGATCGGGGTATCCAGGAGCGCAACCCAGTTCTACTTGATTAAGCTCGTGCTCGAGGAAGGTGAGTATGTGTAACATCCCAAAAATTCTAAGTAAAAAATTTTAGTTTTTAAATCAACCAAAACATCAACCATACATTTCAAAAACCATCATGGCATGTCATTGTAGAAATAGTTATCATAGTACAATCCCAAAATCATAAAATACAGAACACGGGTGGATGGTGTGCGATCATGTCGGGCCCATCCCCTTCGAACGAGAAGTACCTAAAAACATTTCAAACATAAACCATAAGCACAAAGTTTAGTGTGTTCCCCAAAATACCACATACCATACATACATTGCTATGGGCTACCCTCATGGTCTTACATACAAGTGCCATGAGATACCCCCATGGTCTTTTCCCTGGAATGCCATGGTCTACCCCAAGAGTCTTACAACCAAGTGTCACGGGCTACCCCATGGTCTTTCCTTGAAATGTCATGGACTATCCCATGGTCTAACATCCAAGTGTGTTAACGTATCCCTCTGGGGAACGTCAAGAAAGAAGTCAAACTGACATCGGGCTTGGCCTAGTCAGAACCTATTCTAAAGCCAAGTCTGGGCCTTCGCCAACGCAAAGAGCGATGATATGGCGGTTAAGGTGCAGAACCACGCCTTAATCCCTTCTCCAGGAAGTTACATCCCGTCAAACGTGGGACCAATTAGAGAGTCCCACTCGCCCATTAGACGATAGCCACGATCTTTATAAACGTTTAGGAGATTCCCTCCCAGCCAATGAGGGAATGAGGCAAAAGGCGTGACGAAGGACCCTCCAATATGGGTCTGCCATGTCGCACCTCACGAGGGAATCCTCAACAGAATCGGTTGAGGGACACGCCTTTAAAACAGGTATAAAAGGATCCATCGTCCTTACAAGAAAGGGGACAAAATTCTCTTTTCCCTGTAATCTTCTACCATCTTTCTCAGATCTCATAATGACTTAATCGTCGGAGCTTCGTCCCAGGAGATCCTCCCGGACGTCGACTAACGGTCATTTCTCTCTTTTGCACTCTGATAACAGGAGAAGATACTCATACAGATCCCTCCTGCATATTCGACTCCATCCTCTCCAGCGTATCAAACCATTTGGCGCCATCCGAGCGTATCTTTAGAACGATACATCCACGAAACAAACCCAGAAAGCAACAATGACAGTTGATATCCCAGTGACATCAGGAACAGTAGCGAAAAGCCCGCTGTGCCCAATGCAGTCACTTGATGGCGGGCAAACTTCCGTTCAGGAGGATCACGCCTCAAACCGCACACCGGTCTCACAGAAACCGTCCAATTCTACAGTCGAAACGGCGGCAACTTACATCGCCAATCTATGGCACCCAACAACCAGCACAACCCCACAAATAGCAATCGTAACCACAACTCCACAAATCATCACAACGCAACTAACAGAGATCCATGCATCGCAACAATAATCCTTCCCGCACGTTTCTGGCACTGAAACCTGGATCCCTCACACCATGCAGCCATAGCCATAATATTCCTCGATGGTCCATCCACACGCCGCCATGCCAGGGTTGTCTCATGTGCCGATATTTGCACAACAACCGCCGAGCTTCAACCAGCTTGCACAGCAGACGCCAGGTGTAACCCCTGCACCGTCTCAGCCACAAGTAACATGCGTGCAGACTTCGTCCAGCCAGGGACCTGGCCCTTATGGATTTGGCGTCCAGTTCTTGGTAGCATCATAATTCAACCCCTTCATGGCAGCCAGTCAGCCATTCAACCCGTACACACAACAATATACAGGAGCAAGCCCACATCTAGTTCCTCCGATAGGGCAATATGCAATCCAGAACCTTGGATTGCAGCCAAACCTATAGCAGTATTAGCCATACATCTCGCAGGCGGCCATGCATAACCAGATGTATGCGAGCCCGTACCATATGCAGCAACACATGGCTCATGGTGGTATGCCATATTCATACATGGACAACCCCATGTGAAGCGTAAGTTCCAACTTCAGCCATGAACTCCTACAGTACGAGATCCCGCACACTGCGATGATTCCAAACATGCCAAAGTATGACGACACTACAGACCCAGATGACCACATCGACAACTACGAGTGGACGATGACATCTCTTAAGATGGATCGCCGCTTCACCTGCACGTATTTCCCTTGTACCTTAACAGGAAACGCATGTAAGTGGTTCAAGTCTCTAAGGCCAGGCAGTATCTTAAGCTTTGAGCAGTTGAAATACCTTTTCCTCAACAACTTCATGCAATTGAGAAAAGGAAAAGGAGATGCCAACTCCGTGATGGAGTGCAAACAAAAAGGAGGAGAATCGATCCGTGACTACTACGATCGGTTCACGCTAGCTACCATGAATGTCCCAGGACATGAAGAATGGGTAGTGACAGGCGCCTTTTCCCAAGGTCTGCTTCCTGGACCCCTATCAAGAAAAATGCAAGGAACAGTTCCCCGATCCAGGGACGAACTCAAGTTCCGTGTGGAAACATATCTGCATCAAATCAAGGGGGAGGAACGAAAAGAGGCCAATCTCAAGGTTGTGGCCAAGGCTTACCTCAAACAGGAGGAAATGGCGCCCCGGCCAAGCCTGGTTCACCAAGAAAAGAAAGATGGCAACCAACAGAGACACAACCGTCATTCCAGGCACATATCACGGCGGTATAGACCATTCAACAGGGATGATAGAAGAAGTAGCCACAATGATGTCTACGCAATCAATAAGACTCCAGCCAAGGAGAACAAAGAAAAGACCAAGTTCTGTAAGTACCATCGAAGCAAAACACACGATACCAACGAGTGTACAATATTGAAGCGAGAGATTGATGATAAACAGCT
This sequence comes from Lactuca virosa, assembly GCF_052849685.1. NCBI lineage: Eukaryota > Viridiplantae > Streptophyta > Magnoliopsida > Asterales > Asteraceae > Lactuca > Lactuca virosa. Next base: position 20,720,607 of record NC_136429.1, on the reverse strand, counting down.
TGTGGGAAATATAGTCGACATAGCGAAGGACCTCAGGGTGAGATTTGATGGGGACAAGCACCAGCCCAAAAATCAAAAAGATGCGGGCAAGGCTAACGAAAGAAGGGCTAAGATACTCACCATCACAGGGCCCCGCCCATGTAGCAATCGCCAGAGCCAGCGCGTGGGCGCGTAGGTATACCAACATAACATCCTTAATATAACATTTTCAACGCACGATCCCCAGCCAGAGCACTGGGATCCGAATGATCCTCTACACATCACCGGTTTCATTAGCCAAAACCGTGTTGAAAAAGTGTACATCGATACCAGAAGCAGGGTCAACGTGATTTACGAACACTGCCTTCGGCAATTACTGATTGAATGGAAAAAGCACATCCAGTTACCACGCCAGGGCCCGTTAGTTGGTTTCACTGGTCATAGCATCTAGCCAACAGGAACAGTTACGCTCCCATTTACATTGATCAGTCATGATGGAACCAAGTGAATAACAAGGGCGCTCAAATTCTCGGTTGTTGACCGCCCGACTGATCACAATATCCTACTAATCCGGTCAGCACTGTTCCAACTGCAGGCAATCCCGTCTACCTTTCACGGTGTTCTCAAATTCAGCACGGATGACGGATCAGAAACGGTAGTGGCAGCCAAGCCGGGTAATAGATGTGACGCCCAAGGAGGAATGAAACGAAAAACCCAATTACCTCAGAGTGAAGGTCGCCAGAAGGTGGAAAATCCACAGCGGAAAGCAGCACAAGCGCTGACCCGCGAACCCAGGAAAAGACAAAGAGGTGCATTCAGCCGGCTCACAACACCTCTCCCCCTAAGGGAAGAACGTGTCGACCTAAAGATGAATCAGCCAAAGTATGAAGCGAAAATCGCAAAGCAAAAAAGCGCCTACTCACAGGCAAAGGCACCAGCCAGGCCCATAACCTATGGTCGAGCCGTGCCCGACCAATGTGCGTTCGAGACTCAAAGTACATTTTGGCCAATGCAGAATATGAACCAAAACCCCAAGGAATGAAGGAAATAGGCACGAGAAGCACCAAAGCCAGGGACAGAGTGCCAATCCGCAAACTTCCTTATGGGAGAAAACTAACAGGTGCCCTTGACGCACTAAACGACACCCCAGGCAACGATGTGAGACGCAAGGTTGATAGACACGCTAGACAGCACGGGTGGCACTCTCACCAGGCCACGGGGAGGCGCTTCCGATGTTGCGTCCTGCACTGTGTCGAGAAGAAAGGAAAGTCCAGGCACCTCCAGAGTATGAACAACAAAGTTCATCTCTTTCACGCTGGGTATCGCCAGCAGCGACATGAGGGAACCCCATCAAGAAGCACTTGCCGCAGATGGGGCATAGCAGATCACTCAATCCAAAATAATGTAGCCATAGCAGAACACTCAATCCAAAATAAAGCAGAGGCCTAGAAAAAGGATTATGGTCGAACTCCGCCCAGGATAACCATACTCCAGTTGCCGAAGAGAAGACCGGGCATACGCCCCGACACTTAGACATTCAGGGTCTATTGTCTTAAGTCTTTCTTTCCTTTTCAAGAAATAATATAATTTGCATTTTGAAAAGGCTTTCCAAAATTCTGTATTGCAAAAACACAAAGCATAGAGGTTGTGCATATTTTCCAAGTAGCAACAACGGCTGATCACCTACGCTACTTGACCAAAATCCATGCAATGATGCAACCGTAGGTCTTAAAAGAGTCATAATCTTTACCTACAATGTGCCAATAACATCTCATAACTGAGAATGTCTAAATCAAAATTAATGGCACAGTACAAGGGGTTCTATAAGATTCATAACCTTTCCCCTGATATCATAACAGTAAGAGGCATTGAGGTGACGATCTCGGCCTATGTATTGGCAGATAGACCATACAAGTCCACAACAGTGACTAACATTTTACGGCTTCACACAATAAGCCTAACTAAGCATACAAATCAACGGAGCATGGCTCAATAATAGCAGCCATACGACGTCTGAAGCACACATTAGCCAATTAACACAAACCCTAGAACAAGGGAGTGTTCTGAAAGGTACCACAGGACAAACGATAATATATATTTGCTAACATGCCACAACAACGTGTATACGTACAAGAAAATGGAAGAAAACACTTCCAATCAAAAGTACAAAACAAAATACAAAGTTTATGGTTAGTAATTGCCAACATTCTTTACTATACACATAGTACATAAAAAGGCAACTACACAACGAGCAAAAGGGTAAGACACAAATCAGCCTTCAGAGTCGGAAGAAGAACCTCCCGGATTCGACCTACCACAAAACTGGTGGAAGCTGTCATAATCCAGATTCCCCAAGCGAAAGAGGCCTGCGAAATCCGTCTCAGCCAGGGACGATAGAGCGGCATCCACCTCTTCAGCCCTTCTTGCAACACGGCCAGGATCTGGGACTTCAGGTTCTCCGGCACTTGTAGAGCAACCACCCAGTCGTTTCCCCTTTTCAAATCCAAGGGCCTCACATGCCTCACGAACACCCTTGACCCCACTGGCAAATTCAACGCTCTAGATAACCTTGTCGATCACGCGAACCACCCCCTTCTCCAGCACCCATTGCAAATTACCTCGAGCGACGGCACCTTCAACATGGGCTCGAGCCAATTGACGTTGACACCTTGCCAACACATCCTTCTCTCGCGTGAGAGAGCTCACTTGGTCCTGAAGTCACCCTGACCGATCCTCCAAAGTGGCCACTTGATCCTCTAAAGTGGCCTTCTCGCAGGCCACAATGTTGTTCTGCTCAGCAAGAAATTGGCGACCCGCCACTGAATCACGAACCTCCTCCCTCATGCCTGCCAAGGCACCCTGCAATATTTTCAACTGCCCCAGCATGGCGAACCCGGTCGGCGGCTGCAACCATAAGGGCAGAGGTTTGGGCCGCGGCGTAAAAAAGGTCACCAGCCATACGAGCACTTGATTGACCCGCAAGCAAGCTCGTCGTGGCCGGAGGATGAGCGCATCTACTCCACTCCTGGGCGGTGGTGTCTTCCGACCAGTAAGGAATCTCTAGTAATTGCCCAGCCCGAAGTGTAAGCCTCGAAAGACAAGGAGTGAGATGAAGTTCCTGTTTCATCAATCAGGGAAGGCTTCTCACGCTGAAAAGAACCTCCAGGTGAACTCGGCGCACCCCCAGACATAGAGCTGGAACCAGGGTTAACCAAGGGTCAACCCGCGGATGGTAAGGGTGACGCCTCCGGAGAACTAGGAGCCACCACTACCTCTTTCTGCCCAGGCACAGAAAATTAACCACCGAGAATACCCCCGATACCGCCAAGAAGCATGGCCACAGATACAGTCCTACGGGCTTTACGAGGACGAAGACCCGCATCGTCGGATTCTGTCTCCTCATTCGACGACGACACCACACGCAAACTTCGCCTTTTCCAAGTAGGAGCACTACCTCTTCCTGCTTGTACCCCCACAGGCGAACCGGAAGGAACAAAAACGGCGAGCGAACTGGGGAAACGACCCCAACGGTCAGCTGGGAAGGCGACGCAGGCCCGCTAGAACCTATATTTCCTCTTTCTACCAAGGGTAGTCCAGCAAGCTCTCGCATGTGCTTTTCAGACAGAGGAGGAGGAAGATCCTCTACAAGATCAATCTCCCGATGGCAAATCTTGCCCTGATAGTGACCATGCAGGGCCATCTCCAAAGAAATCTCAGCCTCAGCACATGTGAAAACAGACGCCAAAAGTAAGATCTCACAACCAAACAATATATCTTATCCTCACTCTGTTTTCAAAAAGGGGGGAGAAGGAGAAGGGTTAATACCGCATCTCACGACGAACATTTGCACCATTTTCCCACGAGCCCTCCTGGCAGCACTCATACCGGCCGCTGCAAGAATGAAATCTTCCCAGTTCCTCCCAGCGATGGTGATGTTTCCCAGACGCTTGCCAAGAGTCAGATTACTCCCAAACAACTTGAGGAGATGGTCAAAAAAGTCTCCGGTTCTACGATATCCGCGCCCCACAAGGTTTTGGTTAACCCAAAGCCACAGACGTTGTCAATTTTTCCTCGGAGCATCTTGGTCAGAAATCAACTGATGAATGCCTCTTCTCTTCACTAAAGTACGGACCCTTGAATTCGTAGTCGAACAGAAGAAGTAACTGAAAACCCAGAAAGTTGGTACATAACCCAGAGATCAACAAATCAGCTCAAAACCAACGATTTTATTAACTGCGCTCGGGGTCAACTTGTCGACGGAAAGGCCATAGTGGTCCACAATCATCTTGAAGAAATCAGATGTCGGAAAGCGTAATCCCGCTTTAAATAGAGGAATCGGAACCCCCACCTTATCTTGAGGGCGGTCGTAGATTGATGCCCCCTTTGCCGGAATCATTACGTCGTGCTCTAGTAAGAAGCCGAAGCGATCTTGCAGAAATTGGAACTCCTCAGCAGTAGGGACTCTACCGTAACGCTCCATCGTTGAGAAAAGGATGAACAATCGAAAAGAAAATTAACAGAATACCCAAATTGATGCAGCAAAGCCAGAATGGGGATATGACGATGAAGATCCTGGGGGAAAAGGGGGATTTTAAAGGCGAAACTGGTGTCACGAACCGTCTCTCAACGGGACTGACACACATTGACGGTGCTGCATAAAGCCTGTCAAACGATAGAACTAATCCCGAACATACACATCTTGGGACATAGACTCGAACGGTGACGCTGTCAAGCTGACGCATACACCTACGAGTCTAAGGGACTTGTTAACGTATCCCTCTGGGGAACGTCAAGAAAGAACTCAAACTGACACCGGGCTTGGCCTACTCAGAACCTTGTCTAAAGCCAAGTTCCAGCCTTTGCCAACGCGAAGAGCGCTGATATGGCGGTTAAGGTGCAGAACCGCGCCTTCATCCCTTCTTCAGGAAGTTACATCCCGACAAATGTGGGAACAATCAAAGAGTACCACTCGCCCATTAGACGATAGCCATGGTCTTCATAAGCGTTTAGGAGATTCCCTCCCATCCAATGAGGAAATGAGGCAAAAGGCGTGACGAAGGACCCTCCAATATGGGTCCGTCACGTCGCACCTCACGAGGGAATCCTCAACAGAATCGGTTGAGGGACACGCCTCTAAAACAGGTATAAAAGGATCCATCTTCCTTACAAGGAAGGGGACGAAATTCTCTCTTCCTTGTAATCTGCTACCATCTTTCTCAGATCTCATACTGACTTGATCGTCAGAGCTTCGTCCCGGGAGCTCCTCCCGGACATCGACTAACGGTCATTTCTCTCTTTTGCACTGTAATAACAGGAGAAGATACTCATACGGATCCCTCATGCAGTTCCGACTCCATCCTCTCCAGCATATCACAACAAAGTGCCATGGGCTACCCCTATGATGATTCATACAAATGTTATGGGCTACCTCCAAGGTCTTCCATGCAAGTATCACAAAGACAACTAGCATCCTACATAGTACAGTGAGAATACTCACCTATCAGACAATGATCAACTGCTACCGATCCTACTGTCGAGAGTACAAATGTTATACACCACCTATATATCCATATAAGGTATACCCTTAGTTTACCTTACAAAACTAAGGGTTTAACCAAAAATAAACTTAGGTAAAAAAGTCAACAGTCAAAGTTAACAGTAAAAGTTGACTCACTACGTCATGGCCATCCTTGGCCAAGTCATGGCCCTCAAACGACAAAACAGAAGCGATTACCCCCATTCGCCAGGCCGTGGCAACCTAGGGCCACGTCGTGCGCACTGGATTCAAAATATCTTAACAGGTTAAGCCAAATCCTCTTATTCCAAAGGTTCTAAAGCCTTATTTGGTCATTTTTATAGTCTAGATGGATAAAGTTTTCAACTTTACCCCTTAAGACTCTCTAAGAGGTGTAGATCTCAAGTCTTAGGTCTAAAAAGGCAAAAACATGGCATGGACTTGTTGGATTAGGTGTCTAAGCCCATAACTATAATTGGTATGTACTTGACCCGAGAGTAGCATGGTCCTTTTGTGTTGCCTTCACCAATGCAACTTGATAGGATGGACTTTTGAGAATAAGGTTATTTGTGATTTGTTAATATATTACAAGTATAATATATTAATATGAAATCATATTATTTAATTAGTATTGATCAAGAATTAATTTGGAATTAATTTAGTGATCAAAAGAGACTAATTAAATATACAGGGACTGATTTGGTAAATCAATGATTCTTATAGTGTGGGTCAATGATACATGGTTATTTGGGTCGGCTAAACCAACATGGATAGTCCATGGAGGTTAACCCATGCAGCCTAAGTAAGATGAAGAGTCATGGTGCATTAGGGTTTGCATGGATGTAACCCTAGCACTTGCCACACTATAAATAGACACCCCTAAAATCGGTTACACCTATCATTCTTAGAGTTTGATATTGATTTTGAGCTAAGCAACTTATTCTCTAAAGCCTCCTTTTGCACTTGGTATTTGTGACACATTAGAGGCATCACACATGAGGTGCTAAAGCTTTTGAAGGCCAAGAACTACAAGTCCTATTAAGAGGTAAATTATTTAACTAGTTATTTTGTTCAAATGTATGCTAGTTAGGATGAATGCTTTGGAAAATCAAATTGCATGTATAATTAGAGAAAACATAGATCCAAAGAATCTAGGGTTACATGTGCACCATAAGGTTGTTAGAGCGCTAAAAACCCATTAGTGGTATCAGAGCCTAGGATTGTGTTCTGTTATACTTGATGCTTATTGCTTTTCAAAGTTGAAAAAATCGATTTTCTGGCTTCTGACTGATGAACTCGCCGAGTCCACTGGCTGACTCGATGGGTCCACTTAGTAAATGACCAACTCGACGAATCCAGTTCGTGTACTCGCCGAGTTGTTGGGTCTGGGTGCAGAATTTCGAGTTTTTGGCCAGAATTGGATTAGGATCATTACCACAAACTGTTTTTTGAAACATGTAATTTATTTTCTTGATATGGTAATGATCATGCTCATCCAATTAAGAGATAATTGTCAAAATTTCAAGATTTGTATTAGTTTATATGATTAGGCTAATTTCTTGCAATTGTTAATATAAATTATCTTGACTTATGAGTTTAACTAGATCATAGATTAATTTGATTACTTTGTTGATTAAAATGTTTGATCTAAATGTCTTTAAATGAATTCCATAAGCTGTCATCAAGTTATGGAAAATGAAAAGTCTTTTTCTTTAAAAGTCATTAAACTCATAAGTTATGGAAATGAAAAGTTTTGAAGAGTTTCAAAACTTGCCCTCAAGTTTTGGAATTTGTAAAGTCACACTTATGAACACTTTAATTCGAAACCTTAGAATTTTAAAATTTTAAAATGCAACCCTTATACTATTATAATATTAAAAGTTTAATAATTATATATATGTATAAGACAAGTCAGTCTTACCGTTAGTAGGCCTCATTCACGAAGCCGGTCTATAAGGGGGGTATAAGGTTACTGCCTATAAAATGGAAGTTTAATGGGTGTCCACTCTCACCCACCGCTTCCTTGACTGGTGGAGGGTCGTTAGCCGAACGGGTAGGATAGGACATTAATTCTCGTTAAAAGTATAATGATAATTATAAAGTAACTAAAATTTTATTAAACCCCCAATCTTAGTTACTTTAGGAAAAATGTGAATTTGATGTTAATCCATGAAATTTCACTTTGCACCTTGCCAAGTCGTTAGTGGAGCGTGTGTGGTTAACCGGCACACTAACATGAATTTGATGCTAATCCATGAAATTGCACTTTGCACCTTGCCAAGTCGTTGTGGAAAAGGGTAGCTTGATGTTTATCATAGATCAATGGAGTGTGTGTGGTTAACCGACACATTGATTAGGTGATATATGACATTAAGAGTACCAAGTAAATTTACATGGTTATTCACACCTTGTTTCTGATCCTCGGCATCCCAGTCACAAACTTGAAGGGCATAATCAAGAATTAAACATGCCATTGAAAAGTTCAATGAATCTCAAAGGAATCTAGGAATTTCAATACAATTAAAACTTAATAATCAATTTCATTTTTCATGGTGGAAATTGGTAAATCGTCATTTACCTACCTTCAATTATTTTGCAATTGGATTACGGTATCCCTCTTCAAAATTGTAAAATATTATGTTGGGTCCTAGCCTTAATATTTCATTTGGGTGTTATATTAAGGACTCTTATCTAATCTAAACTTTGTCTTTCTTTTCAGATGTCTTCCAACAATGCTTCTGGCTCAAACCCTACTGGCTCTTTCTCCCTAATGAACTTCTGCGGGAGAGTTATCTTTGATGGTTCCAAATTCAATGATTGGATCAGGAACATCAAGATGGTTACTCGTTACGAGGACAAGGAATATGTCCTTGACAAAGAGCTTAAGGAAATTGATGAGTCTTCTGCTACTCCTGAGGAGATCTCTGAGTTTAGGACTCGTGAGAAGGATGCCACCAAGGTGTCTTGTATCATGTTGGCCACTATGACAGCTGAACTCTAAAAGTCCTATGAGGACTTCTACCCTTTTGAGATGCACCAATACCTGATGGAAAGATACCATCAGAGTGCTCGGCAAGAGAGGTATGAAATAATCGCCTCCATGATAACAACAAAGATGAAGGGTGGAGAACTCATCGTGGCCCACTTGCAGAAAATGCAAAGGTTTGTGGACTGCTTGCTGAAGTTGAATGTGAACTTCGATGAAGAGTTGACCATAGATATCATTCTACACTCTTTACCTCCATGTTATGATTAGTTCTGTATGACCTATCATATAAACAAGGAGGAGGTCACTCTTAGTAAGCTTCAAGGCCTTTTGAGGACTGTTGAAAGTAGTCTTAAAGGTAAATCTGTTGTTTCTACTCCTACTGCTACTACCCCTGTCTTGGCAATCGGACATGGGAAAGGGCAGAAGAGGAAAGCTCCCTCTAAGAGCTGCAAGGGAAAGTCTCTTGATGGATCCTCTTCAAGTGGGACCAAAGTTGGTTCTGCTGCTCCCTCTACCATTCCTAAGGAAGCAGAGTGTTCTATTGTCATGAAAAGGGGCACTGGAAGCGAAGTTGCCCCAAATACTTGTAGGATGTAAAGGATTGGAAGGTTAAACCCACCCATGCAGGTATTTATACTATTCTATCTAATAACTCATCACATTCTTGTTCTTGGGTCCTTGATACATGTTGTGGAATTCACATTTGTTCTGATTTGCAGGGATTAAAAAGAAGTAAGGATGTGGGGCACAGGAAGATGAACTTGATCATGGGGAATATGAAGGTTTCACCTGTCACCAAGATTGGAGTTTATTCTTTATTGCTTAGTAGTGGGTTAGAATTAGATTTGAATAGTTGTTGCTACTCATCTGAAATGGCGAGAAATGTTATTTCCTTTCATGATTTGTACAAACAAGGTTTTAGTTTTTCATTTGATAATGAAATTGGTGCTATTAATGCTTTTTATAATGGTGTTTTTATTTTAAAGCATTGCCTTGTAATGGTGTATATGAAACTGTGATGGTTGTACACAACTTAGGAAATAATGTGTTGCACAATGATTCTTCCAATGATCTGGATAAGGCATGCTTGTGGCATTGTCGTCTTGGACATGTCAACAAGAAGCGCATAGGCCAACTCCAAAAGGCTGGAGTCTTGGAGTCATTCGACTTAAGGTCGGATGACACTTGAGAATCTTGTTTGCTTGGAAAGATGACCAAATCACCCTTCACTGGTACTTGTGAAAGGGGTGAAGGTTTGTTGGATCTCATACACACCGATGTGGGTGGACCTTTCAGAACCGCCATAAGGGATGCTAACCGCTTTTATGTGACTTTTACTGATGATTAAAGCAGATATGGCTATATCTACTTAATCAAACATAAGTCAGAAACCTTTGAAAGATTCAAAGAGTTTAAACAAGAAGTGGAGAATCAGCTGGGCAGGAAGATAAAGATGCTCCGATCTGATCGGGGTGGTGAGTATCTTTGTATCGAGTTCCTAGACTATCTTAAGGAATGTAGGATTGTTTCACAATTGACGCCACCTAGGACACCATGGATTAATGGTATGGCTGAGAGGCGCAATCGAACCTTGTTAGACATGGTTTGTTCCATGATGAGTCAAGCTTCATTATCTATCTCATTCTGGGGGTATGCCTTAGAGACTGCCGCCTATATCCTTAATCTAGTCCCAACTAAGAAGGTTGCCTAAACACCTCACGAGATGTGGACGGGGAAGGTTCCCTCGTTAGCACACATTAAGGTTTGGGGTAGCAAGGCTTTCGTGAGACGCGAGACTCACGACAAGCTCAAACCTCGTAGTGAGCGGTGTATTTTCATTGGCTACCCACATAAATCCTTTGGATATCTCTTCTATAGTCTGAGTGACAATGTTGGCTTCGTTGCACGGAGAGGAGCCTCTCGCAAGAGAGAACTCATAGGCTAAAGAAACAGTGGGAGGCAAATTGTCCTTGAAGAGCTTCAAGAGTCAAGCGGTGAAGGAACCTAAAACACTAGCAATCAACTTGAGGAGGAAACTCCTGTTGATCCAGTTGATGAGTCCGTACCTCTGAGGCGCTCCAGTAGAGTTAGTGTTCCACCTGTGTTATATGGTTTCCGTATAACATCTGAGGGTGATACATTTATCAGTGATAACACACTGGTAAGTTTGGATGAACCTAACAATTACAAGGAAGCCATGGCAGGCCCCGAGTCTGCAAAAGTTGAAAGAGGCTATGGACAGCGAGATTCAGTCCATGTATGACAATCAAGTTTGGAACTTGGTTGACAATGTACCAGGTCGTAAGACAGTCGGGAGAAAATGGATCTTCAAGAAGAAGACCGACATGGATGGGAATGTACACATATATAAGGCGCGTCTGGTTGCGAAGGGATTTACTGAAACTCATGGAGTTGACTATAATGAGACCTTCTCACCAGTAACGAATATTAAATCCATAAGGGTTATGTTGTCCATAGTTGCATTTCATGACTATGAAATATGGCAAATGGATGTCAAAATCGCTTTCCTTAATGGGAAGTTGGCAGAAGATGTTTACATGAGTCAGGCATAGGGTTTTGTCAATGCAAAGTACCCTAATAGAGTGTGTAAGCTTGAGAAATCTATTTATGGATTAAAACAAGCATCTCACAGATGGAATCTTTGTTTCGATGAGAAAGTCAAAGAGTTTGGATTTTCGAGAAGCGAGGATGAGTCATGTGTGTATGTCAAGGCTAGTGGGAGTATAGTTAGCTTTCTGGTGTTGTATGTGGATGACATACTCCTCATAGGAATTGACATTCCAACCTTGCTGGAGGTTAAGTCCTGGCTTGGGAAGCGTTTCGCTATGAAGGACCTTGGAGAAGCTGCTTACATCCTAGGGATAAGGATAATGAGAGACAAGAGTAAAAGACTAATTGGACTTAGTCAAAGTACCTACTTGGATAAGGTGTTGAAACGATTCAACATGGAGAATTCCAAGAAAGGTGACTTACCCATCCAAGGCAATACCAAACTGAGTAAGACTCAAAGTCTGAGTACAGAGGTTGAGATAGCTGAGATGAGTCGAGTACCATATGCTTCCGCAGTTGGCTCGATCATGTATGTTATGACTTGTACTCGCCCTGATGTGGCCTTTTCTTTGAGCATGGTCAGCAGATATCAGGGAAATCCTGGTAAAGCTCACTAGACTGCGGTAAAGAACATTCTTAAGTGCCTACGCAGGACTAAGGACTGGGTCCTTACTCTTGGTGGGAGTGATGAATTAAGAGTCACAGGGTATAGTGATGCCAGCTTTCAGACCGACAAATATAATTTCCGCTCTCAGTTGGGCTGGATTTTTACACTGAATGGAGGAGCAATAACTTGGAAAAGTTCCAAACAGGAGACTGTAGCTGATTCAACGTGCGAATCAGAGTACATAGCAGCAAGCGAAGCGTCAAAGGAGGCGATATGGCTGAAGAACTTCATCGGAGACCATGGAGTTGTACCAACTATAAAGGAGCCTATGGATATTTTCTGTGACAATGAGGGTGTGGTTGCCTTAACCAAGGAACCAAGGGATCATGGCAGATCCAGGCACATCGACAGGAAATATCACTTCATAAGACATCGGGTGGAAGAAGGACTCCTCTTGGTAAAAAAGGTATCATCGGATGAAAACCCAGCAGATCCCCTCACGAAGGGACTGAGTATGGTTAAGCATCTATAGCATGCGAGGCGCATTGGTCTGAAGGATGATATTAGTTTTAATGATTAGATAGCTATTTTGAAACATTTAATAGATAAAATGTAATTGACATTTGATGATTAAATAAAAGGTGTTTTGTATTTATAAGTAAGGTTACTGTCTTATATCAATTGTTTACTATTGTTTCATTTGCATGTTTTGATGTAACGCCCCATTCCTGGTACGAAAGTAATTCTCTAAATGTTCATTTTATAAGAGCTACTCGACGAGTTGGTAGCCCTAACTCGTCGAGTAGGTGCGAGCTGTACCGCGGGGTTTAAGTGGACTACTCGACGAGTCAGAAATGGACTCGGCGAGTAGGTCCATCAGGAGGAAACCCTAAACCTTAGGGTTTGCACCCTATTTAAGCAACATTATGAGTCTTCACCCCAACCTCCATCACCTCCACAGTCCATTCTCGAAACCCTAGCAACCATTGAGTGTCTTAAAGCCTTTCTTGCCATTTTTGTGTGATTTGAAGTTAGGAGAAGGAAGAGATCTATTGGTGATTCAAGAAGAGGCAGGAGATCCAGAGTTTTTGTTGCATTTCAGAGCTCTTGAAGGTATAAAGTTTATACCTTGGCTTATTTTCACTTAGATCTTCATGAAAGCTTGTTTGTTGCCACTTTTGGGTCCTTTCCAAGCTAATTTCGGGTAGAGAGCTTTTGGGATTGTAAGGACTTTAGATCTAGGCACTCTTGAGCTCCAGAAGCTCAAAGTTACAACCTTTATTCAGCCAAGATCCCATTCTATGCCCTAGACTCTCATTTCTAGCTTGTTTTGGGTGATTTAGCTTCATAGCATCATGCATGCACGTAAAGTTAGCAACTTTACGTGTTATTCTAGCCTAAGGAGTCCAGATCTATGAATTAGAGGCAGTGGAATCACCTAGGATCAACTGTATAATATGAGCATGCAATTGACTCGCCGAGTTGTTCTTGGGACTCGACGAGTCGGATCGATGTCCCCAAACCCTTATTTGATTATGAGTGAAACCACTGAGTTAAGGAGATGACTCAGCGAGTTGGACATGAGTGAGACTCGAAAACAAAAGAACTCGACGAGTCCAAGGAGAGACTCGACGAGTAGAATCGAGATGTCCCGATGTTATGACCGTTTGAACTCGACGATTTGGTAGAGGGACTCGGCGAGTTGGGTTGATTCAGAGTTGAATTTGACCTTGGCGTTGACTTTGACGAGGAGGGTAAAATGGTCATTTTACCCTAAGAGGGATTATCAGTTTTTGATTAAGTGTTGTTATGGAATTATAGCCGGAGAGTCGTCGGAACAGCAGATAGGGATCCCTCACCCAGTTTTTCAGCAGTCAGCCATATGAGGTGAGTTTCCTTCCAGTAGGAACGGGTCTACGGCCACAATTCCGGCCCGTTTAAGTTGTAGAGTATGCCGGGGTGAGCCCGATTCCGGGATTAGCCCGATGCAGTTTATATGTTTCCGGACTTCGGTCCGATGTCGGAGCGGTCCCGAGAAGTAGTTATGTATGCCTGATGTCTTTGTGATTCATGCATGTTTATATGTTATGTGTTACGGGGTAAGCCCGATGTCGGGGAAAGCCCGATGTATGTTAATTATTATGCCATGAGTTATATGTTCCGGGGCAAGCCCGATGTATGCTAGTTTATATGTTACGATTATGTGTTCCGGGCTTCGGTCCGATGCCGGGGAAATCCCGATGCAGATTATATGTTTATGATATATGTTATGCTGTGTATGTGCCGGGGTAAGCCCGATGCCCGATGCGGTCGGATGCCGGGGTGAGCCCGATGCCGGACAGGAGTTCGATGCTGGGATTCGTTCCGATGCAGTTGGGAGTAGTCCCAGAGTTATGTTATTTGCTATACGTGATTTGTATGGTATGTGGTAGTTTGGGGGAGCTCACTAAGCTTCGTGCTTACAGTTTCAGTTCTGGTTTCAGGTACTTCAGCTAGCAAGGGAAAGGGCTCGGGATGATGGCATGGCACACACCACAGTTTTCTTAGCCTGGGAGTTTACTCTGATATGTTATATGATATTGTGATATGATGACGAATTTTATGAGATTTTGAGATACATGTTTTATGATTTTATACTATGGCGATGATATTTATGTTTGTTAAATGATTTTGAAAACGAAATTTTTGGCTAGTATTTTTGGGATGTTTCAAGTTGGTATCAGAGCCTTGGTTTGAGGGATTCGGGCACACTTTCGTGTGTGTCTGAACTCAAACTAAGGAAGTGGTATGAAACTTTCAAAAGAAAATCATTTTTACAAAAGGATTTTGAAAATAGAAAAGAACTTTGAAAAGAGAAAAGGGTATGGTGCATGCAATCAGCCGAGCTCAAGTAAGTACTCCCAAATTACCCATACAAGTTTATGCTATGTTATGATTATCAACTTTATTAGAACAGCATGCTAGATTAGGACTAAGGATCTAGGAAGGATGCCTTATGTGCCTGTTATATGTGTTTAGCTTTATGAGAACTGCATGTTAGTACAAATTAGTCAGTATGATAGGCAGAGTAGTAGATGCTTGACTATGTGTACTCGATGCTTGAATGCTGCTTGCTTTGTGCTTTTAGGAGTCTTAGTTATCTTTCACTAAGTAGTAAACGAATATGTTACGTTGCATATTGCAAGGACTAAATAATTTCAGAAGGTTAAGTCTAGCTCTATTTCGCAGCTCTTGTCTGAGTCCAACCGTTGTAGAGTAGGATCTCTCATTCGAAGAATTATCTAGTCTGAGTAATATGTAATAGTATTCGCGAGCTAGTTAGTGAAAGAAAGCAGAGACTTCTTATGCAGCTGATGGCGGAGAGTGGAAGGGACTTGGTGGAGTCGAGGTAGTTCTTGAGGAAAGTACGGATAGATGTGGAAGGTAGTATGGGCCCGTATTACTGAAAGCAGAGGATCCGTACTCGAATCAAGGAAGGCTGAGATAAGACCAGGGAACTAGTAGTGTATGTGATCCCTCCAGTTATATTAGTATTTTGATATTTGTTATGATGTGTTTCAGAATGGTGGTTTTGCGCTCTAGACCAGCAGTGGGTAGCTCAGGTGCAGGAGAGGGATCGGGCTCAGGCTCTGGAGCTGGGCAGTTAGATGAGAAGACCAGGGAGTTCATCTCCTCGGAGGTCACGCACAGCATACTAGACCAGACTCCTGTGATCTTTGGATCGGTCAAGGAGGGTATCTTAGAGCTTCTGGATGAGAAGTTGAGCGCGTTCCGTACTGAGATAGAAGCCATGATGGGATTGCGCACATTGACCTTCAGGGAGTTCAGAGCTTGTGGAGCTCCCGACTACCATGGGGCTCGGGACCCAATTGCGAGTACTAGATGGTTGGCAGATGTCGCCAACGCGTTTCGTACTAGCAAATGTCCCGAGGGGGACAAGGTCAGATTAGCATCATGTCTTCTGAAGGACAGGTCACGAGATTGGTGGGAGGAGGTCGGGAGAGCCATTGGAGATGACACTGTGTTGGATGCTATGACCTGGGGTGATTTCACGACCAGGTTCAGAGCCGAGTTCGCACCTGTTATTGAGGTGCAGCAGCTTGCTAGGGAGTTTTTGTGTTGGGTTTTGAGCATTCTAACACTTCCTAAGTGTACATGCAACCCTAATAAACCTTGGATCTATGTTTGTCTAAGGTACATGCAAAATATTAATTTCCAAGGTTTATAACCTATCTAGCATGGCATGGGGTACTTTTAAACATAAAAGGACTAGATGAATTACATACCTTTTGTTGATTGTTGATTCCTTGGAGTTTGAGAGCCAAGCACCAATAATGTGAATGCCTCAAATGGAAATCACAAATCACCACAAACTTGGAAAATGTATGAGAGAGTATACTAACACTTAGAAATCGGCCACCACTATTACACACACACTAGGGTCTTATTTCATGCAACATGAGCTTGTTTATATAGTGTGCATGGTTAGGGTGAAACCCTAATAACCCATGTCTTTTCCTTTCCAAGGATCCATGGGTTAAAAGCTCCATGGATCATCCATGGACTTCCACATAAGCTTAGCCCATTAACAAATGAGTATTAGCCCACACCATATAAATATAATAGCCCATGATTTAATTGGTCTTCCTTTTAATCACTAAATTAATTCATAATTAATTCAAGATTAAAACTAATTAAATAACATGACTTTATATTAATATATATAACTTATAATATATTAATAAATCGTAAGTATACAATTCTCATAAAATTATCCATAAAAAGTTTGGGTGAAGTGCAACCCAAATGGACCATGCCGGGTCGGGTCAAGTATATACCAAATAAGTTATGGACTTAGACACCTTATCCAACAGTCTCCCACTTGGATAAGTCTAATAACTGTATTTGCGTATGTTACTTCAGGAACCAACCATCAATCGTAGCTCTCGAAAACTCTGTTGAACTATGAAGCGCCATTTTAGATAAGTGATCATATAATCCTCTGTTCTCATGATATCAGCCGGACAAATACATGGAACAACGTCGTACTTATTGTCCAGCAGTTTGTTTCCCGATTTCCGATTTGTGTGACAAAGAACTAAATTGAACACATCAATTAGGTTCTGACCGGGCCCGGTACATAGGTCAAAACAAAATCATCGAGGGGCCCAGATATCGCTTCTAATCCTCCAAGGACTAGAAGGAACAGATAAACTTCGACTCATATACTTGTTTCTACTACTTGTTGAATTATACACAAAGGCACGTTTTATAACATCAAGTTACTGATGCGTTTACGTGCAATCAATGCACAACCAACTCATAGGTAACAACTCATATCTCTAGGTTTGAAGACTTATATGATATTACCGTCTCACGATCACTCGAGATAAATTCCATGAAGTGATACAAGTGAGCGTGGGTTAATTCCAATACTCATAACTTATGAGTACTCATGAATGTTGTAGCAACCATTGCTATGTCTAAACACGTTTAGCCATCTACAAACTCGATTCATGACAGTCTTAATTCATACCTACTTCCAACATATGAACGACTGTGGAGTGTTTAAATAACTTAGTCATTTGGAAAGAGTAACCTAGCTATCCTGGAAGTCAAAACATGCAAAGTGAAACACAATAATAATCGAATCCAATATGGTCTCAGAACCCTTTTGAATATAAATAAAACCACCTTTTATTTATCACCATATTGATTACACATTATTCATTGTATAATGTTTCAAATAATCAACTTAATACTTGAACAAAAACAACAGTCGTCCCATGCTCCTAGCAAGTACACTTTGTTTTTCTAAACAATAGTTATGCCATACTCCAAGTATGCACACTATGTTTGTCTATGATCTTTACTTTGTGAAATAGATTAATTGAACATGATTCCAATGATGCTCATTTCACAATCCCAAATCCTTATTGTAAATGTAAGAATTCCTAATTCCTACCATTTACCAAAAAACTGTTAGATTTTAAACTTATATGCACTGATCCTCTCGTAATGATTATGCACAAGGTCACCAAAACCTTGTCATCAGTCATTAGAGAGGATTCCAAAGGAGATCAACTCTATGGAAACGAACTCTCATATTCAAAGTACATTGCTTTGAACATCCTTCTTGCATAAAAGTTTCTAACTTTCTCATAGATTCTTAATATCCAACTCCCAATATGGAAAATTTCCATATTCCTATTTTGATTATCATATCCGAACAAGAGCTACCTCTTTTCAGAATATATCCATATGGTCCTTCCAAAATTTAACACTATACTTCCAACTGTCCCTGAGCAACCAATCTTTGGTGAGCCTTAGATAGTCCTCGACAATTGCTTAATCATTTTAGTCTTATCCAATTCTAGACTTTTCCCTTCTTAATGCTCTGAGCATTTGGAAAATTTAGAAAGGATGAATATTATAGCACATGTGACCGATCCTATACCCGAAGCATATGGGACACGATTCACGATGTCTCATATAAAGACCTGATACTGGATCAGTCTTTTGCTACAATATTTTTTTATTTTCCATGTTTTCAAAAATCGACTATGAAGAGGGATGCTGTAATCATAATCGAATTTGAGAACGCAATATATATAGAATTTCCTTATGCTGAACCATTCCAACATAAAATTCATATATATATCCTTGACTAAAGATGATTAAAACTCAATCTAAGCTTTTAGAATTGAAATGAAGTATAATTTCCTCTCCCTTAATTATAGCAAAACAACTTTTTCAACCCCTACAACTTTACGAATTGAAAATTTTGTTTTTCTATAATTAACATTGCTAACTTGCAACACTAAACATAATAATCATGCTCCCACTAACATGATGATTATCAGCATAACACTTATGCTCCCACTAGCTCTGACATATTTCCAGAAATCAGCTGGACTTCTGAAATTTAGATTCGTACACCCTTTCTTAGATAGCTCACATGTGTGTCTAAACAATTTCCAGAACTATGAAAAGGGATGCCGTAATCATAGTCTTAATTGTTTAGACCTTTGCCATTTCTCACAAGTCCATGTTAGTGTGCCGGTTAACCACACACGCTCCACTAACGACTTTGAGAATGCAAACATCACAATTGCTATCTACTTAAAATCTTCTTAGTGAAAGCATTTCCTCACCATCATTTTCATGAATCGGAGAGAAACCTTATGACACTCAGATTTTATGGTGTATGAGTTCCTATCCATGTGAATTTGTCAAAACCATAATCACAAGACAAGGTTAGTAACAAATTCAGCCTTACATGGATTGAACTTGTTCAATCTTAATTTCTTGTCATCTGGTAGCACAAGGCCCACCAATGCTTCCAAGCTGTTATGCACACAGTTTAGAACTAACAGAACTCATATGCATAGTCAACTTAATAGGTTTCAAACCTTAAGTCGTGTGCTAGTGATAAAACTCAGGTTTTACTCTTGATTAAATCTTGAAATCCTTTCAGGATCTTTAAGACTCCCACTGTCCTCTTGACATATAAGTTTCCCTAGTCAAGAACCATTCCTTGACAAAACAAATATTCAAGGGATAGCGCAGATTCTTATTAAGATAAACACTTCACATAATTGGTCTTAGTTGGTCTTTGTCTTATCCAAGACATCACAACTTACCAATTTCAAATGTACAGGAGTAGAAAACATTTTACACTACATTTGATAAGTGTTTTAAACCTTACTTTATGTCACTCAATGTTACAATCTTGGAGTATGTCTCTAAGAGTTGTTTTGGAACGAAGTATGATCCATCTTCTTGATTTTAACCATTCCAAAAATTCATGACCCCTCATCTTAGTCATAACAATGCACTAAGATGTCCTTAGAGTATGAATTTGTGATATGGTTTCATAATCATTAAGATGATCATAAAAAACATGTATGATCCATCTTCTTGATTTTAACCATTCCAACAATTCATGACCCCTCATCTTAGTCATAACAATGCACTAAGATGTCCTTAGAGTATGAATTTGTGATATGGTTTCATAATCATTAAGATGATCATAAAAACATGATACTAAAGTACTCTCCCATCTTTTCAGATTTGAGAAACTTTTATCTTTCCGCCAAATTTGATTCATCTCATCCGTTCTGCCATACATTGAAACTTTTCCAATGTTACAGAATTATACTTAACCTTATAAGTATAACCATATTTACTAATCTCTAGTAAATCATGACGAATTGATCTTTGTGGTGGACCTTGACCAGCACACACCCAGTGTACCTAATTCCTTAGTCCTTCAATTGACTCACATATGCATGTGATCAATGAATTAGTCTCAATTTTTACAAAGATGAAAATTCTCATTCATCATACAATACAACTTGTATGATTCCAAGTTTCTGTCTAACTGAAGCTTGGGTGATGAGAACCTTTCCTCATTTGGTAAATTCAGACACTACCACATATGAGAGAATCAAACTCATATTTCCAATATTGCTAGAAACATACAAACATCAATTTCCATAAATGCCATTGTAAGGGGATATAATATAAAATAAACTAAACAAAACTTTTATTTCTTTATTAAAATGCGAAAAAATATTCCTTACAATGCATCTTCAAATGAAAACTATGATATTACATATTTCCTAGCAATCTATCATAACTTTTAAGTAGTAGCTCAAAAATCCGATCCTCGAACCATGCGATAGAAATCCATCTTCGTGATCAGATTCAGCACACTCTTATTTTAACCTTCCTTTTGCTCGATCCTGCTAAACATCAAGATGCAACCTAGCCACATCATGTAATAAGAATCAACAATTAGGAACTTTAACAAAGTAAGATAGTGGACTTACCTGAAGCCGAGTCAAACATTTTGTCTCTACTTGCTTTCAAATATTTCAGGTATTCAGGGCAGCTTCGCTTCTAATGTCCCTTCTCATGACAATAAAAACATATAGACTCTTTGGGAATGGTACACGAGACAATCACAGACTTAGCCTTTCCCTTTACCTTTTGGTCAACCGGGTTGACCAAGGCCGATCCCCTTCCATTGGGACGAGAAAGCTTTTCTGGACTTCCAATGTTACCATTGTCCATGTCCATGAAAGTTTGAGAAATAGATTTTCCATCAATATTTGCTCGACCATTGCGCGAAATCATTGTTGATTCAGCAGCAACAAGCAAATAAGAAAGATCTATTAGGGTTATGTCGGGATCTGTCATATGGTAGTCTTTAATAAACTCACTCTATGACTCAGGAAGTGACTGAAGAACCCAGTCAACAGCGAACTTCCTTGAAATAACAGCACCCAACATTCTCAACCTGTCTATGTGTGACTTCATTCCTAAGACATGAGTGCACACAGGTCTTCCATCTTTATGTTTCATTTCTAGTAGAGCTTGAGTGATCTTGAACCTTTCAAGTCTTCGGGCTTGTGGGTCAGGGAGAATAAATGAAGGAGGTGGGGGGAGTGAAGCATGATGTTGAGGGACATCATCTTCAAGAGGAAAGCTTGTTTCAAGCAATTTGGGAAGATCATAGTTGTCTGAACCAGACATCTACAATGGGAGAAAATCAAGTTAGTTGATTCAAGTCCTTAATATAACACCCAATATGAAATATTAAGGCTAGGACCCAACACAATATTTTATAACTTGGAAGAGGGATGCCGTAATCCAAGCTATAAAATATTTGAAGGTAGGTGAATGACGATTCACCAATTTCCACCATGAAAAACGAAATAATTTATTAGGTTTTAATTGGATTTGAAACTCCTAGATCTTTTGAGATTCATTGAAGTTTTCAATGGCATGTTTCAATCTCGATTGTGCCCTTCATGTTTTGTGACTGGGATGCCGAGGATCACAAAACAAGGTGTGAATAACCATGCAAACTCACTTGGTACCCTTAATATTATCACCTAATCGATGTGCCGGTTAACCACACACGCTCCACCGATATATGATAAACATTAAGTCACCCTTCGTGATCCTTACTAGTCCAAGTTAGTGTGCCGGTTAACCACACACGCTCCACCAACGACTTGGTAAGGTACAAAGTGTGAATTTCATGGGTTAGCACCATATTCACATTTTCCTAAAGTAACTAAGATTGGGAATTTATAAAAGGTTTAGTTACTTTATAATATTCATTATACTTTTAATGAGAATTTAAAGTCATTGTCCTACCCGTTCGGCTAACGACCCTCCACCGATCAAGGAAGCGGTGGGTGAGAATAGACACCCATTAAGTTGCCATTTTATAGGCAACAACCTTATACCCCCCTTATAGACCGGCTTCGTGAATGAGGCCTACTAACGGTAAAACGACTTGATCTTATACATATATATAATAATTAACCATTAATGTTATAAATAGTATAAGGGTTGAATTTTAACTTTTAAAACTCTAAGGGTTTGGAATTAAAGTTTATTAAAGTGTGTGAAACTTTATAAATTCCAAAACTTGAGGGCAAGTTTTGTAACTATCCAAAACTTTTCATTTCATAACTTATGAATTAAAAGTTCATAAAAATGAAGACTCTTCATTTTATGTAACTTTTGTGTTTTAAGTGTGTGTTTAAAAGAAGTGACCTTTGGATATCCATAACTTGAGGACAAATTATGGACTCCATTAAAACACATAAATGATCAAGAATTAATCCTAAACAATTCAGCAAATAATTCCTATCATCTTCTAAATTCATAAGAACATGAACATGATCATCAAAGTTTCAAGAATTATATGAACACATACAAAGCATGAAATTTTGATATAAGCTATTGTAAATGGATTAGAACTACCATTACACCAACTAAAACAAGTTTTAAAACACCAAAACAGTTTAGGGTAATGTTTCTAGTCCATTTCCAGCAGCAAAAGTCGAAAATCTGCATTCTGAGGCTCCTACTCGCCGAGTGCACGAACCTACTCGGCGAGTAGGATGAGTTTACACATGAACTCGGCGAGTCCCCCCATGGACTCGGCGAGTTCATCAGTCAGACAGCAAAAAATCGACTTTTTATCACTATTTTGCATCAAGTATCAAACAAACAAGCCTAGGCTCTGATACCACTGTTGGGTTTTGAGCATTCTAACACTTCCTAAGTGTACATGCAACCCTAATAAACCTTGGATCTATGTTTGTCTAAGGTACATGCAAAATATTAATTTCCAAGGTTTATAACCTATCTAGCATGGCATGGGGTACTTTTAAACATAAGAGGACTAGATGAATTACATACCTTTTGTTGATTGTTGATTCCTTGGAGTTTGAGAGCCAAGCACCAATAATGTGAATGCCTCAAATGGAAATCACAAATCACCACAAACTTGGAAAATGTATGAGAGAGTATACTAACACTTAGAAATCGGCCACCACTATTACACACACACTAGGGTCTTATTTCATGCAACATGAGCTTGTTTATATAGTGTGCATGGTTAGGGTGAAACCCTAATAACCCATGTCTTTTCCTTTCCAAGGATCCATGGTTTAAAAGCTCCATGGATCATCCATGGACTTCCATATAAGCTTAGCCCATTAACAAATGAGTATTAGCCCACACCATATAAATATAATAGCCCATGATTTAATTGGTCTTCCTTTTAATCACTAAATTAATTCATAATTAATTCAAGATTAAAACTAATTAAATAACATGACTTTATATTAATATATATAACTTATAATATATTAATAAATCGTAAGTATACAATTCTCATAAAATTATCCATAAAAAGTTTGGGTGAAGTGCAACCCAAATGGACCATGCCGGGTCGGGTCAAGTATATACCAAATAAGTTATGGACTTAGACACCTTATCCAACAGTCTCCCACTTGGATAAGTCTAATAACTGTATTTGCGTATGTTACTTCAGGAACCAACCATCAATCGTAGCTCTCGAAAACTCTGTTGAACTATGAAGCGCCATTTTAGATAAGTGATCATATAATCCTCTGTTCTCATGATATCAGCCGGACAAATACATGGAACAACGTCGTACTTATTGTCCAGCAGTTTGTTTCCCGATTTCCGATTTGTGTGACAAAGAACTAAATTGAACACATCAATTAGGTTCTGACCGGGCCCGGTACATAGGTCAAAACAAAATCATCGAGGGGCCCAGATATCGCTTCTAATCCTCCAAGGACTAGAAGGAACAGATAAACTTCGACTCATATACTTGTTTCTACTACTTGTTGAATTATACACAAAGGCACGTTTTATAACATCAAGTTACTGATGCGTTTACGTGCAATCAATGCACAACCAACTCATAGGTAACAACTCATATCTCTAGGTTTGAAGACTTATATGATATTACCGTCTCACGATCACTCGAGATAAATTCCATGAAGTGATACAAGTGAGCGTGGGTTAATTCCAATACTCATAACTTATGAGTACTCATGAATGTTGTAGCAACCATTGCTATGTCTAAACACGTTTAGCCATCTACAAACTCGATTCATGACAGTCTTAATCCATACCTACTTCCAACATATGAACGATTGTGGAGTGTTTAAATAACTTAGTCATTTGGAAAGAATAACCTAGCTATCCTGGAAGTCAAAACATGCAAAGTGAAACACAATAATAATCGAATCCAATATGGTCTCAGAACCCTTTTGAATATAAATAAAACCACCTTTTATTTATCACCATATTGATTACACATTATTCATTGTATAATGTTTCAAATAATCAACTTAATACTTGAACAAAAACAACAGTCGTCCCATGCTCCTAGCAAGTACACTTTGTTTTTCTAAACAATAGTTATGCCATACTCCAAGTATGCACACTATGTTTGTCTATGATCTTTACTTTGTGAAATAGATTAATTGAACATGATTCCAATGATGCTCATTTCACAATCCCAAATCCTTATTGTAAATGTAAGAATTCCTAATTCCTACCATTTACCAAAAAACTGTTAGATTTTAAACTTATATGCACTGATCCTCTCGTAATGATTATGCACAAGGTCACCAAAACCTTATCATCAGTCATTAGAGAGGATTCCAAAGGAGATCAACTCTATGGAAACGAACTCTCATATTCAAAGTACATTGCTTTGAACATCCTTCTTGCATAAAAGTTTCTAACTTTCTCATAGATTCTTAATATCCAACTCCCAATATGGAAAATTTCCATATTCCTATTTTGATTATCATATCTGAACAAGAGCTACCTCTTTTCAGAATATATCCATATGGTCCTTCCAAAATTTAACACTATACTTCCAACTGTCCCTGAGCAACCAATCTTTGGTGAGCCTTAGATAGTCCTCGACAATTGCTTAATCATTTTAGTCTTATCCAATTCTAGACTTTTCCCTTCTTAATGCTCTGAGCATTTGGAAAATTTAGAAAGGATGAATATTATAGCACATGTGACCGATCCTATACCCGAAGCATATGGGACACGATTCACGATGTCTCACATAAAGACCTGATACTGGATCAGTCTTTTGCTACAATATTTTTTTATTTTCCATGTTTTCAAAAATCGACTATGAAGAGGGATGCTGTAATCATAATCGAATTTGAGAACGCAATATATATAGAATTTCCTTATGCTGAACCATTCCAACATAAAATTCATATATATATCCTTGACTAAAGATGATTAAAACTCAATCTAAGCTTTTAGAATTGAAATGAAGTATAATTTCCTCTCCCTTAATTATAGCAAAACAACTTTTTCAACCCCTACAACTTTACGAATTGAAAATTTTGTTTTTCTATAATTAACATTGCTAACTTGCAACACTAAACATAATAATCATGCTCCCACTAACATGATGATTATCAGCATAACACTTATGCTCCCACTAGCTCTGACATATTTCCAGAAATCAGCTGGACTTCTGAAATTTAGATTCGTACACCCTTTCTTAGATAGCTCACATGTGTGTCTAAACAATTTCCAGAACTATGAAAAGGGATGCCGTAATCATAGTCTTAATTGTTTAGACCTTTGCCATTTCTCACAAGTCCATGTTAGTGTGCCGGTTAACCACACACGCTCCACTAACGACTTTGAGAATGCAAACATCACAATTGCTATCTACTTAAAATCTTCTTAGTGAAAGCATTTCCTCACCATCATTTTCATGAATCGGAGAGAAACCTTATGACACTCAGATTTTATGGTGTATGAGTTCCTATCCATGTGAATTTGTCAAAACCATAATCACAAGACAAGGTTAGTAACAAATTCAGCCTTACATGGATTGAACTTGTTCAATCTTAATTTCTTGTCATCTGGTAGCACAAGGCCCACCAATGCTTCCAAGCTGTTATGCACACAGTTTAGAACTAACAGAACTCATATGCATAGTCAACTTAATAGGTTTCAAACCTTAAGTCGTGTGCTAGTGATAAAACTCAGGTTTTACTCTTGATTAAATCTTGAAATCCTTTCAGGATCTTTAAGACTCCCACTGTCCTCTTGACATATAAGTTTCCCTAGTCAAGAACCATTCCTTGACAAAACAAATATTCAAGGGATAGCGCAGATTCTTATTAAGATAAACACTTCACACAATTGGTCTTAGTTGCTCTTTGTCTTATCCAAGACATCACAACTTACCAATTTCAAATGTACAGGAGTAGAAAACATTTTACACTACATTTGATAAGTGTTTTAAACCTTACTTTATGTCACTCAATGTTACAATCTTGGAGTATGTCTCTAAGAGTTGTTTTGGAACGAAGTATGATCCATCTTCTTGATTTTAACCATTCCAACAATTCATGACCCCTCATCTTAGTCATAACAATGCACTAAGATGTCCTTAGAGTATGAATTTGTGATATGGTTTCATAATCATTAAGATGATCATAAAAAACATAAACAGTTTGGGTAAAGTGCAACCCAAATGGACCATGCCGGGTCGGGTCAAGTATATACCAAATAAGTTATGGACTTAGACACCTTATCCAACATTTAGGACCTCCAGCAGACGACAGAGACTGTGGCAGAGATTACCGCCAAGTTTAGAGAGTGGGCTCTACTCGTTCCGCAGTATGTGGCGGACGAGGAGATGAAAAAGGCCCGATATCATGAGATGTTGCAGAGTGATATCCGCCAGTTTGTGAGCCGATCCAGCTGTAAGACACTGGAGGATATGATAGCGAGGGCTCGAGAGAGATAGTTGGATTTAGAGATGGAGAGGAAGAGGAAGCCAGAGCGGATTCAGTCAGGAGGTTCGGGCAAGAAGCCCAAGGTATCAGATCACAGATCTCGGAGCCAGCAGATCCACGGCCGTTGTGGCAAATGCGGCAGGATGCACGAGGGGGCGTGCAAGGCAGGGAGTTCGGGCTGCTACAAGTGCGGCCGAACGGGTCACATGAGCCGAGATTGTACAACTACTACCACCACCACACCAGCATCAGACCTGATTTGCTTTCGGTGAAATCAGAGGGGACACAAGCGGTCCCAGTGCCCGAGCTTAGCAGCAGTAGGGAAGGTGGCAGCACCTTCTCCTGCCACCTTAAGGATTACAGATGGCCGTCAGGGGCAGGCTGAGGCGCCTACAGCGCGGAGCAGGGCTTTTCAGCTTACTGCAGAGGAGGCACAAGAAACTCCTGACGTGGTGATGGGTATGTATTTTTCTCTTACCTTTGTATTTGATATTATTTGTTTCTCATGATTATGTGTTTGTGTATAGGGTCGTTCTTAGTGAACGGCATTTCAGCTATGGTATTATTTGATTCGGGGGCTACCCGATCATTTGTGTCGCTCGTGCTTAGCAAGCGATTTAGCAGAGATCCAGGGGAGCTGGATTATCCACTCGACGTTGAGATAGCTGATGACATGACCGTCAGGGTCACGAGAGTTCATAGAGGATGTACTTTGCGACTATTTGATGAGCCGTTCTCAGTGGATTTGGTTCCTATTCCCCTGCGAGGGAACAAGGTTATAGTAGGTATGAATTGGTTGAGCCCCAATGGGACAGTGATAGATTGTGAGCAACAGTTGGTTAGAGTTCGCACTCTCAGTGGGGGAGAGTTGGTGATTCAGGGCGAGAGGCCACAACACGGACCAGTTTTCTGTTCTGCAACGAGAGCGAGACGTCACATTCAGTAGGGCTGTGCAGGATATGTCGCATATGTTATGGATACCCGATATAAGGGTAAGACGACAGTCGATGATGTACCAGTGGTACAAGAGTATCCGGACGTATTCCCGGCGGATTTTCCTGGGATACCTCCGGAGAGACAGGTTATATTCCGGATTGACCTGGTCCCTGGTGCGGCTCCGATTGCCAAGGCACCATATCGGTTGGCTCCTCCTGAGATGCAGGAGTTGTCTACGCAGCTGCAGGAGCTGCTAGACAAGGGTTTTATCAGGCCGAGCAGTTCACCATGGGGAGCCCCGATCCTGTTTGTGAAGAAGAAGGACGGGTCGCACCGTATGTGCATTGATTATCGGGAGCTGAATAAGGTAACGGTGAAGAACTGTTACCCACTCCCGAGGATAGAGGATTTGTTCGACCAGCTTCAGGGAGCATCTTGGTTTTCCAAGATTGATCTACGGTCCGGATATCACCAGATGCGGGTTAGAGATGATGATGTGCAGAAGACCGCTTTTAGGACCCGCTATGGTCATTATGAGTTTGTGGTGATGTCGTTTGGGCTCACCAATGCTCCAGCTGCGTTCATGGATCTCATGAACCGCGTGTGCAGACCGATGCTGGATCGGTCTGTAATAGTATTCATTGATGGTATCTTGGTTTATTCCAAGACTGAGGAGCAGCACGAGGAACACCTGAGGGAGGTGCTTGAGACCTTGAGGAGGGAGAGACTTTTCGCAAAGTTCTCCAAGTGCGAGTTCTGGTTGCGCGAGGTGTAGTTTCTGGGGCACCTTGTCAACCAGAAGGGTATATTAGTAGATACGGCCAAGATTGAGGCCGTGATGCAGTGGGAGGTCCCGAGGTCTCCATCCGAGATTCGGAGCTTCCTGGGTTTGGCAGGGTACTATAGGAGATTCATCCATGATTTCTCCAAGATAGCAATTCCGCTGACCCGACTGACCAAGAAGTCGGTGGTGTTTCGCTGGGGTCCTGAGCAGCAGACAACCTTTGAGACGCTCAGGCAGCGGCTGTGCGAGGCGCCGATTCTGACCCTGCTAGAGGGAGTAGATGACTTTGTAGTCTACTGTGACGCTTCGATCACAGGTATGGGAGCAGCGTTGATGCAGCGGGCGCATGTGATAGCTTATGCCTCGAAACAGTTGAAGCCTCACGAGGCTAACTACCCGACGCATGATTTGGAGTTAGGGGCAGTGGTGTTCGCCCTCAAGATTTGGCGGCATTACCTCTACGGGGTCCGGTGTACTATCTACACTGACCACAAGAGTTTGAGGTAGCTCATGGACCAGCCGAATCTGAACATGAGGCAGCGTCGGTGGTTAGACGTGGTAAAGGATTACGACTGTGAGATCCTTTATCACCCGGGCAAGGCCAACGTAGTGGCCGACGCCCTGAGCCGCAAGGCGGTGGTGGCTCTGATCCGAGATATCTGTCTGAAAATGACAGTGATCACTCCACTGCTGGAGCACATTACGGAGGCGCAGGTTGAGGGCCTGAAGGAGGAGCGTCAGAAGTATGAGAGGATAGTGGGCTGAGTAGCTTCGTTTGATTATGATAGCCGAGGATTATTGACCCTGCATGGGAGTGTCTGTGTACCGTACTGGGGAGGAGTGCGACAGGTGTTGATGGATGAGGCTCACAAGTCTCGGTTCTCCATCCATCCAGGGGCGACGAAGATGTACAGAGATCTTCGACCCGATTACTGGTGGCCCTGCATGAAGCGGGATGTAGCTTGGTATGTGGAGAGATGCCTGACCTGCAGGAAGGTCAAGGCAGAGCACCAGAGGCCCCATGGCAAGATGCAGCCGTTAGACATTCATGTGTGGAAATGGGAGGATATCACTATGGACTTCATTACTAAGCTTCCCAGGACCGCACGTGGGGTTGATTCGATATGGGTCGTCGTGGATCGGTTGACCAAGAGCGCACATTTTATACCGATCCAGGAGAGCATCTCGGCCGAGAAGTTGGCCGAGATTTATGTGCGAGAGGTAGTGGCACGTCATGGAGTGCCTGTCTCAGTGGTTTTAGACCAAGATTTCCGGTTTACTTCCAGATTTTGGAAGCGGTTTCACAACGAGATGGGTACTCGTCTCCATTTCAGCACCGCTTTCCACCCTCAGACAGACGGACAGAGCGAGGGGATGATTCAGACTCTCGAGGACATGCTTCGAGCATGTGTGCTAGACTTCGGTGGCAGTTGGGATACGTATCTTCCGTTAGCGGAATTTTCGTATAACAACAGCTATCACTCCAGTATAGACTGACCTCCCTTCGAGATGCTCTACGGGAGGAAGTGCAGGACCCCAATCTGTTGGGATGAGGTCGGTCAGAGAGTCATGGGGAGTACGGAGGTAGTACTCAAGACCACGGACCGATTTCAGGAAGTCCGGAGCAGACTCCAGACTGCTCAGAGTCGGAAAAAGAGTTACGCCGACAAGTGGCGTTCGGACTTGGAGTTTCAGGTGGGCGATATGGTCCTCCTGAAAGTGTCACCCTGGAAGGGTGTTATCAGATTTCGGAAGTGGGCCAAGCTGGGCCCCAGGTTCATTGGTCCGTTTAGGGTTTTGGCCCGGGTGGGTCGGGTTGCTTATCGGTTAGATCTTCCAGCAGAGCTCAGCCAGAACCACAGCACGTTCCATGTTTCTCAGTTGTGGAAGTGCTTAGTGGATGATTCAGCAGTGGTACCCCTGGAGGACATTCAGGTTGACGATAGCCTGAACTATATCGAGAGAACAGTGGCGATTTTAGATCGCAAGGTGAAAGTGATGAGGAACAAGAGAGTAGAGTTAGTTAAGGTGCAGTGGCAGCACCGGAAGGGTTCAGAGTGGACATGGGAGCCCGAGGAGGAGATGAGGGAGCACTACCCGGAGTTGTTTCCAGATTCAGCAGACTTCGAGGACGAAGTCTAAGACAAATGGGGGAGAATTGTAACGCCCCATTCCTGGTACGAAAGTAATTCTCTAAATGTTCATTTTATAAAAGCTACTCGACGAATTAGTAGCCCTAACTTGTCGAGTAGATGCGAGCTACACCGCGGGGTTTAAGTGGACTACTCGACGAGTCAGAAATGGACTCGACGAGTAGGTCCATCAGGAGGAAACCCTAATCCTTAGGGTTTGCACCCTATTTAAGCAACATTATGAGTCTTCACCCCAGCCTCCATCACCTCCACAGTCCATTCTCGAAACCCTAGAAACCATTGAGTGTCTTAAAGCCTTTCTTGCCATTTTTGTGTGATTTGAAGTTAGGAGAAGGAAGAGATCTATTGGTGATTCAAGAAGAGGCAGGAGATCCAAAGTTTTTGTTGCATTTCAGAGCTCTTGAAGGTATAAAGTTTATACCTTGGCTTATTTTCACTTAGATCTTCATGAAAGCTTGTTTGTTGCCACTTTTGGGTCCTTTTCTAAGCTAATTTCGGGTAGAGAGCTTTTGGGACTGTAAGGACTTTAGATCTAGGCACTCTTGAGCTCCAGAAGCTCAAAGTTACCACCTTTATTCAGCCAAGATCCCATTATATGCCCTAGACTCTCATTTCTAGCTTGTTTTGGGTGATTTAGCTTCATAGCATCATGCATGCACGTAAAGTTAGCAACTTTACGTGTTATTCTAGCCTAAGGAGTCCAGATCTATGAATTAGAGGCAGTGGAATCACCTAGGATCAACTGTATAATCTGAGCATGTAATGGACTCGCCGAGTTGTTCTTGGGACTCGACGAGTCGGATCGATGTCCCTAAACCCTTCTTTGATTATGAGTGAAACCACTGAGTTAAGGAG
Organism: Lactuca virosa; assembly: GCF_052849685.1. Lineage (NCBI taxonomy): Eukaryota > Viridiplantae > Streptophyta > Magnoliopsida > Asterales > Asteraceae > Lactuca > Lactuca virosa. The sequence goes on along the minus strand of NC_136429.1, from coordinate 20,689,081 downwards.
ATGACTCAGCGAGTTGGACATGAGTGAGACTCGGAAACAAAAGAACTCGACGAGTCCAAGGAGAGACTCGACGAGTAGAATCGAGATGTCCCGATGTTATGACCGTTTGAACTCGACGAGTCGGTAGAGGGACTCGGCAAGTTGGGTTGACTGAGAGTTGACTTTGACCTTGGCGTTGACTTTGACCAGGAGGGTAAAATGGTCATTTTACCCTAAGAGGGATTATCAGTTTTTGATTAAGTGTTGTTATGGAATTATATCCGGAGAGTAGACGGAGCAGCAGATAGGGATCCCTCACCCAGTTTTTCAGCAGTCAGCCATACGAGGTGAGTTTCCTTCCAGTAGGAATGAGTCTACGGCCACAATGCCGACCCGTTTAAGTTGTAGAGTATGTCGGGGTGAGCCCGATGCCGGGATTACCCCGATGCAGTTTATATGTTTCCGGACTTCGGTCCGATACCGGGGCGGTCCCGAGAAGTAGTTATGTATGCCTGATGTCTTTGTGATTCATGCATGTTTATATGTTATGTGTTATGTGTTCCAGGGTAAGCCCGATGTCGGGGAAAGCCCGATGTATGTTAATTATTATGCCATGAGTTATATGTTCCGGGGCAAGCCCGATGTATGCTAGTTTATATGTTACGATTATGTGTTCCGGGCTTCGGTCCGATGCTGGGGCAATCCCGATGCAGATTATATGTTTATAATATATGTTATGATGTGTATATGCCGGGGTAAGCCCGATGTCGGGGCAAGCCCGATGTCGGGGTAAGCCCGATGCCCGATGCGGTCGGATGTCGGGGTGAGCCCGATGCCGGACAGGAGTTCGATGCCGGTTAAGCCGATGCCAGGATTCGTTCCGATGTAGTTGGGAGTAGTCTCAGAGTTATGTTATTTGCTATACGTGATTTGTATGGTATATGGTAGTTTGGGGGAGCTCACTAAGCTTCGTGCTTACAGTTTTAGTTTTGGTTTCAGGTACTTCAGCTAGCAAGGGAAAGGGCTCGGGATGATGGCATGGCACACACCACAGTTTTCTTAGCCTGGGAGTTTACTCTGATATGTTATATGAGATTGTGATATGATGACAGATTTTATGAGATTTTGAGATACATGTTTTAGGATTTTATACTATGGCGATGATATTTATGTTTGTTAAATGATTTTGAAAACGAAATTTTTGGCTAGTATTTTTGGGATGTTTCATTTGACTTCCAGAATAATTATATTATTCAAACTATCCACAGTCGATCATACTTTGGAAGTAGGTATTGAGGCAATCTGTCATGAATTTGGATTGTAGATTGTCTGAAGTGTATTAGACATAACAAAGTTTGCTATAACATTCATAAGTGCTCATAAGGTCTGAGTATTGGATTAAACTCACGCTCACTTGAATCACTTCATGGAATTTATCACGAGTGATTGTGAGACGATAATATCATATAAGTCTTCAAACCTAGATATATGACTTGTTGACTATGAGTTGGTTGTGCATTGATAGTGTGAAAACGCATTAGTAACTTAATGTTATAAAACGCACTGTTGTGTATGATTTGATGAATAATTAGTACAAGCATATAATGTCGAAGTTTATCTGTTCCTTTTAATTCTTGGAGGATTAAAAGCGATATCTTGGGCCCCTCTATGAGTTTGTTTTGACTTATGTGTCGGGCCCGGTCGGGACTAAATTGATGTGCAATTAAGTTCTCTGTTAAACAAATCGGAGATCAAGAAACAAACTGCTGGACAATAAGTATGACATTGTTCCATGTATTTGTCCAGCTGATATCTTGAAGAACATAGGATTATATGATCCCTTCTCTAAAGGACGCGTCACTGACTGGGTCAGAGTTCGACAGCGGCTTTTAAGAGCTACGATTGCTAGTCGGTGTTTTAAGTCATACTTGCAATTATAGTTATTAGACTTATCCAAGTAGGATACTGTTGGATTAGGTGTCTAAGCCTATAACTATAATTGGTATGTACATGACCCGAGAGTAGCATTGTCCTTTTGGGTTGCCTTCACCAATGCAAATTGATAGGATGGACTTTTGAGAATAAGGTTATTTGTGATTTGTTAATATATTACAAGTATAATATATTAATATGAAATCATATTATTTAATTAGTATTGATCAAGAGTTAATTTGGAATTAATTTAGTGATCAAAAGAGACTAATTAAATATACGGGGACTGATTTGGTAAATCAATGATTCTTATAGTGTGGGTCAATGATCCATGGTTATTTGGGTGGGCTAAACCAACATGGATAGTCCATGGAGGTTAACCCATGGAGCCTAAGTAAGATGAAGAGTCATGGTGCATTAGGGTTTGCATGGATGTAACCCTAGCACTTTCCACACTATAAATAGACACCCCTAGAGCCAAAATCGGTTACACCTATCATTCTTAGAGTTTGATATTGATTTTAAGCTAAGCAACTTATTCTCTCAAGCCTCCTTTTTCACTTGGTGTTTGTGACACATTAGAGGCATCACACTTGAGGTGCTAAAGCTTTTGAAGGCTAAGAACTACAAGTCCTATTAAGAGGTAAATTATAGAACTAGTTATTTTGTTTAAATGTATGCTAGTTAGGATGAATGCTTTGGAAAATCAAATTGCATGTATAATTAGAGAAAACATAGATTCAAAGCATCTAGGGTCGCATGTGCACCATAAGGTTGTTAGAGTGCTAAAAACCCATCAGGACTCAACCAAGAAGCACTTAATCCCTTAAGTATTTAACCCATTCACTCTAGAAGAGCTTATAACACTAAAACCAACTTAAAGGTTGGTGCTTTTTAGACATTCATGTCCAATACATGTCTTGGACTCATATTAGGTCAAAAATGGGGATTATGACCAAAATCTTATGCATGGTTCAAACAACCAACCAAACTTCAGATCTAAACCATGAATTACACCAATTGATCCAGAGATTCATAAAGTTGCAACCTTTTTGAAATCTCACCATCCCAAATATCAAGATCTAGAAGAAAATGGGACAAAACTCAAGATCTAGCAACCTAGTAACAAAAAGGTGGAGCCTTGAACACTTACAAGGGTCCATAATCGAGCTAGGAAGGGAGATGGGGACTTGTTTGTTGATTCTTAACTTACTCCTTGCTTCTTCCTTCAAAATCTCCCAAAAGTACTCAAGAAAGCTTCAAAAATGGAGGAAAAGGAATTAGGGTTTCTTCAAAGCTTAAGAGGGTGGTCGAGGCTAAGGGTGAGCAAACCTTAGCCTCCTCATTCCTTTAAATATGCTGCAAACCTGAAAAATTGGGGTTTAAGGCCTCAGCGGTGGCCATGTCGTGGCTTATACCTGCCACATCATGGCGAGTCAACAGTGACCCGGGACCAAAAATGTCTCGGCACGTCGTGGCGATCCTTTCCCATGCCGTGACATCCCTAAAAGCAAAACTTTAATTTTAAAGAAATGTACCTTGAAATTTGGATATTACAGTATAGTTGGTGAAATGCAGGGTCGACCCTAGAGGCAGGGCAAGCTGGGCTACCGCCCTATTATGTCATGTTTATTAGCCTTAAATAGGTCGTAGTTTACTCTCTATTATGTTATGTCATGTTTGTTTGACGGCGGTCGAAAGACTAGATCACCTTCTTATTTTTTTGAATTGGCTTCTAGCTTATGCACCAAAGTATTTATATGGTGAAACTGAAATGGTGGTGTTTGATAGATATCTTTTCTTGGATCGATGACTTACCAGGCGGAGTGAAGAAACGAGATACTATGGAAGCTATTATTGTTGTCAGACTTTGGTTAATATGGAGATTACAAAATGATTTGATATTTACTAAAGATATTCTGAAAAGGGATATGATTTTTGATAACATAGTTGATCTTTCATTTAATTGGTTCATTTTTAGAAATTCTAAAGTTTCCGCTAGATAGGTTCATTGGTTGTCAAACCCTTTCCTAGCTTTGTCTTTGTAATTTTCCAGCTTCTTTCTAGTGTTTCTTTATAAATTGCAGTGGTTCTAAAAAATATTATATAATAAAATTTCCAACAAACATATCTAAAGGTACTTGTAGATGAGGTGGATGAGGTGGTTGAGGCGTAGGATATTTTTAAGCAAAAGAGGTCCATGTTCGAATCTCGACACCTTCAATATTGAATGTTTTTTAATGTTTTTTTTGTCTCGTGATGGATTCTTTTTGTGTCTCGTGATGAAAACGGTGAGAAATTTTGTGTGTCTCATGGTGGAAGAGGGAAAATTAGTCTCCTGATCCTCCTAAAGCGACTTCTCCATAACTTAATCTCCCTTTCACAAAGTGACTTCTTAATAAACACCTTCAAAAATGGTAAGTAATAGACACTAGTCTCTAAATCGTTGTAGTTTATACCCAGTTCTGATTTTGAATCCACTAATTTATGATTTTGAAGTTCTAATTTTAAATGTATGACCTCTAAAACTGAAGTTCGAAATCAATTTCATTGTTAAGTTCTAATTTATGAACTTCTGATTTGGGATTTCCCGATGGACTTCTAAAATTTGATGATTTTCGATTTTTCATCCATAGTTATAGAGAGGGATAGTAAACCTAACAGTTGATTGTGGAAGCCCTCTAACAAAGTGAAGATATTGATATAATATAGTAAGTTTTGTGTTATTAACAACCACACTTTCATGCCCACCTAGTGCTTGGTGATTTTATAAGTTCTTTTGACCTATTGGTTTTACATGTTTTATTCTCTTTTGATTAAAATCTAGTTCTTTTTTAGTTATATGTTTGATAGGTTACAAAAGGGTTATTCATTGTCATCAATGTATGTCATAAATTAGAGCTTAATGGGAGCTCTAAACCTTGTGTATAAATAGTTGGTGGTCCCCAACATACAAAGACACACAAACATTTGTATTATATTCTTGATCCTCATCATCCAAATGTGTGAGAAGCAAATGCTAAGGGTCTTTGTTGAGGAAGGTCATCAAAAAATAGTTCCACTCCGCCATTGATATTCCACATCAAGAACGCGACTCAATCAAACAATGGATTCAGGTATGAGACTCTCTCATCTTGAGGTACGAGACTCTCTTATCTTGGTAATTTAATAATATGATTCGATCTATAGTTTATAAATTTATTTTAACAGATGTTATCAGAGCCACCATATTTATTGAATTATTAGAGAATTGTTAATTTTCTGCATATATAATTCTACATAAAATTGAATGTATGTGTTACATTGATACATACAATATTTTGTTCGAGTTTATCTATTGCTTGTGTGACTTGATCTAATTTTTGTTGTTTTGTTTACATTTATATTGCTTGTTTTTTGTATAACAATAAAATTAAGGTTAAACAAAAATATCATAAATTCTTGATTTACTGTTTACTGTTTTATGTTTCGCAATAATTAAAAAAAAAGGTGCTCATAATTAGGATACTTATTTAATGGTCTATAGTAAAAGGTTGATAGCATTTTTTTTATAAGCAGTATGTTTGCACATAAGATCATAAATATGTTTATTTTAATTTTTTTTACCAAACGTTAGAGTATTTGAGTGATGCATTGGTTTTTTTTGGATAACTTATAGTATGTGGTTAAAATGATTTATGTTGAGTTCAGAGGTGAACAATTTATATTTATAATATTCTGTGTTCACTCTTGTTAAAATATCATTTCTTTATGTACTCAAATATGCTAATGCTAAAAGATAAAGTTTTTCAACTTACTGTGTGTGCTTTTTTTTATCAGTTAATTGCTAATGTTGATATTAGAAGTGCTTGAATGTTATTTATGTGAAAGTTTGTGGAAAATTATGACTATTATTTAATGGAAGTTTCATGTCTTGAACTTAAGAATAATTGGGTAGTTATTATTTCATAACCTAGTTATTATTTTATAACCTAAGTCATTGTTTCATAACCTAGTTATTATTTTATAACCTAAGTCATTGTCAACCTCAACTTTAAATAAAATTATCCAACTTAAGGAATTTGATAGAATTTAAATCGGCCAACAATTAAAAAAAAAGGAGGGGTTGAACTTTTTTTTCAACACTTAGTGGTCTCTACTATATTTTTTGTTAAATTAATCAAAACAAAATGTTATTGTGCTCGACCCAAAAGAAGACACAATTTGGCCGAATAACAACGTACCTGCGTTGATAAATACGTGACAATTATAATGTGTTATTCATGTGAATTTCGGTTTAGTACAAAGACAAACCGTTGTTTGACGTAACTTATTTTCAGTATTTGATCATTGCGTTGAGTATATCAATTACAATTAATTTCTTGGCCCAAAGATGGAGATTAATGTTTTTCTACGTAGTTTGGGATGCACCCACATCACAATATTAACTTAATTTTTAATATGAATATATTTAATGTTCTTTTGTTTGTGAATTCAGTTTCTATTGCTACCACATCAAACATGTCTAGCCAAGTGAATAACATTCTCATGCTAAACGAGATGAACTTTAAGATATGGAAAGAAACCGTGGAAATTATCCTCGGTTGTATGGATCTTGATCTGACTTTACGAGATGAACGACCCATCCCTACTATTGAAAACCCTCAACATGTCAAGATTGGAAATGGGATTGATCAAACCCAATGTGCTTGATGATCATGAAACACTCTTTTCCAAAAGCGTTTAGGGGTTGTATTTCTGAGAGAGAAAGTTCCAAGAGGTTCCTAGAGGAGATTGAGCAGTATTTTGCCACGAATGAAGAATCTGAGGCTAGTAATACTTTAGGTAAGCTCATTTCCATGAAGTATAAGGGAAAAAAGGAACATTAGGGAGTACATTATGTAAATGTCTCATCTAGCTGCAAAACTCAAGTCACCGAAGCTCGAGTTATTGAGGATTTTCTCATGCATTTTGTTTTGTTCTCTCTTCCTCAAAATTTTGGGAAATTCAAGGTGAGTTATAACACTCAAAAGGACAAATAGTCCTTAAATGAGCTTATTTCTCACTGTATACAAAAGGAAGAGAGATTGCAGCGTGATAGGACTGAAAGTGCTCACTTGGCAACTACCTCCAAGAATAGCAAGAAGATGGAACCGAGGATACTGTGAAACAACCATCCCAGCCAAAGAAACAGAAAAAGCAAACTGATGAATTTACTTGTTATTTTCTGTAAGAAAAGTGGACACATAAAGAAAGAGTGTCCTAAGTATGTTGCATGGTGTGTAAAGAAGGGTAATTTTTTTACTTTAGTTTGTTCTAAAGTAAATTTGGCTTTTGTACCTAAAGGTACTTAGTGGGTAAAATCTGGTGCTATTACTCACATAAGTGTGTCTATGTAGGGTTGCCTTTGGAGTAGACCCCCAACTAATTAATGCCTTTGGAGCAGATCGGTTTTCATTTGGATTTATTTTAGACTTTTGTAGTACCGTCTTTTAGACAAACTTTGATTTCTACTTTTGTTTTGGACAAATTAGGTTTTGTTTGTTCACATGGAAATGGAAAAATAAGTCTTTATCAAAATACCAAATTTATAGGTGGCAGTTCTTTAATTGATGGATTATATATTCTCCATATTGTTAGTTCTTATAATGAATGATAATTCTGCCACTTTATGGCACAAGCATTTAGGTCACATCTCTAAACAGAGAATTCAGAGGCTAGTGTCGGATAGAATTCTTGAACCCCTAGATTTGACAAATTTTGAAGTCTGTATTGAGTTCATCAAAGGGAAACAAACAAAAAGTAGAAAATTAGGTGCCAATCGATCTAAATATGTTTTAGAACGAATACATACAAATATATGTGGTTCGTTTCTTACAGCTGCATAAATGGACAATGGTATTTTATTACATTCATTGATGACTATTCGTGATATGGTTATTTATATTTGATACATGAAAAGTCACAATACCCGAAGTTGAACTTCTACTTGGAAAGAAAATTAAGACTGTCAAGTCCGACCGTGACTGTGAATACTACGGAAGGTATGATGGATCTGGAGAACAACATCCAGGACCCTTCGCACTTTTCCTTAATGAGTGTGAAAGTGTTCCGCAATACCCGATGTCGGGAAAACCTAACATGAATGAAAAGAAAGCAGTTTAGTAGATTTGAAACTAGTTAAAGAAACAAATTGCTCAACACTGGAATCAACAGCCCAAATACCATACAAATTTGAAGAATATTAATAATATTCGTAATACTATTTATGCTCCACTCTCCTAGAAAAACCACACCATTTGCATAAAAAAAAGAGATATGTAAACCATCATTTCTTAGTTTTACCCCTAATATAAGTTAGAAGACACAACATCCTCAATAGCTATATGTAAACCTTTCATAGCCAAAATGAACAAAAAATGCGACAAAGGGTCGCCCTGACTCAACCCACGCCTAATGTCAAATTTGTATGTCAGACAACCATCAATCAACACATAAGTCTTGGCAGAAACTAGGCAAGCACAAATCCAATTAGATCACGTCTGAGAAAATCCCATAAAACTCATTATCTTGAGAAGATAATCACAAAACAAGTCAAACACCTTCTCGTAATTAGTCTAATATCTTTGATATCTATCGGGATTAACACCTTAGGTATCAAAGTAATAAAAGATGAATTGTTGCCCGAGGGAATACTACTGGTATTGAAAAATTGTTGAGCAAAGCTAAAAACATAAAGTTGTAATAAAGTAACATACCTTATAACAAACAAAAAGGTGAAACCATCCGGACTAGACGCTTTGTCACAATCACAAGCCCACACTACCTACCTCACTTCCTAAATGGTTCGTTGCAATTTGAGATTGATAACTTGAGCTAACCCCAACCTTCTAAATCAATTGTTTGGGTTGATAATCATACTACCCTAAAAAATCTGAAATTTTTGTTTTTATAATTACGAAAATTTATATTTTACAATTGTTGAGAAAGTGTCCAATCACCATAAACTTTCATACTTTGATACTAATTTGTGTTGTTTTCTTCTTAAGAATGTGGTGATATTACTTATAGTTTTCATCACCTTCTAAATCCCATTTAATACTGGCTTTTTAGCCATATCAAGAGTCTATACCCGTTCAATCTTATCGTACCCCTAATCAAGCCATGTTTTTCCTCAATGATAGCCACGGAACCGAACTCAACATCATCCAATCTATCAATTTTCGGCAACCTATTTTGAATCATATATTTATGTTATTCTTTTATCCACGTGTCATTATATTTTCAAGTTTTAATCTTCCCTTTTAACATTTTAAGTTTGTACTTAAAAAAGATAAACTTATTAAAATTACCTCGAACATGACCTATTATTTAAGAATCTTGAATTAGCTCATCAAAACCTTCCAGATCAAGCTAGGAGTCAAAAAGCTTAAACAAGGAAGGACGATAATCCCAATTTATGTTTTTAAGAAGAATGGAATGATGATCAGAAATACGCCTTTCCAAAGTCATGACTGTGATATATGGGAAAATGTCCATACTCTCATGAGACACTAGAAAACGATCCAATTTACGCATATTTTCTCCATTTTTACTAATTCTACTAAAGTGAAAACCACCCGTAGGAATATCTATCAACCTGACATCAATAATGAATATATTAAAGTGATCAGCCGATCTTGAGCAACACACGGCTCCCCTCCTTTCATCAATACGTATAACCACATTAAAAATACCAAACAAAATATAACGACCAAAATGATTATACATAAAGGGCATGATACTACACCAAAGAGATTGCTTAGCACAAAGGTCACGTGGAACATAAACGTTCACCATGAAACAAAAACTATTATCATTTTTCAATCACACTCAATTATAACCACATTTTCCATACAGTGCATACCCTTGTCCACAAAGATAGTCGGATCCCAAATCAAATTTATACCCCCAGATCTCCCTTAGCCAAACTTATTGCAAAATCAAAATGACAATTTACCTATAGACTTATGGCTTTTTAAAGATCCATTCTCATTAACAAAGTTCCTTTATTACCCAAGAAATTAACCCTAACATTTTAACATAATTTACTAACAAAATCCCTCTTCTTCTTTGAACCAATACCACACACGTTCAAATATAATGTATTCGTTTATCGAAAATATACACACCCATTATGGTTAACAATTTGTTAAATTTTTTTTACAACCTTTTATGTCATAACTTAATGCTTTCTCCGTTTCAATACATCTAATTATATCTCCAATTAAAGAAAAACCATTTCTCTTATTTAAGTCGAATAGATAGTATTTTTTATTACATCTCCGTTGATAATTCGATGTTTATGAGACGGATTGAGGAGAATCCTTTGTTTCTTAATTGCTTTTCAATATTGGAAAATCACATACCGAGTTTCAAAATTGAAACTCACCAAAACCCGGTGGTCTTGAGGGAGAAGTTGAACTAACCTATTGTTCTACATTCATCGAAATGCCCCTACCTCCATAACTTATGTTGCTTCTCTTCAAGCGATTTTTATTAAACCAAAAAATAATCATCAGATGGTACCTGCGAACATGCTTGATGTCTGACAACCTCCAGAAAAATCTCATCCTTCAGCTTTTTAACTATACGAGCCTACTATGGTTTAGAACATCTCTCGATGTTAGGCAAATCATGAGGGTAATCATTCTTTTGAGTCTCGTTTGCATTATGCTCAACATGTATTTCATATCAAAATTGTTTTTGTTGTATTAGGTGTCTAAGCCCATAACTATAATTGGTATGTACTCGATTTGATATGTAGCATGATCCTTTTGGGTTGCCTTCACTCATGCAACTTGACAGGATGACTAGTGGAGAGAGAGAGAGAGTAGGATTTATTATTTGAATAATAAATTGGTACTCTGAATAGTTTTATTAATATATTACAAGATTAATATATTATTTGGAAATCATATTATTAATTAGTAATTAATCAGAAATTAATTTGATAATAATTTTAGGATTAAAGGAACTGATTAATAATGGAGGGGCTATTTTACAAATCGTTGATAGTTGTGAAATTGGGCTTAGGACTCCTTGTAAGTGGAGTGGACGAAATTTATGGGTAAACCCATAAGATTTCGTCCAAGGGTTCACTAAGGAGGTCCATGGGTTTCTTTGGGCTTAAGTTAGGAACTAGGGTTTTCAAGTCTAGCTTAAAGGATAAGCAACCTAGCCCTATATAAACCCCTTTAACCTAAGGAATTTCGGCCTATGACTTCTAAGAGTTGGCTTAGCCGATTTCTTGTCTCTCATTGTCATCCTTGTTGTATTGAGTGTTTGTGACTCCATCAGAGGTGCAACACTTGGGGCACTAAGCTTTCAAGAGTCAAGGACTTCAAGGATTGTCTTGTTATTACAATATAACAAGTGAGGTAATCATCTAACCCTAGTTTATACATGAAATCAAAAATTATATGCTAGTCTATATGGTTATTGCTTTGGTATTCATATTTGTATGGTCAATAGAGAAAACTTAGATCTAAAGCAATTAGGGTTACTTGATCACATAGGAATGAAGGTATGCTCAAAACCCATCAGTAGTATCAAAGTCTGGGATGTTTTTCAATTGAACTGATGCAAGTGTGAACTGCCAAAAGAACAAGAAATCGAAATTTTGTTGTCCAGAGCTGGAACTCGCGAGTTCAGAATCCAACTCGACGAGTTGACTCGTCAGATTCCTGATTTTTCAATTTTTTGATCAGATTTTGATTTGAATAATTACCATAATTCGTTTTTATTACCTAAAATCGATTTTTCTGATTGGTATCATCATATTCTTATCAAAATTAATGGATTTGGTTAAATATGGATAATATAAGAATATTTTGATTCAAAGATTTAACCTAGATTTTGAAAAATTTCAAATTACACCCTTTTGGTTTTATAGTTTGAATTTGAAACTAAAAGTTTTAATTTTTGGAAATTTAAATGTAAAACCCTAATATTTTTTAAAAGTTTTAAAATACATCCTTATGGATGTTGTTAATAATTTAATTAAATGTTTAATTAAAAGACAATTAATAAATCCATAAAAGGTTTAGATTTAATCAAATTAAAAGTTTAATTTATTAAAAGACTAAACCCCTAGTATTTTAAAAGTTTAAAATACACCATTATACTATTATAAGATTAAAAGTTTAATTTATATATATGTATAAGAAAATTCAGTCTTACCGTTAGTAGGCCTCATTCACTAAGCTAGTCTATAAGGGGTGTTTAAGGAAGCGGCCTGTAAAATGACCGTCATTGGGTATCCACTCTTACCTACCGCACCCTTGCCTAGTGGAGGGTCGTTAGCCGAACGGGTAGGATAGGACATTCTCATTAATAAGTATAATGAAAATACAAAGTAATTAAATGTTTTATAAATTCCCAAACTTAGTTACTTTAGGAAAAATGTGAATTTGATGCTAACCCATGAAATTGCACATTGCACCTTATTGGTCGTTAGTGGAGCGTGTGTGGTTAACCAACACACTAATTTGGGACTAATGAAGGATGGGAATGGGTAGCTCGTAAATTATCATTGATCAATGGAGCGTATGTGGTTAACCGGCACATTGATTAGGTGATAAATGATATCGAGAGTACCAAGCTAATTTGCATGGTTATTCACACATTGTTTGTGATCCTCAGTATCCCAGTCACAAACTTGAATGACATAATCGAGATTAAACATGCCATTGAAAAGCTCAATGAATCTTAAAATATCTAGGAGTTTCATCTAAAACCTAATTCGTTAAAATTTTGTTTTTGTGGTGGAATTGGTAAATCGTCATTTACCTACCTTCAAATAATTTGCAATTGGATTACGGTATCCCTCTTTCGAATTGTGAATTATTGTGTTGGGTCGTAGCCTTAATGTTTCATTTGGGTGTTATATTAAGGACTTAAATCAACTAGCTTGAATTTTCTCCCTTTGTAGATGTCTGGATCTGACAACTAGGGTCTTCCTCATCCTTTTGGAAAAGGCTTTCCATCTAAAGATGATCTTCCACGTGTCGATCAAGGTGAAAGGTCATTCGCTTCTTCGTGTATTGGTGGAACTGGAAATCGTACTTCTCTTCCTCCACCTCCTCCAGTGATCCTCCCTGACCCATGTTTTCGTCAACTTGAAAAGTTCAAGGTTACTCAAACCCTATTGGCATGCAAACATAAAGATGGAAACCCTGTATGTGCACATGTTCTAAACATGAAGTCCCACGTTGACAGACTGAGAATGTTGGGTGTCGTTTTCCCAAATGAGTTGGTTGTTGACTTGGTTCTTCAGTCACTTCCCGATTCATATGGTTAGTTTGTTAAGGACTACTATATAACAGATCAAGACGTGACCCTTATTGATCTAACAAGATTGCTTATTGCTGCTGAAGCAGAAATGCTAAAGAGCACTGGTCAAGCAAAAGAGTCTGGAGGATCAATCTCCCAAAGTTCCATGGACATTGACAGTGGCAACATTGGAAGTCCAGAAAAGTTTTCTCTTCTCAGTAGAAAGAGAAAGGCTGATTCTGAGATAGTCCTATGTACCATTCCAAAAGATTCCACTTGTATCTATTGCCAAGAGAAGGGGCATTGGATGCGAATCTACCGTATCTACCTGAAAGATCGCAAGGATGGTAAAATCAAAGTGTGTGATTCTACTTCAGGTATATCCAATATCTAACTCTATTAAGTTCCTGTTTATAGATTCTTAATACATGATGTGATAAGATTGCATTTTGATGTTTTGTAGGATCAAAGAGAAAGAAGGAAACTTAAAAGAAGAGCAAGTTGAATCTGATTGTGAAGAGATGGATTTCGATCGCATGGCTCGAGGATCAGATTTTTGAGCTATTGCTTAGGATTTATGATAGATTGCTTAGGAATATTTAGAAACATAGTTTTCATATGTATTTGCATTCTAACGACAAGTTTTTCGCACATCATTAATAAAATTGGTTTTATTTACTTTACGTTTCCTTGCAATGACATCTATGGAAAATTAGTGTTTATATATTTATATTATTAGCAATGTTAAAAATAGATTTGATTATTTGTTATATCGATTGTGGTAGTGTCGTAATTTGCCAAGTGAGGAAGGATTCTCATCACCTAAGCTTCAATTGGACAGAAACTTGAAATCATACGATTTGAATTGTATGATGTATGAGAATATTGATCCTTGGGAAATTGGGACTGATTCCTTGTTCACATATGTATGTGAGTCAAGTGAAAGACTGAAGGATCTAGTGCACATTGATGTGGACTATTCAGATTCACCACAAAGGACGATAAAGTATGTTCGTCATGATTTACTGTTGGTTCAGTAAATATGGTTATGCTTAAAATTTTAAGTGTAATTCTGATACATTGAAAAGTTTCAATATATAGCAGAATGAATAAGAAGAATCAAATTAGGCAGAAATATAAAAGTTTCTCCAATCTGAAATGAAAGGAGAGTACTTTAGTATCGTGTTTTATGATCATCTTAATGATTATGGAACCATGTCACAATTGATCCTCTAAAAACACCTTAGTGCATTTACATGACTGAGAAGAGGAATCAAGAATTGTTAAAATGGTTAAATCAGAAACCCAAAAATCCTAAAGCTAGATTTCGTGTATGAACTCCATTTCAGATTCGAGTTCATGTGTGTGTGTGTGTTTTCAGATTTGAGTTATTGGGTTCATAAATCGAAATAAAATCTGCCATAAATAAAAATGAAACCCAGAAGAATGTTTTTTGAACATGAACCCAGATCTACATGTGTATGATTTTATTTTTTTCTAGATCTGCCATGGATGATTTGCTTGAGGATGTTTTTTGAGTTCTAAGGTTTTATTCTTCAAAAAAACCAAAGTTTTGCACAAGAAATTGTTTCAAATTTTCTTAAGAACACCATAACCAGAGGTTGAAGATGATGAACAGTGATCTGATGTGTATGTATGTGTGTGTTCATCACAGATCACAGATCTAGTGTATGTTTTGGAGTTCATGACTTCATGAGAAAAGAGAATGAGAGAATAGACCGGAGTTCTTGACCATTTTGGGTATTCACAGAGATGTTGTCGGAAATAACGCCGGAAAATCGAGTTTGACCGGAGAAAATGACTGGAAAACTCGTGTTTGGCCGGAAACAACACCGAAAACCGGCAAAACCCATTATTATCGTCATACTTGTATAATGTATATGTTTCAACAAGTTTAAGGGTTATTAAAGCACGAAAATTAATTTAGTGACCAATTGTGACCAAAAACTAAAATAGGTTACCCTCTCAAGTCTTTGTCCCTTTATTTTTATATTATCACTATCATGCTTCCTAGAGGTGAGCACCAAAGAATACCTAACAAACTTCTATGGAATCTGTCGAAATGATTACGAAGTTACAGGGAACCAGTCCTAAACCTTCTGCAACAATTCTTTATATCTTAAATTCGACTGAAATTGATTGGGATGTGATTTAACAACAACTACTCATTCATTAAAGTTTGTAAATTACTTATTATTTCATTTTATAAAATAAAATAATATCTAATAGGTGTATCAAAGTAAAAATAGATTGGACTTCTTGGTTACATAGTCATCTCCTACTATTTTGTTGTAATGAGTTTTTTCTAACTCCTTACAAGTCTCTAATAAAATTTTCACCGTTCAAAAAAATTTCATATAGATGAGATGGAAAATATATTTTATTCATGATTGATATGGGATAGAATATTTATTAGATTTGTATTTTTCTAAGATCTCATTTCCCACATCGGTTTCAAGACAAAATAATGAAGCAATGAAAATGATTCTAAAAGAGAGGAGAATAAAAAATTAACAGGAAGCTATATTAGCTTTTTCCTTAAGTATATATGTGGTGTAAGATCAGTTATATTTTAATGTAATAATTGCAATAAATGTAGTAATAAATGGATATTAAGTTCACTAATAAACTTAGCTTTAAATTTCAAAATTCCCAAAATTAAAGGTCATTAGTTTCTTTTCTTTATTTAAATTATTTGTTTAAATTCCAAAGATAAAAAACATTTCCATTATAATAAATCATTATTTTTCTTATTTTCTTATAAATTCAAAATTCTCAAATATTTTGACCTTTATTTTCAACATTTTTTTTAAATTAACTCATATAATACATGGGTCTCACAACTAGTAATTTATAAAGTTAGCTTTTTTAAAAAGCACTTGGACTAGTTTTTTAGGAGTTTTTTTTTTTTTCCAAATATACATTTTAATTAATTATAAAAACACATTATTTTAAATGTCCTTTATGTCTTTTTATATATTTAGCTAGTTTTTATCAAATATTATCCTTTATTAGCTACCTTTTAGTTAACAACTAACTTTTCAATTAGTACACCAAACAAAGCCTAAAATTGAATGTTCATCTTAGAGTTAAATTAAAACATGTCATGATTAACATGTTCTCGTGAGGTGGTGATTTTGTTATTGGATTAATCAAATTTAAAACCATTTTTTGTTTTAGATACTATTACTTCACCAATATGTTGAGCCATATTATCGATCATAATAACATGGTTTTCCAAGCTTATTGTTAGTTGGCATCTTTTGAAATACGACTTATCATCTCAAAGTTTCAAAGAGTTTTACAATTTGTTTTCATCTTTTGGAAGTGTTAAACTTAAAGCTTAAACTAAATACTAGAATTAGTAAAAAGCTTTTTGAAATCTCTGTTACAAGTTCGTAGTATGTTGCTATATTAAAAACACATATTTATTCTTTAAAAGTGGAAATTGTAAAATACAACTCCATAAACTACTATCTGAGATAATTAAAATGTCAAAAAAAAAATAGTTTATATATTATATTTGCCGGTTAAAAAAAAAGATAATTCAAATGTCAAAAAAAAAATAGTTTTAAATCCGACTACAGACAAAGATAACTAGAATAATATATAATAATTTTAACTAAAAATTACATTGTGTTAAAATTCACATTAACTTGAAAATAATGTTCGGTATTTGAAAAATCAAACAGTTATAATCGAAATTTTCCATTAACTTTTTTTTTCTGCGTCACATATAAGTATGATCCGTTGAAATTATGAGATTCAAGAAATTGAATTTATTTATTAATTGCATTTAGTCATTTATCCCAAAATCTTGATCATAACATGATTTTAGAAGCTATTATTATTTTCTTGTGAAAACAAATTTTTATCTTAGGATATTTGGTCTCATAGTCATATGAAAAATTCTTAAGCCACTAAAATATTGACAATTTCTTACTAAAAATATTTGCTTATTTTTAATACAATACATATGTTAATATCTTTTCCGATATTGTTTTCTATTATATTCTTGTGTAATGTACAAACTACAAACATATGCTTAATTTACTCTAATAAATGAATGTTTTTTTTGTCACATGTCACACTCTCATTCAATTTGCAAAATGTCGTTTTTTTGTCACATGTCACACTCTCATTCAATTTGTAAAATTTTTAAATATATTGTTGTATTCTGTTCAATAGGGATGAGATTTAGAACCGGAAAACCGGACCGGAACCGGAACCGTTAGAACCGGAATATATAAAACCGGTTCCGGGTTTAAAAATTGGCTTTATCCGGGTTCCGGGTAATCCGGGTTTGGGTCCATCGGGTCCAGGTAAACCGGGTCTAAAAACCGAAACCGGTGTTAAAAACCGGAACCACTTTTAGGGCCGGAACCGATTTTTGTGAATCGTTTAAAAGATGCATATCTCATTCGTTTCAACTCCAATTGACATGTGGTTTTTTCCAACGTGTAGTTTAGAGTTTGTATATGATTTTAGACTATAAATGTGTCATTTTTAGTTTCATATTCATTGACCTACAGTCCCTCAAAGTCGAGATATCAAAGCTGAAAGTTTTTAGTTTTTCAGTTTTTTTGTATTATGTGAAAGTTTTAAAACATGCATATCTATTTCGTTTGAATGATTGATATATGGTTTTTCCAACTTGTAGTTTAGAGTTTGTACATGAGTTCAAACTATAATTTTGTCATTTTTGGTTTAATATTCAATGATTTACAGTCCCCCGAAATCGGGATATCAAAACTGAAAATTTTCAACTTTTCAGCTATTTGTTTTTGTACTTTGTATTCTGTGAAAATGTTAACACATGCATATCTCATTCGTTTAAAGTCGGATTGACATGCAGTTTTTTCCAAAGTGTAATTTAGAGTTTGTACATGATTTTATACTATAATTTTGTCAAATTTGGTTTCATATTCAATGAGTTACAGTCCCCCAAAGTCGAGATATCAATATGAAAATTTTCAAAGTTCAACCCACTAAATAGTAAGTAATTACCAAAAAAATTCGGTTTTTTTGGGTTTTCCGGTTCTAAACTCACTTTATCTGGTTCCAACCTACCACTTTGATGTTTCCGGATTTTCCGATTCTAGACCCACTTTACCTGGTACTGTACCCGGAACCGAACCGGAACCGGTTCCTATATACCGATCCGGTTTTCGGTTCTACAAAATCTCGTTAACCGGTTCCGGGTTTGGACCCACTTTCATCCCTACTGTGCAACGCATGGGTATTCGCCTAGTTATTTTATATGAGTATGAAGATGAGTAGCATCAAAAGGTAGAAGATATTTAATTTCACTAATTAAATAAATAATCATCCCAATTTGATTTAAAACGTTGAATCCCATTTTTTTGGCAAAAGTATACATAAAACCGAAATAAGTAATGTAATTAGCGCATAATATTATAGCACACAAAAGAATTTGTTATATTATTGCTTTGAAAAAAAATGAATTTTCATAAAAAAATGTTATCCAGAATGAAAATTTGAATTGTCATAAAAAAATTCCAAACAATTTAAAATTAACAACATAAAAGTCGGTTTTGTTCCATATAATCTGTTTACTTTTTTGGCCGGCACCTGATATAATTTTAAAACGTAGAAGATTTATTTGCACTTTTGTTAATAGTAGACTTTCAGAAATAAAATTTATATTGAAATATTCTGTTGAAAAAATTAAAATAACGATATAATTGGTATCTGACTTAGATCAATGTCTAATTGAATATTTAAATCTGGTGTTTGTGGGCTCAAGACTTATATTAACGAAGTATGTGCATTTTTCTATGATTGATTTCAATACCTTACCCTTATTATAACAATTGTGTTTCATACTTTGGATACGATACTATAATAGTTAAAAGAAATTAGAAAATATGAATATATGTAACAAAAGTAATTGATAACTTTTTTAAAACTTAAATCTATTAAAATATAAACAAAAACCATGTGTTTTGTAAATATAAAATTCTGTTATAAATACAGTGATGTGGTGAGTAGGTGGATTGGAAGTATCAAGATGAATTTGCGTCAATATTTATATATTTTGTTGAATTATGAAAAAATATATGTATTATCTAAGCTATAAACAAATTCTTCTAATAAGATGAGTTAAAAGACGTAAATATTTTAGTACATTATATTCAATTTCCACACATCATTTTTTCTGTATTATTAATCAAACTAGTCATCAATAAAATATATTTTAAATTAATTAATTTATCAGAAATAATAAAATATAATAGTAAAAAAATACAATTAACTAAAAGACAACAATTAGAAAATGAAGATAAAGATTGCGGCAAATGGTCGTTAAGTAGTTGCATTTGCATGTGGGTACAGTAGTTGGTGGGACCCAAAAATATTTATAACAGATTTTCCGCTTTGCAACCCTCCAAAATACCTTCCACTTTCAACTCCCCAATATAAAAATATGTAAAAAAATCAACAAATCAGTGAATCACAACTAATTGTTTTATTATCATAGTTAAAATAAACGTTGTTTTAACCTTTTGGAATTAGAATAAAAATATCAGATTTTTTAACATTACGTGAGTAATACTTCTTTTGGAACCGGAATTGAGTAATACGTATTTTATTTAATACGACATTGAATAAATTGATTTCAAATAATGGGAATTTTAAATCGAAATTGGTTGTTTAAGTATCAAAGTTATTAACTTATTACTAATTGTGCAAAACCTAACACATAGTTTTCCATTGACAAAGCAAGTGGAGTAAAGAATCCAAACTAAATTTGAATTCCAAAACATACAAAAATATAAAATCTATATGTTTTTTTTTTTAAATTATGATCTCTAAAGGCTTAACGGTGCAATTTGTTATCCAATTGTATGTACCTTGTTGTAAAAGGCAAAAAAAAATCTATTTTTGAATCTTAACAAAGTGATTATATCTTTAATTTAAGAAGTTGATTTCATAATATTTGAAAAGATGATACATACTTTATTCTATAAAAGTCTAATACTAATCTTTATATTGCTTTAAATTGTAATATTTTGATGGGTTTTCAATAGTGATGTAAAGAAGGTAAGGCTTACATGATCTAGTGACATTATTTTTTGAAATTGATAGTCTTGAGCTTGGCTAGTCTTGATAAAATTGATGAAATTGTTTCGATAACTTGATGAAATTGATAAAGTAGACGATACAAGCTCTTGTGTTCAACTCAAGATTTCAAATATTTGGATTTTCAAAACTAATATTTGTTAAACAAAAGGGGCTTAAAAACTTGAATAGAGTGGATGGACTATATTAGAAATATGCGTTTAATTCGAGTTCCACCCAAAAATAATACACATAAAACTATATTTTTTTAACGGTAAATATAATCTAAATTTTAAACTACACCTATAACCACTTATGTCTCAAACGGGACTAAAACCTTTAACATCAAGAAGGGAAGACAACATCTGATATCGTCAGGCTAGAAGCTCTTTGGTACACATAAAACTATATAATTAATTGAGTATAAACTTTGTAACCTTAAACTCGATTTTATATGCTTTAAGCTCGTTTTTTTTTCTTTTTTTTTTGTTTGTTTCTAAAATCGGTTCCGAGCTTGAATAACTTGATAAAAATTCAAATATCATATAATATTGATTTTCAACCTAAGTTTATAGTTATTTTCAAACCAACGATTGATGTTTTTTAATTTTAATGTTGAGTTTTGCACCACTAGAAAAAATTTGGATACTAAATGAAAAGTCAACAAATTTTATCAAAATGTATATCAAATCAATTTTGCAACCTTTCAGGCATTAAATATTTTATGTGCATATAAATTTTATTATGGATATGTTTGGAAATGAGTGTTTGTGAGCATTTGATTCGAGATCTTTTAGTTTTTAGTTTTTGACAAAATAGTTGGTTTAAACAAAAAGATTTGGACGTCACTATGTGCTTTTAGATTTTAGTTTAAACAAAACGTTTAAAATTTAAAAGCTATTTCCAAAGAATATATAATACGTTTTGTATTTTAAATTACTTCGGAAAAACACAACCATTTTCTTTACAAAAGATATATAGTATAGTACATGATTATTTTCCTTTCTACTAGTTAATCAATTTTTTGTTTTTAAAAGACTATATGTTTGATTAGTATTTATTTGACTAAACTGTAAAATTTGTCATTGTGGTTTGCAAAAAACTGTGGAAGGCGTTCAAAAAATTTCCAACTTGTATGGAAGATTCGAAATCAGGAATTTCTCATGAATTTTGTCCTAATAGTATGAATTTCCCGTGAATTTGGTCCATTGTACACTTGAAAGGTCAATTTTGCCCTTTTTATTTCCTTTTTTATTTTCTTTATTTATTTTAGTATTTAAATAATTAAAAAAACAAATTTCCACCGTACCCCACCCCTCTCCACCGGTACCCCCCCCCCCCCCTCTCTCTTATCTGGTTGTCTTCTTTATCCTATTTTCCTCCAAATCAAATCACATATATATAGAAAACTAAAAAACAATACATAATTGATGATTCGATAATTGCAACTCAAACACACACTCACATAATTGATGATCAATTTCAAAACATGAAAAATTAGGATTGTCTACTAAGTTGACTCGTGTGGTAGTATAACACAGTGGTTGGTGGTTTTGGTCACCGGAGAACATAACCCACCGACTTGATCTTTGCTTCCATCTCTTCTCACCGTTGAATCACCTCACCTAAAATCTATTATCTATTTCCAAATTTGGAATCCATAAAACCCAAACATATTGCGTCTGATTTCAAACCTAAACTCACTTTGTTTCTTTGATACACATAGATCAACTTTCATCTTCTTTTGATCTAATATGAACATCTAATTTCTCCATACAAGTTCTCTATAGAGATTAGAGTTTCACCGAACCTAACCAAATTCGCCAAAAAAGGTGCTACATAGATCAATGTTTAATCGAACCTCCAGAAATGGAAAGGGGGTTTCATCGGAGGTGTGTTTATGAAACCGACAATGGGGTGGAGTACGGTGGACCTTGTATAAAACATGTGATGTTCGACAGTGGGGTTCAATCATCGAGGTTTCATGATGGCAGGTTTCAAGCTCCAATACATGAATCCATTGGTTCGAGAAGGAGAGGGGGAATGAAGGTGATGAGAAGTAACATACTTACCGACGATGAGGGGCGGCGACCACTTTGAATTATAAAACAAATAAAACAAATTAAGAAAATAAAGGCAAAATAGACTTTTTCACATTTTTCAGGGATTAAACCATAGAAAATTTTTGATTTTAGACTATTCATACAAATTAAAAACTTTTTGAAACATATCCACTATTTTTTGCAAATGACCGATTTTGAAGTTTTGTCTCTTTATTCAATTACATGTAAAATAAATATTGTTAGTTAATCGTTTATATTCAAAGAGTATATGATAGCACGGGTTTGGCTCAGTTTGAATGGCGCCATAAAGTAAAGCATCAAAGTGTGGTCCAATGCATTAAATATGCAAATCTACAACCGCACTCTTTCAACTGTGTCAGTTAGTTTTGACCGTTCCCTTAACAAAACATTTAATATTACCCCACATCTAATGCCACAAACAGCAACTAGTTTAAAATCATCATGAAACATAATACATATTCATGTACACAAATTTATATAATCACTTATGAATTTAGTTTCATTAATTAATAGAACAAAAAAAACACATATGGGAATTATGAACTTGAACATCAACGTGTGACATTATCAGATTTTCCTCTTCGTAATTAGGTTGTAGAATTTGGTTTCTTTTGGGTTGTTGGTTAGTCTTTTGAAGCCTCAGAATATATTATTATTGTAAAGCGGTGACCACAATGCGGTTTGGTATGAGTTTTTGCCAAAACCGCACCGCACAACGCAAATGCGGTTATTTTTTGTTGTTCGGTTATTAACCGAATTGATTTTCAGTGGTTATCTGTGCGGTTATTAAACGCAGTTAAACATTTCATAATTTTCATGACTGGCTTGGATAATTGAGGTTTTTTTAGCGGTTTTAAAAGTTAATACATATTACTTATAATATTAATAAAAACATTAGGTATAAGATAAATAAAAAAAACATAGTTATTTCAATTTTTATAATAAATAACACATTAGTAATTAATTAAATATTGCATATAATAGGTGCGGTTTGGTTATTTTCGGTTTTAAAAAACTAAAATCGTACTGCGCCGAAAAAAATTGGTTTTTGAAAAACTTAAAACTTCACCGTTAGTTTTTATTGTCGTTTCGGTCTAATTGTATTCTGGTTTTTGTTCACTCTATGTAAACAAATTATCGATGATGTTTGCTACTAATATCTTCTTTTTTTTACGATGAGAATGAGTTTTATAAGAAAATAACCGATAAATTTTCAAAAGTTGATGATCAAATGTTTGAACAATGAACGAAATTTAGAAAATGTCATTGTTTCTATAAAACCACAAATAAAAAAATGAAAACTTTAAACTTCCTTAATCATAGTTATTTAACCGATTACAATATTATTACACATGGAAAAGAACGATGATACTCATAATCGGTTAATAATATACATTAAATAACGTTGTAGGATTAGACTAGATCAAATGTTAATACTCTTTTTTGAAAACGACAAATATATTATAAAGTCACACGCTTAGCAAGAAACTAAAACGCGGACAAGGTACAAGACAAGGAAATACAAGATACAAGAAACAAAGTTTTTGGGAGAGATTACTAAGTAAATGGTGAACAACTCCAATTCACCCAACTTACAGATCCGATATTACTCCTATGTTTCCACCAAAAGTATGATAGTGAGATGATGTCATCAACGATTTTATTAGGGAGCACGCCAATGTTTTTGAAGACCTTGTCATTCCTAGCTTTTCATATACTCCATAACAAACATGAAAATATTGTGCTCAAAATCAATTTCTTTTTCTGACAATTTCCCCATGAGGTTTCATAATCAGTGAACTCCACTACACTTGAGAATTCCCTGTTTTGAATACTACACCACCTTAAGATCCAATTGATTACCACATGTGTAATTTCACATTTAGCAAGAAGATGATCCACCGTTTCCATCTCTTTACTGCATAACGGGCATAGTGAAGAAGGAATGGTGTTGCCCTTGGTAGCCAAAGTGTCTGGCACAGGGATTCGTCCCAATGATGCCTTTCAGACGAAACACTTCACATTTAGCGGAATCGGTTTTTCCCAAAAAATTGAAGGACCACTATATTGGATTATCTTTGTTTCGATTAACCTCCTCATCATGTTAACAGAGTACTCCCCACTGTAAGACAATGTGAAGATGAATCCAAAATCAGAGCTGGTTATATTGCATTGATTCCTAATATCAATGTAAAGATTTAGGAGTTCATTCAACTCGAGTGAATTTGCAGGCATATGAATCCAGCTCCATGAGAATCCATCCCTAGAAAGGCGATCTTCAAGCAAGCAACATTTTGAGGATTCTATTTGATATAAGTTTGGAAATTTAGCTTGAAAGGAACGCTACAGCACCAGACATCCTTCCAAAAAAGGATCTTAACATGTGTACCAGGGATCAATTTGAAAAAGACTATTTCTGTCAATATAGAGGTCATCGAGGGATTCAATAGCTTTGGAAATATTTGACCAGACGTCACGTGATGTTTTCCTAAATATTGTTCCCAATAATGGTGAACGGTTTGATTCAAAGTTCTGCAAATACTTCGTTGGAGACTTCAACTGGTTTATCTCGGAGGTAGGCTTGCAAGAATTTAACATGGACGGTTGCAAATTCACCTATCTCAGAGATGACGGTTGTAAACTGAGCAAAATCGATCGCTTCCTTGTGTGCTCGAACTTCATTAGCATCCAACCACTTTCCTCCGTTATTTCTCACCCTAAAGAGCATTCTGATCATTCCTCTATCACCCTCAAACCGTCCTTTATCGAATTTGGGCCCTCACCTTTTCGATTCTTCAACACTTAGCTCACTAAACACGACTTCAACGATGTATTTTATATTGCTTAGGGTTCCTTCCATGGATATGGCACACCTGATAGGTATATCCTCTCTAAACTTAAATTTGTAAAAGACAAAATGCGAATATGGAAGGTGAATGAATTACAAAAGGATAAGGTCGAGTTACTGCATCTCAAATCGAAAGTCAATGATCTTGAGAGAATTGTTGAGTCCTGGGCATTATCTGATAATGAACGTTTATCTAGGATTGAAGACAAGCTAAAAATCATTGAACTTTAAAGGATTGACAAGCTTGACTTGCAACAGAAAGCTAAAATAAAATGGATTAATGATGGAGACGAAAATATCTGCTTATTTCATGGTTCTCTAAAAAACAAGAACCATAAGAACAGAATCCATGGCCTTACAATATCTAGTGAATGGAAATCTGATCCAACAGTAATTAAAAAGGAGGTCCATAATTTCTTTCAATCAAAATTTCATGAAAGCTGGCCCGCTCGTCCCAACCTCATTAGTTCCTCCTTCATACAATTATCGCAACTCCAATTTGATTTCCTGGATTCCCCCTTTTCTTTTGATGAAATCAAATCAACCATTTGGTCTTGTGGTGGCGATAAAACTCCTGGTCCAAATGGTCTGACTTTTTGCCTAATAAAAAATAAGTGGGAATTAATGAAGGCGGATATTTTCTCGTTTGTCAAACACTTTGAATCTACTGGCTCCTTAGCTCATGATTGCAACTCATATTTCATCGCTCTAATCCCCAATGTCGGAGACCCTCTCTCATTATTTGACTATCGCCCCAAAATCCTTATTGGGTGTATGTACACAATCATTGCCAAAATGCTCGCTAATAGGGGTGTTCGTTTGGATGGATCGGTTCGATCCGATCCAATCAAGTGAATCCAAATTGATTTCAGTTTTCAAAACATATATCCAAATACTCCAAACTAAATTCAAATCTGATCTGATCCAATCAAATTATAATTCGGTTGAATCGGTTTTTTATAATTCGGTTTTCAAAAATCAGAATATTTTTTAAAACCGCATATAATTAGAATATTACACAACTTTATAAATGAAAAAAAAATAACATAGTTGTGGTTTAAATTTTATAAACAACTATTAAAAATATATTAAAGTTTAATATTTTATAGATACATAACTTTTGAAAGAAAATACATATTAAGGCTTTTTATTAGGTGAAACTTTTTGAATCTATTTGAAAAAATAATAATAACATAATAGATAATTACAAATATATAGTAAAAATAAATAAATAATAAATTGTTATTCGGTTTTTTTGGACTATTCGGTTCTTATTTTATAAACCATAACCAATCCAAAATCCAAATTAATAATTCGGTTTCGTTGAAAATCAATCCAAAAATCTGAATATTCGAACCAAATAGTCCAATCCAAATTATCCAATTGTCCAATTCGGTTTTATCCAAATAGTGAACACCCCTACTCGCTAATCACCTAAAATAGGTCGTTTATACTGTTGTCGATAAAGTTCAATCCGCATACGTTCATGGATGTAAGATATTAGAAGGACTATTGATCATGAACGAAAGATACTCATGGGTCAAGAAAAACAAACACAAAAATTTCATCTTTAAGGTAGACTTCGAAAAGGCTTTTAATTCAGTCAATTGGTTATATCTCGATTCGATTATGGAACAGATGAAATTTAGCATTGAAGGTTTGTATCGATTGGTTACACTTCAAGTATGAATAACAAATAAGAAACAAACTAAACAGAAAAACAAAGAACATGAATAATCACAAAGATGATTTCATTAAGAAAGGACGTTCTCGTCAAGAGAACGAAGGTCACAAAGACGGTGACCAAGACATTACATTAGGGTTTCACCCTAATGTTGAATATATACGATTACATAACTGATATCCCACTAATTAAGGGATCTATACATATCTAAGTAAATGTTTGATCCTAATCACCAAGATTACGGATTAGATATCTATTCCATAAATGTACGCACAAATTCCTAATATACAAAACATCATTATTTTCATGCTGACGCTAATAAGGTATTGTGTTGGCGTTAGCGTTGATGGTGATGATGGTGCTAGCGCTGGTGCTACTGGTCAGTGTATAAAGTGTTTGACTCATCAGATCATAAGGTGTGACCTTACAATCTCCCCTATCTGATGATGTCAAAACTAATCTTCAACGAAGTCATCAAGGTCATTTGAGAATTTTTCAGTTTCAGTTAAGATCTCAGGCTTTAACCACTTGAAGTAAACAAGATGAAGATCAGTAAGACGCTTACTGAGTTTAAAAGAGATCAGCACACGATATCCTCTTTCCAGCTCTTTATGCCGCATACCCTCCAGACGAAGATTGAACAAATGCTCAGTGGGAGCATCGGGAAGATCTTTAGTGTGTTGAAAGCACATTTGATTATGGATGTGAAGATAGAAAATACCATGTTCTGGTTCCCAGATGAAAATGTGTTGAATTGGCTCAACACCCATTGGCAGCTTGTTGTTGATGTAGTGGATGGCTAGGATGGACCAACTGAAGGTACTAAGTTCAGCTTCTTAACTTTGTTGATCAGAGTTTGGATAGCCAACTTTACCTCCTGGGCATGAACACCTTTGTGTTTGGAGATTATCTCCTGAATTTGTATCCACTTATTATAGCCATATTTAACCAGTTCACGAGCAAAAATAACTTCAGTGTATTCATACTCATCCTTTTTCCTCACAAGATGCAATTTTAGAGATTCGTTTTTGGGTTTGGTGTATCTGAATTTGATGATGGGATTTGGTTGGTATCTTCTTCCAATAACATTCCCAAATTTATTCTAATCGATTCGATCATTCAGATCATATACTCTATTTTGTTTGGATACATCAACATTGAAGCACTGATTGTTGGTTTTTTGAGCATCAGCTGAAGCAAGGTGTTGAAAATGTAGCATCCTGTTTCGGATCATCTGTGATTTAGGGTTTGTGGGCTGCAACCCGGGCATGAGGAACCCTTGAGGCTGCGACGAGTTACTAGAAGCGTAGGGCTTCTTGCCACCTTTCCGTGGATATGAGGTTCGTTGGAAACGGACTTATAACGAAGAAGCTATGATAGTTTGAAGTTTTGGCAAGTTTAGTCCTTATTGAGAAATGGGTGGCAAATGAGTATGCAGGGCGTAAGTATGTGTACGTGCAGCGTACTTATGTGCGTAGCATGGACACGGAGACCACCTAGTACACTGGGTGTACTAGGCAGAGAATGTAAACCCTAATATTTTGAGGGGACCCTATTTGAGGAACATGATGGCCTCATTTTCAACCACCATTTCTAGCCTCTAGCTCCTCTCAAAACTCTAATCTCATTTCCATGGCTTGTGTGAGTGTGGTGGCTCATTTGAGTGTTTTTGGTGAAGCTCTTGGTGAATAAGGAGTCTTGAAAGAGGATAGCTTGTGCTTCTAGCTTGTGGATCTGAGTTCTACCCTTGTTGGTGCATCTTCCAGAGGTATAAAGTTCGAAACTTGCTCATTATTGTGCTAGTTCTTATTTTGGGTCCATTTTTAGGGTTTTATGTCCCAAGATTGGAACTTTGTGAGTTTTGTGAACTCCATAGCAAATCTCCTGTCCTTTTAAGTGTATTGGGTTGCCTTGATTCATAAAAATGAGAACTTGGTCGTCTAGACTTCTTGATGCATGTGTTAAGAGGATTTAAGAGAGTCTTAATGGTTATTTTGGAAGTTGGGTCCCATTAAGACATGCAAACTGATAAAGTCGCCAACTTTATCAGTTAGGAGCTTGTAACAAAGCTTCCCTGAGATTTGGATGCGTTGGGCTGAATTGGTTAAGTCGAAAATGGAGTTTCTGGACCTGAGCATTACGCCCCGCGTAAGTCCTAGTATGCCCCGCGTACTGGTCAAGTTTCCCCGATCAGGATTTGTGTGTACGCTGAGCGTACCAAGGGAGGTACGCCCCGCGTAATCTCGATGTGGGCTTTTTATGCTAAATCTCGTATTGGCCCTTAAGTGTTGGGCCTGGATTTTGGGCTTGTTGTATTGGAGATTTTGGATCAGCGGAATATATATGTCTTGGGCCCTTGTGTTGGGCTTTCCATTTGGACTTAAGTTTAAGGGTTGGGCTTTGGGAGGGCCCATTTAGTATTGGGCCTTGGTGGGCCCAATGGACTTGGGTTATTTATGGGCCGGTTAGTGGACTTTCTTTAGACCTAATGAGTGAGGGTTTGGTCTTAGATCCTAATTGGGTTAATTGTGGGTTTGGCTCAGTGTTAGAGGACGGTGTGCAGTAGCAACATTTATAGGAGTTGTTCATCATCCGAGGTGAGTCTTCTCACTATACTTACCTGAGTGGTAATACTGAGTGATCGGAGGGTCTTATATGAGTTATCGATCGGAGGGTCCTATGTGCTTATACTGAGTTATGTGATATTATGCATTTTGTCTTTGTGATATATGCTATATTATTTTGTGCCTTACTGAGTTAGGACCGGAGGGTCCAAACCGAGTTGTGGGACCAGAGGGTCTTCACTGAGATACAGGACTAGAGGGTCCAACCCGAGCTATGAGACCGGAGGGTCTTCACTGAGACACATGACCGGAGGGTCCACACCGATCCGTGAGACCGGAGGGTCCATGCCGAGCTATAGCCATGAGAGGCTTATTATTTGTGTATGTGATATTTTGGGGAACTCACTAAGCTTCATGCTTACCGTGTTGTGTGATATGTGTTTCAGGTACTTCTCAGGATCGCGGGAAGGCGTCGGCTTGATTGTACATACCTGTACGAGATTATGTTTGAGGATTATGGGATATTATTAGTTGTTTTGTTGATTTGTGTTTTTGACAATTGATACATTGTGGTTTTGAGAAAATGTGATATTGAGTTTTTATGTGATTTAAAAATGAAAATTTTGTTTGAAAATTTACGGCGTTACAGAAAAAGTTTGATAGAATTACGTTCCTCTGACTTCTTTAACGGTCATTTGCCAATCTGCAGCTAAATCCTCCAAGTCAATTGTCAGCCTACATCTCTTGGGAGGAGGGACTGACGAACCACCAGTAGTAGAGGAACTTCCAGCTTCAACATCATTTTCTCCCCCTGAGAAGGAAGCCTTCCTTTTTCTAGGATTGAACTATTCATCATCAGACTCTATGTCGTTTTGGTTCCCTTAGGAATCTCCCCCTCAAAATATGTATTAGGGTAAACAATAATCAGGGGAACAATAGCTTGTTCCATAAACCCCAAATCAAGAAAACCTTCATACTCATCAGTCTCTGGAATATGCTGATCATTGTTTGTCGCATCAGTGTCGAGGATGGGTTGATCATTCCTCTCTTGTTCAACCATAACAATTGCCTTTTGATTATCATCCTTTCCTGATTCAGACATTTCGGGCTAAGATGGAGTTGTTGCAGTCACCATTTGATGATCATTTCTCTCTTGATTATTCTCCCCCTTTTCGCATCATCAGTTTGGGGAAGGGAGTCAGGTGGTGGAGAGGGAGTGTGAGTAGGGGATGTGATGGTGGAGGAGGAGGTGGAGTTGATCCTCGTTGTATAAAATATTCTACAAGAGTTTTGGATGTTGTTGAGGATGAGGAGAAGCAAATATGTTGGTTCAATTTTGGAGGAGAGTTAGTCATTCCTTGAACAGAGGTTCTCCTTTATCAGTGGCAAATTCATCATCACCATCATCAACATCTTCTTCATAACAAGCACGTTCTTCATCATCATCACCTTCTTCATCATCAGCCCCTTCCTCATCACCATTAGAATATCCATCATTATTCTCATCATCTTCTTCTTTAGAGTCAGAGGATTCAACAGTGTAGGGATTTTCAATCCAATTTTCCATCTTATGAGTAATATGCATATCTCCATCAGAAGGAGCAAAATTGATGATCTTTAAGGAGAGAACTAGAATTTGAATGACGAATCTATGATTGACATTATAACCGTCTTCATTACAAGCCAAAATAAGTCCAAGCCAACGAGGATAAGGAACATATGTTGAGTTCTTGCTCCCAGTGACACATTCAATCAGTTGATCAAGAAAGAGTTCAGTAAAATCCAGTCTTTTTTTACAAGGCATGGAATACAAAATTCATTGTTCAAATTGGTTTAACTAATCTACGCTCCCAGTTTTGTGTCCAAGGCATTTACCAATCACCCCAGATAAGTACTTCCACCCTACACCATAACATTGACGGAGGGTTTATTTGGTTGGATCGCGAGAGGTGCCTTGAAAGGAAAAGTTATACCCTAATCTTGAACGAATAGAGTTGCATCTTTCTTCCGAATGGGTTTCTGAATAGTTTTTTGATCGGGGAAGATGGAGAGCATTCTGAAAAGATTATGCACTGATAGTAACCTTAGATTGACCATCTCCAATGGTTCGGTAATGGTTTGAGCACTAGATTCAACATAACGGGAATAATAGAACTCGTATACTTTCTTAGGGTAGAATGGCATCTCCAATGGTTCGGGTAATGGTTTGAGCACTAGAATCATGTAACACTCCAAACCAGGTATTACCTTAAAGCCCTTGAATATTTTAAAAATTGCATAATAAGTCCCTAAAGTACGTTGGGCGTACTCAAGGGTATGCTTAGCGTACCATGTATGATTGATCGCGGCGAGACAGCACGTACGCTGGGCGTACGTGACGGATGTCCAAACCCTAATTTCCGGACTTGAGACCTATATAAGCACCCTTATCTTATTTGAGCCTCACCCTAATCAGCCTCTTTCACCTTCAAACGTCTCTGAAAACCCTAATACCATTTGAGAGTGTGTTTTGAGCTTAAGGAGTGCATTTGTGGCCATTTTAGTGTCCATTCAAGAAGGAGAAATTGTCAAGCAAGCTTGGAGTGGCATTGGGCTTCAAGAATTTGCATCTAGTTCACCTTGAGGAGCTTCTGGAGGTATAAAGCTTTGATCTTTCCATCTTATTCATTAGATCTAGCTAGGGTTTTCTAGTTTTGTCCCTTTTGTTGGTTTTGGATCTCTTCTTGAGAGTTGAGCAACTCCAGAGGCTGAAAAGGTTAGATCTGAGGTCCTTTGGTCCATTCATAGCATAAAAATGAAGTCTTGATGGGTGTTTTGACCTCATGCATGGACTAAGACCCTTGGAAAGGTCTTAATGGGTTGTTGGGAACATATGGGACATGCAAAGGCATAAAGTTGCCAACTTTATGCCCTAGGACGTCTTAATGAGCTTAGATCTGACTATTGGACGTGAAGAAATCGAGTATTAAGCACTTAATGGAAAAAGTGCTTAATCCGTTAGTACGTTGGGCGTAAGTTAGTGTACGCCGCACGTACTGCCCCAGGACTCAGTACACTGCACGTACCAGGGTGGTCACGTTTTGGGGTTAGTGGGCCAGTTTATCTGTTTTGGGCCACGGATGTATAGTTGGGCATTATTGGGCCATGAGGCCCATTAATGATTTTGGATATGGACTTTGGGCCCATTGACTAAGGAAGACTTTATGGGCCATTGTGAAAGGACTTGGGGATTTGGGTTCCCCACTTAGATGGGGTTTGATTCTAATATTAAGTAATGCTATTATTGTTCAGCGCGGGTGGTTACGGACTGTTAGGAGAGCAGCTTTCGGATTCTTCGGACAAAGGTGAGTCTTTTCACCATACCAATGGGTCTAAGGCACCAAGGCCGACCCATTTTATGATATGTGATACACTGGCTGTAGTAGAGATATATGGTATGATAGTTAGCTTTATGCTAAGTAGTATGCTAGTGATTATGTGATATTTGCATGGAAGACCCCGGGTGGAGCCTGTGGCAGTTGGATATAAGACCACGTGGGGGAGCCCATGGCATGATGGTATAAGACCATGGGGGAGCCCACGACATCCTTATATGTTTATGTATGTATTATGTAGTATGATAGATACTTTTGTGATATATGATATGCTAGTTGATTATGTATGTTATTGCATGGAAGACCCTGGGGGAGCCCGTGGCAGTTGGATATAAGACCATGTGGGGGAACCCATGTCATTCCTAGGTAAAGACCATGTGGGGGAGCCCATGGCAGGAAGGTATAAGACCCTGGGGGAGCCCACGACATCCTTATATGTTAGTATGCATGGCTTATATGGTATATGTAGCTTATATAGCTAATATGATATGTGTTATGAGGATTGTGTGTGGGGTATGCTCTGGAGGACTCACTAAGCATTATCTTACAGTTTGTGGATTTGTTTCAGGTACATCTGAGCCCAAGTGCAAGGGCAAGGCTTGATGGCGCGGCGTACACTCTCACTCGGGCATTTTATGGGACACTCTGATATTTTGAAATAAAGTTGTATTTGATATGGTTTTGAAAACAATTGTAACTGGTTTTTGTGGATGATGGAATTGTGTTTTGGATAATTAAAAATAAAAAATTTCTTTTGAAAAATTGGGTCGTTACAAGTTGGTATCAGAGCCTTGGTTTGAGGGATTCGGGCACACTCTCGGGTGTGTCAGGACTCAAACTAAGGAAATGGTAAAATTGTTTTCAAAAATAAAAGTTAAAAACTTTTAAGGAATGAAAAAGAGGAGAGTGCAACGCGAGTGATTGGCCGAGCCAAGTAAGTAGTTCCCCAATGTGTTAGCCATGTTATACTGATATTTGAGATTGATAATCGTATGGAACTTGCTATGTGTATGCTTTTAAAATTGTATATGGTTAGGAGCTTATAGCCTTAGAATCATTGATTTGGCCTTATTTCCTATTCCTTGTCTAGTTGTGGTCCTAGGGTAGAATCTCTTATTCGAAAGTCTATTTGATCCTTTTCTAGTGTATAATTTGCATGCATAAAGGCAACCTGTTATGATTGGTCTGATTGATATGGGTAGAGCAACTCTTAGGACAACCTAGGATTTGGGTTATGCAGGGTTGGTGGTATATGATTTATTTTGGGACGAATTGGAGTTATCAGGTAGAGCTTTGGGGAAGGTACAGGTAGGTGTGGAAGGTAGTATTGGTACCGTACTACTGAAAAATGACCTGTACCCGAACTAATGCTAGATCTGACAGCTCTAAGGAGGACCGGTGTGGGAAGATCCCCTATATAGATGTCCTAATTATTATGGTTTATGACTTTTCAGTTCAGCATGGTGATGACATAATTTGGGACATAGGGATCAGGATCAGGATCAAGATCGGGATTGGGCAGCGGTACTGAGCCCATCGATGAGAGGCTGTGCGAGATCATCGCAGGCGAGGTTACGAAGGGAATCCTTGGCGCTACCCCAGTGATCTTTGAGACGGTCAAAGAGGGGATGATGAAGATCATGGAGGAGAGGCTCAGGTCATTCAGAGCCGAGATTGATGCGGGCCAGATCGGGGCCCGAACTCCCTCGTTTCGGGAGTTCAAGGCGTGTGGAGCACCGGAGTTTTTCGGGGTCAGGGATCCCATTGTTAGCCGACGCTGGGCGGCCGAAATTGAGAACGCCCAGCGCACGAGTTCTTGTCCTGATGCAGTGAAGGTGGGTTTTGCTTCATGTATGCTGAGGGACAGAGTCCGGGATTGGTGGGGAGAGGTGACCAGCCAGGTGGGACCAGCCGGTGTGGCTGAGATGACATGGGCCGAGTTTGTTTGGTGATTTGACTTGGAGTTTGCACCGGCTATTGAGGTGCAACGGATGGTGATGGAGTTCCAGGAGCTCCAGCAAACCACCGAGACTGTGGCGGAGATCAACGCCAAGTTTCGGGAGCAAGCATTGTTGATCCCACAGTATGCTACCGATGAGGACATGCGGAGGACGAGATATCATTCCATGCTGAGGGATGATATCCGGGAGTTTGTGAGCTTTACAGGGTGCAAAACCCTGAATGAGATGGTAGAGAAGGCACGAGAGAGGGAGATGGAGTTGGACTTCCGCACTAAGCGGAAGCCAGAGCATGCACAGGCAGCGGTGGGTCAGGCTAAAAAGCCTAATACCTCATACAATTCCAGCATGGGCCAGGGCCGGTGTGTCAAGTGCGGTAAATCGCACCGTGGGGCTTGTCGTACAGCAAGCTCAGTGTGTTACGCGTGTGGCCAACAGGGCCACTTGGCAAGGATTGCCCCAAGAAGGGATTGATATGTTTCCACTACAACCAGACTGGCCATAAAAAGGCCGATTGTCCAAGGTTGCAGGGAGAGGGAGGAGCAGTGGCGGCGCCAGCGCCCACCACGATGAGGATTACGGATGGCCGCCCTGCTAAGGCGAATGCTCCAGCGGTGAAGAGCCGCACATTTCAGCTGACTACCGAGGAGGCTCGGGCAGCGCCAGACGTTGTGGCTGGTACGTGTTTATTCTTCTCTACTCTCTATTTATTTGTATTGCTTATATGTGCATTGTGCTTATGTATAGGGACCTTCTTGGTCAATGGTATGTCAGCTCATATTTTGTTCGATTCGGGAGCTACCCGATCATTCGTGTCTCTTGCGCTTAGCAAGAAGTTTCGGGATGCGCCGGGAACTTTGGATTCCCCGCTTGAGGTAGAGATTGCTGACGATCGCACTGTGAGTGCTGCGAGGGTGTATCCGGACTGTGTCCTGAATGTGTTTGGAGAGAGGTTTTGTGTTGACTTGGTTCCGATAACATTGCGAGGGCTGAAAGTGATTGTCGGGATGGATTGGTTGGGGGCCAATGGGGCCATGATCGATTGCGAGCGCCAGTTAGTGAGGGTTCGAACCCCAAGTGGTGGAGAACTGATTATACATGGTGAGAGGGCCTCGCAGGGTTCGACCCTCTGTTCGGATGTGAGGGCAAGGAGATTTATGCAGCAGGGATGTACGAGATTTCTGGCTTATATCTCGGATACGAGGGTTGAGACCACGACAGATGTGGGCAGTGTGCCGGTTGTACAGGAATTTTAGGATGTTTTTCCCAAACAGTTACCAGGAGTGCCTCCGGAGACGCAGGTTGAGTTCTGCATTGATTGGTGTCGGGTGCCGCTCCGATAGTGAAGGCACCATACCGGCTAGCACTGCCCGAGATGCAGGAACTATTTATGCAGCTTCAAGAGCTGCTAGACCGAGGGTTTATCCGTCCAAGTAGTTCCCCGTGGGGAGCTACGATCATGTTCGTGAAAAAGAAGGACGGATCACACAGGATGTGCATTGATTATCGAGAGCTAAAAAAACTAACTGTGAAGAACCGTTATCCGTTACCGAGGATCGATGATTTGTTCGATCAGCTACAGGGTGTGTCTTGGTTTTCCAAGATTGATCTTCGGTCGGGATACCATCAGATGAGGATATATCGAAGACAGGTTTCAGGACTTGGTATGGGCATTATGAGTTTGTGGTGATACCATTTGGGCTGACCAATGCCCCAGCAGCGTTCACGGATCTCATGAACAGGGTATGTAGGCCGATGTTGGATCGGTCGGTGATCGTTTTATTGATGATATCTTGTCTACTCTAAGACCAAGGAGCAACACGAGCAGCATCTGAGGGAGTTATTGGAGACCCTGAGGGCGGAGAGGCTGTATGCCAAGTTCTCCAAGTGTGATTTTTGGCTGCGGGAGGTACAGTTTTTGGGGCACATCATCAACCAGGAGGGTATTTCGGTTGATCCAGCGAAGGTTGAGGCAATGATGAAGTGTGAAGTACCGAAGAATGCTTCCGAAATCCGTAGCTTCTTGGGTTTAGCGGGCTATTATCAGAGATTTATCCAGGATTTCTCCAAGATTGATGTGCCCTTGACCCGCTTGACCAAGAAGAATGTGACATTTCGATGGGGTGCGGATCAGCAGTTGGCTTTTGAGACCCTGATACGAAGGTTATGCGAGGCTTCGATCCTGGTACTACCCGAGGGATTAGATGATTTGGTGGTGTACTATGACGCATCAATTTCAGGGTTAGGTGCGGTTCTGATGCAGAGGGGGCATGTGATAGCTTACGCCTCGAGGCAGTTGAAGCCTCACGAGGCGAATTACCCCACTCACGACTTGGAGTTGGGGGCAGTGGTGTTTGCCCTCAATATTTGTAGGCACTACTTATATGGGGTGAGGTGCACCATTTATACTGATCACAAGAGCTTGAAGTATTTGATGGATCAGCAGAACCTCAACATGCGACACAGGAGGTGGTTGGATGTGCTGAAGGATTATGATTGTGAGATCCTATACCATCATGGGAAGGCCAAAGTGGTGGCCGATGCATTGTGCCGCAATACGGCAGGTTCCCCGATCGGGAACGTTTGTTTGAGGATGACCGTGATCTCTCCACTATTAGATATGATCAAGGAGGCTCGGTTCGAGGGGGTGAAGAAGGAGAATTGGAAAGTACAGCGGATTCGGGGGCAATATCCTTTGTTTGTTAAGGATAGCCGTGCTCTTTTGACACAGTGTGGCCGGGTATGGGTACCAGTGACTGAAGGAGTGAGGCAGAAGGTATTGGAGAAGGCGCACAAGTCCAAGTTCTCTATACATCCAGGGGCTACGAATATGTATAGAGACTTGCGACTGAGTTATTGGTGGCCCTGCATGAAGCGGGAGATCGCCTGGTTTGTGGAGTGGTGCTTGACCTACAGGAAGGTCAAGGCCAAGCATCAGCGGTCTCATGGAAAGGTTCAGTCGTTACCCATTACCATGTGGAAGTGGGAAGAGATCACTATGGACTTCATTACGAAGTTACCGAGGACGACAAGGGGTGTGGACGCTATATGGATGATTTTAGAGAGACTGACGAAGAGTGCCCAATTTATTCCGATCTTTGAGAGTATATCCACCGAGAAGTTGGCGGATATTTATGTGCGAGAGGTGGTGGTAAGACACGGGGTGCCAGTATCGGTAGTCTCCGACATGGATGTTCGGTTTACATCCAGGTTATGGAAGAAGTTCCACGAGGAACTGAGCACTCAGCTGCATTTTAGCACAGCGTACCACCCTCAGACAGATGACCAGAGTGAGAGGACGATCCAGACACTTGAGGATATGCCAGGAGCATGTGTGTTGGATTTTGGAGGGAGTTGGGATACGTACCTCCCACTGGCAGAGTTTTCGTACAATAACAACTACCATGACAGTATCGACCGACCTCCATTCGAGATGTTGTATGATAGAAGATGCAGGACACCGGTTTGTTGGGGCGAGGTTGGACATCGGGTCATGGGGAGCACGGAAGGGGGTCATCAGGTTTTGGAAGATGCGATCGGATCTGGAGTTTCAGGTGGGGGACTTCGTGTTACCGAAAGTGTCGCCCTGGAAGGGGGTCATCAGGTTTCGGAAGAGGGGCAAGCTAGGGCCTCAATATATAGGTCCGTTCAGGATTACGACCCGGGTGGGCAAGGTGGCATATCGCTTGGAGCTGACGGATGAGCTTAGCCAGATTCAAAACACTTTCCATGTGTCACAGCTTCGGAAGTGTGTTACTGACGAGTCCGCAGTCGTTTCTCTGGACGACATTCAGGTAGACGAGGGTCTAAACTACATTGAGAGGCCCGTTGCAATTTTGGATAGGAAGACCAAGGGTCTTCAAAACAAGGAAGTGAAGCTTGTAAAGGTGCAATGGCAGCACCGAAGGGGCTCTGAATGCACATGGGAGCCGGAGGAGGAGATGCAGGAGCATTACCCCAATCTATTTGCATCTACGGACTTCAAGGACGAAGTCTAGTTTAAGTGGGGGAGAGTTGTAACACTCCAAACCAGGTATTACCTTAAAGCCCTTGAAGATTTTAAAAATTACATAATAAGTCCCTTAAGTATGCTGGTCATACTCATGGGTATGCTTAGTGTACTATGTATAATTGATCGCGGAGGGACAACACGTACGCTGGGCGTACCAAAAGTACGTTGGGCGTACGTGACGGATTTCCAAACCCTAATTTCCGGACTTGAGACCTATATAAGCACCCTTATCTTATTTGATCCTCACCCTAATCAACCTTTTTCACCTTCAAACGTCTTTAAAAACCCTAATACCATTTGAGAGTGTGTTTTGAGCTTAAGGAGTGCATTTGTGGCCATTTTAGTGTCCATTCAAGAAGGAGAAGTTGTCAAGCAAGCTTGGAATGGCATTGGGCTTCAAGAATCTGCATCTACTTCACCTTGAGGAGCTTCTGGAGGTATAAAGCTTTGATCTTTCCATCTTTTTCATTAAATCTAGCTAGGGTTTTCTAGTTTTGTCCCTTCTGTTGGTTTTGGATCTCCTCTTGAGAGTTGAGCAACTCCAGAGGCTGAAAAGGTTAGATCTGAGGTCCTTTGGTCCATTTATAGCATAAAAATGAAGTCTTGATGGGTGTTTTGACCTCATGCATGGATTAAGACCCTTGGAAAGGTCTTAATGCGTTGTTGGGAACATATGGGACATGAAAAGGCATAAAGTTGCCAACTTTATGCCCTAGGACGTCTTAATGAGCTTAGATCTGACTATTGGACGTGAAGAAATCGAGTATTAAGCGCTTAATGGAAAAAGTGCTTCATCTGTTAGTACGCTGGGCGTAAGTTAGTGTACGCCGCGCTTACTACCCCAGGACTCAGTATGTTGCACGAACCAGGGTGGTACGCCAAGCATACGCACAACAGTTGGACTTGGATTTGCTTTGGGCCTTTGAGCTTTTGGGCCTCAATTAGTCATTGGGCCTGGTTATGTTTTGGGGTTAGTGGGCCAGTTTATCTATTTTAGGCTATGGATGTATAGTTGGGCTTTATTGGGCCATGAGGCCCATTAATGATTTTGGATATGGACTTTGGGCCCATTGACTAAGGAAGACTTTATGTGCCATTGTGAAAGGACTTGGGGATTTGGGTTCCCCACTTAGATGGGGTTTGATTCTAATATTAAGTAATGCTATTATTACTCAGCGCGGGTGGTTACGGACTGTTAGGAGAGCAGCTTTCAGATTCTTCGGACAGAGGTGAGTCTTCTCACCATACTAATGGGTCTAAGGCACCAAGGCCGACCCATTTTATGATATGTGATACACTAGCTGTAGTATAGATATGTGGTATGATAGTTAGCTTTATGCTAAGTAATATGCTAGTGATTATGTGATATTTGCATGGAAGACCCCGGGAGGAACCCATGGCAGTTGGATATAAGACCATGTGGGGGAGCCCATGGCATGATGGTATAAGTGTTGGATTAATGTCTAAGTCCATAACTATAATTGGTAAGACTTGACCCGACCCGGCATGGTGCATTTGGGTTGCATGGCATCATGCAGTTGGATAGACTATAATGAGAGAAATAACACTTAAGGTTGGTTAATATATTATAAGTTCTAATATATTAATAAGGTTATTTAATTAGTATTGATCAAGAATTAATTTGGAATTAATTAAGTGATCAAAAGGAGACTAATTAAATATATGGGTTGATTGTGTAAATCATTCATTCTTATATATGTGGGCTTGTGATCCAAGATTCCTTATGTTGGACTAAGTCCATCGGGTGACCCATGGATACTCCATGGAGGTTAAAATCCATGGAGCATAAGGAATGGGTAAAGTTATGAGTTACATGGTGTAACCCTAATAGCCACCATATAAAAGAATCCCATGGCTCAAGAAATCGTGCACTAATATGTGAGTGTGAGGGCTAGACGATTTCAAGGAGTGTTCAAGTTTCTCTCAAGTTATTCCAAGTGTATTTGGTGTTGTGTGAACCATTTGAGGTGTCACACTTGGGGCACTAGGCACTCAAGCTTCATGAAGACATTCTACATCAAAGAGGTATGTATTCTATCTTGTTATATTTATTATTTTGTATGCTAGATTAGGATAATACCTTGGATGTTCATAATTGTATGTATAATAGAGAAAACATAGATCCAAGGTATTTAGGGTTGCATGTACACTTAGGAGTGTTAGAATGCTCATAACCCAACAGTGGTATCAGAGCCTAGGCTTGTTTTCTTGTTATACTTGCAAAAGTAGCTGAAAAATCGAGTTGGATGCATATATTCGATTGTTTTGGCTGGAATTGGACTTGGAACATTACCCTAAGATGTTTTTGGACTTATAAACTTGTTTTTGATGTGGTAATGTTCATGCTAATCCAATTTCTAAGATAATTGTCATAATTTCAAGATTTGTATTAGTTTGTATGTTCATGCTAATTTTTGAAGATTGATGATTTGAATTATCTTGTTCTTATGAGGTTCTTAGATTAATAGAAAAGTTGTGTGAAATAGTTGTTTTCAATCCATTTTAATCTAAGAGTTGATTCCAAAGTGTGTTTTTGTAACTTGTCCTCAAGTTATATGAAAAGTCACATTTAAGAATCATAAAACTCATAAAAGTTGGCAAAGGTTACAAAATGAAGAGTCTAGTTCTAATTAAATGGTTTTATGACTCCATAACTTGTCCTCAAGTTATGGAGGTTCAAGAGTCTCTTCATTAAATTAAAAAAAAAGTGTAACCTTAATTAGTTCCATAAGTTACAATAAAAAAAGTTATTTTTTTTATTAATTAGTTTAAAGTCTTCCATAACTTGTCCTCAAGTTATGGAACTTGAAGAGTTTTTTTTTTTTTTTTTTTTTTTTTTTTTTTTTTTTAATTAAAACTACTTTAAACTCATAAGTTATGGAATTAATTAGTTTTGAATAGTTTCAAAACTTGCCCTCAAGTTTTGGAATTTGAAAAGTTTTCACTTATGAATACTTTAATTCCAAGTTAGCCCTTAGAATTTTAAAAGTTAAAATTCAACCCTTATACTTTATAATATTATAAGTTAATAATATTTATATATATGTATAAGAGTAAAGTCAGTCTTACCGTTAGTAGGCCTCATTCACGAAGCCGGTCTATAAGGGGGGTATAAGGTTACTGCCTATAAAATGGCAGTTTAATGGGTGTCCACTCTCACCCACCGCTTCCTTGACTGGTGGAGGGTCGTTAGCCGAACGGGTAGGACAAGGACTATAATTCTCCTTTCATTAAAAGTATTAATGATAAATACTAAGTAACTAAACTCTTATTAATACCCAATCTTAGTTACTTAGGAAAATGTGAATTTGGTGCTAACCCATGAAATTACACTTTGCACTTTGCTTAAGTCGTTAGTGGAGTGTGTGTGGTTAACCGGCACACTAACCTGGACTTAACAAGGTAGGCAAAGGGTAACTTAATATTTATCATAGTATCGGTGGAGCGTGTGTGGTTAACCGGCACACTGATTAAGGGGTAAATATTAAGGGTACCAAGTATATTTGCATGGTTATTCACACCTTGTTTTGTGATCCTCGGCATCCCAGTCACAAAACCTCAAGGGCACACTCGAGATTGAAACATGTCTTTGAACAGTTCAATGAATCTCAAAGATCTAGGACTTTCAAATCCAATTAAAACCTAATAAATTATTTCGTTTTTCATGGTGGAAATTGGTGAATCGTCATTCACCTACCTTCAAATATTTTATAGCTTGGATTACGGCATCCCTCTTCTAAGTTATAAAATAGTTTGTTGGGTCCTAGCCTTAATATTTCATATTGGGTGTCATATTAAGGACTTTAAATCAACTATCTTGAATATCTCCCAAAAAGATGTCTGGTCTAGACATTTATGATCTTCCCAAATCTCTTGAAACAAGCTTTCCTAAATGAAGATGATGTCCCATGGATATCATACTTCTTTCACCTCCTCCAATTATTCTCCCTAACCCACAAGTTCCTAAAAAGTTTAAGGTCACTCAAGCCCTATTGGCAAGGCAAGGTCTAGGTGTGATCACATCTTGGAGATGTAGTCACATATTGACAAGCCGGGAGAGTTGGGTGTCAAAGTCTTGAGAAAGTTGGTGGCTCAACTACTTTCTAAGTCACATAGTGAGTTCTTTTGGGAATCCTATGAAACAGACTAAGACAAGACCCTTAATGATCTTATCTATTTGCTAAGATCAACTTCCTAAAACGCTATGGACATTGACAATGATGACATTGGATATCCAGTAAAGCTCTCTCTTCCCAATGGAAAGGGATCGGCCATAGTCAACTCGGTTGACCCAATGGTAAAGAGAGAGGCGAAGTCTGAGATAGTCCCATTATCAAGGGTCCATAGGTAACTATTGCCAAATGAAGGGGCATTGGTTACGAAGCTGCCAAATTTTCCTAAGGATGTTAAAGTCAATAAGTTTGGCTCTACTTCAGGTAAAGTCCATTGTCTAACTCTATTAAGTACATGTTGATTCTGATCGCGAAGATGGATTTCAATCGCATGGTTCGGTGATCAGAATTTTGGGCCATTACTTAAGAGTTATGATATTTATATTGCTAAGGAATAGATAACAACAATTTTCCATGTGGATTGTAAGGATAAGTTTTTACGCAAAGTTTTAAAATAAAAGAAAAAGGTTTTGATTTTATTTATTTTAAGTATCCTTACAATGGCATTTGTGAAAAGTTGTTGCTTATAAGATTCCATTGATAGCAATATTAGAAAAATGGATTTGATTCTTTCGGTTGTGGTAGTGTCTAATATTACCAAATAAGGAAAGATTCTCATCACCCAAGGTTCAATTGGACCGAAACTTGGAATCATGCAAGTTGTATAGTATGATGAATGAGAACTTTCATCTTGGAAAATTAAGACTAATTCCTTATGTGAATAAGGAAAGGACTAAGGGATCGAGTACACATTCTTGTGCACTGGTCAAGTCCACCACAAAAGATCAAGAAGACTATTCGTCATGATTTACTTAAGTTCAGTAAATATGGTTATACTTATAAGTTTAAGTATAAGTCTGTAGCATTGGAGAAGTTTCAATGTGAGACAGAACGAATAAGAAGAATCAAAGTATGGCAGAAAGATAAAAGTTTCTCAAATCTGAAAAGATGGGAGAGTACTTTAGTATCATGTTTATGATCATCTTAATGATTAAGATACCATATCATAATTGGTCCTCTAAAGTCATCTCTTATGACTAAGAAGAGGAGTCATGAATTGTTGAAATGGTTAAATCAAAAAGATGAGTCATACTTCGTTCCAAAACAATTCTTAGAGTCATACTCCAAGATTGTAACTTGAGTGACATATCTTAAAGTGGGTTTGTTAACACTAGTCAAATGTAAGAGTAAAAGGTTATCTACTCTTGTACATTTGAAATTGGTAAGTTGTGATGTTTTGGATAAAACAGAGACCAACTTAGGCCAATTGTGTAAAGTGTTAGTCTTGATAAAGAATCCGCACTATCTCTTGAATATTTGACAAGGGAGTCTTATATGTCAAGAGGACAGTGGGAGTCT
Organism: Lactuca virosa; assembly: GCF_052849685.1. Lineage (NCBI taxonomy): Eukaryota > Viridiplantae > Streptophyta > Magnoliopsida > Asterales > Asteraceae > Lactuca > Lactuca virosa. Next base: position 20,644,701 of record NC_136429.1, on the reverse strand, counting down.
TAAAGCTCTTGAAAGTTTCAAGACTTAATCAAGAATAAAACCTAAAGTCCTTCACTAGCACACGACTTGAGGTTTATAACCTATCGTGTTGAAATTTTTATGCCTATTCAAGTTGGCTTTGCATAGGAGTTCTGAGAGTTCTCAATTGGTTGCACAACTACTTGGAAGCAATGGCAGGCACCTAAGCTACCAAATTGCAAGAATTTAAGATTGCACAAGTTTAATCAATATGAGTTTGGATTTGTCACTAACCTTGTCTTGTGATTATGGTTTTGACAAATTCACATAGATAAGAACACATACACTATTAAATCTAAGTGTCATAAGGTTTCTCTCTGATTCATGAAAAATGATGGTGAGGAAACACTTTCACTAAGTAGATTTTAGCTAGATAGCAATTGTGATATTTGCATTCTCAAAGTCGTTAGTGGAGCGTGTGTGGTTTACCGGCACACTAACATGGACTTGTGAGAAGTGGCAAAGGTCTAAACAATTGAGACTATGATTAGGGCATCCCTTTTCATAGTTCTAAAATTGTTTAGACACACATGTGAGCTATCTAAGAGAGGTGTATGATTTTGATAAAGTTTTATCAAAACAATCTAGTATCAGAAATCTGAACTTTGGTAAAAAGTCAGCTGATTTATGAGTACATGTCAAAGCTAGTGGGAGCATAAGTGTTATGCTAATAATCATCATGTTAGTGGGAGCATGATAATTATGACAAAGGTTGCAAGTTAGCAATGTTAATTATAGAAAACAAAAGTTTCAATTCGTGAGGTTGCAGGGGTTGAAAAAGTTGTTTTGCTATAATTAAGGGAGAGAAAATTATACTTCATTTCAATTCTAAAAGCTTAGATTGAGATTTTAATCGTATTTAATCAAGGATATATATATGAATTTCATGTTGGAATGGCTCAACATAAGGAAATTCTATATATGGGTCCATTATTTGCGTTCTAAAATTCGATTATGATTACGGCATCCCTTTTTATAATCTGAATTTTGAGAACTTGGCAAATTGAAATGGAAATATTATAGTAAAAGACTGGTTTAGTCTTTATTTGCGTTCTAAAATTCGATTATGATTACGACATCCCTTTTCATAATCTGAATCTTGAGAACTTGGCAAATTGAAATGGAAATATTATAGCAAAAGACTGGTTTAGTCTTTATGTGAGACATCATGAATCGTGTCCCATATGCTTCGGATATAGGATCGATTACATGTGCTATATTCATCCTTTCTAAAATTTTCCAAATGCCTGGGGCATTATGAAGGGAAAAGGTCTAGAATTGGATATGACTAAAATGATTAAGCAATTGTCGAGGACAATCTAAGGTTTACCAAAGATTGGTTGCTCAAGGACAGTTGGAAGTATAATGTTAATTCTGGAAGGACCATATTGACATAATCTGTAAGGAGGCAACTCTTGTTCAGAAGTGATAGTCAAAATGGAATATGGAAATGTTTCAAAGTTAGAAATTATTCAATCTGTGTAAGATTAGGAAACTTAATGAAAGAAGGATGTTTCCAAGGAGCTGATCTCTTTTGGAATGCTCTGTAATGATTGTTGTCAAGTCTTTCTGACTTTGTGCATAATCATTAAGAGGATCAATGCATATAAGTTTAGAATCTAACAGATTTCAGTAAATGGCATGAATTTGGAATTCTTGCATTTGCAGTAAGGATTTGGGACTGTGAAAAGAGGATCATTGGAGTGATGTTCAATTGATCTATTTTACAAAGTAAAGATCATACACAAACATAGTATGCATACTTGGTGTATGGCATGACTAGTGTTTAGAAAACATAGTGTACATGCTTGGAGCATGGGACAACTATTGTTTTAAATTCAAGTATAAAGTTGATAAAACCAAAACAATGAATAATGAGTAATCAGTATGGTGATAAATAAAAGTGTTTATTTATATTCATAGGGTTTGATACCATATTTGATTCATTTATTCTTGTGTTTCACTTTGCATGTTTTGACTTCCAGAATAACTAAGTCGCTCTTCCTGAATGATTAAGTTATTCAAACCATCCACAGTCGGTCATATGTTGGAAGTAGATATGAATCAAGACTGTCATGGGTTGGTTTGTAGAGGTCCAAGTTGGTGGACAAAGTGGTGCTACAACACTCATGAGTGCTCATAAGTTCTGAGTATTGGATTCAACCCGCGCTCATTTGAATCACTTCATGGATTTTATCACGAGTGATCATGAGACGATAATATCTTATATTCTTCAAACCTAGAGATATGAGTTGTTACTATGAGTTGGTTATACATTGATTGCACGAAAACGCATTGGTAACTCGATGTTATAAAACGTGCCTTTGTGTATGATTCAACAAGTAGTAGAACAAGCCATATGAGTCGAAGTTTATCCATTCCTTTTACCTTCGGGATAAAAGCGATATATGTGGGCCCCTCGATGATTTAAAGATGATACATGTGAGTGCTTGGCCAAGCCAGGACTGATTTGATTTGTTCAATCAGTCAGTCATCATGAATCGGAAATCGGGAAACAACAAATGGACAGAGAGAATGATTGATAATCCATGTCTCAGTCCATATGATATCTAGAATGGAGGAATATATGATCCCTTATCTAATGGACAAGTCATTGACAAAGGTCAGAGTTCATCGACAAGGTCAGAGTTCGACAGAAGCTTTTGAGAGCTACGATTGCTGATCGGTTCCTGAAGTCATACGCAATAATAGTTTTAGACTTATCCAAGTGGGAGACTGTTGGATTAATGTCTAAGTCCATAACTATAATTGGTAAGACTTGACCCGACCCGGCATGGTCCATTTGGGTTACATGGCATCATGCATTTGGATAGACTATAATGAGAGAAATAACACTTAAGGTTGGTTAATATATTATAAGTTCTAATATATTAATAAGGTTATTTAATTAGTATTGATCAAGAATTAATTTGGAATTAATTAAGTGATCAAAAGGAGACTAATTAAATATATGGGTTGATTGTGTAAATCATTCATTCTTATATATGTGGGCTTGTGATCCAAGATTCCTTATGTTGGACTAAGTCCATGGGGTGACCCATGGATACTCCATGGAGGTTAAAATCCATGGAGCATAAGGAATGGGTAAAGTTATGAGTTACATGGTGTAACCCTAATAGCCACCATATAAAAGAATCCCATGGCTCAAGAAATCGAGCACTAATGTGTGAGTGTGAGGGCTAGACGATTTCAAGGAGTGTTCAAGTTTCTCTCAAGTTATTCCAAGTGTATTTGGTGTTGTGTGAACCATTTGAGGTGTCACACTCGGGGCACTAGGCACTCAAGCTTCATGAAGACATTCTACATCAAAGAGGTATGTATTCTATTTTGTTATATTTATTATTTTGTATGCTAGATTAGGATAATACCTTGGATGTTCATAATTGTATGTATAATAGAGAAAACATAGATCCAAGGTATTTAGGGTTGCATGTACACTTAGGAGTGTTAGAATGCTCATAACCCAACAATAAGACCATGAGGGGAGCTCACGACATCCTTATATGTTTATGTATGTATTATGTAGTATGATAGATACTTCTGTGATATATGATATGCTAATTGATTTTGTATGTTATTGCATGGAAGACCATGTGGGGGAGCCCATGGCATTCCTAGGTAAAGACCATGTGGGGGAGCCCATGACATGAAGGTATAAGACCCTGGGGGGAGCCCACGCATCCTTATATGTTAGTATGCATGGCTTATGTGGTATATGTAGCTTATATAGCTAATATGATATGTGTTATGAGGATTGTGTGTGGGGTATGCTCTGGGGGACTCACTAAGCATTAACTTACAGTTTGCTGATTTGTTTCAGGTACATCTGAGCCCAAGGGCAAGGGCATGGCTTGATGGCGCGGCGTGCATTCTCACTCGGGCATTTTATGGGACACTCTGATATTTTGAAATAAAGTTGTATTTGATATGGTTTTGAAAACAATTGTAACTAGTTTTTGTGGATGATGGAATTGTGTTTTGGATAATTAAAAATGAAAATTTTCTTTTGAAAAATTGGGTCGTTACAAATCAACAGAGCAGGAATAATATAATTTACATACTTGCTTAGGGTAGAATGGCTCTGTGAAGTCGCATAAGGAATATCAAAGAGGGCATATTTTGACGTAGTTGACGAAGTCTTTAATTCCTGAGTTCTTGAGCTGTTTTGGGATAACATCAGAGAATGCCATATTTTTTGCTTGAATGACAATGGGAGAATCTAGGACATGAGGGCCTTTGACAACATTAGCATTAGAAGCAAACTCATAAAGAACCTTTGACATGATGAGAGCTTTAGGAAGACGATTGTTGAGAGAACCTTTTTCGTGAGAGAGAAACAACTACTTGAATGAATTGTGAAAGTGACCTATGTGAGAGAATTTTCCATATTTATCCGTAAATTTTCTTCCCATTCACGCAATCATGATTGGAGAAAGCAGCACCGTAAAAATCTCGTATTCTAAGATATCTTTACATCTTTTAATCATCATCCAAAAGTTACCGTTGGGATAAAGGAATTATGTATCAGCGAGACATGGTATGAGCGAAAATAGTCATCAGCGGAAGCAATTAGCGTATCAGAGTTGCAACTAGTAATCTAGTGAGTTCATGATGTGTAACACCCTGTTCCAAATCATTTCCTTATTCGGGGCTGTGACCCGAAGATCGGGTATCACAAGGCTTATGGCCTTTGAGAAAAAGAGAGATTTAGACCCATGTGGGTGTCGGTAATGTAATTTAGATGATCCAGGAGTTCGGTTTGTGTTTTGGAGCCAAGGGGTATATCGATAAAGTGTCAGTTCAGGCTTTTGTTAAATTTTAGATTTTAGTTATGGTCAACACTATCACCATAACATCAAACAACATGATACAAGCTCTACTCTTCACAACTCATATATTATCCAAATAACAATGGACTTTCTTTTTTGCATAGCCATTGCTCTCAAGAAATGCCACTACACTCTTCTACTCATAAATACACTTCTTTACTCTTTAACTCTTTCTAAGATAAACTCACAATATCTTTCTTTTCTTTATTTGGGCATACCAACCCTCTTACTCTTTCTCTACTTTTTGTCACCAATTCTATCTCTACATCTTTTGTCCCCTTTCTTTCCCCCTTTTCTCTATATTTATTTCTCTATCTTTTTTGTCCCTCTTTTTGTTCCCATTCTTTCTAAATCTTTGCTAACTCTACTCTTTAGGACACATACTCTATCTAGTGTCCATCTATCAGGATACATCTTTCTTTATGATACCACAATATCATTCTTTCTACATATTATTGGCATCTCTTTTACTAGAGACCATATTCTCGTCATTTCACAAAAGAACCTTTCTTTATTTCCTTTCTAACATTCTGAATCTAAATCTTCAAGGTTGGTCAATGTACTAATCTCATACTCTTCATATTCTTTATCTTTACATATCTTCAGCCATGTGCCTTGATCTCTTAGCATGGTTTATCACAAAACTAGCTCTATTCTCTGCTTCTCATCTATCTTCAATAATGTAGAATATGAATGGCTACACCCAAACCTAATTTACTTAAAATATGGCTCTAGTACCAATTGTAACAACCCGGGTTTTATAAAATCTAATCTATGGGAAATATAGAGTTTTATCTACAATTGTAGAACTCAACTCAAATTAAAACACTTTATGTCGCACCCCCAAACCAGAACGGCGGAAGCGTTCGGGGGCGGAGGACGTAAGGTAAGTATCACAACACATGTAACATAGTAATCAAAGTACAAACAACCATTGCATTAATAAGTATAAGTTTTACATAAGTGTTTAAACATTACATATTCAAACACTAAAGTAGGTACAACAGATGACAAGAGTCGCGGTATGGTACTAGGTAGTCTTCTCAAAAGCTTCTGGAGTGTACCTGTCTACTGGATTCCTGAGAATACTAGTTATTTGGAAAGAGTAGATCAACATTTAAGCTGGTGAGTTCATAAGTATTTTAGTTCTGTTAAGTATACCCTAAGTTCTTTGAATAAGTTCACTGGTTTCTCCAGGAAATCCTATATTTCCTGAGGTGTTAGATTGATAACCTCAATAGTTTCCCTCTGTAATTACTTAGTTTATACTGATTATACATAACACAATATCGAATGGACAGTCAATTGGGTGCATCTGCCCTAAGCCCACAACCAAACAAGGAACAGGAAGTAAGGCGGAAGTCACACATTTCACTGTCAATCGGATATTACTTATGTATAACTATGATGTAATAACTAAGGAATTATAGAATTAACCACTAAAGGTCTTTTATGTTATACTAGTTTACAGATATTGAATGACTAAGTTCCATTTGATAAGTGGTTTAATCCCATAAACCGTTCTCTTTGTATTATTGTTTTGTATTTGTATTCCTTTCTGAAAACTTGTATTTGAGAGTGTGCCTGGCTCCACCAGGTGTTAATGAAAACTGTATTAAACCATTGTATTTTGTATTCTATAAACTGGTACTTTGAAGGTGTACTTTTGTTTATTTGTTTATACACTAAACGTATTGTTAATACCTTTTTAATGAGTAGTTTTTTATTATAACCATACTATGACTGATGGCCTGAAACAAACGCTTTGTGGGCGTTTAAACTGGTGATAACAATTGTCACTCATCTAACTGTAGCTAGCAGTCTGAGTGTGGGGTTGTCAATCCCGATATAGATCTACACACACTTGTTTCGATCCCCAGCTGGAGATTCTGGTTATAATGTCAGGACTTTCCTATGTTTTCTAAAATGAATTAAACAACCTGAATATAGAGTCTCATAAAAAGCATATTAAACGTTACATGTATATTAGTTTTGAAAACCCAATCATTCTGAAATAATGATTGACAGTATATTCTTGAATCAAAACCCTAGTTTCTTGTAAAACAGTGTATTCTAGTATACTTAAATCATGAATTATTACCTCGGGTTTGCTAACTCGGGCACTCTGTATAGTACTTTTGCTAATGCAAACCCGGCATTACCACGTGTTTGCTAACCCTGGTACTCTGTATAGTACCTTTGTTAATGCAAACTAGGTATGATGTATCTTTACTTCTTTAATATGTTGTTCGTATATTAAAGGTATTATACATATCTTGGTATAGTTGAATGAATTTTGGTAACTTCCTTGGAAAGTATACAGTTGTGAATCATACTTGTATCTTTAGTTTTGAATCATAAATTATACCTATTATAATTTATATTTTCTATCTGATTAGCATGGATTCTCATGGATGAACACCTTTGCTCAGCCTGATACAAAGGTGATGATAGCAAAAGGAGTAACCGTTTGTACTCATATATGTATAATATATATATATAATTAAGAAGGAAACGACCTTCGGACAAATAATACAACCCTAATTCCATATCCAAACGAGAAAAAGGAAACAAGGTAATTTATTAGTCCTAAGCCCTTCAAATCTTATTTATATACTTATACATATATGAACATGATTTTGGTGATTATATAATTTGAAATAGTTTATAAAACATTTTTCAAAGAATTTAACGGAGTTTACATGACTTTAAAGATTTAACATGGCTTCACGTTATTTTGAAAGTATTTGGTAATTCTTAAAAGAATACGAAAATTCTTTGTGTGATTATTATCAAATACAGTTATTAACACAATTTATTATTGTGTTAAACTTGTATTCCCCCCCCCCCCCCTAAAAAGCATTTAAAAACCATTGAAAAGGTAAATTATAGGGGTATAAACTCACTTTGATAAGCGGTGATTCGGGCAACGTTTCGTTTCCCGTAAAGAGTTTATTTAACGAGAAACTGGCTCAAACCGGGCAGAGTTTCGACAGGAGAGAGGATGAATTCTCGAGAATTCCAGAGCTCCGGGGCTTGCTTCGGGCTTTAGACGTGATATCAGGGCCTTGGGGGTTGTTTGTGAAGTTATGGAAGTGAGAGGAGTGAAAAATGGCCAAAAATGGGGTGAAAAACCCTTCCATCCGAGAAGGCTCGCACCCTTTATATAGGGGTGCGAGGTTTCTATCCGAAGGTGACAGGTGGCGAGGCTCGGATGAGTCAGCAGCTACGTGGCAGCTCCTGCGAAGGCCACGTGCGAAGGTTAAGGCGGTGGAGCTTCTGACCCGGTGCGAGGCACGTGCCTCGGACAGATGGAGGCTTCGGATTTGACCAACCTTCGGTCCAATGGGAGACTGACACGCATGCGAAGGGGGTGTCTCCGGGGTGTCCGATGCGAGGCTGTTCGCTTTTTAGTGGACCTCGGCTGCGGTCCAACCAGGAGGTGCCACGCATGGCTTTGGTCCACTCAGCAGCTGCCACGTGCGAGGTGACGTGTCACATTCGAAACTGTCCGGTTTTCCTATTTTTTCTTTATTTTTGTGCCAAAACTTGCGAAAATCCTAACTTTCGCATACGAGTTCCGTTTTTGACGTTCTTTATATACATGTGTAGGTAAAATCATACTCTACGACTTTCGTTTAGACTTCGTCGGGTGATTTTGACTTTATTTTTAATATTATTATTTTAAACAGACCGGGACGGGAATTCGTTAAAAATTCATAACTTCTTCATCTGACGTCCGTTTTCGTCTGTCTTTTTACCGTTGTGCTACTTTTGACAAGACCTTCGATTATCATTTAAGTTGCGTCGGCTAAATATCGATCGATTTATATTTCGAATTTTTAGCTGTCTACTGCTAACCGAAACTTCGAAAAATCATAACTTCCTCATACGAAGTCGGATTTTCACGTTCTTTTTATGAACGTTCTCGGTCTAACATATTCTACAACTTTTATTTAGATTATTAAGGCTAAAAAGCCTTTTATCGAAAATTCAATTTTTACACTGAATAGTGTTTTGCCGGTTTTACCGCAGATTTTCGATTGATCATAACTTCTTCGTTATAACTCGGATTTCAGTGTTCTTAATGTTTTTGGAAACCTTGTTACAAAATCTACCACTTGGTTCATCCCAATTACGATTATTGATCAATTTATTTTTGACCAAAACTTGACTGGTGTCACATTATCCCCCCGTTAGAGGGAATTTCGTCCCGAAATTAAGTCTGAAGTGATAACCATGGACTAGGTCTAATCTTTCCTTTCCCAAGTGAATTCAGGTCCCTGGTTTGTAATCCAGCAAACCTTCACTAACGAGATGAGACTTAGCGTGGTTCTTTTGATTTCCCTATCCATGGTTTTCATTGGTTCTACTACGGAGTGTAGACTTTTATTTAACTTGATTTCATCGAGTGAAATAACAAGTGTGTCAGTGGGTAGACACCTCTTTAGATTAGATATGTGAAAGATAGGATGAATGTTATTAAGTTTTTGGTGGTAGTTTAAGTTTAAAAGTACAAGACCGATTCTGGTAAGAACCTCAAATGGTCCTATGTACTTTGAGTTTTGTATTTCACGCTTTCACAAGCGCATCTTGTCCTTCCTGAGTGAGACCTTCACATGACAAGGTCATCAATCCTGGAATTCCAAGGGTTTTCTTTTTATCGAAGCCGTAGCTTCTCTGGTTAACTCTGGAAGTTTTATGGCGCTTCCCGATTCGTATTTTGTTTTTGGTAGTTTCTCGGATGAATTCCAGATCAACAAGGGTGCTGTGTGGAAATTGGATCTCTAGCTAGTTGCGTATTACCTACTTTAGTCCAGTGCAGATAGAATCTGCACTTTTGACTGCAGAAGGTTTCGAATGGAGCAACTTGAATGCTAGCGTGATAAAGGACTCGACTAATTGGTAAATGGATATCCCATTCTTTACCATAGACGATCCCATAGAATCATGACTACTCTGGTTCCTAGAGGTTTTTGAGTGACGGCCTGAACTGGGAGATGATTCTATTATCTCAGTGGAGATAACAGATATTGGCATACCGTACACTCACACGTTCTAGTTATCTTGCCACATTTTCAGGTCTCAAGGCTTCCTGTTGAGCCTCCTTACTCTGTGTGGATAGATTTGAATGAGTTATCATAGTCCATGATTGGCACTATGACCTGGGTACTCTTTCCGACTTAGGGTGTCAGCTACTATATTGTCTTTGTCGAGATGATAACAAATTTCGAATTCGTAGTCATTTAGTAGCTCGACCCACTGTCATGGTCTCATGTTGAATTCCACCTGGTAGAATACATGATGCAGGCTTTTGCTCTGAAGTTCATGATAAGGTTCATACTTGGCTCATCCACCATTACCTCGTGTATACAAGTCGTATATAATTTAGATTTCACAAAACGTCCGGATGGGTGATTCTGCCCCAGGTCCACAACCAAACAAGGAACAGGAGATAGGGCGGAATCACACATCCTTAATCTGGTTAAGTCTAACTTATATACCACTCTCGTGTATACACTTAGCAGCGACATATTAACTCAATGAGTTCTTAGTCTCTATTCTTGAACTCGACCTATGTTTCGATGATTTCCTATGAGATCTATTGAGGTACTTCGGTAGTTACTGACTTCTAAGACTACTTCGGTGCTTTTCATTTGAAGTTTCCTGTCTACTGAGTAGGCTAGAATGGCGTGGTACTCTTCGCATGGGTACTTCTGAAGTTTTGAAACGAGAGACAACCTAAGGTTTTGTGTTATGGGTTGAAAGAATTTCATCTTACGGCTGATTAAGGAAAAAGTTCTCTTATACAGCATAAGAATTTTCACATGGTAAGGGCCAGACTAAACCATGTCGAATGAGGATGTCAACATTTTCTCGATGATATAGATATTAAGTCGTTCTGGGACGAATGATTACTAGGGTGATATCCTATGTACCTAAGTTTTCAGCGCTTCTGGTTTTATTATGTTATTATCACTACGAACCCCTTTTTTATTCGAAATTGGTGGGTACTACCAATACGAGGGTTCTGATAATTTGAAATTATGAACTTTCATGAAACGATCCTTACTAGGTCTCTCTATAATCGCTTGGTGTATACAAGTCATGTATAATTAAGATTGGTAAGACCTTTGACTGAGCAACCCTGCCCTAAATCCACAACCAAACAAGGAACAGGAAATGAGGCGGGATTACTCACTCTAAGTCTACAAATCTTAATTATAAATGACCCTTATGTATACACTAAGTCATCATAGCTTACCTGTTAGGGTTTCAAAATCCTCCTGATCCCCCGTCGTTCTTCTCTATTGGACAGTCCCTCTTGTAATGTCTTATTTCACCACAAAGGTGACATATGGGAATGGTTCCAACATTGGCAGTTGAAGTGATGAACTCAACCGGAGTTCTACAGATGCGGGCGGTATGCCCCTTCATGTTGCATCTATTGCAATGCAGCTCTCGGCAAACTCCATGATGATGGTAGTTGCACTTGCTACAGTGTGGGAGGTTTCCTAAATACGGCTTAGTCGGTTCTAGAATAACAGGGCTGATGGGGGTATTGATTGCCCCAGTTCGTTGCCCTCTGTTAGGTTCTTGAGTTGAACAACTCCCTTTCTTGTTCTTGAACTTTCGTTTAAGGATATTAGGCTTAAGGTTCAAGGTGTTCTTACAAGTAGGTGCTCGTTGTTGTACTTGGCCATCACCACGATCGGGGTTACCGATAGTATTACTACTAAAATTTGCATTGTTAGCATTAAGGTGTGCCATGACAACCGTTACAGCTGCTGTGACCGCAACTTGAAACGTAGCCGTATCTATTTGAAGGATTGGTGTTTCGTTGGTGGGTTGGTTACACTTCTTTGGAGGCATGATTCTGTTACATGATAAGAAAATGGGCTCGTGAGCGACTATCGTGTCTCTAGATGTATTCTAACCATTTGTATCTATGTATTAATCTTTTGTTTTGTTATATTGTTCTCAATGATTCGACCTGCATCCCTATGATGCAGTCCTGGTAAGGAACAAAATTAAGTTTCTAGAATGGTTAGGAACCGAGTATCATCCGAACTAAGTTACCTTCGTTTGGTGGATATCGTTTCCCAATTTTCGAAAATATTCGAAAATAATTCATAACAGTGTCTATATAAAATAGACTTATGAATTTGAGAAGTAATCACTATCAATTAAGATTCCGTGATCTGAGTTATTGTTATTAGCTGTGACCGGAAAAGAGGATAAGCTCAAAACCTAATGTGAGTAATGAAATCACTAACTCACTAGGTTGAATCGATTTACTAGTTATTACTTAGATGAAAAGATGCTTAAACACTTCACATGAATCATGCGTGGTTTTCCTTTGTTCTCTGTTCTATTCTGAGTGGTAATGATTTGTTTCCTCCTGGTCTCTATAGGGTGTCCTTCTCCTCTGTAGGTATATTGAATTCCCGGGCTGTCTTACTTCCGATTGTGATACTGATCCCCATTACTTCGTAATGAAGATTTTAAATCTCGGAAGTTCATGCGAATCTCTCATTGGTGTCCTTAATAGGGTAAGGGCACTAAATGATTTCTATAGTTTATTTACTTCTCATATGTTTCTTTCTTGGAATTCTCCTAATGAAATTCTGTTGGATCCTCCTTGACTCTTCTATTGATTGCTGGAGTAACTATGTTTATCTAACGGGTGTATACGAGAATGGGAATGTCTAAAGAATCTATGAGAAAATTTGAATTTTTACGAAGGTGATTCTTTCTGGTCCTTCTATAATCACATGGTGTGTACCGATTATATATAATCCAGATCAAATAGACCTTTGAATAAGTAATCCTACTCTAAAACCACATCCAAACAAGGAAAAGGAAGTAAAGTGAAAATCACATATTCTAAGTCTATAAGATCTCGGCTATATATAACCTTAATGTATCCACTTAGTAATTATAGACTTATCAGAAAAGATCTTTTTAACATTTCCCCAAAGGTATGTAACATACATCCATGTTATTTTAGTTATGAGTTTGATTCTTGGACTTCTAGATATAAGAACTTGACAAGTTTTTAGTTTTCTTGTTATAGCATCCTAAAATACTCCCATAGTATTTTAGTCTTTATGTTTGGTTCTAGAATTCTTCTGGTACTTAGGTAAGTTTTAGACCAGTTGCAACACTACAATCACTCCCCAAACACGTGTTGGTCATATCTCGGATGAATATAGTTGATCAGGCTATATTGATCCCAGATATGATTACGTCACTGTCTAGGTTTAACTGCAATGTCCAACATCCAAATACTTTAGTTTTGTTCTTCTTGTGATACTCATTCTGGTATATATACTCTGCATGTAGTTATACTTTTATAAAATATTGATATATTTTTAAAGTATAACTCTTGGTCAGAGTGTTTTTATCCCAATGGGCTTATACTTGTATATCTTTTATGACTGATATACTGAGTTCACTATAAACACTGCTCTGATACCAATCTGTCGCACCCCCAAACCAGAACGGCGTAAACGTTTGGGGGCGGAGGACTTAAGGTAAGTATCACAACACATGTAACATAGTAATCAGAGTATAAACAACCATTGCATTAATAAGTATAAGTTTTACATAAGTGTTTAAACATTACATATTCAAACACTAAAGTAGGTACAACAGATGACAAGAGTCGCGGTACGGTACTAGGTAGTCTTCTCAAAAGCTTCTGGAGTGTACCTGTCTACTGGATTCCTGAGAATTCAAGTTATTTGGAAAGAGTAGATCAGCATTTAAGCTGGTGAGTTCATAAGTATTTTAGTTCTGTTAAGTATACCCTAAGTTCTTTGAATAAGTTCATTGGTTTCTCCAGGAAATCCTATATTTCCTGAGGTGCTAGATTGATAACCTCAATAGTTTCCCTCTGTCACACCCCAAAACCGGAATGGCAGAAACGTTCGGGGGTGGAGGACGTCATGTTTAGTATCACAAGACATGCATCATAGTAAGCAAGTAATGAACAACCATTTCATTAAAAAGAAAGTGTTTACAATGTGTGTGTTCACAAAACATAGAATACATAAGCAAATAACAAAACAAGACTTGAAGCTATTATGCTCCATCTTCTGAATTCCCAGCGCGAGTACCTGTCTACTAGTCTCCTGAGAATACAAGTTATTTGAAAGAGTTGATCAACAATTAAGCTGGTGAGTTCATAAGATTTTAGTGATGTAAGTAAGTTGTAGAAAGTTGTTGTAAAATGTGGTTGTAATATGTAGTTGAAAAATGTAGTAAGTTGTACCCATACTATACGCTCTCCCTGTCAAGAGATTATGGGAACCAAACGCGACTTCCGCAACCCAGTTGCTAGGCCGTGTAATCCACATTAAGGTTATGTGATCATGTATACCCAATATAACTATCGCCTTTTGTTTAGAACAATGAGTTAGTGATTCATTGGTATAGTTAGATCTTGTAGTTGTTCCATGCTATAGCATCTTAGTATGTTCGTTCTGTTATAGTATCTTAGTATCTTCTCTTGTTATAGTATCTTAGTATCTTCTCTTGTTATAGTATCTTAGTATCTTCTCTTGTCATAGTATCTTATTATGTTCTCGTTATAGTATGAACTGAACCCCTAAACTATACCCCTTATAGTTTACTAGTAATCTACTTGAACTGTTATGGAAAAGACTCATTTTACTACTAAGTTATGCTTGTACTTTAAAAATGGAGTTTTGTTAAACTATAAGGTAACATAACTTTAAAAGAGTTTTTGAAATGTTTTGATCACTTATAAAAGACATAAGCAATCTTTTGAAAGATGTTTATAACAATTATTTACACAATTATCATTGTGTTCAACTTGTATTCCCCCCCCCCCCCTTTAAAAGCATTTAAAACAGTTAAAAGATTCATTACGGGGTATGAACTCACCTGATGTGGGTGATTCAAACGAATACGCGCGTAAGGATGAGAAGTTCCACGAATGAACTCCCGAGACACAACGGGTCCTAAATGACATATAATGGCATATATGTGTATGTAATTAGTGTCTAAACAATTAATTAAGAAGGGTAACACCCTTATAGACTAGGAAACTCTAAGATTTAAGGGATACAATCACATATGATTGCATAACTAGGGTGTATGGCCACCCTATTGAGTTTACGGTCCATGTGGCAGGACCATAAGAGTTTACGGTCAAAGTGGTTCACGGTCCTATGTGTTTACGATCATAGGGTTTACGGTCCTAAGTGTTTACGGTCCATGTGTTCACGGTCTATGTGTTCACGGTTTAAATGACCTTACGGTCATGGAGTTCACAGTCTATGGAGATCCAACCGTAAACTCATCAAATCTTTGCACAATAATGGTTTTCAAGGTTCTAATCAGGTGTTTCAACTAGATAACAAGCTAAGGAGGAAGTACTTACCATATAGAGGCTTGAAATGGTGATTAAGGTCCAAGAACACTAGTGTGTGTTCTTGGTGTTCTTGGTGTTTCTTGAAGATCTAAGAAAAGATGATTTCCATGGATGAAATCATGAGATGATACTAGATTAAGAGATGTATCAATAAATCAAAGGAAGAACACTTACGATTTTGATGATCTAGGATGATGAACTTGATGATACTTGAGAGGATTTGGAAGTTCTTGAGTTTGAAAGGGAAGAAATGATCAAAATGATCATAATATATATATATATATATATATATATATATATATGAGGGAGTTTACGGTCACCCTGACCGTAAGCTCTAAAGTCTTGACCGTAAACTCCTTTTTGAGGAGGTTTACGGTTGCTAGGTAGTCTAGAACTTCCGCTGATACTTCCAAACACTTATTCCTTAAGTGTACTAGGCTAAAACTCCTCAGAATGACCTTTAACAAGGCTAGAACTCATTTAGAAATGAGTCTGACACTCAATTGAGTTGACTGACTGAGCTTTCAAAGCAAATATTTTTCGGGTTGTCACATCATCCCCCCGTTAGATGGAATTTCGTCCCGAAATTAGCTTTCTTACAATACTACTGGGGTTGCGCTCCTTTGATTTGTAGAATAGCCACTCGTAGACCTGGAAATTTTGCCCTAGTGTTCATGATAGGATTCGTACTTGGTCCATCTATCATTACCTCACGTATGCAAGTCGAATATAATTAAGATTAGTTAGACGATCGGATGTGCGACTCTACCCCAGGGCCACAACCAAACAAGGAACAGGAGATAGGGCGGAAACATACATACTAGATCTGCGTAATCATAATTATATACCACTCTCGCGTATACATTGAATAGTAATAGGTGGGCTGTATTCGTCCATAGCCTCTGTGCTCGAACTTGGTCTGTTGGACGAGTGGTATTTCGTGACGGTCTGCGGAAATATGACGGTAAGACTTCGGAGGACAAAGTACCCTTCGCATGGGTACTTCGGGGTTTAGAATACGAAAGACAAAACTGAGGTTTAGGTCGGACTGTCCACACGAATGACGAAGGTTTCGCGAACTTGACGGTCGAGGCGTTAGAAACATATGAACTTAGTATGGTGAGGACCACGCCAACTCATGACGAAAGATAGAAACGGACTCTTTACTGAACAAAGTTTTGGCCAATTTTGAAAGAAACGTATGTTATATGACGATGTACTCCCTAGTGTGCTCGAAAATTTACTCCTAGTGCGTTCGACAATGTACTCCTAGTGTGTTCGACAATGTACTCTTTGTAAATGTTCCAGTGCTTTCTGTTTTCCCTTTGATGTTAACACTCCTACGTATCATACCGCTATGTGCGCATACATACCAATGAAAGTGCTTTGATAACTGGTGATGATACTTTATCTCATGATCCTCCTCGGTACCACTACGATCGCCTGTCATATACAAGTTATGAATATTTAAGATGAATAAGACAGTCGACTGAGTAACTCTGCCTCAAATCCACAACCAAACAAGGAACAGGAATTACGGCAGAATTACTCACTCTAAGTCTGCAACATCTTAGTTATGCACAACCCTGATGTATATGTTAAGCCATCATAGCTTCTCTATACGGATCTTTTAGTTCTCTTGAATACTGTGATCTATTTCAATATGTGAGTTATTATAATTACTTTTTAAGTGTTTTCCCCAAGTTTTAATCTTATATAAATATTAATTAATTAATTTTTAAAGTAATTACCATTTCGAAAACGTACCACTGCTCGCTGACGACTCTGGGGTTGATTCTCCGGCGGTGATCATCAGAATTCGTCCATCCGCTCCTGAGTTCTTTGCTATCGGGCAGTCCCTCTGATTGTGTCCAGACTCACCACAGCCATAATAGGCGTGGTTTTCTTCAGCTTCGGGGACTTGGGAGATCGGTTGAGCCGGTGCCCTGCAGAAACGGATTGTGTCCCTTTCTGTGGCAGTTCAGACACTGCATTTCCCGGCATACTCCGGTGTGGTGATATTTGCACTTTCCACACTTCGGGAGGGTTCCAGCATATCGACTGGCAGGTGCTGGAGTAGTAGGTGTCGTAGCGGCGTACATCGTACTCGCTTGTTGCTCTTGCGGGGGTTCCTGTGTTGTTCGTTTCTTCTTCCTCTTGTTCCCCGACTTCTGTTTATAGTCCTTTCCCTTTGATGGCTTGGGAACGAGGACTTCCACACCATGGCGGACTCCATGGTCGATGAGTCGCTGGGCCAGGTGTTTGGCGCTATCGAATGTGGCTGGGTTAGAAGACAACACATCTCCTTGGGTCGGAGCAGTCAGACCCCAGATGTATCTTTCTATCTTCTTGCTCTCCGGGGTAACCATCCCGGGGCATAGCGTTGTTAAGTCGCAAAATCTGTCAGTGTAGGCCACTATGTCTGAGCCGACCATTGTGTGCTCCCATAGTTCTTGTTCCAGTTCTGCACTTCGCCCCTCGGGCAGTATTCTTCCAGCATCATTGCTTTTAGGTTCTCCCAACCTATTGAGTTAGCCACTGATAGGGTCAGTGACTTAACATGGCTGTTCCACCATGTCAGGGCTCTGCCAGAGAAGGTGCAGGCAGCAAACTTCACCTTGCTCCCTTCTGGGCACGAACAGATTTCGAAGACCGAATCTGTTTTCTCGAACCATCGCATCAGAGCGATGACTCCACCATTTCCATTAAAAGAATTGGGTTTATAGTTCATGAAGTCCTTATACGAACACTCCCTTGGGTGTCCGTGAGTAGCTCCGGGGTTGCCTAAGTGGGTACCGCTACCAGATCCGAAGGTACCACTTTCGCCGAAATGAGCTAGAGCAGTTGCCACTGCGGAGGATTTCGCTGCATGGAGAGCAGCAGTATCGAATTGTGGCGGAGGTAGTGGCGGTTGAGTTGGAGTTATCGGAGTAGTGCGTCTGTTCGATCTGCGAGGAGGCATCTTTGCTAAAAGAATACAAAGATGAGACGGGAATAAGTCTATAGCAGTGGAGATAAGCCGAAAGCTGAAAGACAAGGTTATCCTAGTTCTGAGTGTATCTGATCCTGACTTCCACAGGTTTCTGGAAACAATTCATAAAAAGTCTATACCAAATAAACTTTATGAATTTGAAATGGCTATCCTCGAATGAATATTTGTTACCTGAATAACTATTACCAGTTTCATGTAAGAAAACAATACTAACACATAATGTGAGCAGTGTTTCCACTAACTCATTAAGTTAACCAAGATTATTATTTATTAGTGTGACGCATATGACGTTGTGGTTATTTCGGCTGATCCCTCCTTGAAAACTTCTCTTGAACTTAACATTGTTCCTCCTTGACTCTTCTGTCGACTGCTATGAGGAAGTGGTTACATCTATATGGGTTTGTCGTGCGAGAATGGAAGCGTCTAAAGAATCTATGAGATTTAGGGTAACTTTATGGGGTGATCCTTACAGAGTCCTCCTATAATTTGTACAATATATACGAGTTGTATATAATTCAATATTAAATAGACCTTCGAATAAGTGATCCTACTCCAAAACCACAACCAAACAAGGAACAGGTAGTGAAGCGTAGATCACAAATTCTAAGTCTATAAAACCTCAATTATATAAAACCTTGGGAGTATACATTGCAAGATTATAGACCTATCCGTAAGGGTCTTTTAAGTTATCACATAAGTTATTTATATAGTGCCTAAAATACTCCTATAGTATTTTAACGTAAAGTACTTGGTATGTTTCAAACTTGTATGCGTGTTATAGTATCCTAGAATACTCCTATAGTATTCTAACTCTATGTACTTGATCTAGAATTCTCTTGACTGGTGTTAGGTAAGTTTTAAGACTGTTGCAACACCACATCACTCCCAAACACATGTCGGTCACATCTCGAATGAATATAGTTGATCATGCTATATTGATCCTAGCTGTGATTACATAACTGTCCAGGTTTGATCGCAGTGTTCAACCTTTAAATACTTTTGTTATGTTCTTCTTGTGATACTTGTTCTAGTATGTATACATGTATAAGCAAGTAGGTATATTTTTTTATAACTCATTGTTATACTCTTAAAATATATTATTATCCAGAGCACTTAAGCCCCATTGTATTTATAGTTGTATATATTTTATCGGTTGATATACTTAGTTCACTATAAACGATGATCTGATACCAATCTGTCACACCCCAAAACCGGAATGGCGGAAACGTTCGGGGGTGGAGAACGTCATGTTTAGTATCACAAGACATGCATCATAGTAAGCAAGTAATGAACAGCCATTTCATTCGTAAGAAAGTGTTTACAATGTGTGTGTTCACAAAACATAGAATACATAAGCAAATAACAAAACAAGACTTGAAGCTATTATGCTCCATCTTCTGAATTCCCAGCGCGACTACCTGTCTACTAGTCTCCTGAGAATACAAGTTATTTGAAAGAGTTGATCAGCAATTAAGCTGGTTAGTTCATAAGATCTTAGTGATGTAAGTAAGTTGTAGAAAGTTGTTGTAAAATGTGGTTGTAATATGTAGTTGAAAAATGTAGTAAGTTGTAAGTTCTGTTTAGAAAAGTTCGCCTGTTCCTCTAGAAAATCCTATATTTCCTACTTTGATGAAAGATACGTAAAAATGATTCTACAATCCTTTCTATGAGTACTAAATGGATACAAGTTATATAAAACTCAGAGTAAACAAACAATCGATTGTGCGCATCTGCCCTAAGCCCACAACCAAACAAGGAACAGGAAGTAAGGCGGAAAGCACACATCCCATTATTTGTTAGATCATTGTTGTATATAACTCTGGCGTATTCACTTGTTACTCATGGAGTTAATTGTAATAGTTCTTTTATATTTAATGAAAAGATTCTTTAAGAAAACCCTTATTTCTTATAATAAAATGGTAACCACAGTGGTTACTTCTATAATCACTTAGTTTATACTGGTTATATATAATCTAATATCAAATAGATAGTTAATTGTGTGCATCTGCCCTAAGCCCTCAACCAAACAAGGAATAGGAAGTAAGGCGGAAAGCACACATCCAACTACCTATCGGGTATTAATTATATATAACCATGATGTATAAACTAAGGTATTATATAGTTAATCACCTAAGGTACTTTAAGTTATACTGGTTTAATAACATGGATTAAACCCTTTACTGGTAAGTTTCCAGTTTTGTACACCAAATGTTCTATTTGAAAAGTATGTTTTGTACTAGAAAAATGTGCATTGAATTAGTGTCCTATGACCTCACCCATACCTGGTACCCCTTATGATGACTTAATGTATACGGAACATATATATAACTAAGATCGAATAGATAATAGGTTGGGTGAATCTGCTCTAAGCCCACAACCAAACAAGGAACAGGAAATGAAGCGGAAAGCACACATACTATTACCTGTCGGATCCTATTTATATATATCCCTTGATGTATACATTAAGGAATCATAAGGTTAGCATTATGGTCCCTTTCTACTGAATGTACTAGACCCGACTGTTCTGTTTGTCGCTTTGAAAAGATGTGAGTTTTCCCTAGTTTATAACTATCTTAACTCGAAAATAGTTTGCATTAACTTTCAAGTGGAACTGCCACAATATGAAAGTAATGGGAAAATGTAAGTACTCAGGGGTCTTTTGAATTCACGACCTGCAGTACTGGTTACCTTAAAACATGTCTGTTTTATCAAAGTCATAATGTGAAGGCTAGTACCCATACTATACGCTCTCCCTGTCAAGAGATTATGGGAACCAAACGCGACTTCCGCAACCCAGTTGCTAGGCCGTGTAATCCACATTAAGGTTATGTGATCATGTATACCCAATATAACTATCACCTTTTGTTTAGAACAATGAGGTAGTGATTCATTGGTATAGTTAGATCCTGTAGTTGTTCCATGCTATAGCATCTTAGTATGTTCGTTCTGTTATAGTATCTTAGTATCTTCTCTTGTTATAGTATCTTAGTATCTTCTCTTGTTATAGTATCTTAGTATGTTCTCGTTATAGTATGAACTGAACCCCTAAACTATACCCCTTATAGTTTACTAGTAATCTACTTGAACTGTTATTGAAAAGACTCATTTTACTACTAAGTTATGCTTGTACTTTAAAAATGGAGTTTTGTTAAACTATAAAGTAACATAACTTTAAAAGAGTTTTTGAAATGTTTTGATCACTTATAAAAGACATAAGCAATCTTTTGAAAGATGTTTATAACAATTATTTACACAATTATCATTGTGTTCAACTTGTATTCCCTCCCCCTTAAAAGCATTTAAAACAATTAAAAGATTTATTACGGGGTATGAACTCACCTGATGTGGGTGATTCAAACGAATACGCGCGTAAGGATGAGAAGTTCTACGAATGAACTCCCGAGACACAACGGGTCCTAAATGACATATAATGGCATATATGTGTATGTAATTAGTGTCTAAACAGCTAATTAAGAAGGGTAACACCCTTATAGACTAGGAAACTCTAAGATTTAAGGGATACAATCACATATGATTGCATAACTAGGGTGTATGGCCACCCTATTGAGTTTACGGTCCATGTGGCATGACCATAAGAGTTTACGGTCAAAGTGGTTCACGGTCCTATGTGTTTACGATCATAGGGTTTACGGTCCTAAGTGTTTACGGTCCATGTGTTCACGGTCTATGTGTTCACGGTTTAAATGACCTTACGGTCATGGAGTTCACAGTCTATGGAGATCCAACCGTAAACTCATCAAATCTTTGCACAATAGTGGTTTTCAAGGTTCTAATCAGGTGTTTCAACTAGATAACAAGCTAAGGAGGAAGTACTTACCATATAGAGGCTTGAAATGGTGATTAAGGTCCAAGAACACTAGTGTGTGTTCTTGGTGTTCTTGGTGTTTCTTGAAGATCTAAGAAAAGATGATTTCCATGGATGAAATCATGAGATGATACTAGATTAAGAGATGTATCAATAAATCAAAGGAAGAACACTTACGATTTTGATGATCTAGGATGATGAACTTGATGATACTTGAGAGGATTTGGAAGTTCTTGAGTTTGAAAGGGAAGAAATGATCAAAATGATCATAATATATATATATATATATATATATATATATATATATATATATATATATATATGAGGGAGTTTACGGTCACCCTGACCGTAAGCTCTAAAGTCTTGACCGTAAACTCCTTTTTGAGGAGGTTTACGGTTGCTAGGTAGTCTAGAACTTCCGTTGATACTTCCAAACACTTATTCCTTAAGTGTACTAGGCTAAAACTCCTCAGAATGACCTTTAACAAGGCTAGAACTCATTTAGAAATGAGTCTGACACTCAATTGAGTTGACTGACTGAGCTTTCAAAGCAAATATTTTTCGGGTTGTCACAAAATCACAGGTTTACAATAAAAATCTATCTATTTACATGAACAATAAGGAACATGAGAAGTTGGGTCAATTCTTCCTTGTGTTCCTATCTTCACATCTGGTACCACAACCGCTACTACGTGAACCTAATAATGTGTCTGATGAGTTATTATTGCTATATTTTTCTTATCTTTCTCTTCCTTCTCATTCTCGTACTCTATCATCTAACTCTTGCTCTTAATATCATACATTGTTATCCTTCTTATTCATGTATATTTTCTATATTTTCTCTATTATTTCCTCCTACTCTTTCTCGTCTCATCTATCTCTTTACTTGACATCTATTCTGTTTCTCATACTCTTCTTTTATCCTTCTCTTACTATTTCTTAGCCTATTCTCAGGTTCTTCTCATACTCTACTCATACTATTTCTTTATCTCTTCTCTACTTCGTCTCTCCTCTATCTATTTCTCTGTTCTTTATTCTTTCTCTTCTCTGCTCGATCTATTCTCTGCTATTCCTATTATCTACTCTTTCACTACTATACTCTTTCTATTCTTTATCTCACATCTAATGCCTCATCATTCTATTCATATCTAAACCAACGGTCACATCTCACACTCTAATCCTTTCTCTTATAATCCCTCCTGGGTCTATAACAATTATTCTTTTCTTGAATCCCTCACGGATTCCTTACATTTAATCCTTCATGGATTACATCTAAGTTATTAGAAGTACTCTCTTATTTGTTCCTTTTAAGGAACCTTTCTCTATCTTATCTAACTTTACACAATCTGGGTTCCCGCATGAACCATCTATCTACATTCCCAGAAGGAATCATCATCTTTTCCATGTTGGGACATAATCTCATTCCCGAAGGAATCGTACTATTATCCCCGTAGGAGCCATACTCTTATTCTCGATGGAATCTCTACTTCTAGTTCCCCGAAGGAACCATACTCTTGTCCCCGAAGGAACCTCTACTCTTGTCCCTGAAGGAACCTCTATCTCTCGTCCCCGAAGGAACCTATATGCTAGTCCCCGAAGGAACCTTTATCTCTCCCCCTAAAGGAACCTCTACTTTTGACCCCGAAGGAACCTCTATCTCTCGTCCTCGAAGGAGCATTTACTCTTGTCCCTGAAGGAACCTATCTCTCTCGTCCCCGAAGGAACCTCTATCTCTACATCTCTATCTTTTTTATGTGACTCATCACATAACACTTGTCCTAAGGATAATCTATCTCTTTATCTCATCACAGGATCATCTAATCTTTCTCTTTTAGTACTTAATTCATTAAGTACTTAATCTTAATATGTCTCAACTAACATATTGGTATTCTACACAATACCAATAATGTCTAGACATACATACTTATTCTTATGATTATAATGCACATAATCATCTTCTAACTCTTTCCTCTATCTCTTGGGTATTTAGCAAATACCATTCTCATATAATCTTACATACTTTATGTGTACATACATGCTATGCTACATGTATCTAACATATACCTCATGCATACTCTTAATATACGTACATGCTCTGATACATGTCCTTACATGTGTATTCTTACTCCATCTTCATTTCCTTCTTATGGACATTCACTTAGTGCCCCAAGATTTAACACACACACACAGACACACACACACACAGTCACACACACACAGACACACACACACACATATATATATATATATATATATATATATATATATATATATATATATAAACATAATCTTAATAGAGGGAGGGAGGGAGAGTAATAACTCACCTTATCAGTTAGTGGAGACTAACTGTGCCATCTTCGTCTACTCTGCCATTGATGCATTATGGATCCATCTTCCTTACTCTTCGGCCTATTCATACATACATATAATCATCTTAGTACTTGTCTTAACCTATTTAGAGCTTAATGACTCTTAAGGTCAAAATGACCACTTAATGGATCATAATTCTATTATTTTCATTCGCTATCTCTTAATCTCAATCAATTAAAGAATTGAGCGTCCCGTGATACCTAATTCATTATCATCTAATTTCTAATGCATCAGTTACATATAATCCCTAGTTAGAGTTTCAAACCCCAATTCTCATTAGATTGATCCCACTCATGGGGATTACATACAAAGCTTGTTTAAGGCATTTAAAGACCTTCTTTAACACTACTAACAAGCTTTTTTACTCTAATATAACATAACTATCTGAATTCATCAAAATCATCATTTAGCCTTAACTAGCTTAAAAATAGAAAAGATGATTATCTCTTGAACATTCCACCTTCAATCCAAGCCATAAAACCCTAGACCGCCTCTTGCCCCTTCTTCCTTCTCCAAATCACTGGAGCTTCAATAGGAAGGGTTTGGGGGTGTTAAATGACGAGAATGAAGGGCTTAACATGTTTTTACTCTGATGCGTAACCGTGCCATAGTTACTTGTTTACCGCACCGCGGTGACCATTTAACCTCAATGGTCGTCACTTTATTGCCATGTCGTGACGTTCTGCTTGCCATGCCGTGGTGCTCTTTGTATACTAGCAACCTACTTAAGCCACCGTGTCATGACACCCAGATACCGCTCTGCGGGGAAAAATATAATGCCATTTCTCATATGACAAACCCCCGTTGTGCCATGGTAATTTACCCACCGTGTCGCGGTAACTGCTTGACAACAGCTCCTTGGCTGATTCCATTCCAACTTTGGGACATTTTTGTTCTAACTTCTAACACGCACAACTTCTTTGTTTCTTACCCATTTTTGATGTTCCTTATATCCACACGAAGGTGGGAACACTATACACATCGATGAAGTCATATCTCATAAAATTAATACGTGTCTTAATCTATTAAATCATAAAGTTGGCATAAAAAGCATAAAATTCCAATTTTACCCTTTTGAACAAAAATGCATCTTATCATGCATTCTTTCTCTTAAACTCACTCATCTAACCTCTTCTTAGTGAATTAAACTCTTATTGACCATTTTTTTTATGAAGTAACAACTTCATAATCTCATATCTTTCTCATAATTGACCATTTTTCTCTTTGGTCAATATTTGACTAAAAGTCAAATCTTTGTAAATTTTAGGTTCTTACATACTACGAATATGTCAAACAAGTTTACTAGTTAAACGTGTATGGAAAAACATGGTTACCTAAATGTGGACAAAAACCAAAGGTAATTACCCATCTTAGTAATATTGGGTTCTTTATGCTAAATGCAAGAAGTTATAAGACCAACTGATATGACAGGGAATCGGGACCGTCAAGTCTTGGTGTCGTATATGGATCATAGATCTAAAGTATGTCATAACAACACCGCATTACAATGTCGCCTAACAGCATTGCCTGTCAACACAACCTAGCCATGACTAGTTGGGGTTGAACTAGGTTGACCCAAGGTCTAACCTAATCGTAGCTTGATCTAGCTCTATAAATAGAACACCTCATCATCCATTAAAAGGATCTCTCATTCTTAGATATAAGTCTCCGTTGTATACACACACAATCCCTAGGGCGGTTCTAACGGTTTGGTTCTATGATGACAGCTAGGAATCAAGTCAATAACTCGTTAACGATACCTAATTCCGATCTACGATTCAAATCCGACATCAAGACCCGATCACCCGATTCCAAATCACTCCAGTGGGTCTTAGGACTAATTGTACTTATCATAAATAACCTAATATTACCAAAATGGGCAACGACGTTTATTTTTTGCTCACATTTAGGTAATCATTTTTTTTCCGCACACGTTTAATTTGTGAATTTGTTTGACATGTTCATAATAGGGTAATATCACATGTAATTACCAATGATATTACCCTATTTTAAACACGACACACAAATTATTGGTCAAACATGTATGAAAAAAATATGATTATATTATATGGACAAAAACAAAGTTCGTTACCCTCGTAGGCTTTAATAGTAAATAAAGGATAAATCTAGGGTCCTAATGTGTCAATAGGTAAAAGTTTAGTCAAAGTGCTTTTGACTTGCATTTTAAGAGTTCATATCATACATTTAGTTTTTTTAACATTCAAATTGTGATTCTTTAATGCGTTAAACTCATCAAAGAATAATAAAGGCTATCTAGCATATTATTATGGATTATTCTTACAGTTTCTTCCCTATTATCAGATTAAGTTTCCTTTTAAGACGACAAATATGAGAGAGAGAGAGAGAGAGAGAGAGAGAGAGAGAGAGAGAGAGAGAGAGAGAGAGAGAGAGAGAGAGAGAGAGAGAGAGAGAGAGAGAGAGAGATGTATGTATGTATGTATGTATGTATGTATGTCATAATATTATTTCAACTATGATTGTTACAAATTTACAATATAATATATGGATAGTTTACTCATAAACACCGGTTTTGTCATTTATAACGGAAACTCAACCTTGATCAGTCCAGAAAAAATTATTTTGTAATAAAATGAAAATGAATATCTATATATATATTTATATGTTTAGTACATCAGACAAATTTAGTACGCAACGTATGTTTTTATGTCATTTAACCCTTTAGCACATCGGACAAATTTACAACACAAGTAAGCAATATGCATCAAAAGCTTCTAAAAATCTTCAAATCAAACTCTACTTTTTTTCTTTTTGCTTTGTAGACAAAACACAACTCGCGCAATTTCTCTTTAAACAACAAACAACTCCTATACATGTAACAATTTTAAAATACTACAACATCATAGAAAAAAAACGTTTCAATTAATCTATTACAATAGAAAAAAAAAAACATGTCATTGAATGTAATACAAAATAATAGTTGATTCGATTTAAAATAAATTTTCAATTCATACATTTTTTGAATATTTGATTAATTAATTCTTTCATAGGCGGCCCGCGACAATATTTTGAATATTTTCCAAGTGGGGTACCCTTTTGCCCTTTTGCCTTTTTACCCTAAACGCCCAAAACACTCCTATTTATATGCTTCACACTTCTATCAATTTTCTTCATAACCACCTCGCCATTTTTACTCATCTTCCTCACAAGCAACCCACATTCTTCGATTAGAATGAATTCCATGGCTATTTTGGGTTTTTTAGTTGTGGGTTTTCTCTCAATTGCTTCCTCCGTCAATGGCGACGGTGGTTGGGTCAATGCACATGCCACCTTCTACGGCGGTGGTGATGCCTCCGGCACAATGGGTATGTAATATGTTTTTCTTCATCTTCAAATCTTCAAATCTTCAAATCTTTACTCTTCTTCTCTCTATCTCTCTCTTTCTTCGATTAATTGACTGAGATTTGGTGTTATTTTGATAGGTGGTGCTTGTGGGTATGGGAATCTGTATAGTCAAGGGTATGGTACAAACACAGCAGCGTTAAGTACTGCTTTGTTCAACAATGGTTTGAGCTGTGGCTCGTGCTTTGAAATCAAGTGTGTGAATGACCATCAATGGTGTTTGCCGGGGTCTATTAAGGTCACCGCCACCAACTTCTGCCCACCGAACTCCGACGGTGGGTGGTGCAACCCTCCTAACCAACACTTCGATCTCTCTCAGCCTATCTTCCAACATATTGCTCAATACAAAGCCGGAATCGTCCCTGTTGCTTACAGAAGGTGAGAATTTACGAAAACACCCTCACACTCAACTCACAAGGGTATTATGGTAACTTCGCTTAATGTATTTTTCTTTGCTTTTGTAGGATACCATGTGTTAGAAGGGGTGGGATTAGGTTCCAAATCAATGGACATTCGTATTTCAATTTGGTGTTAATTACAAATGTGGGTGGCGCCGGTGATGTTCATTCGGTGGCAATTAAAGGGTCAAAGACTGGATGGCAACAAATGTCAAGAAACTGGGGGCAAAATTGGCAATCCAACAATTATCTCAACGGGCAGAGTCTGTCTTTTAAGGTCACCACAAGTGATGGTAAAACCGTGGTGTCTAACAATGTTGTCCCTGCTGGTTGGTCTTTCGGGCAGACCTTCGCTGGTGCCCAATTCCGATGAAAAGACGTTTTTACCCTTGTTTGGGAAATTGGTTTTAGTGGTCACCTTGGGTGTTACTATTGTATCTTTTAGCAACTACAATAGCTACTACTACACTACTACTATAATGACTAAGGGCTTATTTTGATAGGGTCATTTTAGTCATTTTGATTTTTAGGGTGCCCATCTAGTTTTTAGTTTAGGGTGCCCTAGGGTTTGTTTTGGGTTTGGGTTTGGTTTTCTTTGTTTTTGTGGTTTAGGGCAGTGGTGGACTATTACCACCCGCCATAGTCGTAATTGACGTTTTTGCCCTTGGTATTGGGCCATTGGAAATCTCTTTTTTATTTTTTGCATTGTATTGGGTTGTGTGAGGTCCTAAGTTGTAAATTTACGTTTTTTTATTAGTAATGAAAGGTGACTACTCTACTTACTACTACAATTGGTTTTGTTGCATTTCGTATGATATTTTATGCGTAGTGTACAAGTATTGATGATGACTTAAGTTGAAGCCAGCTGTATCCCAGATTTATGTTAGTGTCCTTGCCATTTAACTTATAAACATGTATATAAAACTCATTTTGTATTAAAACAATTTACTTCGTTTGATTAATGATTTAAATCAAAATGATGATGTGACATTCTCTTTCCGGGTTGTCATTTTAAAAGGAAAATCACAAAAATAATCAAAAGGGTTGAAGTTGAACTTGAACCATTTAAGAAAATAAAATTTTATTTATGGATAAAATTTATAAGGCCCATATCAAATTAAGAACGTTGTCACCATTTAAACGTTCTATTGTTAAAGAAAACAAATCATACATTTTGCAATATATGAATTATTTTATAATAACCATTTTGCATTTGGTGTTTGTGGAATTATTTTAAACGTTCTTGGTGTTTGTATTTTAATTGTTTTTATCATTTTACTAATCGATTTTTTAATGTCATTGTATCCAAATATCAAACGCACACATACTATTAAATTATAGTTTTACTTTCATCTATATTTAAAGATGTCATATTGAAGCATCAAAAGATGATCAAAACCACACATCGGGTGTCTTAAGATGTCAATAACTGAGCAATTCTGAACATATTGGACACAAGAATTTTACTGACTTGCTTTGAATACAAATAAAGCGGCATTATCACTGGCAAATCAGCCATGATCTAACTCATTTGAAATTAAAGCTTAAATTGAATCATTCCCTAAGACATTTGTGCATGTATAGATACTTTGATTGAAAGAAAGAATACTTTCGATTCATATAAAAAAGAAGAGAATTATTTGAACTATATAAATCAAGAAAACAAAAAAGTAGCCCATGGCGTGATTCATGAAAGACCTAAAGGAAACTTGGAAAGTGTGCAGTGCTTCAATCCCAGTACGTAGTAAGAAGAATCTTTGACTCAAAATCCCATTTTCCAACCATATATATTTCAAAAACAAGGCTTTTATGTTTTCTGACATTGTCATACGAGGTTTATAAACTTTGATACAAATGAAAATAGGGTGATTCTAATCAGGGATGAATAGTAGCACCCTAAAAATATTACTCATTTTGTTTCATGTTTTACGTTTTAGTATGCATAAAAATTGGTAATCACGGTGTTGTTATAAGGCCGGAGGGAGTGGTGCCGCACTCCCTCATGAAACCACAGTGACACTTAGGCGTCATCTCACATATTACCACAAAAGTGTGGTTTCATACCACACCCAATAAATGATGCATTTGGGTATGTTTTTAAATTTTTTTAATAAATAAAAGGGATCAATCAGAAGGAGGGAAGAAAAATGAATCAATCACATTGCTGGAAGTAGGCCTGACAATCGTGTCGTGTTCGGGTTTGCGTGTCGCGGGTTGGCGGGTCAAAATATGCCAACCCAAACACGACCCATTTATATATACAAGTCACGGGTTGGCGGGTTTGGAAGATAAACTCATATATGACCCGCCAACCCATTTATCTATACGGGTTCACAGGTTGGCGGGTTCGTGGAGAGAGTGAGACTGTGGGAGACTGGAAGTATGGAAGAGAGAGATATGCTTATACGCGATTTGATTTTGAGATTATTATTTAGGGCAAATGGGCAAAATGGTTACAGACGTAGCCTTACAGGTTACGACTTACGACCTTAGGCCATCCATCACGAGTCAATGTCAAAACAGTCAAATGGTCTATGAATCAATGATATATATTATATAATATTTATTAAATATTAATACTTGATACATAAATACATTTAATAATAAAATATTTTTTTATTAAAAATATAAACGGGTTGGCGGGTCAACCCGTTTATTTTTTGAGAAACTCATATATGACCCGTTTAATAAACGGGTTGGCGGGTTGAAAAACTCAACCCAAACCCATTTATTTCGTGTCGTGTCGCGGGTCGTGTCGAGAATTGCCAGCCCTAGCTGGAAGGTTGTTTGAAGGAGTGCTTCCTTGGAAGGGTGCAGTGCAGTCTACCGCACTGAGGGGGCGGTGTTTGTGCTTATGTGGCAAGGAGAGTGCGGTCCAGGCCGCACCTACTCCCTCTTGTCTAACCGGAAGACATGTTCAATTTCTTAAGCGACAATTTCTGATGTATTTAATGATTATTTTAATGAACTAAAGTAGAGAACACATAACAGTTAAAAAGGGTTCCCTATAGAATTTAATGGAGACAAAGAGATTGCGGCACGTAGCTTTGGATGGTCTTCGTTGACCGATAGCATGTGATGCCGGCACAGGCTACGATTCATGGTTTACCAATGTGTGGGTCCTATTGATATGTTTATACTTTATAGTTTATAGACTAAACTGTACAAATGGTCCCTGTGGTTTACTTAAAATTGCCACTTTGATCCAAAAAAGTTTGGACTAGCATCAGAGGTCTAAAGTTTTCATTTTGTTGCTTGTTTGGTCCAATCTATCTTGATTTTTTAAAAAATGACGGATTTACCCCTGTTATATGATTTTCTTTATTTTCTTATTTGTTTTTTCTGATTTTCAGATTTAAAAAAAAATAAATAAAAGAAAATAAAAATAAATCTCTCTCTCTCTCTCTCTCTCTCTCTCTCTCTCTCTCTCTCCTTCCTTCTTCATTTGTTCTTCAAGGTTCTCAAGAACCCCTTATCATCGACTCCACCACTGTGGTCGCCGTCAGCCACCACCGCCTTCAGCTCCAACTTCAGCCCCTATCATCTCCGCTACCACCGTCCATCTTTAAACCCTTGCTCTGATCTTGTCGCCATTGTCCATATCTGTAAACCTTCATTTTTCCAATGATCTGAAAAAATCCGCTGCTACTCGACAAAGCTCCAGATCCGTAAACCATCGTTCTTCCGGCGAGCCTCGTCTATCTCCATCTTTCTCCGCTTCATCAACAAACCGTAGCAATTTGGCGACGACGTTCTAGAGAAGAGGAAGGGCGGCGGCGAGTTAGGGTTTTCAGAAAACCCTAATCGGTTATTTTATTCTTGTTTCAACGCTGCTATCATCTACCGAAAACCCTAGCTCCGTCATCTTCATCAGCAAACCCTAGCGCTGGTATGCGTTGAACGACGCCCTCACCTTCGTCTCTTCAGATTCGACGAGAAAAAAGAGAAGTGGGTGACGAACAGATCAGGTGACGAACAGATCTGCTGGTTAATTTCTTATTCTTATTTTTGGCAGATTTGGTGATGCTGGTGGTTTAGTGGTCATTATGTGTTGATGAAAATCAATGGTGTTTCAATGGTGGTGTGATGATCTGATGGAGAAAATGATGGGTTGTAGGGTTGTGTTTGGTGGTAGTATAAGGTGGAATGGTGATTTGATGGTGGTCGCGGTGGTGGGAATGGAGACGGAGAAGGGTGGCTTTGGGTGGTGATAGAAGATGAAAGGTTCAACTGAGGTTGAAGGTTGGTGAAGGTAATGAAGACTGAGGGTGGTAGAGAGAGAGAGAGAGAGAGAGAGAGAGAGAGATAGATTGTTTTTATTTTTTATTTTTTTTTAAATCTGAAAATCATAAAAAAAAACAAATAAGAAAATAAAGAAAATCATATATAACAGGGGCAAATCCGTCATTTAAAAAAATCAAAACAGATTGGACCAAACAAGCAACAAAATGAAAACTTTGGACCTCTGATGCTAGTCCAAACTTTTTTGGACCAAAGTGGCAATTTTGAGCAAACCACAGGGACCATTTGTGCAGTTTAGTCTAGTTTATACCTTATTTAGTGGAATTATGGTTTCATCGTTTATGTTTTGATATGGGCTACAGCCCAATGAAAATATGACCCAAAGGGACCAAATCAGTAAACAGGTGTTAGCTGAAAGTATATATTTTAGACATTCATTTTAAGATTTTGAGACTCTCGATCGTGAGATTAAAAGGTATAATCCCAAATCAATTTATCAATAAATATCAAGAACCCTAAACAAATTGAAGAATACTAGATGTTGAAGATGACTAACTCTATATTATGATTCTTCCACTTCACATAATGTCATCTAAATGATTGATTTTGATGGATTGAATCACACACTATGATGGTGATTATAGAGTGGATTAAGTTTGTAAAACGAAGAAACGTTATTCTCTCCTAAGAAAACGTACGTCCTCTCAATATATGTGTATTAATTTATTGATCAATTACTATGAGAACTTAGTAGAACCACATAATTTTGGTCCCTTAAGTTATGAATAAATGTCATATCCATCATACTACATATTATTAATCATAGGACCTAATATGTCATTATGAAAAACATTATGACACACAATATAAATATACCTAACATGTAATGCATATTACAAAATAGTCTTAAGGGCATACTAATGTGTTATATTCCAACATTCTTCCATTTGGTTGAGTGACTATTTGCATATATTTATCTATATAGCAAGTAATTGGGCACAAGTTATTAATATAGACAAATTACACAGTAAAGAAGAATAATAATGAAGTACTTGAATAAATAAAATTAAAAGTTCTATCAAAGCACTATGCTAGAGTTATATTATAATATGTCTACCCTTAAACCCGTACTGACGACATGATGAAATGGTTTGGGTGGTAGATCTTTAATTATCAGATCCGCTAGCATATTATAAGTGCTGATGTGCTCGATACAAACATCATTATCCTCTATTTGCTCTCATATGAACAAATATTTTGTATCGAGCTAAAGCCCTACTCCAATTTAAATATTCCCAGTGAAAAAACTTATAGGGAAAGGTTATAGTAATAATTTTTCTTATAACAACCTTAAAATGGAATTTACAATCACGAGTCTTGTAATTAAATTTCTCAACAAAATTACATGGATAATTGCTATATATATGACAACATATTTTGCCAACATAGTTGATGTAGCCGTCAAATTTTGATTAGAACTCTTCCATAATCTTGCCCAACTCATATCATAAATATGTATCCCATAATAACTATTTAACTTTGCATTTTGCAAATTCAGAGTCTAAAATCATCACTTCTAATTTATCACTTCTTTTATAAACACGTTTGTAATTATTAGTCCCATGAATATCGTAAAAACTTTCTTGGCAACTGTTTAGTGATCTAGAGCGTGATTTGATTGATAACGGTGTAGGTAGGGATGAGCATAAGCGGGTACCCGCCTCATTTGGCGAGAACCGGAACCTGTAACAACCCGTTATTTCAAGTCATTATAATGACTAAAAGCCGAGTCTTGTAACCTCTTTGTAAAGTAATAAGAATATCATCGAAAATGAAATGTTCAAAAAGCTCTGTTTGGGTACACTATGTGGTAGATATCGTGATAAGGTTTCCAAAAATATAAAGAACACTAAAATCCGAGTTATAACGGAAGAGTTATGACCAATCAAAGATTCGTAACACTACCGGTAAAGCGCTGTTAAGCATAAAACGAGAAATTTTAATAAAATACTTTTTTAGCCTTAGGTATCTAAACGAAAGTCGTAGATATCATTAAACCGTAGACATACATAAAAAGAACGCCCAAATTTGACTTCGTATGAAGAAGTTATGAATTTTCGAAGTTTCTGACCTAGCAGTAGACAGCTAAAAACTCGAAATAGAGATCGAGCGGTCTTTATCCGACACAACCTAAACGAAAGTTGAAGACCCCGACAATAGGAATACCACAGTAAAAAGTCTGACGAAAATGGACACCAGATGAAGGAGCTAAGGAATTTAAACGGACTTTTCCAGGTCCGGCCTGTTAAAAATAATATAATAAAAATAAATCAAAATTAGCCGATGGAGTCTAAACGAGAGTTGTAGAGCCTTTTCACACCTACGCATGCATATAAAGAACGTCGAAATCGGAGCTCGTACGCGAAAGTTACGGATTTTACAAGTTCGGGACACAGAACCCGAGGCTGACTCAGCCTCACGACGTGAGGGAAGCATGCTCACGACGTGAGCTCGTGACTGATGGGTTCCAGAGTGTCAGACACGTCAAATCGTCAAAGAGGATCATGCTGACTAAGCCTCACGACGTGAGAATCCAAAACTCACGACGTGAGACCCCAAATCAGCCCCTATACATAGAACCTTAAGGGTGCCGGGTTTGGTGCTCATCTCTTTCCATCTAAGTGTCGTTACTCTACGTGATTACCTCGAGAAGCCTTCCCGAAGCCCTGGATTTTTATACTCGAGTCCCGAAATAAGTTCTACACTCCCGAGATCCCCGAGAATCCCGAGATTTCAACTCTCTCTAGTCAAAGTTCTGCTCGATTCTTCTCTCGACTACTTCAAAGCAACCACTTCAATCAAGTGAGTTCATACCCCCTTTTATACACTTTCAAATACTTTATAATGTAATTTTAATACATTTCGGGGGAGAATACAAGTAAACACTCGGTTGATCCCGAGTGAAAACGTAAAAACTCTTATACTTTGCATGTATTAGACTATCTATACAATGAAACTGTTCAACATGCAAGACTATTGCTCAAACTTAAGCTTGTGGTATGAAACAAAACTATAACTAGTATTAGCCTCGTTTATACAAAATGCATTATGTCAAGAGCAACCTTTCTTGCTAAACTCTTTATGCATTCAAGAACTTATGATTTATGCTTTGTCAAACATTGTGAAAAAGGATAAGCATTGCATACAAAACTATCATTTTAATACGGGACTTAGTTGAGAATCCGTGAGACGATTACATCTTCAATACTACCTTTTGTTAAAAGGTACTACCGAAAGTCCTGTCTATTATAACCAGAGTCTCCCGTCTGGAGAGCGTGTCAAATGTGTATAGATCTATACGGGAAGTCATGATCCCGCTCCCTGACTGTTAGCTACAGTCCTTTGGGTGACAGTTTGTCATAAACGTTTCGACGCCTGAAGACCGTCGCCACATGCATAGTATGTTTAGTATGGTTATAAAAACTCACCAGATAGACAATTATTATGGTATTCTGCTTTTATGAATGGATAGCTATTAAAACTATTCTTCATCTAACAAGTGCGATCTTCTTATAGCTTTATTATATAAAACTATGTCTCAACCTTTCAAGTATGTCAGTTGCTTGCGATTTTCGGTCTTGGACATTAGAGACTGCCTTTTACTTTAGGAAAATAAGGGATTTTCTTGTATCCAAAACAATCAACTAATAGGAAAATAAGGGATTTTCCTGGTGCAACTATTTACAATTCACAACGCGAACATTCATATGCATTTCATACTTTAATAAGGAAATAAGGGATTTTCTTGGAAAACGCACGAACTTTGGAATGGCATACATTTTCTCAAAACCGCTTATGAACTCACCAACTTAATTGTTGACACTTTTTCTTTGAAATAACTTGTATTCTCAGGGAACCGCTAAGCAGGTTTTGAAATCAACTTTTGGGGATTAACGCTCTGACGTTAATTACTTCTTTTGAAAGATGTTTATGTACTTATCTTTTGAACATGTAACAAATACAATTATGTAAACATTTTGAAACCTTTATATGTATGGTGGTGTGTACTTTCCTTACTATGAACTGTTATGATACTGAATATGACGTCCACCGCCCCCCGAACGTTTCCGCCGTTCTGTTTGGGGGTGTGACAGAACCGGCGGTTCCTAGAAAGTTAGAACCGGAACCGGAACCGCTTTAGACAGTTCTTAAATGTTTGGAACCAGTCCCGGAACCGGCAGTTCCGGTTTCGGGAGCGGGTAACCCGGTTACATTAATTTTGTTATCTTTTGTCGATAAAACCGCAGTTTAGTTCGATCCAAATTAAATCAATTCGGACCAAAGACGGACAAAATCGGACCAATATATTCTAAACCGGTCTAAGTAACACACATATTTATATGAAATAATATATATATATATATATATATATATATATATATATATATATATATATATATATATATATATATATATGGATATATACAGTAAAGTCCCAATATTTTCATCGATTTGACAAGAAAATCCTAAACTTTATTTTTTTGACAATAAAGTCCAAATTACCGACAGTTTTTGACACTTTTACCATTTTTTCCCGGTTAGCCGGTAATTAGGATTTTTTTGTCAAAAAAAATAAAGTTTAGGACTTTCTTGTCAAATCGTCAATAAGGACTTTACTGTCAAAAAAATAAAGTTTAGGACTTCTTTGTCAAATCGTTAAAAATATTAGGACTTTAGTGTATATATAACTTTTTTTGTTAGAAATTTAATGGTATGATACTCTTTAAGCATAAGAGTTATTGAAACCTTCTCTAATCAGCTAGATCCTATTGAAATCCTTAACGTTTGCTTGTTGTTAAATCGTTTTTTTAATCTCAACAAACCGACATTGAAAAAAATTAAGATAATCAAGAAAGAAAGAACCAGGGTTGTGTTGGCTTTTTGCAGTCCCAAAAATAGAGAAATAAGAAACCGAAAAAAACGAAATTGCCCTTTTTTCCCTTCTTCACATTCACACCCTTTTGACTAGACATGTGTTGTTTGTGTTTGTATAAAGCCAGAGCAATTTCGTTTTTTTCGATTTCTTACTTCTCCATTTTTGGGACTGCAAAAAGCCAACACAACCCTGGTTCTTTCTTTCTTTCTTTCTTGATTATCTCCATTTTTTTCAATGTCGGTTTGTTGAGATTAAAAAAACGATTTAACAAGAAGCAAATGTTAAGGATTTCAATAGGATCTAGCTGACTAGAGAAGGTTTTAATAACTCTTATGATTAAAGAGTATCATACCATTAAATTTCTAACAAAAAAAGGATATATACACTAAAGTCCTAATATTTTCAACGATTTGACAAGAAAGTCCTAAACTTTATTTTTTTGACAATAAAGTCATAATTGACGATTTGACAAGAAAGTCCTAACCTTTATTTTTTTGACAAAAAATTCATAATTACCGGCTAACTGGGAAAAAAGGGTAAAAGTGTCAAAAACTGCCGGTAATTTGGACTTTACTGTCAAAAAAATAAAGTTTAAGATTTTCTTGTCAAATTGATGAAAGTATTGAGACTTTAGTGTATATATATATATATATATATATATATATATATATATATATATATATATATATATATATATATATATATATATATACCGGTTCTGGCGGGTACCCAGCGGGTAGCGGTTCCGAAAAAATGATAACCGGAACCGGAACCGCTTAAGGCGGTTCCATAACTTTAGGAACCGGAACCGGAATCGCTTAAGGCGATTCCAATTCCAAAACCGGCAGTTCCGAGGCGGTTCCGGTTCCAAAAGCGGGTACCCGGTTCCAATGCTCATCCCTAGGTGTAGGATACCAGTAACATAAACGATTTTGACACAAGCACAAACTTGAGCATACATAAATCCTCCAACTACTAAATCATAATCTATTGAATTAATTTTATCTCATTCTACCTTTGTTTTTAAGCATTGAAATAAATCGAAAAAATCTCCTTTTGACTACGGAAGCAACAGAATGGAAGCATTGTTGCATGTTATATGACTTAGTACACACTTGATATATATATATATATATATATATATATATATATATATATATATATATATATATATATATATATATATATATATATATATGGTTCTGTTGAGAAGTACTACGCATGGTGTATTGGTTCACTATGCCATGATTTTTACAAAATTCAAGAAAGATCGAGGGGCTTGACCAAAGTTCCTATGATTACTATAATAAACACCACCCATGCTTGATTTCATTACTTTTATTTTTAGGTCAAGTTAATTGTCAACCTATTCCTGAAAGGTTTTATGAATTTTAGGAGATCAAGACTTTTCATGTGGTATGTATGAATAAGAGTGAAATTTTACAGGTCTAATATGATTTATGACCACTTATGTCCCATACAGAAGGTCTACAGATGTTAATATAAATCAAATTTAGTAATCTCAAACTTCTTGTGAGTCTTTCTTTATTCCATTTTATACACTTGATACATTTAATGAATCTTGAGTAGTGAAGTTATATTGGAATTTCATATTTAAGGAGATGTATCATCTTATTATGTTATGTGTGACCTAAGCATTAATTTCACAACATAGATGTTGTAACACCCGCTGATTCAGGCTAGAAATTTAAAATATTATAGATAATCTTAGCTAAAGATGTAGTAGTCGTAATGACTATCTTGTGGATATAAGGAGCGCTTAAATCCGACTTCATATGAAGAAGTTGTGCTTCTTCCAAGTTTTGCGATTTAAAACCGATACGACTATGCGTATCATAAAAAGTGAATAAGAGATATGTTACATATTATCCTAAGTAATCTAAACGGAAGTTGTAGATATAGTATAAGCGAGAGCATACATATAGAGAACGTCCAAATCTAACTTCATATGAGGAAATTATGATTTTTCAAAGATTCAGCGCAGTAGTGTGTGACACAAGAATCGAAATTTAGATTGGTTGATTGTTAGCTAAAATAATCTAAACAAGAATTGAAGATCTCGTGATTAGGCATCCGTCTATATAAAGACAGCCGAGAGCGGATGTCGTATGAAAAAAGTTATGAATTTTATACGAAGTTTAGCAGTCCAAGTCAGTTAAAAATATAACTTTAAAAATGAAGTGATAATTAGGCGACAAAGTCTAAATGAAAGTTGTAAATCTCATCGATAACTATGCGTGGATATAAAGAACGTAAAAAACGGAGCTCGTATGAAGAAAATACAAATTTTATAAAATTTCCCGCCTAGGTCACGTGCTTATAGGCGCAACGTGCGCTTCTATTAGCCAGCCACGTCGAACCAGTCTGCAATTGCCACGTGTCATAAGGATGAAGGCCGAACAGGCTAAGGCGCAACGTGCTCCTCGTCTGGGCGTGACGCGCATCTATAATTTTTTCCCAAAAATACCACAACAATCCCATTCACTTCTCCACACTTTCCAAACACTCTCTCTCGAATTTCTCTCCACGTTGATCCGAAATTTCTTCAGATTTAAGTTGTAACGCCCGGATTCTGGTACACATTTATTTACAAATTATTCTTGTTTGAAAGGTTACTCGACGAGTTGGAAGCCCCAGACTCGTCGAGTAGAAGTTAGTCTTGGACGCGAGATTCGGCCACCTACTCGACGAATCAAGAGCTCTGGACTCGGCGAGTAGGCCTAGCAGAGTGAAACCCTAATTTTGGGATTTTGCACCCTATTTAAGCATCTTAATCCCCACCCCTTGGCCTCATTTACAGCCTCCTTGTCCCAAACCCTAATCCACGAAACCCTAGAGCTTTCCTTGAGTGTGTGAGCCATTTTGAGTGATCTTTGTGCACTTTTGAAGCTTGTGGAAGAAGAAGAAGAAGATAGAAGACTCAAGAGGGAAGGAGTAGATCCAGAAGCCACACTCTATTTGCTACATTTTCTGGTAATCAAGTCTATAACTTGATCATTCCTTTCTTAGATCTATTTACTTCCACTTTATGAGGGTTTTGGTTCAAGCACCTTGGTCTTTGGGATTTGGACGTCCCAAGTGACTTATATCTCAGATCTGGGATCTACGAAGGGTTCTATGGCATAAAGGTGCAAACTTTATGACCATGGAAGCCCCATGCAAGCTTATAAGCAACTATATGACCTTTTTAGCCCTAAAAGACCATAAATGGAAGGAAAGCTTGGAACTTTACATGTACAACTGATGTTCAAAGCCTGGATCTAGTATATTGTGCCTTGGTTTAGGGTATTATGGCTTGTGGACCAAGATCTATGTTCTGGTGAGTTAGGGTTTGAGCTAAACCCATTAAGAAGGACTAAGAGCGGGTAAAGTTGGAAACTTTACCCTTAAAAGTGTATTCCCAATGTGTGGATGAAGTTTGGAGCTTGGATATGAAGGGTAGGAGCTTAATCCATTGAGATGGCTCAATCAGACAGGGGAACTCGACGAGTCCATAAAGGAACTTGACGAGTTGATTTGGTTTGTCCCGTTTTAGGTTTAGGTAGAACTCGACGAGTCGGTGAACGGACTCGGCGAGTTAAATCGGTAGATCACGACTGTGAGTAGCCTGGAAACTCGACGAGTCGGGGGGAGAGTCGACGAGTTAGATCGCGATTTCAAGATCTAGGACTCGACGAGTTGATGAAGCAACTCGACGATTTGGGTCAACCAGAAGGTTGACTTTGACCCACACGTTGACTTTGACCAGGGGTAAAATGGTCATTTTACCTTAAGAAGGATTATCAGATTCTGATTAAGTGTTATTATGAAATTGATAGACGGGGAGTCGCCGGAGCAGCAGTCAAGGATTCCTCACTCAAGTTTTCAGCAGTCAGCCTTGCGAGGTGAGTTTCCTTCAGTAGGAACGGGTCTACGGCACCAAGGCCAGCCCGTATATGTGATATGATAGTAGCTGAGTGTGGGCGGCGCCCGAATCTCATAGTAGTCGAGAGTGGGCAGGGACCGAATCTCGTAGTATTATTTGAGTATAGTTATATGACTGCTTGATAGGAATAGATATACTTGTTGTCTTTGTGATACTTGTATGTATGTTAGACAACGGAGTGTGGGCGGGGCCCGAATCTCCTAGACAGCAGAGTGTGGGCGGGGCCCATATCTCCTAGTTTCATGTTATGTGTATGGTATGTGGTAGTTTGGGGACACTCACTAAGCTTCGTGCTTACAGTTTTCAGTTTTGGTTTCAGGTACTTCCGGTAGCAAGGAGAAGGGCTCGGGATGATTGCAGTGCACACACCATTTGTTCAGCCTGGGATGTTTATACTTTGATATTTTGATATACATTGATATGATGTTTGAGATGTTATGACATGTGTTTTGGATAACTATGGTTTTGTTAATAATTAAAAATGAAATTTTTGGCATGTATTTTTGGGATGTTTCATAAGTTTTTGGCGAAGCTCTGAGTATCTAGGCTTGACCATTAGAAGCTCTTGGGTCGGAGTTCTTCCATTCAAATCTTCGAATTTTTGTCAGGAAAATCTCTATAAGTTAAGCTACACTTATATTACTTTCAATGTAACTTATATTTATATACATAGTCGTTGTTATGAATTTGTAAATAAGATTTATCAGTGATTCCATGTCATAATACTGATTGATCTACTTATGGGGTGATGTATAGGATAGATTTAGTTAGGTGTTTAAAGTGAGATTTCCAAACAGTATAATATGTATACCAAACAAACCCTACATCCGATATGATCTTACATGGTTGATCATTACTTGATATATCTTGATGTAGACATTGGGATTATTGAGGAATCTAGACTATCATTAGTTACGAGGAATATTAGATTAAGACTTAGTGACATTTGTACCTAGGTCACATCAAAGGAAAAGTCAAGGTGTTAGGCGGAGTGCTGCCGAATTCACTAATCATCCACTTTTAACATGTGAGTGCATAGTTACTTTCATCGTACATGTAGATATGAAGTATTTAGATAATTAAATTCTATATGTGC
Source organism: Lactuca virosa (assembly GCF_052849685.1). Classification (NCBI taxonomy): domain Eukaryota; kingdom Viridiplantae; phylum Streptophyta; class Magnoliopsida; order Asterales; family Asteraceae; genus Lactuca; species Lactuca virosa. The sequence goes on along the minus strand of NC_136429.1, from coordinate 20,602,244 downwards.
TTATTATCTGTGATGTAAGATGTTCTGTGTTAGATGAAATAATATAAGATGATCCTTATATGATTTTTACCGTATATGTATTTTTATGCTTATAATATATTAGGTAGTGATGGGTGATGAGAGATGACAAATGATGAGGGTGATGGGTAGTAAGAGATGACAAACGATGAGGGTAATGGGTGATGATAGATGAAAATGATGATAATAGGCCATGGCTTTAACAATACTATTGTACTAACGATGTAGTCATCTAACTGAGTATAGATGACGAACACAGCCTATTCTAGAAAGTCTAGTGGAACACATGCAGGTTTGTAACCTGTAGGCTGTAGGTGATGAACTATGTGTTCATATGATCTACTCTATTCCTTACTGACATGTATTGCAGAGAAATCCCTGAAACAATACTGTTAACTCGATGTTGCGCGATGATTCTTAAGATAGATTCCTTGGAGATGAATATAGAAGAAAATGGGGATGGGTAATCGGGTTAATTGTTTGATGTGAAATAGATAATTAAACAAATTAATTATATTATTGTAGGTTGAAAACCTTATGTACTCATCGGGCTTCCCAGCCTGATCCAATCGGTTTCTTTGTATCATAGGTAGTGGTACGAATGTACATGATGTTTGGATCTGATGAGAGATTCGAGGAAATATAGGCCATTAGATGTTGTAAGACTTATAATGACTATATTTATGCTTATGTTTTTTGTATCAGTTATGACATCTTAAGTTTTTTAATAATCAGTAAAAAATATTTATTTGAAAATACTTTTACGGGACAAATTCCACAATTATAAATAAACCCTGTTTTAAAATAAGCATAAATAAAAATGTCTTTTTGAACGTGAAAATGAGGATGTCACAGATGAAGTTTCCACTTCACAATTTTATTATTTGCATTATCACTACAAGATAATAAAGATTCCAAAATTGGTTATTGAGTTTTAATTAATAGAGATATCCATCCAAACAACCATAGCCAATAATATAAGAATTCAAATTAATAGTTACATCATTGTATCCAAATGTAAAAGTATAACTATTATTCGTTAACTTAGATACATATAATAAGTTTAAACTTATACTCAATACATAAAGAGTATTATTAAGACTTAAACAATAACCATTTCTAAAAAATAATGAAAATGGATAGCCGATTCTATGTTTAAGTCTTCATCATTCCCAAAATTTGATTGCTCTTTAATTCAAATCCAATTTCCAAATTGTATGGAATCCCTATAATAAAAAATACAAAAGTATCATGGAGCGGCAATGAATCCATCGTATATTTATAGGGAAATTAAGTTGACTAAATGACTTATAAGTTGATTTCCCTTTAAGTCTTCATGTGATTTATGGGATAACATAGATAAAAGACATCAATACACTATTAATAACACCAAAATGATAGGTCATATAGATACCTTACTCAATTATTAGTTTCGTTTAGGCTAGACCAACAACTGAATATTATGGTGTCTTAAATAATTATATTAAGCTACATAAATATTGCAATCACCTTTGGACAGAAATACAATATTTATGCACATTATGCTTAAAATTCACTACATAAATTATTATTCAATTAGCCTTTCGGTTTTTTGAATAACAACTCAAACAATTACTTAATGTGGTGTTCAATAGGCTCAAGTATCAAATTTAAGCAACCTTTATTTGGTCAAGTCACTTAAACTTTATATTAAAGTTACCATTCATCATCGGTAAACTAATTTGATAAAAAATTTATTAATGCATGGTTATGCAAATAAAACCAACTAAGATATTCAATCCGAATACATATGCACAAATTAAGACTCGACATTTTGATTCTAGCATATATTACAATATCAGAGATTTAGTGATATTTTGAGATCATTTAAAAAAAAACATGACACCATACTTATAAAGTGTACAAATAAGTTATTGAAGCAAATAAGTTATAGCTGTTATGATGTGTAGAAATTAATATTCTCTCAAGTGTGATGTCAATACTTCAATAAACAATCACCTTTAAGTACAATGATGAAATTAATTGAAACAAAATTATGCATATAAACCCATTGTGTCATTTATGTGGGTTTTCGAATGAAAAAATATTATTATAAAACAAACATGAGTAATTTCCCTTAGATGACATGAATCTTAAAACAAATACTATTTTTATTGTGATATTTTTATCCATGTATTGCCCAACTCGAGACATATAAACCAGATTACACATTTTAAGATTTCTCCTAGCTTTGATCTTATGTATATTCATAAAATGAATATACTACTAACAATGATGTGATCGTTAACTAAGTTTTAGACAAATAGGTCATCTTTTAAAAGAAAAAAAATAGATAAACTATTAGATAAACCATTCAACCATTAGGGTTGTGCATGGGTCGGTTTGGGTCGGTTTTGGATCCAAACCCAACCCAACCCATAAATGGTCGGTTTCTGGTTTTCAAAACCTAATAGGATCGGTTTCTGGTCGGTTCGGTTTCTCGGGTTCTGAGGTCGGTTTGGGCGGTTTTTCGGTTTCTAGGGTTCAACCCATACACGCACGGATTCTGGGTTTAAACCCATGGGTTTTGGGTTTTATTCCATTTTCCATAAATGAAGCAACAAGTTAAATACTTCAAAAAACAACAAATTTAAGTTAAATACTTCAAAAAACATGAGTCTTATAGCAAATAGTCTATTACAAGTTACAACCAAAGCCCGAAATAGTCTATTACAACCAAAACACAATCAAGTATGGGTCGGTTTCTCGGGTTGGATGGGTCGGTTTCTTGGGGCGGTTTGTCGGTTTTAAGTATGGGTCGGTTTCTCGGGTTGGATGGGTCGGTTTCTGGGTAAAAACCGAAACCGAACCCGATTTTTCGGTTTTTAAAAAATTCAAACCCAAACCGTCGGTTTTGCTTCGGTTTCGGTTTTTTCGGTTTCGGTTTCGTCGGTTTTAGTCGGTTTCTCGGTTTCTTGGTTTGGGTTTGCTCACCCCTATCAACCATACTTATTGGTAATAATGGAGTTTTCGGAACCATTTAAGTTTATAAATAAAATAATAAAGATTAAAGCAAGCGAATGATAGCATTTTACTAGCATTATGTTTTACCCATTTATAGTGGCAATATTGAGGTTTTGAAGGAGAATTTTGATAGTGAACATAGAAATGATGGAAACAAAATCATCCATTTCGGGATTTTGTATTAGAATTCCATTTGCAAAAGGCTACATCTAAACATAAGTGGAGAAGAAAAAGAAAATGTATGGTTTCAGATTAGGGCACACAGTTTATGATCATTTATGGTATAGAAAACGAAGTCTCATCTTAGTAAACATATCAAACATATATTAGGGCATGATTCATCCAAATTAAACCATGCTTCAACACCAATTTATCCATAAACATCAAGAACCTTAAATGAATTGAAGAATACTTATTTGGAGAAGATGATATCTCAATGATGTCGAAGATGACTAGCTTCATATTATGATTCTTCCACTTCATATAATGATGTTTAAGTGATTGATTTTGATGGATTGAATCACACACACTATGATGGTGTTTATAGAGAGGATTAAGAATGTAAAAGGTAAAAAAAAATCGCTCTTAAGAAAACGTACGTCCTCTCAATATGTATGTATTTATTGATCAATTACACCTTATGAGAAAGTATTAGTGTTAGATAATTATGGGACCACTTCATATATATGTAATGTTATCATTAAATCCGGTTATTATGGTAAAAATATAAATTGTTGATGAACCGATTTATAAAATATTTACTTACTTTGTGGGTTGAGTTCCCGGTTTGACTCAAGATCCTCAAGATCCTTTCCGTCTCTCACATTAGGGTATATCTCCATCTATATATACATGTGATGAGGAGCGGATCAAGACATACGAAAATACACATGTAAATTCGTTTAGGGTTTGCTGAGAGATTTTAGAGAGAGCTTTGAGATCAACTGGAAAACTCAACTCTAATTCTTCAGATACGAAGATCATAATGAAATCAGTTATGTAATCATTTTTTTATGTTTAAGTTTTCTTTTAATCAGATTCGAGATTAAAGATCCAAAGTTTATGCTTCCGCGTTTATGTTTTGGTTACCAAAATAACCAACAATTGCTTTCAGAGCCTTCTCGTATCTGTTACTATAAACTATTTTGATTGATTTAAGATCACTAAAGATACATGTTTTGAAAGTTCTAAGATTTCTGAAAATTTTGGTTGACTAATGTAAGCTTTCATAAACCCGTTTTGAATTTACTTGTACAAAACAAGTTGTTTATTGTTGTCTCTCAAAGTGATGATCACGCGGCTGCCATAATTCAGTGTTTTTTGTATTTGTGCTTTTATGCGTGAGATTTATATTTATTTATTTATTTATTTTGCGTAGATACTTCTGTTCATAAAATTTCGTCGTGTCTTGTTAGAGGGATCATATATTGTTTACATATTGTCTTTGAATTGTTTTTTTTTTCCTGAAACCTTACACGTGATGTGTATTAGAAAAAAAAATAGCAACTTTAATTCCATTTTTAAACATGTCTAATGTGACCCACTATTATCCACAAATAAGTTGGTAAACATATAATGCTTTGGTTGTTACAAATTTAAAATAAAATTTGTTTTCCTTTTGGATATGTTTAATTTTATTCATCCTCAAGATTATATAAACTAGTGTTATGAAATTTATTACGTTAGAATCTTGCGATTATCCAAATTGAAAATGAAGCTTTGTTGATATTGACGGATATGAATTTTGAATTTTATTATGGGTATTAAAACCAAATAAAGTATTAAAGGTCATTATCGTGCGATTCTAGCTCCCGAATCTGTCTTAATTTAATTGATGATCATGTGATTTGTTTTGGTTAGTAATTGATATAATATTGTTATCAAAGTTAATCATGAGTCTTATAGCAAATAGTCTATTACAAGTTACAACCAAAGCCCGAAATAGTCTATTACAACCAAAACACAATCAAGTATGGGTCGGTTTCTCGGGTTGGATGGGTCGGTTTCTTGGGGCGGTTTGTCGGTTTTAAGTATGGGTCGGTTTCTCGGGTTGGATGGGTCGGTTTCTGGGTAAAAACCGAAACCGAACCCGATTTTTCGGTTTTTAAAAAATTCAAACCCAAACCGTCGGTTTTGCTTCGGTTTCGGTTTTTTCGGTTTCGGTTTCGTCGGTTTTAGTCGGTTTCTCGGTTTCTTGGTTTGGGTTTGCTCACCCCTATCAACCATACTTATTGGTAATAATGGAGTTTTCGGAACCATTTAAGTTTATAAATAAAATAATAAAGATTAAAGCAAGCGAATGATAGCATTTTACTAGCATTATGTTTTACCCATTTATAGTGGCAATATTGAGGTTTTGAAGGAGAATTTTGATAGTGAACATAGAAATGATGGAAACAAAATCATCCATTTCGGGATTTTGTATTAGAATTCCATTTGCAAAAGGCTACATCTAAACATAAGTGGAGAAGAAAAAGAAAATGTATGGTTTCAGATTAGGGCACACAGTTTATGATCATTTATGGTATAGAAAACGAAGTCTCATCTTAGTAAACATATCAAACATATATTAGGGCATGATTCATCCAAATTAAACCATGCTTCAACACCAATTTATCCATAAACATCAAGAACCTTAAATGAATTGAAGAATACTTATTTGGAGAAGATGATATCTCAATGATGTCGAAGATGACTAGCTTCATATTATGATTCTTCCACTTCATATAATGATGTTTAAGTGATTGATTTTGATGGATTGAATCACACACACTATGATGGTGTTTATAGAGAGGATTAAGAATGTAAAAGGTAAAAAAAAATCGCTCTTAAGAAAACGTACGTCCTCTCAATATGTATGTATTTATTGATCAATTACACCTTATGAGAAAGTATTAGTGTTAGATAATTATGGGACCACTTCATATATATGTAATGTTATCATTAAATCCGGTTATTATGGTAAAAATATAAATTGTTGATGAACCGATTTATAAAATATTTACTTACTTTGTGGGTTGAGTTCCCGGTTTGACTCAAGATCCTCAAGATCCTTTCCGTCTCTCACATTAGGGTATATCTCCATCTATATATACATGTGATGAGGAGCGGATCAAGACATACGAAAATACACATGTAAATTCGTTTAGGGTTTGCTGAGAGATTTTAGAGAGAGCTTTGAGATCAACTGGAAAACTCAACTCTAATTCTTCAGATACGAAGATCATAATGAAATCAGTTATGTAATCATTTTTTTATGTTTAAGTTTTCTTTTAATCAGATTCGAGATTAAAGATCCAAAGTTTATGCTTCCGCGTTTATGTTTTGGTTACCAAAATAACCAACAATTGCTTTCAGAGCCTTCTCGTATCTGTTACTATAAACTATTTTGATTGATTTAAGATCACTAAAGATACATGTTTTGAAAGTTCTAAGATTTCTGAAAATTTTGGTTGACTAATGTAAGCTTTCATAAACCCGTTTTGAATTTACTTGTACAAAACAAGTTGTTTATTGTTGTCTCTCAAAGTGATGATCACGCGGCTGCCATAATTCAGTGTTTTTTGTATTTGTGCTTTTATGCGTGAGATTTATATTTATTTATTTATTTATTTTGCGTAGATACTTCTGTTCATAAAATTTCGACGTGTCTTGTTAGAGGGATCATATATTGTTTACATATTGTTTTTGAATTGTTTTTTTTTCCTGAAACCTTACACGTGATGTGTATTAGAAAAAAAAATAGCAACTTTAATTCCATTTTTAAACATGTCTAATGTGACCCACTATTATCCACAAATAAGTTGGTAAACATATAATGCTTTGGTTGTTACAAATTTAAAATAAAATTTGTTTTCCTTTTGGATATGTTTAATTTTATTCATCCTCAAGATTATATAAACTAGTGTTATGAAATTTATTACGTTAGAATCTTGCGATTATCCAAATTGAAAATGAAGCTTTGTTGATATTGACGGATATGAATTTTGAATTTTATTATGGGTATTAAAACCAAATAAAGTATTAAAGGTCATTATCGTGCGATTCTAGCTCCCGAATCTGTCTTAATTTAATTGATGATCATGTGATTTGTTTTGGTTAGTAATTGATATAATATTGTTATCAAAGTTAATCATGAGTCTTATAGCAAATAGTCTATTACAAGTTACAACCAAAGCCCGAAATAGTCTATTACAACCAAAACACAATCAAGTATGGGTCGGTTTCTCGGGTTGGATGGGTCGGTTTCTTGGGGCGGTTTGTCGGTTTTAAGTATGGGTCGGTTTCTCGGGTTGGATGGGTCGGTTTCTGGGTAAAAACCGAAACCGAACCCGATTTTTCGGTTTTTAAAAAATTCAAACCCAAACCGTCGGTTTTGCTTCGGTTTCGGTTTTTTCGGTTTCGGTTTCGTCGGTTTTAGTCGGTTTCTCGGTTTCTTGGTTTGGGTTTGCTCACCCCTATCAACCATACTTATTGGTAATAATGGAGTTTTCGGAACCATTTAAGTTTATAAATAAAATAATAAAGATTAAAGCAAGCGAATGATAACATTTTACTAGCATTATGTTTTACCCATTTATAGTGGCAATATTGAGGTTTTGAAGGAGAATTTTGATAGTGAACATAGAAGTGATGGAAACAAAATCATCCATTTCGGGATTTTGTATTAGAATTCCATTTGCAAAAGGCTACATCTAAACATAAGTGGAGAAGAAAAAGAAAATGTATGGTTTCAGATTAGGGCACACAGTTTATGATCATTTATGGTATAGAAAACGAAGTCTCATCTTAGTAAACATATCAAACATATATTAGGGCATGATTCATCCAAATTAAACCATGCTTCAACACCAATTTATCCATAAACATCAAGAACCTTAAATGAATTGAAGAATACTTATTTGGAGAAGATGATATCTCAATGATGTCGAAGATGACTAGCTTCATATTATGATTCTTCCACTTCATATAATGATGTTTAAGTGATTGATTTTGATGGATTGAATCACACACACTATGATGGTGTTTATAGAGAGGATTAAGAATGTAAAAGGTAAAAAAAAATCGCTCTTAAGAAAACGTACGTCCTCTCAATATGTATGTATTTATTGATCAATTACACCTTATGAGAAAGTATTAGTGTTAGATAATTATGGGACCACTTCATATATATGTAATGTTATCATTAAATCCGGTTATTATGGTAAAAATATAAATTGTTGATGAACCGATTTATAAAATATTTACTTATTTTGTGGGTTGAGTTCCCGGTTTGACTCAAGATCCTCAAGATCCTTTCCGTCTCTCACATTAGGGTATATCTCCATCTATATATACATGTGATGAGGAGCGGATCAAGACATACGAAAATACACATGTAAATTCGTTTAGGGTTTGCTGAGAGATTTTAGAGAGAGCTTTGAGATCAACTGGAAAACTCAACTCTAATTCTTCAGATACGAAGATCATAATGAAATCAGTTATGTAATCATTTTTTTATGTTTAAGTTTTCTTTTAATCAGATTCGAGATTAAAGATCCAAAGTTTATGCTTCCGCGTTTATGTTTTGGTTACCAAAATAACCAACAATTGCTTTCAGAGCCTTCTCGTATCTGTTACTATAAACTATTTTGATTGATTTAAGATCACTAAAGATACATGTTTTGAAAGTTCTAAGATTTCTGAAAATTTTGGTTGACTAATGTAAGCTTTCATAAACCCGTTTTGAATTTACTTGTACAAAACAAGTTGTTTATTGTTGTCTCTCAAAGTGATGATCACGCGGCTGCCATAATTCAGTGTTTTTTGTATTTGTGCTTTTATGCGTGAGATTTATATTTATTTATTTATTTATTTTGCGTAGATACTTCTGTTCATAAAATTTCGTCGTGTCTTGTTAGAGGGATCATATATTGTTTACATATTGTCTTTGAATTGTTTTTTTTTCCTGAAACCTTACACGTGATGTGTATTAGAAAAAAAAATAGCAACTTTAATTCCATTTTTAAACATGTCTAATGTGACCCACTATTATCCACAAATAAGTTGGTAAACATATAATGCTTTGGTTGTTACAAATTTAAAATAAAATTTGTTTTCCTTTTGGATATGTTTAATTTTATTCATCCTCAAGATTATATAAACTAGTGTTATGAAATTTATTACGTTAGAATCTTGCGATTATCCAAATTGAAAATGAAGCTTTGTTGATATTGACGGATATGAATTTTGAATTTTATTATGGGTATTAAAACCAAATAAAGTATTAAAGGTCATTATCGTGCGATTCTAGCTCCCGAATCTGTCTTAATTTAATTGATGATCATGTGATTTGTTTTGGTTAGTAATTGATATAATATTGTTATCAAAGTTAATCAATTTGGTTATACATGCATTAAGTATTTTACCATATTGTCTATGTGAATTATGTTTGACCTAAAGGAATACATAGTTTGACAAATAAAATTCAGTTATGACATGTTATTTATTTTCGTGGTAAATTAACTGACATAAATATATCACCAAAGTGATCCATTTTGTGAAAATTAATTTACAAGTAATTTAAATATTATGATTTATGTGTTTATTAATGCATATATTAATCGACCCAAATGCAGGTTAATATTTGACCGGATAAACGCATGTTTGATGATAAACATGCGACAATTTTTAGGTTACATGTCATTAATAAGTCAATTCAAAGAGGTACTTTATAATTAACATATTATATTTTCAATTCTTATTATCAAAATTTATAGTTTATGGGTTTATTAATGCGGGTATCAGCCGACTCAAAGATAGACTGATATTTGGCCGAATAAACATATATGTGGTGATAAACATGTGGTGATTTTTTGGTTCCATGTGATTAAAAAGACAATCCAAAGAGGGACTTGTTAATTGACATGATTTATTGTCAATTTTTATCTCTAAAACAAGGTTATCTCTTGCAAGTTAGTATTACTGTCCAAAGACTTGATATTAATGTTGTGTTGATACCTTGTAAAAATGTCATAAATTGAATTTATTGATTACGGTTTATGGATTAATGAGCATAAAAATAGATTTGTTTATGTTCTAAAAAAATGAATTATGGTATTATATCTGCTAACATTGATCACATTTATAATTCATGTACTCAATGATATTAACTTTAAGGAATGAAATGAGGGCATTTTGTTAGTTATCAATTGCATGGATATTGACCTTGCATTTTGAATAGAGCAACATTTTTTGAGGATGTTGAGTTTGGGGGAGAAACAAGTTTAAAACATTTTCCTTAAGGAGGAATCAATCTTGATTCCTATTATTGCTTTCAATAGTATGCACATTATGAATCAATGATCGACAATGTTATTCAATCTCCTATTCAGAATACACAAACTCAACAACCTCAACTTTGGATATCTTCTGGTTTTTGGGCAGATATCTATGCAACCCAAGTTTGGATCATAAGAACGCAACCAAATGGATTTTGAGATAACTATACATAACAAAAAGGCTATATGCTCAACTATAGGAAATCAGATGTTTTGGAGATCATTTTTATTAAGAATATGATTTTATAAGATGCCAATATGGTTAGCGATCCATATCGGGATACTTTTACATTTTAGCATGATGAGCCATTTCATGGAATAAACTTTGGTAGCTTCTTCCATAATGACATCATGTGACATCCCCAATTTCATGGCCAGAAAATACCGATTTTTTTACGCTTATTTAAAAATCAGAGTATCCTTTTTGTAGAATAATACTGCGAACTTTGTTCCCAGAAAACATGATAATGATATTATCAAAGCATTTCCGAAGAAATGTATTTTTATTTATATTAAAACATTGGGATGTCATCGTCAATACAAAAACATAAGCATAACGAAATATTACAAGCCTTATAGTAATTTAAACTAGTGGCTTAATACTTCTTGAATCTCTCAAAAGAATGTATCTTTAACATCGCTACATGTGATACAATAAACTGCGTGGGTCAGGTTGGGAAACCTGGTGAGTACGTAGGGATTTCAATCCCACAATGTGATAATGTATATCTCAAACCTGCAAAACCAACTATTATCATTAACTCATATATATCATATCTCTAAAACAATTTATCCCATCCCGTCGATTCCCACGTACCGATCCTATACAACGATCTTACAAGATCTAGCCTAAAGGATCAATATGAACAACAAACTGACGACACTGCTTCGGAAATTCCTTGGCAGCAAACGAGGATCAATAAAAACATCAAATGAGGGGAATGGAATAAGTTTCACCACGAACCTCCATTCGTAAAAACAAACACAATACAATTAAGTCAGGGTTGGTTATCTAGATAACTGTATCTATCAGTGGTCTGACACCGTGAGGTATTTTACCCCCAGACCCACCCTATCCGACAATACAACATCAGACATACCTAGTAGTGGTCTATTACTGACACACTCTATTAGGCAGTCTACAAAGTTCCGCCAATTAGTTCGTGAAAGGAAACGCTGACACACAGAGCTCATCAAAAGAAAAAGTATGGGGAAATACTAATAAAGTACTCCTATATGCTCCCATACTCCGACACATGATAGTGTTAAAAAGGACTTTGTACATGATAGTACTTCTGGTACATTATAGTACCCTGGTATGAGTAGGACTCGTACCCCAGAACATAATATTACCCCGGCACAAGCAGCACCTGAGATACAGAGCTTTGAAAAAGACTTGGTACATAGAAAGTACTTTTGTACGTAGGACATACTCCATCGATCATCAATCTCCTCGAACAGATGTTCTACTCTCTATTCCGATCACACACGTAGCCTTAATAAGATGCTACCCAATATCCAAACTTAATTGAACTAAGCATCTCTTTTAAGTCTTATTTTATCACTAGGCAAGCCTACAATGCTTATAATCATCATTCAATCCCAACTCTGTTTCGGAAACACTATCATTATTTAGTGTAATATTTTATACAGAGTATCAAGTATTAACGTACATTTATCTTCTTATTTATAATTCTTCTATTATTATTATCATGTAAATACATCTCAACACATATATAACCATGTATGGTTCGTATAACGTATATCATCAAATATACATATAACACATATTTCCAAATAATAAACATATAACTCACATATAAACTTTCAACATATATTTAATACTTTTATTAATACTTGTATTAAAATCATCTTCATGAAAGGGACTATGCACTCACTTGTTAAAGTGAAGATTCGAAATTCGGGCAGCGCTTCGCTTCTAGCAATTGTCTTTTCCTTTGACGAAACCTAGTATCATTATCACTAAGTTTTAGTCTAATATTTATTGTTATTAGTCTAGATTCATCATTAACTCAAAGTAAACTTCAAGATCTATCAAGTAAGGAACAACCAGGTAGGATCATATCGGAGGTAGGGTCCGTTTGGTATACGAGGTATAATGTTTGGAAATCCCACTTTAAACACCTCACTAAATCCAGCCTAGAGATCATCCACGTAAGTAGATCCAACAGTATAACGACTTGGAATCACTGATAAATCTTGTTTATAGGTTCATAATAACGATAATGAACTTAAAATTAAGTTATACTTAAAGTATGGTAAGCATAACTCACTTACATGGGGGTTTAGCGAGAAACCCGACTCTGCACGAGCAGAACTTCTGAGCCGAAAGCTCCACTCCTCGGGGCTTTCCAACGCTTTGGGGCTCGCTACTAACTCCTAGGAAGGGACATAGATAAGGTCTTATGACCTTATTGTAGGTCTTATGGTATTAAGAACTTAATAAGTCGATTTGACAACAGCTGGATTACGCAGCGCGTAGCCTAGCCATACGCAGCGCATAACAGGTTATGTCCGTTTTCTTTTTGGTAGATTCATGGTACAATGCCCGTATTTATGGTGTACGCATGGTGTATTCTCAAGATTAGCACTATGTCATATTGGGCTTTAGGCCAGTTGGGTGGGTTTATCTTTGGAAGGGTAAAATGGTGTTTTACCCTTAGTGGAAGAGAATAAGAAATGTACTTTGATGATGGTCTATTACTCTAATTATTATTAGGGTTGGTTTTGATATGTACAGTGTAAGGAGCTTCCGTAACAGTAGTGTGTGTGTGTGTGAGATTTGGCTATCCCCAGGTTGAGGTGAGTTTCTTCCCTATGCCTATGGGAAGAAGGCACCAATGAAGACCAAATTTTCTTATTATGTACTTGATGTAGGAACCGTATATGATTAATTTTTATTTGTATATGTTGACATATTCGGTTGGTTGGGTTGAGGCTGGAAGCCAACAAACCTAGATTGTTGGGTTGAGGCACTGCTTCGTGCGATGGACCAACAAACCCGAATGGTTGGGTTGAGACTCTGTGTGAACAAACACGGATGGTTAGATTGAGACTCTGTGTCAACAAAACCGGATGCTTGGGTTGAGGCTTTGTGTCAACGAACACGGGATGGTTGGGTTAAAGCCATGAGCCAACAAACCCTAATTGCATACACTATAACTGTATGTTTCGATGTGTTGGGTATTTTGGGGGAGCTTATTAAGCTTTGACTTATTGTTTGATTTTATGGTTTTAGGTAATTCAGAGGAAAAGGGAAAGACGAAGGCTTGATCATTCACATCTTCTTGGATTTTATGTATTCTTATGATTTTGGGATACTCTGATTCATGATAGTGAATTTTGAGAACTTATTTAATAAAACTTATGGATTTTTGGAATGTTTTTTAAAAATGATTTTTTTCCTTGATTTTTGGAATGTTTTAGAACGACACTAAAAACTTGCGACATTGTTAGTTTCTGGATTCTATTATTGTGATAATTTGTTGAATTTAGTCTTAATATCTCCATTATTCCCCAAAAAATGATATTAAAGTTATAGTTAAAGATGGGAAGATTGAGATCGATGAATTATATATAAGATTATATGTACCAAGATAAGTTACATCTACCTTGACCGGTAGGACACCATAAACAATGTAGCATGAAGATTGGGATATGTTAGGCCGACATGCCTTTGGGATCGTCAGGTCGCCATTGGTAAAGAACACTGCTTACAACATTGTCAAAAAAAAAATACAACATTTAGAACTAATCAAAGTCTTGTCTAACATATATGAAAACGTTTTTCAACAAGGAAGGTTTTCTTGATTAGATATCTTGTTAACATGAATATGAAAGAAGGAAGATATATGACAAATCATGTCAACGATTTTAATTCAATAATATCGAGGTTGATACTAGTCGACATTAGGTTCGTAGTCGAAGTCCATGCACTTTTGTTGTTTTCCTTGATTCCTAAAAGTTGGTCTGTAATGGTCATTTTTTTGAATAGTTCATACATAACTACGAAAGCAACCTTTGAAAGCATTTGAGATCCAATCCTTGGGAAAGACATTCGAAGGAAGAATACACGAGGCTGATATGGTAGTATGTTGAGTACCAAACATATAACAAAATGTTGAATAAGGGCAGTAACAATAGAGGTATCTCGAAATCAAGGAGAATGGACACTACAACAATTACAAAGAGAATAGACACTACATAATGGACCCTACAACAATTTGTGTCTAAATCTTCAAAATATAAAGGGATGAAGGAAATAAATGTGGCAGAGGATTATGACGAATATACCTTAATATGTTGTATAGAGAGTTTAATCGAATCATGGATAATGGATTTAGGTGATTCGTTCCACCCAAGTCACTAAAGAGATATGATGCAAAATTCCAGTCATTACAAGGCAAGGTTTGACTTGTAGATATCAAGAGTCTTGATATCACTGGAGATAGAGATGTTGTCTAGTTGTGAAGATGGTCACAATTAGTACAGTTCTTGGGATCGTTGCTTCCCAATACTTGTATCTTAAACTAGTCAATGTGAATAAGAATTTTTTGCATGATGATCTTGACGAATATAGCTACGTGACACAACCAGAAGGGTTTCGAAGGTTAGGAAGTAAAACATGATGTATAAATTGTGGAAAAGTATCTAAAGATTAAATCAAGCTTAAGCTAGTAGTACTTGAAGTTTGATGATTTCATAAGGAGGAATGGGTACATAAGTTTTAGAAGTGATCACTGTTTCTATCCAAATATATATATATATATATATATATATATATATATATATATATATATATATATATATATATATATATTCCAATGAAAACATTTTTTAAAATAAAAACAATTGAGAACAAATTCCAGCCACAAGTTCTCTACACATTTAAACTAGTAATATATTTATTATTTATTATTAGACAAATTCCAGCCACCTACCCACCTAACACCTACCCCACCCCACCATAAAAACTTATGTATTCTCTCTCATCTCATATGAAGTTACACCACCACAGAAACCACCGGACCACCGTATAGCCGCCGTCAGACTACTATACTGTCGTCGCCACTGTACTGATGTCGTCGGAACCACCGCACCACCTCCTATTTCCTCCACCTCTACTCCTCGTACCATCTAAAAACCACCTCCTTCCGCCTTTACTCTTCATAAACCACCTCCATCCACCTACTCTTTCTGAACAACCTCCCTCCGTCACTGCTCTCCGGTGTAAAGATTGTTGATATAGTCTTGTTTACCGTTCTCGCTTTCCGGCCGCCAGATCTCGTCTCAAGGTCATCAGATCTCGTTTCGTCGGATCCAAAGAAGAAAACAACTAGATCTGGTCCCCTCTTTTGTTGAAATGTTATACAGCCACAAAAATCGAGAACGAAGATATACTCTTTCTTGTTTCCTTCACCTCCGCGACGGTGGTCTAACAATGGCAACGATGATGGCGATGGCTCGTTGAATATGATGATGATGATCAGATCTGCAACAAAATTTGTATCTGATGAGCGAGAGTGGAACGTAGTTGTATGATTGAACGTGACAAACAAAAATCAAGTAAATATTGGTTTAATCAACATAATAGAAGAAGAAGATGAGAAGATAAGCAACTTCAACGCCTTGGCAGCAAAATCGGGATGTTCTCCATGTTAAATCAAATCAAACAAAGAAAAAACGGTAAAAAAAAAAACTTTTTTCCTGCACTTTTTCCACCTATCATATCAAGTTTCCTGTTAAATTATGGGTCTTTTAAAAGCAATTGGTGCAATGCCTAAATTTTAGGTCCAATTGTCTAATCCATCTATCTATTATTTTCACTTAAGGTCTCTAACTTAGACATTACACTTTTTAACTTTTCAAATTTTTTACTTTAAAACCTGATAATTAAATATGTTATTTTCCTGTCTTGAATCAAATTAATCATTTATTTATCAAATTTTCATTTAGATCCCTTTAATATATATGAAACTTATAATTTACACACTCGTCATTTTAATGTTTTAAATATTATTTTAATATTTTAAAATGGTCAATTTTTATGAAACGAAAATGAACTAATATAGTTATATTTTTTCCATTATATAATTTTATAGCTTAATAAGTTAAATGTGTTTTAATATATTATCTTGAGAATATGAAGATCAAAAAATAAATCATGTTAAATATATATTATATTGCAACAAAGTTTAGTTAAATGTAAAAAATTAAGAGGGTTAATATTATATTCAAATTTATATAACTTGCTATATCTTGAGAACAACTATTGAATAAAGAATATGAAAACAAATCTTGTCCACATTAATTATATATGATGAAATACTTATAATCATATGTGATTAGAGACATTAGAAAAATATTGAATCGATAATGCGAAAATGAATATTGTCCATATAAATCATATGCGATTAGATACATATAATCAAATATGATTAAAAAATGAGACAACTATTGAATTAAGAACGCGAAAACGAATTTTGTCCATATGAATCATATGTGATAAGATACATATAATCACATATGATTATATGTATCCAATCAAATACGATTTATATGGACAAAATTGGGTTTTTGCGTTTTCGATTCAATAAATTTTCTTATGTATTTAATCACATGTAATTATATATATATATAACCACATATAATTTATATGGACAATATTCGTTTTCTCTTTTTCGATTCAATAGTTTTCTTTGTCAATATTAATCATATTTTAATCACATGTGATTATATTTATCTACTAAAAAATGAATAGTGTCTACACAAATCATATTTGATTAAATTCATGTAATCAAATGTGATTATATGTGTTTAATCACATATGATTTATGTAGACAAAATCCATTTTCGTTTTCTCGATTCAATCAAATATGATTATATGTATCTAATTACATATGATTTATAGGGATAAAAACGAATGTTATCCATATAAATCATATGTGAGTAAATACATATAGTCACATGTGATTATATACATGAAAACAACTATTGAATTAAGAAATGCGAAAATGAATCTTGTCCACATAAATCATATGTGATAAAATACATATAATCATAGCCGATTAAATACACGAGACCAACTATTGAATTGAAAATGCGTAAATGAATATTGTAAATCATATGTGATTAAATACATATAATCACATATGATTTATGTGGACAAGTTTCATTTTTGTGTTCTCATTTAAATAGTTACTCTAATGTATTTAACCACATGTGATTATATGTATCTAATCACATATGATTTATGTACACAACATTCATTTACGTGTTCTCGATTCAATGGTTTTTTACTTTTGTACTTCATTCATATGTTATTAAATACATTTAATCACATATAATTATATGTACTTAATCACATATGATTTATATGCATAAGGTTCGTTTTCGCATTCTCAATTTAATAGTTGTTCTTTGTCCACATTAATCATATGTGATTAAATACATAAAATCACATGTGATTAAATACATGAAAATTTTTGTTGAATAGAAAATGCGAAAATGAATCTTGTCAATATAAATCATATGTGATTAGATAAATCATACATATAATCACATGTGATTGTATATACGAGAACAATTGTTGAATCAAAAACTCGAAAACAAATCTTTTCCACATACATCATATATATATATATATATATATATATATATATATATATATATATATTTCATATTTATTTAATTTGGGTTTAATATTCTCTAAGAAATTTACAAGTTTTTGAAATTACTACAAGTTTTTGAAATTATGGTATCAGAGCCAAGAAAAGTTTTTGGGGTGGTTATGTATGATATATTTATTTCATATTTATTTAATTTGGGTTTAATATTCTCTAAGAAATTTACAAGTTTTAATATGTATGACTCAGAGACAAGACCAGTGATTGGTTGGATTAGCGTAAAACGCGCAGATAAGGACGTAAGTCGCGGTGCCGGACCACAATCATCGTCGGGACAATTTGCTTCTGTTCATCGTTATTAAAACAAGTAAGTATTCTTAAAGAATTTTAAAGCAAAATTATTTAAATATGAGTAAATTTTCACGCATACTATCTAAAAAATATATTCCTGGTAAAAATGTCGATAATGAACAAGATTATGATAATCAAATAAATTCTATTGAAGAAACCGTTAATGGCATAGAACAAAGTTTGAATGATTGGACAATACCTAAAACTAATGTTAATACAATATATAGAATATGAACTTTTGACTATTTTCAAGGTTATTCTATTAAAATGACAGAACAAACTTTGTCTATTGGTCAAAACCAACAAAATTTACATTTATTATCATCACGATCTATTCTAGAACATAGAATGAAATATAAATTTTTACATGTTGGTTTAGTCCAAATTGCTATCAAGCCTTTATTCAGACTTGGAATAGATGCCCCTGTTCTCCTTATTTTAAGAGACAAGAGACATAAAGATTTTCAAAATTCTATTTTAGCTATGGCTGAAACAAATATTGCTAACGGACCTATTTATTTCAATTGTTATCCAAATTTTTTTGTAGGGTTATTTGATAAAAATATTTTAGATACTTTAGTGTTAACTGTAGAAACAAAAAATTTAGAATTTAAAGATGATACAAAGCCTTTAGCAATAATTTATCGTGTTTGTTACAAAACCATGACAACTATACTTGAACCTAAAACACGTTTATCGAGTCCTAAAAATGAAACAATTATTTTTGAAGCAAATACTAACCATACCAAAGTTCACACACCAAAAAGGTTAAAATGGTCTGATATAACTCAATCATGTAACTGGAATTTACAAAATGTTATCGATCCAAAACCACTAGACTCTTCAAAACAAATCTCAAATATTATAGAATATAATGATGGTTCAGTTGATATAAATTTTTCTTCCTTAAAAATTTAATCATCCAGATTATCGACTTCTTTTATCCCAGAAACAAGTTCTTCAAAATCTCCGTTATCAAAGTCAAGATCTTTAAAACTAAAAACTGTTGACTATACTAATTCTATTCCCAAACCATTATATCAAGATGACCAAAATAGTGAAAATAGTTTTCCTAGTCCTACTAAATCAGATTTTATTGATGAACTCCAAAATTTTAAACAACAAATATGAGTTCTAAAGTACAAATTAATTGTTCAAAAAATAACAAGCTTTAGGCTAATATGTTAAAAAGACATTGGAAGATAAATTCTAATATATGCAAAACCATTCAACATTTAGAAGAAACTAGAATTCATGAAGATTATAATTTATACAAAATACTTCCATATACTAATGAATATAATAAACAAATAGAAAAAATTTCTAGGCTAACAATAGGAATAAAAAAATACGAAAAATCACGAAGTCATAATTTAGAATCAATAAAACATATTTCTTCAATCCTAACAAAAACAACCTGTTAAAATGAATTTCTCAAATATAGAATATCAAGTTGACTTTGATTACTTAAAAAATATTGAGTATTTCAAAGATTACAATAATAAAAAAAGAGCTTGGCACGAAGAAAATTTTTCATACTACTTAAGATTTCTCCATTTAGGCATTTGGGAAGATTATGTTTTATCAAATAAAATTCATTCTCCTTTTTTTCAATGGTTTGAGTTAATTTATGCCCCTAAACATAAAATAAATTACCCATTTAAAAATAATTCTATCACTCCCATTTTAGAGAAAAAATATAAAGATATTATTTCTAATAAAGAAATTATTGCTAATTTTCCACCAAAAGGAGAAATTATTATTAACGATATGTTTATTGCGACTCCTTTAGTTCAAGCCCCAAATCAATTAACTACAGAAAAGGGTCTTTAAAAAATCATTTACCAAAATAATTATGCAAACGAAACCTTATCTAGTATTACCGAGTATTTAGTTAAAATTGAAGAAAAAATTTTCAAAGACAAGAATGATAATAAGCAAGATATGACAAGCACTAGCAATATAAGTTTTGTTCCTTGTCAAATCGATGGTAATTTTAATCTAGGAAATACGGATTTAATTAACGAATTAGAAAAAAGACTTTCAAAACTCCATATCTCAAACACTAACAGTATTAATACCCTTACAAATGATGAAGCTGAAAATAGTGATATTAATAATGAAACAAATTTTGAAACCCTTGCTCGACAATTTGATAATTCAAATGATGATATTAGTCAACTCACTAATGATTTTTCAAATCTTAATAAAATTCATCAATCAAAGCGAAGCTCTTTCGGAAAGAATCCAAAGCCAACCATAAGAAATTATTGGAATAGGCCCTCTCTTCCAGATGTTCAACTAGAAGAACGAACTTTTCAATTTGATCGTTCTCAATATGATGGTAATTCTGTTTATCAATGGAATGTTGATGGCCATTCTAAACATCAAATTATGAATACTGTACAAGAAATGACTATGGCTGCTAATGCTTATAAAGCTCATAATAATACTCAATTTCAAATTGTTAATATTATTACTTCCGGTTTTACTGGTAGTCTCAAAGGATGGTGGGATTTCTATATTTCACAAGAAGAAAAAGATTATATTTTATCTGCTAAGAAAACTATTATAAAACAAGAAAATAATCAATAAATACAAACGTTTGAAGATGATATGGTTAACACTTTAATTTTTGCTATTATCAAAAACTTTGTAGGAGATCCTACTACTTTTCAAGAAAAAACTTCAGAAATTTTAATGAATTTACATTGCAGAAAACTTACTGATTTTAGATGGTATAAAAATAATTATCTTGTTAAAGTTTTTTCAAGACCTGATTGTAAAGAGTCTTATTGGAAAGAACGTTTTATTGCTGGTCTTCCTAAACTCTTTGCTGAAAGAGTTAGACAAAAATTAAGAGAAAGTTTTAATAATACCATCCCTTATCAAAATTTAACTTATGGAGATCTAATAAACTACATTAATAAAGAGGGATTAGCAGTTTGTGCTGATCTTAGGTTTAAAGAAAAGCTCAAAAAAGATAGAATTAACAGTAAAAATGAATTGGGAAATTTTTGCCAACAATATGGTTATCAGCACTTGAATGATCCGTCTACTTCAAAATCTAAAGTATATAAGAAAAGACCTTCAAAATATTTCAGAAAAAAGAATTATAATCTTCCAGAAAATTATAAAAAAGGCCAAGATTATGCGTCAAAATCCAAAAAACCTTATAAACCAAATTATAAAAAATCTAAGAGAAAATCAAAAGACATTATTATTTGTCATAAATGTGGGCGTAATGGTCATACAGCTAATAATTGTTATGTTAAGACAAAAATATATGAGTTAAATGTTTCTGATGATTTAAAAGAACAAATAAGAAAAATTATTTTAAATACTGATTCAGATTCCGATCAAAGTATTTCTGATTTTCAAACAAATGATTTAAATATTCTCGAAAATACTACTTCAAGTTCAGAAGATTCTGATGCTTGCGAATGTATTGGTAAATGTCATTGTAAAAATTTAATCAATGTAATTACTAGTAGTTCTATTAACGTTCTTTCACAAGATGATAAAGATCTTTTAAACTCTCTTGATTCTATAAAAGATAAAAATATCCAAGAATTATTAATAAAGCAGATGCTTAATAAAACTAATAACATAACTCCTGATAATAATGAAAATTTTAATTTAAAAAATATATATGAAAGATTTACTGAAGCAAAGCGAATCTCTATGCAAGAACTTCAAGAAGAATTAAAAATAGTAAAACAAGAGATAAAAAAAATAAAAAATAAAATTTTAATTTTAGAAAAAGAAAAACCTTCTATTTTTAAAAACAAAAATATAGAAATTAATAAAGAAGAAGAAAATAAAATTGAAAATGTAACTATTGGAAAAATTATAAATAATTAAGTTTCCCAAAAATGGAACACTCAAATTACTTTAGTCAAGGATAATTTTAAAATCAACCTAACTGCTTTAATTGATAGTGGTGCTGATATGAATTGTATTCAAGAAGGAATTTTTCCTACACAATTCTACGAAAAAACTGTATCTAGACTTACTGGTGCCGGAGGTACAAAATTAATTGTAAATTATAAAGTTTCCGATGTTCATATTTGTAATAACCAAGATTACTGTTATAAAACTCACTTAATTTTAGTAAAAGATCTATCTTCTCATTTAATTCTAGGAACACATTTTATTACAAAACTATATCTTTTTATGGTTCATGATGATGGTATAAGAACCAATGTTTTTGGAAAAGAAATTATATTTAAATTTTGTGAAACTCCTCTATATTCAACAATTAATGTCCTTAATTATAAAACACAACAAGCTAAATATCTTATTAACGAAATAAATAATGTTCGAATAACTAATCAATTAAATGACAATAATATTCAAAATAAAATAATAGGTTTAAAATTAAAATTTGAAAAAAATGTCTGTTCTAATATTCCTAATGCCTTTTGGAATAGAAAACAACATATTGTAAAATTACCGTATATAAAATTTTTTGATGAAAAGGATATTCGTTCAAAATTTAGAGCCATTCACATGAATAGTGAACTAGAAAGTCATTGTAAAAATGAAATTCAAGATTTAATAAATAAAAAACTTATAAGACCTTCTAAATCACCATGGTCTTGTTCAGCATTTTATGTTATGAATGCCGCAGAATTAGAAAGAGGATCACCAAGACTAGTTATCAATTATAAACCTTTAAACAAAGTTTTAGAATGGATTCGTTATCCTATTCCTAATAAACGAGACTTGCTAAAAAAACTTTATGATTCAAATATATTTTCAAAGTTTGATATGAAATCAGGATTTTGGCAAATACAACTTCATGAGGAAGATAAATACAAAACTGGTTTTAATGTTCCCTTCGGGCATTTTGAATGGAATGTAATGCCTTTTGGATTAAAAAATGCCCCTTCTGAATTCCAAAATATTATGACTGATATCATAATTCCTATAAGTAGTTTTGCTATTGCTTATATTGACGATGTCCTAATTTTTTCAAAATCAATTGATCAACATTTCAAACATTTAAATCAATTTTATGATTTAATTTAT
This sequence comes from Lactuca virosa, assembly GCF_052849685.1. Taxonomy (NCBI): domain Eukaryota; kingdom Viridiplantae; phylum Streptophyta; class Magnoliopsida; order Asterales; family Asteraceae; genus Lactuca; species Lactuca virosa. The sequence continues at coordinate 20,578,873 of NC_136429.1, read as the reverse complement.
CAAAATGGTTTAGCTGTCTCTGCAGCAAAAATGCATTTATTTAAAGATGAAATTCGTTTTTTAGGGCATGATATTGTCAAAAACACTATTAGACCTATTACAAGAAGTTTGTATTTTTCTACTAAATTTCCTGATGAAATTAAGGATAAAAAGCAACTTCAAAGATTTTTAGGATGCTTAAATTATATCCATGATTTTTTCAAAGATTTAGGGATTATATGTAAACCACTTTATAACAGATTAAAAGATAATCCTGAACCATGGACTCAAAAACATACATATATAATTAAATATATAAAACAAAAGGTTCCTACTTTGCCATGTTTAAATTTACCTCATCCCAATGCCAATATCATAGTTGAAACCGATGCTAGTGATATTGGATTCGGAGGAATTCTAAAACAAAAATTTGTTAATTCAAAAGAAGAACAATTGGTTCGATATTACTCTGGTGCATGGAACGATACACAAAAAAATTATTCAACTGTCAAAAAAGAAATTTTAAGCATTGTTTTATGTATTAAAAAATTTGAAGATGATTTATTTATGAAAAGTTTTTTTATTAAGAATAGATTGTCAATCTGCAAAAACTATTTTAGAAAAGGATGTGAAAAATATTATTTCCAAACAAATTTTTGCTCGATGGCAATCCCTTTTAGGTAACTTTGATTTCGAAATAGAATTCATAAAAGGCGAAAATAATTCGCTTCCTGACTTTCTTTCTCAAGAATTTTTGCAGGGAAAATGAGTTCATCGTCCTCTTCCAAACATGATGACAAGAAACCCGTCTATCAAAAGCTTGTTCCATTTCAAAATCAAAATCGTTTTTCTCCTTTAACCCCTACTTCTAAGAATTCACAACTTTATTCTAATATCCTTCAATCAAAACTTGTTACTCCAAAAGTTACTTCAACAAACACGATAAGCCCTTTTGTAAGACCTTTTACTCCTCAAACTCAAAATTCTGTGACTCCTAGCCCTCCTACAAAAACTCCTTATGTTCTTAATCCAAATTTCTTAAGAGTTCAAATTCTTGAAGATTTTCAAATCCATAAGTTACATCAAGGTTTTCATATTCTCACAAATCATCTTTTTGGTCAAGGGAAAACCTTTTATGTTGATTCATATAAAACTCGAGAATATTATCAAGCTATTTTGCAAGAATCTGGTTCGGTCAATTTTGTTCATCGTTCTAATTCAAAAGAAGGAAACATTGATTTTAGCAAAGCTCACATCATCAAAATCATTTCTCCAGAAAGTTGGGTTCCAAACCTTCATTCTGAAAAACCTTTTATAAGTTATCCTGCTTATCCCAGATTTTCTTACTATGATTATCAAGATGCCTAGACTAAGGCGTTCTTTATTCGAAATTATTCACACTCATGGTTTATCTTCTTTGATTTAAACTTCAATTGTGAATACCTAAGATGGTTTATCAATTGGTATAAATATATGGGAATTCTTCCAAATTGTTTACCAAAAGAAATTTACGATGGATATCTCAAATTTAAGGAATTGTTTATTCAAAAAATTCCAGAATTTGAATATATGCTACAATTCACTATGATATTCAGAGTTCCATGGATAATGTCTTGGACTTTTCATTATCAAGAAGCAAAGGATACCTCTCCTCCCTGGCTTAATCGACAATTTCGCTCAAAATGGTGGGATAAAATGAAGATTTCTCAAGCCAGTGAACAAGCAGTAATTAAATATTATCAAGAAATATATATTCAAAAACCGGAGGTTGAAGCCACTTTTATCAAAAGTCTTCCTCAAAGTGATGTGGATTTAATTTCAAGAATTAAAGATGCTGCTACCTCTTCTCCTGAAGAACTTCAAAACTTACTTCAAGAAATTCGCCAAACTCCATCAGTTTCTGACGATTCTCCAAAATCTATAAAGAATGGTTTATTTCAAGACGCTCAAGACCCTTTTGATGATCCTTATGAAGAATAAGAAATTCTTAAATTTGGTGTAATACCTTCAATGTAGGGTATTTCGTTTCTTCTATTTATCAAATCCATTATTTTCAAATACGAGTGTGTATATACTGTGTAATTATACACTATATGTATTTATAGTGTATAAAACAAATATTATCAAATTTATTATCAAAATTATTTAGTCTTATCAGCAATAATAATATGAAGACAAAAAACTTTACAAGATGCTCCATAATGGATAATATGAAGACGAAAAACTTTAGAAGATGCTCTATGATGATATGCTTTATCAAAAGTTGATATTTACTGATTACAAAAGACAATTTCTTCAAAAGATGATAGTGACAACCACTTACAAATAATTGATTGGCCATTGAATCATACGGAAAGATTTCACTACAAGATTTCAAGGTTTTGAAGACTTCAAGAGGAATATAAATAGACATCATGTGTTAGTAGAAGAAAGCAAGCAAAAATATTCATTCTCTAAAATATGTTCATCCTATCTCCAAGAGTCTCTCTTTCTACTAGCAGATGTTCAAAGTCTCTAGATTTTCAGATAATTCTTTCTCCAGAAGTATGTACTGATTGTAATTCAAGCTTAGTTCAAGAAGGTATTATCTAAAATATTTATTCAATTGTTGTATTGCTTTTATTGACGATGATAGTTTCATTCCGAGTTGTTCTAACTATTAATTCCACAAGATTTGAAATTTTTGTTAAAATAGTACTCGTTTTTAATAATCAAATTAATCAAATTCATGCTTGAATTATTTAATTATGTCTAACAAAATCTTGATGAATTGTATTCCTAATAGAGATATTCTTTTAAAAATACAACAAATCCAAGAATCTATAAATAATTCTGAGCAAAATCTCAAAGATTCTTACAAACCTAATAATCTAGGTACGATTTTAAACAATAATCATATTCATGATGTTAGACAATTCATAAGAGTTAGTATTAAAATTCGTTACAAGCAAATACGTTATCTAAAAGCAAAACTATTTGTATTTTAAATTATCATTTATGTCTTTTAAACATTAATCATAATCATTAAGAAATTTACAAGTTTTTGAAATTATGGTATCAGAGCCAAGAAAAGTTTTTGGGGTGGTTATGTATGATATATTTATTTCATATTTATTTAATTTGGGTTTAATATTCTCTAAGAAATTTACAAGTTTTAATAAGTATGACTCAGAGACAAGACCAGTGATTGGTTGGATTAGCGTAAAACGCGCAGATAAGGACGTAAGTCGCGGTGCCGGACCACAATCATCGTCGAGACAATTTGCCTCTGTTCATCGTTATTAAAACAAGTAAGTATTCTTAAAGAATTTTAAAGCAAAATTATTTAAATATGAGTAAATGTTCACGCATACTATCTAAAAAATATATTCCTGGTAAAAATGTCGATAATGAACAAGATTATGATAATCAAATAAATTCTATTGAAGAAACCGTTAATGGCATAGAACAAAGTTTGAATGATTGGACAATACCTAAAACTAATGTTAATACAATATATAGAATAGGAACTTTTGACTATTTTCAAGGTTATTCTATTAAAATGACAGAACAAACTTTGTCTATTGGTCAAAACCAACAACATTTACATTTATTATCATCACGATCTATTCTAGAACATAGAATGAAATATAAATTTTTACATGTTGGTTTAGTCCAAATTGCTATCAAGCCTTTATTCAGACTTGGAATAGATGCCCCTGTTCTCCTTATTTTAAGAGACAAGAGACATAAAGATTTTCAAAATTCTATTTTAGCTATGGCTGAAACAAATATTGCTAACGGACCTATTTATTTCAATTGTTATCCAAATTTTTCTGTAGGGTTATTTGATAAAAATATTTTAGATACTTTAGTGTTAACTGTAGAAACAAAAAATTTAGAATTTAAAGATGATACAAAGCCTTTAGCAATAATTTATCGTGTTTGTTACAAAACCATGACAACTACACTTGAACCTAAAACACGTTTATCGAGTCCTAAAAATGAAACAATTATTTTTGAAGTAAATACTAACCATACCAAAGTTCACACACCAAAAAGGTTAAAATGGTCTGATATAACTCAATCATGTAACTGGAATTTACAAAATGTTATCGATCCAAAACCACTAGACTCTTCAAAACAAATCTCAAATATTATAGAATATAATGATGGTTCAGTTGATAAAAAATTTTCTTCCTTAAAAATTTAATCATCCAGATTATCGACTTCTTTTATCCCAGAAACAAGTTCTTCAAAATCTCCGTTATCAAAGTCAAGATCTTTAAAACTAAAAACTGTTGACTATACTAATTATATTCCCAAACCATCATATCAAGATGACCAAAATAGTGAAAATAGTTTTCCTAGTCTTACTAAATCAGATTTTATTGATGAACTCCAAAATTTTAAACAACAAATATGAGTTCTAAAGTACAAATTAATTGTTCAAAAAATAATAAGCTTTGGGCTAATATGTTAAAAAGACATTGGAAGATAAATTCTAATATATGCAAAACCATTCAACATTTAGAAGAAACTAGAATTCATGAAGATTATAATTTATACAAAATACTTCCATATACTAATGAATATAATAAACAAATAGAAAAAATTTCTAGGCTAACAATAGGAATAAAAAAATACGAAAAATCACGAAGTCATAATTTAGAATCAATAAAACATATTTCTTCAATCCTAACAAAAACAACCTGTTAAAATGAATTTCTCAAATATAGAATATCAAGTTGACTTTGATTACTTAAAAAATATTGAGTATTTCAAAGATTACAATAATAAAAAAAGAGCTTGGCACGAAGAAAATTTTTCATACTACTTAAGATTTCACCATTTAGGCATTTGGGAAGATTATGTTTTATCAAATAAAATTCATTCTCCTTTTTTTCAATGGTTTGAGTTAATTTATGCCCCTAAACATAAAATAAATTACCCATTTAAAAATAATTCTATCACTCCCATTTTAGAGAAAAAATATAAAGATATTATTTCTAATAAAGAAATTATTGCTAATTTTCCACCAAAAGGAGAAATTATTATTAACGATATGTTTATTGCGACTCCTTTAGTTCAAGCCCCAAATCAATTAACTACAGAAAAGGGTCTTTAAAAAATCATTTACCAAAATAATTATGCAAACGAAACCTTATCTAGTATTACCGAGCATTTAGTTAAAATTGAAGAAAAAATTTTCAAAGACAAGAATGATAATAAGCAAGATATGACAAGCACTAGCAATATAAGTTTTGTTCCTTGTCAAATCGATGGTAATTTTAATCTAGGAAATACGGATTTAATTAACGAATTAGAAAAAAGACTTTCAAAACTCCATATCTCAAACACTAACAGTATTAATACCCTTACAAATGATGAAGCTGAAAATAGTGATATTAATAGTGAAACAAATTTTGAAACCCTTGCTCGACAATTTGATAATTCAAATGATGATATTAGTCAACTCACTAATGATTTTTCAAATCTTAATCAAATTCATCAATCAAAGCGAAGCTCTTTCGGAAAGAATCTAAAGCCAACCATAAGAAATTATTGGAATAGGCCCTCTCTTCCAGATGTTCAACTAGAAGAACGAACTTTTCAATTTGATCGTTCTCAATATGATGGTAATTCTGTTTATGAATGGAATGTTGATGGCCATTCTGAACATCAAATTATGAATACTGTACAAGAAATGACTATGGCTGCTAATGCTTATAAAGCTCATAATAATACTCAACTTCAAATTGTTAATATTATTACTCCCGGTTTTACTGGTAGTCTCAAAGAATGGTGGGATTTCTATATTTCACAAGAAGAAAAAGATTATATTTTATCTGCTAAGAAAACTATTATAAAACAAGAAAATAATCAACAAATACAAACGTTTGAAGATGATATGGTTAACACTTTAATTTTTGCTATTATCAAAAACTTTGTAGGAGATCCTACTACTTTTCAAGAAAAAACTTCAGAAATTTTAATGAATTTACATTGCAGAAAACTTACTGATTTTAGATGGTATAAAGATAATTATCTTGTTAAAGTTTTTTCAAGACCTGATTGTAAAGAGTCTTATTGGAAAGAACGTTTTATTGCTGGTCTTCCTAAACTCTTTGCTGAAAGAGTTAGACAAAAATTAAGAGAAAGTTTTAATAATACCATCCCTTATCAAAATTTAACTTATGGAGATCTAATAAACTACATTAATAAAGAGGGATTAGCAGTTTGTGCTGATCTTAGGTTTAAAGAAAAGCTCAAAAAAGATAGAATTAACAGTAAAAATGAATTGGGAAATTTTTGCCAACAATATGGTTATCAGCCCTTGAATGGTCCGTCTACTTCAAAATCTAAAGTATATAAGAAAAGACCTTCAAAATATTTCAGAAAAAAGAATTATAATCTTCCAGAAAATTATAAAAAAGGCCAAGATTATGCGTCAAAATCCAAAAAACCTTATAAACCAAATTATAAAAAATCTAAGAGAAAATCAAAAGACATTATTATTTGTCATAAATGTGGGCGTAATGGTCATACAGCTAATAATTGTTATGCTAAGACAAAAATATATGAGTTAAATGTTTCTGATGATTTAAAAGAACAAATAAGAAAAATTATTTTAAATACTGATTCAGATTCCGATCAAAGTATTTCTGATTTTCAAACAAATGATTTAAATATTGTCGAAAATACTACTTCAAGTTCAGAAGATTCTGATGCTTGCGAATGTATTGGTAAATGTCATTGTAAAAATTTAATCAATGTAATTACTAGTAGTTCTATTAACGTTCTTTCACAAGATGATAAAGATCTTTTAAACTCTCTTGATTCTATAAAAGATAAAAATATCCAAGAATTATTAATAAAGCAGATGCTTAATAAAACTAATAACATAACTCCTGATAATAATGAAAATTTTAATTTAAAAAATATATATGAAAGATTTACTGAAGCAAAGCGAATCTCTATGCAAGAACTTCAAGAAAAATTAAAAATAGTAAAACAAGAGATAAAAAAAATAAAAAATAAAATTTTAATTTTAGAAAAAGAAAAACCTTCTATTTTTAAAAACAAAAATATAGAAATTAATAAAGAAGAAGAAAATAAAATTGAAAATGTAACTATTGGAAAAATTATAAATAATCAAGTTTCCCAAAAATGGAACACTCAAATTACTTTAGTCAAGGATAATTTTAAAATCAACCTAACTGATTTAATTGATAGTGGTGCTGATATGAATTGTATTCAAGAAGGAATTTTTCCTACACAATTTTATGAAAAAACTGCATCTAGACTTACTGGTGCCGGAGGTACAAAATTAATTGTAAATTATAAAGTTTCCGATGTTCATATTTGTAATAACCAAGATTACTGTTATAAAACTCACCTAATTTTAGTAAAAGATCTATCTTCTCCTTTAATTCTAGGAACACCTTTTATTACAAAACTGTATCCTTTTATGGTTCATGATGATGATATAACCAAGATTAAATATAAGAGAACAACTAACGAATCGACATCGCGAAAATGCATATTGTTCACATAAATCATATGTGATTAAAATATATAATCACATGTGATTATATATGTCTAATCACATGTGATTTATGTGGATAATATATATTTTTGTTATTCTCTTGTATTTAATCATATGTGATTATAGGTATTTAATCACATATGATTTATTTAGAAAAAAAAACCAATATTATCAATATAAATCATATGTATACATATAATCACATGTGGTGGTGATAGGTGGGGGTGATGGTGTTGGTGTTGGGTGGTGATAGTGGGTGGGTGGTGGTGATGTGTGGTGGAGGTGGTAATGATGGTGGGGGTAGTGGGTGGTGGCAGGGGCGAACCTAGTAGGTGTTCCGATGTGGCACCAGCAACACCTACTTTTTCTGTCTTTAGTGGAAAACTTTTCGAATTTTCAATTTTTTTTACCTATTTTTTCTACATCGACAACACCTACTATGTATTCCTGCGTCCGCCCTTGGGTGGTGGTGGTGGGTGATAGAGGTGGGTGGTGGTGATGGGTAGAGGTGATGGGTGATGAAGGTGCGTTGTGGTGATGATCGGTGTTGATTGTGGTAGATAGTGGTGGTATTGGTAGGTGGTGGGTGGGGGTGGTTGTGGGGATGGGTGGTGTAGGCGGGTGGTGGTGATGGGTGAAGAGGCGAGTGGTATAGGTAGGTGGTGGTGGCGGGTGGTGGTGATGGGTGGTAGGTGACGGTTGGTGGTAGTGGCGGGTGGTGGTCATAATGATGGATGGTGGGTGGGTGGTGGTGATGGGTGGTGAGGTGGGTGGATGACAGTTGGTGGTAGTGGGTGAGGGTAGGGGTGGGTGGTGGAGGTGGGTAGTGACGGTAGGTGGTGGTGGCAAGTGGTGGTTATGGGTGGGGGAGGTGGGTGGTGGTTGTGGTGGATGGTGATGGTGGGTGGTGCGGCTGGTGGTGATGGTGGTGGGTGGTGGTTTTGGTGGATGGTGGGTGGGGGGGGTGGTTTTCATGGCTGATGGGTGGGGTGGTGGTGACGAGTGGTGGTGATAGGTGATGGAGGTGGGTGGTGGTGGTGGTGGTAGTCGGTGGTAATGGTGGTAGGTGATGGTAGTCTTGATGGGTGCTAGGTGGGGGTGATATTGATGGGTATTGTAGGCGCGTCATGGTGGTGGGTGGTGATGGTGAGAAGACGAGGGTGGTGGTGGTGGTGATGGGTGGTGGAGGCAGGTGGTAGTGGTAGGTGGTGCTGGCGGGTGGTGGTTGGTGGTAGTGGCAGATGGTCGTCATAATGGTAGGTGGTGGGTGGGTGGGTGGGTTGTGGTTGTGGTGGGTGGTGGGGGTGGTGGTGGTGGGTGGTGGTGATGGGGGTGGGTGGTGGTTTGGTGGGTGATGGTAGTGACGGATGGTGGTAGTTTGTGGTTTTGGTGGGTGGGGGTGAGGGTGTTGGTGATGGGTGGTGGTGGTCGGTGGTGGTGGTCGGTGGTCGGTGGTGGTCGGTGGTCGATGGATTGTTTGGGTATGATTATATGATTATATGAATATGTTTGGATAGGGCTCTGCTATTCAGAAATAGAAAACTATTTCAACAGAAGAAGATTGAGATCAACTCAAGTCTTAAACACTCAACGGGGGAACGGGGAAATTTCGGGGGCGGGGTGGGGGATAGGGGGTGGGGGTGGGGGTGTTGGTGATGGGTGGTGGTGGATGGTGGTCGTGGTTGGCGGTGATGATGGTGGTGGGTGGTGGTTTTCGTTGGTGGTGGATGGGGGTGGTGGTGACGGGTGGTGGTGGTGGGTGGTGTTTTTTGGGTGGTGAGTGGTGTTGGTTAGTGAGTTTTTTTAATTTTTTTACTTATTGTTTGATTTATATTAATATTATCGATTGAACGCTCCCCTATATATATAGACACACACACATCAATGTTATTTGAGAATCACAAATACAAGACCTTAAATGTGTCACAACTACATTTAAGGCACTTACATCTTATCTCCATGGCCTAGGTGCTTACACATATGTGGATTGAAAATTGATGTTCATATATGTGACATTTTATGTCTCTTAACCTCGTTTCTTGGTCTCCCAAACGAGAGCCTACTTTATCTCATTCCAAAACTGAATTCGACTACATGCGAGTCGCTAATGTTTTTGCCAAAACTTGGTGGCTATCTAACTTTCCATTAGATCTCCATCGACCAATTACACGAGCTATCTTTGTGCATCAGGATAATGTCAACATCAATTATCTCTTCGACAATTTGATTTGGTATTGATCCATGAAACACGTTGAAACAATATCTATTTCGTTTGAGAAAAATATAGCACTCGACATTGATCGAGATATATACGTTCCTTCATGACATCAATACACATACATATTCACCAAAGATCTTCCATGTCCATTGTTTGGGGACTTCACCCTAGGAATTAGGTCGGACTTCCTATTGCTTCGATTGCTAGGGAAGTAATAACTGTTCGTCCCAATATCATATAAATTTTTTATCTTATGATAGGGATTGTGAATAGAATATTTTTGATATATAAACTTGCATATAAATATAGGGTTCCTTTATATGGGTTCCTTTATCGATTAATATAAATAATATTAGGAAATTTTAAGAATTGATTTTGTCTAATTTTTGTAGTTATAAAACAAGCATGATAAAATTTAGCAAAATAACATATTATGATCGTACAACACTTGAATATTATTAATAACAATTTGTGTAACTAATTGTTTTATGCAAGTGATATTGCAAAAATGATTTAACCTCAAATATATTCTAAAAAAATAATGGGCAAAGAATGAGAATTGATGCTCATTGAGTTTACGAAAAGCCCAAGCCCAAATAAATATACTCAAGTAACACAAAAGACAAAACTGCACAAATGGTCCATGTGGTTAGCTGAAAATTGTCATTTTGGTCCAAAAAGGTTTGGACTAGCACCAGAGTTCCAAAGTTTTCATTTGGTTGCGAGTTTGGTCCAGTTTTCTATAAACTTTTTCATAATGACTATTTTGCCCTTATTCTTTTTCTTTTTCAGTTTTTTATTATTTAAATACTTCTTTTTTATTAAAGAAAAAATAAAAAAGAAAATTTACATTTTCTATTTTATTTTTATAATTTTTTATAACAAAATAAAAAAAATAAAAATGAAATCTCTCTCTCTTTCTCTCTCTCTCTCTCTCTCTCTCTAACGTCACAAATCCCTCTCTTCTTCTCATTCATATCCTACCAGTCAAAGGAGGTGGTTATCCCTCCTCCTTCTTCTTCATTTTCGAGCAAGAGAACTCCACCGGAGGTGGAGCTGTTTTCCGGCCACCAAGAAACACCCACCATCACCGGTGCCACCTCCCTCTCCGTTCCTCCGCTATTTTTCCCTTTCGAGAACAACCTACCACTTCCCCACTCACCACCATTGTAACCACCGAAAACCACCACTCCAACCACCCACTTCCTTCTGTTCTGTCAAACAAACACCAACAAAAAGCCCCCGCTACTGTTGCAGTCGAAGTTCTTCCTCAGCCACTGCAAGACACCACCATCTCTAATCTCTTCTTTTCTGTTGAATTGGAACGAGCTCAAGCTCCAACCATCGCCTTGATGCCCTCCCTCTCGTCGAGCTCGTCGGAACAGCAAGGAACGAAGCAGCAGAAGCCGCCGGAGCAACCTCTGCCACCACCGACGTCGCTGCTGTGGAACCACCGTCGCTGATTGTTGCTGTGGAACGAAGCAGCAGAAGCCGTCGGAGCAACCCTATGTGTCTCCCACTCGATTTCCAGTCATTAAACGCCCCATTTGAAAACCCTAGCCGCCAAGAAACCCTAAGTTTCAGATCTCGATCTCATTTCTCTCGTGGAGGTTCAAATGAAGGGCAGCAACGATCGAAGCGGGTGTTTGGGGTGGTGCTACCTGATCTCGATCTTCTTTGGCCGGTGGTAATCAAGAAACGAGAGAGAGATAGAGAGAGAGATTTCATTTTTATTTTTTTTATTTTGTTATAAAAAATTATAAAAATAAAATAGAAGATGCAAATTTTCTTTTTTTATTTTTTCTTTTAATCAAAAAAGTATTTAAATAATAAAAAAATGAAAAAGAAAAAAAATAAGGGCAAAATAGTCATTATGAAAAAGTTTATAGAAAATTGGACAAAACTCGCAACAAAATAAAAAGTTTGGACCTCTGGTGCTAGTCCAAACCTTTTTGGACCAAAGTGACAATTTTCAGCTAACCACATGACCATTTGTGCAGTTTTGTCATTAAGAAAATGGGTCTTTTTCGCTCCTCCCTCTTAGTGAAAGCTCATGTATACCAAAGCAACAAACATGGATTAGTTTTGGAAAATCTCCAGAAAAGTCCTAAAACTTTACCATAATTTACTAAAAAGTCACAAACTAAAATTTGTTTACGAAAAAGCATGAATTACCGGTAAAAATGACGATTTGACCCATTTTTTCTGGTTTACCGGTTTTATTACTTACCTGTTTCACTAAAGTCCCATTATTTTACCCTAATTTGCGAATAAGTCACAAAATAAAATTTACTGATGATTTGACCCTTTTCTCTATGTAACATACATTTTACCGGTTTCATTACTGACCCAGACACCTAGTCAATAAATGAGATGATGAGATGAGTATGTTGAGTTATATAATGCTATGTTTAGCATAAAACTTGATATCCTGATGTATTGTATATTTTTTTGGAACATAAAATCCATCCAACGAATACTACAATAATTACATAAACTAACAACAACTGCGTTATTTTTTACGTTTATAAGAAATATCAAATTTTCTATCTAATCTTATTTAACCCAATATATCAATCTCATCAGACTTCAACTCATTTTCTGTCATTTTTTCTTGGAAACACACAATTTATTGGTTTCATTGCTGACGTAGATACATAGTCATAAATGAGCCGATGAGATGAGTATCAAATTTTATAGTAAAGTGGCATTATATAACCCATCATATTCATCTTATCAGCTAATTTAGTTACTAGGTGTCTAAGTCAGCAATGGAACCGATAAAATGTATGTTACATGAACAAAAGGGTCAAATCATCAGTAAATTTTATTTTGGGACTTATTCGCAAATTAGGGTAAAATAATGAGACTTTAGTGAAACATGTAAGTAATAAAACCGGTAAACCAGAAAAAAAGGGTCAAATCGCCATTTTTACCGGTAATTCATGATTTTTCGTAAACAAATTTTAGTTTGAGATTTTTTCGTAAATGAGGGTAAAATTTTATGACTTTTCTGGAGATTTCTCATTAGTTTTAGAGGGAGTTGCTCTTCTTAATGGTGGCTTTTTAATGATTTTTTTAATATTAAAATAGTGATTGCATTCCGATTAACTTTTAAAGTAGTGGTTTTTAAAGGTCTTTATATTTTGCCTTTTACACATTTGATGTTAAGAAGAAGCAACACAAAAATGATTTGGTATTTGAAGGTTGTTTGGAGTGCACATGATCTCTAAAATTGTATTTTTGAGATCTAATGGAGTTGGCCTAAAACCGTCTAAGTGGGTAGGCTGGAACGGGGTTCAGGTTTTAGTACCGGAAAACCATAAATTTTTGGTACTTTCAATTTGTAAAGGGGGTTGTTTTCGTACTTTTAACTTGTAATCAAGGGTTGTTTTGTCTTATTTTTATAATCCATCACGGATGTTTTGGTACTTTTGTAATAAAGGGTTGTTTTGGTATTTTTTATTGAAAGAGATGTTTTGGTATTTCATATGGACTTACATTAGATTCCCTTCCAAACATCATACATTTTAAATTTGATTTTATTAATTTCAAGATAAAAAAACATTAACCAGCCATATGTAAATTTGATTCCATTCAAAGTTATAAAAATAGAGGAATTTCATTCATATCCTTCTAAACTTTAAGTATTACGTCTATGTCCTTATAATTTTTAATATTACGTATACATCATTCTAAAACCATAATATTTACATCTATATCCAAACTTATATTTTAATTAAAGTTAAACTAATGTAATGTAAAAACTTATCTAAAATTAAAAATTATATATGATGTTACTCAATTACCCTTCATAAATTTCCTAAAGGAACGATCAAATTTAAACATTTTAATTTGGATTAATCTGATTAATATTGACAAGCTTCAAGCCGCTTTATCATTTTCTTCTCATACGCCACCTTTTTCTCCTTTTCTTCACCTCATACGAATGCATATTTGAGATTTTTATCAAATAGTTGGCGAACATGTCATAAATCGACGGATTGACAGGACGTTTTGATGAGCTTGAGACTAGGATGGGTAAGATGTTACTTGGTAGCTTCAACATTCTATCATCCCAAAAAAACATAAACTACAAGGAAAAAACCTAGTTCTCATTTTTATAGCTAACCCCGCTTGTACATTACACATGACAAGTGACAAGTGGTAATTAAACAAGATTATCAAGATCATCGTTGACCTTGAAAATCTTTCGAGACCAAAAAAGTAGGAAGTAATCGAGCAACATGTTGTTTATAATTAAGGAGTTGCAGGGTGGAATTAATTAACTAGCGAGAGAATTTATAGAGGACATTCTTGGCCTTTTTATAGTAACATGGACATTTCTGATCCACATTTCAGTATCATTACGATAACTTGTTACACATGATGATTTCATTCATGTAATCAATATGGATTCTAACTAAACCCGTATGTACACGTAGATAAGAAAGAAACATAAATTAAGATGAGAGTACCTAGTCATATGCCAAGGTTGTCTTCAAGTGATGAGAGAGAGATAGAGAGAGAAAAAGAAAGAAAGAGATAGTGATGGGGTTAAGAACATGATAAATAATCAAGCGTTGTTATTTATGAATTGATTATGTAGTTTGAGAGTATAAGAGATGTCGAAGTTTATATGAAATCATCAAGAATTGTCGATATTAAAGAGGATGGAGGCAATTGCTGACACTTCACTCAAAATAACACATTTCTTTTTTATAATCATCAAAGATAGGCCAAGGTCCACCATATAAACTAACACACACTAAGATGGGGCATGATGTTACAAGGTAGCTTCATCAACATTGTGAATAAGATTAGGCAATTAGAAGAAACGGGAAGAACACGAGGAAAATGCCATGTAGGAGAAGAAAATGAGAAAGCAACTTGAAGCTTTTCAAATTTAATTTGATTAATCCTAATTAAAATGGTTTAAATTTAATCTTTCATCTAGGAAGGGTATTTTACTAACATCATGTATAATTTTGAATTTTAGATACGTTTTTTAAAATTATATTAGTTTAATTTTAATTGAAATATGAATTTGGATATGGATGTAAATATTATAGTTTTAAAAATGAAGTATAGCGTAGTTTTAAAATTTATAAGGACATTGATGTAATTTTCTCAAAATATAGAATATTAACAAACCATATGTACATATGTAAATTTGATTCCATTCCAGGTAAAAAAAACATTAACCATGATCAATTACCTACTAAACATTTGCATGATCAACAAAAAATATTACTTACTATTTCAAGTTCAAATGCCACACAACATTAATTATATGTTCGAACACCGAAAAAAACAATCTAACTACTCATTAATCTCTATCGGTATTATTTTCTTCGATTTTGAGTGTCGTCGCACCAAATACACACTCCATGTCGAACCTCATCAATTTAAATCCCCTTGATAGATTTCCAACAAGTTGCCCTTAATGTCATTCTATTTGTTGGTTCCTCATTATTTTCTTATCGAGTGTTGTCAACAAACAATGCTCATTTCTATTTAATGATTTCTAAATAGAATTGATAAATAATAATAATAATAATAATAATAATAATAAGTAGAATTATAAAAGTACAGGGTTTTGAATTGTCATTTTGGAAACTATAAATGTTAAGAGAATCAAGGGTGGGTGTGCTTTCTGCCATATGACAAAACCTCAAGGGCCAAAACTGTCATATTCCAATTTTTGTGTCTTTTCACCCCCTGCATATTGATTATTGACACATGCTGTGAACACATTTTTCCCATTTTAGAACCTGAAAACTTGATATTTTTGAAAGGATTTCAATCTCCAACCTTTTATACACTTTGTTCCGATAAGCCAATCTAACCCTTCTTTTCCCAAAAAACTGTGAAGAGTGTGAGCTGTGAATATTGACCTCGTCAGTGATTCTTTTTTTTTTTCAGCGAACCACCATAACTCATTGAGCAGAAGAGCTGTGGTGGATTTGGTGGTTACCGGCGACAAAATAAGAAATGTACAGGGAGAATATGGGTAAGCTTGAAGCTCCGATGGATGGAGGATGCCATAGCTAGTTTAATGGTGGATCAAGTCTAAGGAAATGGGTGGTTGACTTTTGTGTCGGAGGTGGTTAGGGACCGTCGCAGGAGCAGATGTCGCCGAGAATGGGAGTCGCCGACGGAAACAGCGGTGTCGCCGGAGGTTGTTTTCCATCTTCACGTTGAAGATGAACGTTACAGGTATGGTCGTCGACTTGCTGTGAAGTTTTTTTTTTAGGTTAAGAGTATAACTTGGGCCAGTTATAGTGTTTGACAATATTGAGTTAATTCATGTGTGGGCTACTTTGGGCTTAATCTAATCAACCTAATGGAGCAAGATTTCCTTCTATATCCTTATTTTCAAGTTAAATAAAAAGGAACAAGGAAAGTGTTCAAGAGTTTTGTGAAGAATGATATTTTAAATGACTTGTCAAATTTGGTGTAATGAGTTATGAGCAAGAGATTATATTTAAAAATATTTAAGTTTTCTAATTATCGAAGTTGAAATATGAAAGTTTTCTTAATTATATTAATTTACATAAGGATGAATTACTTGTAAAAATCTAATAGTATAAGAAAGTTTCGAAAACTAAAAGTAGTGATAAAGCGTAATATTAAGTATTATTTAGTAATGCTTGGGGAATGAACTAATTAGGGGTTTTGGATGTGTTGTAGGCATTCAGAGAGGGGCGGGGTCATCTAGCTCACTTTAGTAGTGTTGCTTAGACGAATTGTTATCAGGTGGATTGTATTAGCTAATTCCTTCGAGGACTTGTGTGTGTGGTTTCAACGGTTAGTTGCAGGTGAGTCTTCTTACTATGCCACGTGTGACAATATATGTCCTTTGTATGATAGGATAATAGGTACTATTAGAGTACTAGTATGCTAGTGGACTAGGATCACTACATGCCATGTATGTGCTGTATGGGACACTTGTGTCATGGTATGTTAGACCGGTAGGGTCTTGTCTGTTGATCGTATGGAATTGTTAGGAGTTATGTTTGGTTAGGGTAACTGGGGAAGGCCAGTTATCAGGATTATGTATGTTTGACCAACGAAGGACTTAACTGAGAAGTGGTCAATGGCAGGGTAACTAGGGAAGACTAGTTGTCAAGGGAATGTAATATGCTTTTTTATGTTATGTGTTTATGTTGTATGATTATGTGGTAATGAAAACTTTGGTTATATGTAGTTTAATTTGGATAGCATGAGAACTCTTGGTCTATTTCCTGATTGCGATGTTCTTGCCTGATTGTTCGCTCTTGGGTGGATCATATGTTCGACTGCCTATCTGATCCCTGACTGCATATGACTTTATGTATTTTTATGAAAGACCATGGGTGGAACATGGATGTGTATGAATGACCATGGGAGGACCATGTCACTCATATGAAAGAACATTGGAGGACTATGACAACCATATGTAAGACCATGGGAGGACCATGACACTCGTATAAAAGACTATGAGAGGACCATGGAAAACGTATGTAAGACTTTGGGAGGACCATAGCAAATAAGACTGCAGGAGGACTACATCAACAAGTGATTGTAAGACCGTGGGAAGTCCATAGCATTCACATATCATGTATAATTATGTATGTTGTATGTATGTTGATAGGTTGGCGCTAGAGCCGAGGACTTTATGTGGATGCATTGTATGTATGATGGAATATGTGGTATATTGAGGAACTCACTAAGCTTTATGCTTACAGTTGTGGATAAAATGTTTTGCAGATTGTTCGTGAGAAGAGCTCGACAGGACTGTATACACGCATCAAAGATATCCGTTTCTGCAGTTTTGTAATTTAACTATGATAATGAGTGGTTTTAATCAAATGAATATTACTTAAATGGTTTTGATATAAATGTTTTAATTGGTTAATCTTATTTAGTTATTTTAAATGAAAAAGTTATTCTAGAATTTGGGGACATTACAAGTTGGTATCAGAGCCTTGGTTTGAGGGATTTGTGAACGCTTTACGGTGTGTTTGAACTCAAATTGAGGACTGAGAGATTTTCTAAATAAATTTTTGAAAAGAGAATGCTTTTAAAGAAGAAAATAATTTTCTAAATTTTTTTTATAATAAATGGAGGATGTGATGTGTACAGTCAGCCAGAGCTCAAGAAGTAAGTGACTCCCAATATATTCATATGATTATGTACTTGTGCTATGGATCGATATTAATGTTAGAAGTTAGAACAAGGATCTGCTTAGGGTTGTATGCTCGAATGTCTGCTAATGGAGACGCTAATTGTTCCTGTTATGTGAAATGTTTGAGATGCATGTTAGTGAGTAGGATAAGGATCTTCAAGAATTGCCTGTTAGGATTGCCTGATCTTTATGATGCCTTATTTTCTATTGTTTTTGTTGCTCGAATGCTGCTCGCTTTGTGCTATGTGAAATCTATATTGATGTTAAATAACTATTAAGCGAATATGTTAGGTTTCATGCCACAAATATTAGAAAATTTATAATGTTCGATTTGGCTCTATTACGCAGCTCTTGTCTGAGTGCAATCGTTGTAGTGCAGGATCTTTCACTTGAAAGATTATTTAATTTTTGTTGTGTGTGATTGTATTCATAAGATAGTTAGTCGACATTGGTAGAAATTGCTTCCACAACTGATAGTCGGGTGGGATGGGAATTCCTAGTGACCTACGAAGTATGTTAGAGTGTGCTAGTGTAGACATTTGCGTATGAGAGAATCCTAGAGAGAGTTTAGGAAATGTAGTATTGTATATATGGGTAGTTGTATGCATGCATGTGAGGAGTATAGTGGAGTGATGTGAAGTGACTTGGGAGACTTGGAACACTCCTTAGTATGCGTATGGATAAGAGTGAAAGGTAGTATTAGGCCCGTATTACTAATAGCACACGATCTATACTTGGGTCGAGGAAGAGTTATAAGATTACCAAGGAGCTTATAGGTGGGTATGCATGGTGTGGGTTTGCACAATGCATTGATTTTGATGTGTTTTTGTTATCGTTCAGATTCAGAATGCCAACCTTTCGTGTTGGAGATTCAGATCCGAGTGAGAAGGATGTCCGAAAGATCATTTGTGCAAAGATTTCGAGGTTCATGAGGGAGGGTTGGTCTGGTATGATTAGTATTGTCAAAGATGAGTTGATTTCGGTGCTAGATGTAACATCCCGACTCCTAGGTATGAGATTTATTCCTTTAAGCATGTTTTTCCATTGGAACACGATGTGGTGAAAGCCTCACCACGACGTGTTGAAGGAATTTTGGGCCGCGTATTTTTATGGACCAACATGGCGTGTTGGTGAGGGAAACTCGGCGTGTTGGCGGCTGGATGAGAAACCCTAAATTTTAGGGTTTTGCACCCTATTTAATCTCCTTAAGTCCCTAGGGTTGATCTTTTATCATCCTCCAAACCCCCATATCGGCCCTTTTGAACCCTAATCATCCTTCCCTCTCATTTGTGAGCTAGTGTGGTATTTTGGAGCAAAAGAAGAAGAAAGTTGGAAGAACGAAGCAAGGAGCTAGCAAGCAAAGCTCTCATCTTCAGTTTGTCACTCTTCTGGACCTTTGTAAGTGTCCAATGTCTGATTTTTATTCCCCAATGTATCTAGATCTTGAGTTTTGTCCCCTTTTCTCCTTATTCTTGGATGTTGCAATGGATGGATCTCATAAATTTTGCAACTTTATGAATCTCCAGATCAAGGTGACCTTGTAGTGGCTTGGATCTGGTCATTAGCCAAGTTTTGATGCCATGCATGGATTTTAGGTCATATTTTCCCTTTTTGACCCATTTTGGGTTCAAGACATGCATTGGACATGCATGTCTATAAAGCACCCACCTTTGGGTTGATTTCGATGCTAGAATTTCTTCTGGAAAGGTTGGGTTTCAAATCTCAAGGTTTTTGTGCTTATTGGTTAAGCCCTTGAATCTTCAAGCCTTGTGGATGTGTTTTTGAACACTTGGGGTAGCCCCAAAGGATAAAGTTGGAAACTTTATCCTTTTTGATAGCATTTGAGTTTAGATCTAAGTCTTGTAGTCCCTGGAATCGTAGGAACAACTGAATGTATTAAGCTCGGGCAAACACGACGTGTTTACAAGCCAACACGGCGTGTTGTCTGTGGTTTTCCTGACCATCTGATTGTTATAGAAACACGACGTGTTTATTAGTGCACACGGCGTGTTGGGTCAACATGGACTGTTGACCTTGACCGTTGACTTTGACTTTGACCATGGTTGACCAAGTTTGACTTTTAAGGGTGTTTTGGGTATTTGGGTTTTGATGAAATTGGTAACATGGTGGTTGTAGGCATTTAAGTCGGGTGCTGAGGTTCGGAGTCAGACGTTTTCAGCCCTGTCCAGCTTGTGAGGTGAGTCTTCCTCACTATACTTTCGGGTTGAAGGCACCAAGGTCGGCCCATTGGTTTGATTACTTGATATTGTATGCTGAGTATGGAGTAGATATGCATGCTAGTTTCGATATGTTAGTTTGGTAGATCTGTAGGACTACCCGTGATACTGCCTGTTATCTGAATATGATATTATCTGTTATATGTCGACATATGGTGTGGGTTGGGTTAAGGTTGTACTGCTCCGTGCTGTAGCCAACAAACCCTAGAGAATACCATATATGAGCTGAGGGCCAGGAAGGGCATGACTGATTCATACCGAGGGCTCATAAGCATTCCAGATACGAGTTGAGGGTCGGGTGGGGCATGCCAGACTTGTACTGAGGGCCAGGGAGCAAGCCAAACATAAGCTGTGGGCCCAGGGGGCAAGCCAGACTTATGCTGTGGGCTCAGGGGTAATCCGGTCTGTTAGCTGTGGACCTATTGCATGCTGTTATTATATTTGTGATGTTTGCTATTTATTGGTATTTTGGGGGAACTCACTAAACTTTGGGCTTACAGTTTTGGATTATGTTTCAGGTACTTCAGAGGATCGCGGGAAGACGAAGGTGAGATCATGCACCTTGTCATGTTTTATTTCTCGATTTTGGGATTTCTTTGATGTTGAACTTTGTAACGCCCCGATTCTCGAATACCAATTTATGGTTATAAATTCTCATGAATTCAAGATCTACTCGACGAGTTGGTTGCCTGACTCGTCGAGTAGCAGCGGGTTTGGGCCACGTGTTTAAGTGACCAACTCGCCGAGTCAGAAGAGTGACTCGACGAGTTGGAGCTGGAGGGTGAAACCCTAATTTCCGGGGTTTGGCACCCTGTTTAAGGGATCATTAGCCTCCCTTAGTTCCTTAGCAGCCTCTTGAGAGTCCAGAAACCCTAATTCATGTGTGTGCTCCGTATTAGTGTAAATTTCAGGCTTGGAAAGAAGACCTTGATGCAAGAAGCTTGAAGATCAAGAAGTTGGAGGCAAGAACGTTTGTGGGTCTGAAGTCTATCTCAGTTAGCTTCAATTGAGGTATCAATTCATGATCTTGGCCTCATTCCTTTCTAGATCTCTTTGGATGAAGTTTAGGGCTTCTTGGCTTGGTTATGAAGCTATTCTTGGGTATGAGCTCAGATCTGAAGTTGTAACTTCAGATCTGAACTCTCTTTGATTTGTAAGTCCATAAAGCTATCAGCTTTGGCAAGTATGAACCCCTCCTTAAGTGTAAAACCCCATTTCATGCTTGGTTTTGGCATTATGAGTCATTAGAGCCTTGCATGTACGTAAAGTTTGCAACTTTACGTGATAAGCATGCCTTGGGAAGTTGGATCTGCAGTATGGAGCCGTAGCATGGCTTAAAAAGCATCTGTATGGATGAAGGACTGAAGTGGCTCGGCGAGTCGCATGGTAGACTCGGCGAGTCATATGAAGATGGTCTTGAACTCGACGAGTTGGATGAACAACTCAGCGACTCCGATGAAGATTGCCTTGGGCTCAGCGAGTGGCATGGTGACTCGGCGAGTTGGCAAGTTATGCAAGGAACTCGGCGAGTAGCTGAGGGTACTCGACGAGTTGAGGTCAACATGGACTGTTGACCTTGATAGTTGACTTTGACTTTGACCAAGGGTTGACCGTTTTGATTTTTGAGGATAATTGGTAAGCGGGTATTTATGAATTGGATCATTGATGGTTATAGGTGTTGGAGTTTGGGGCAGTGTTTCGGGAGCGTGATTTCGTGGTTCAGTCCGGCATTGCAAGGTGAGTTATCCTCACTATATCAACAGGGTCTAAGGCACCAAGGCCGACCCTTTATATATATGTATCTGGATTATGGCATGATATGTTTATTGATTACATCCTGGTAGTTAGGATGGTGTTATGCTTATGCTTAGTGACCTGGTTAGGTTAGTGTCCTGGATATAGGATGATGCTATGTTAGTGATCGGTTAGGTCTGTAACCCGGTTATTGGGATGTTGTTATGATTAGTGATCTGTTAGATCGGTTTGACTGTTATATGATATGAGCTAACGTATGATATTTAGGTGCACATGTTTGTTTGATTGGGGGTTGGGTTGAGGCGGTCTTGCTTTGTGCTGTAGGCCAACATACCTGGCGAGCAGTCCGGATAGGCTGTAGGCCCTGCGAGGCGGTCCAGTCATGCCGAAGGCTCAGGAGCGGTCCAGATGGGCTGTAGGCCCTGCGAGGCGGTCCAGTCAGGCTGAAGGCTCATTATGCATGCTGTTCTGTATTTGTTGATATGGTATGATTATGGTTGTATGAGATTGGTATTTGCGGGTAACTCACTAAGCTTTCGGGCTTACAGTTTCAGTTTATTGTTTCAGGTTCAGCGGATGGCCGCGGGTAGGCGAAGGCGTGACCGTACACTTCCTCGATTGACGATTATGATTTTTTGGGAACTCTGATGTATAAACTATTTTTTAAAACAAATTGTAATAAATTGAATGATTTCAAATGATTTAAAAAGTTTTAAATTTGCGGGTAACTCACTAAGCTTTCGGGCTTACAGTTTCAGTTTATTGTTTCAGGTTCAGCGGATGGCCGCGGGTAGGCGAAGGCGTGACCGTACACTTCCTCGATTGACGATTATGATTTTTTGGGAACTCTGATGTATAAACTATTTTTTAAAACAAATTGTAATAAATTGAATGATTTCAAATGATTTAAAAAGTTTTAAATTTGCTCGAATTTTATGGGTGTTACAAGTTGGTATCAGAGCCTTGGTTTGACTGAATTGGAGGAACACTCGTGTGAATCCAGTCTCAAATCAAGGAAAGATTTTCAAAATGATTTTAAATGGTTTTCAAAATAAGTAAAAGAGGATGCGAAGTGTACGATCAGCTGGAGCCAGTAAGTAGACCCCAAAATACCATACGGTTATTTGATATGTTAGAACAACATGCTAGTACTAGGCTAGGGATCTTCAGGAATTGCATGATAGAATTGCCTGATGACATGATGCCTGTTAGCCTAGGGTTTTCCTTATATGAGATTGACATTATTACAGTAGTTACTTGTGTATGCATCACAGCTGTATATAATTAATATCTTATAGCCTGAGAATGTTTGATATGGCCTTATGTTCTGTTCTTATTGATTAGGGCTTAGGGTAGGATTGGATATTCGAAAGTCTATATGGTCCAACGTTTTGTATGGCTAGCATACACTAGTGCTGCAGGGGTTGGTGGAAGTTTCATGAATGGGTGGGTAGTGAGAGGTCGGGAGGCCAGTTACGAGATATTTAGCATTCCTCTAGGAGTGAGGATTGAGTGCTCGCTATTATTATGTATATTGTTAGGGCGTTGTGATGATACTTGAGACAAATATGGGTAGGTGTGGAACGTAGTATGGGCCTGTACTACTGAAAGCACATGACCCATACGCGTATCAAGGAAGTCACAACCCCTAGGGTTGGGTTGGGAGTTGGTCCCCTGTCATTATATGGATTATCAGAGATCTTTCTGGTGTTTTGCCAGAATGGTGGTTACGAGACGTCTTGAGACCGGATCCAGGTTAGGATCGGGAGCGGGCAGCCAAGATAGGCCAACATTTTCAGGGGATCGTGTTAGTGAGATCATCCGAGAGTAGGTGATCAAGATTGTCCGGGGGCAGTTTCCGGAGATGTCAGGTCTATTAAAACCGCCATGGTTGAGTATTTCGACGAGCACTATGCAGCCATTGCCGAGACGGTTGCCGCGTCAGCTTTAACAGCTGTAACAACGGCAAGGGGAGGAGCTGGTTGATCTTCCTAGTTCTAGGACATATTCTGATGAACAGAGGGCTGCAGTTATTTGGGATCGGGAAGATGATCTGTACTCTTCATATTTCCGCGGGTTGAGCGGGAGAGGTTAGCACGTGGGTTTCTAGATTTGAGGCTCGGGGGTTTGCTCGAGGCCGGAATATGAGTCGCGAGAACTCCGGAAGAGAGTGATGATTATGTTCAGCTGGGGTTTTGCAACTGGAAGGGGAATGGTTTATTGAGGGATTGGATTGTCGTTTTCTAAAGCAAGGATTGTGCCCTCTCAGTTTTTCGAGCTCGAAAGAGTGAGCAGACTTGTGACCCCAGGATCAGGTTGTATTCCAACTCGGGTCAGTTGGTTGCAGGAATAGGCAACGTTATTTCAGCACCGGTGAGCACATGATGGTCGACGTGGCATAAGTATTTGTGAGGTCCGGTTTGCCTTGGATCTTTTGTATCGGACAGAAAGGATTGATTGTGCGATCTATTGCACTTTTGGGATTGTAGACTATGTCTTGGGAGTAGTTTGTAGCCCGGTTTAGGGCAGAGGTTGTTTCAGCTGCTGCAGTTCAGCTGTGGGTGTTTGAGCTGGTAAGTGATTCAGGGTGCGAACCTTGAAGAGAATGATTTCTTGAGCCCGAGAGCGGGAAGCTTGTTTGGAACACCTTTGGAAAAGGGGTATTATGTGGGAGGCCTGCGGATAGGGTCCCACAGAAGGGTTATTCAGCATTGTCAGGATTCAGTGGTTAGAAACCGTTAGTGATTGACGGACTAAAGCGCCAAGAGAAGTAACTCGTTGCCGAGGTATTAATCGGAGCATCTATCTTGTGGTCGTCAGGACGTGAGTGTGGGGTCATTCAAGCATTAGTGGTTGTCGGTTTCACTGGGATTCAGGAAGTGTTCATCTGGTTCTTAGAAGTGTGTGATCGAATGGGACTAACTAGTAATGGGGCACTAGTGGGCAAGAGTTGGTTGTCATCGGATCGATCGTTGAGAAGTGAGAAGGATTGGGAATCCTCAAATCTTCATGTATTATGAAGGCTTAGTCGAATCTAAGTGGGGGAGAGTCACCCCGGGATGCAGAGTAGGAGAGGCTTTGAAACGGGGATAAGTTTCACAACCCGATGGGAGAATGGAGGCCCTAGTGGCTGCTTAGTTTGAGGGTTGTGTGTTGATTGGGAGTTCGGCAAACTTCCCAGCATAAGAAAACACGTCTTCTTGGTGCTTGATAGCATAATTGGGGGAAACAGGTTGGAGTTCTAGTCAGGGATTGAGTTCAGTCGAGTATCCGGTGGAGGGTGCGCTCGACTCTGAGAGTTTTTGGATTGATAGATTGAGGGTTTTGTTAGCTGCCAGGGTTCGACAATACATTTAGCACGGGAGTGCGGGTTATTTAGCATATGTGGTAGACGCGCGTGTCAGGGAACAGACCACAGATTTTTGAGAGGGTGGACGATTGACATGAGGCCTAGGGTTAGGTCGGGGTTAGAGTCCACTGAATGGATCAGGATTTCGGAACCCCAAGTGGGTGAGAACAGTCTGCATGGGAAAGATCACCAGGGGGTGGTCCAGGGAGATGCTCAACAGTTTAGAGTGGTACAGATGACTGAAGGCCTGGTGAGGCGGTCCAGTCATGCTGAAGACTCTATATGTGTTTGTAGATCTATGTGCGGGTATTGAGTATGCTGCTATGCTATATCAATCAGTGGGGCTGTCCCCAAGTATTAAACATGTTGCTGGAGTAGGCTGAAGTCTCTAGTGTATTTTTGGTTTGATCGGAAGTTGTTATTAGAGATCGAATGGAGTACAGAGGATCTTGGTGATCTCATCAGTTCGGAGTGTCTCATAGGATTAATCTTCTTGGATCGGGTAATACTCCAGTTGGGGACTGGGAGTAGATCCGAATCGGTATTCGTCAGCTTTAGGAAGGCTTGGGATTAGAATGTTCTGTCGTTCAGGTTCTGGGAACCGGGTTAGACCTTTCTCATGATCGTCTATGGCATTTGGATAGGGTTGAGGCGGTCCTGCTCTATGCAGTAGGCCAAGATACCCGGTGCGGGCCGACTGTAAGTCGTAGGCACGGAGGCTCAAGGGGAGCGGTAGGGTTGAGGCGGTAGGCCAACAAACCCTGATAATTTCAACTCGATAGTTGAATTGATTCGACATGGTGGTAATCGCTTACGGGACTGTATTCTATGGATGTGGTGTGAGATACAGGTGGAGATTCATGGATGTTGGGTCATGAGTGGGTATCGAATCGGTTTTGGGTAAGATCTCAAGTCGGGAATCGTGCATGTTTAGTGCATGATTTTTCGTTTCAGCAAGAATATGGATTGAGATATTTGTAAGCTGAGGACAGAATCGCCAGGTTCAAGGGTAATGGATGGGTTTAGTTGATGGTGGTTGAGTTGTTGTGATGTGTCTTGGGTTGGTTCATCTGTGAAAGAGCCATAGCGTGTCTGAAGTGAGGAGATGATGGGTCGCTGGAGACCAGGTAGGAGGTGAGGCTGCAGTGGGCCATGTAGCGTTTATTAGGTTAGCAGAAGTTTGATGGCAGGGCGTGGAAGCAAGTCCAGCCAGTCGGTTTTCTTTTTGGGAGACGCGTGGGACTGCTGTTTGTGTGTGTATTTTGGTTCAGTAATCGGGGAGGTGTCCGATGTTTGGGTTGTGGGCAGACAAGTTGGGACCAAGGAGGTTTCGACTTCTCTTGAGAAACGTCATATGGTAGCAGGAAGAGTTGAAGTGGATTTGTGACTTGGGATTCATGTGTGGTAGTAGTTTTTGTATTGTTATGTTGTTCGTTGATGAGAGGAGCGTCGATTAGGCCCTTCGAGTGGCGGAGGAAAGTGGATATTTGCAGGGTTGGAGTGTTGGGCAACTGAAGTGACGATAGTAGTGTTGATCGGTCATCGGGAGAATTCCAGTCATGAGCTGAGGGCCAGGGAGGGCATACCACACTCATGTTGTGGGGTCAGAGGCAATCCAGACCTATGTTGAGAACCACGTAAGGGTATTCCAGTCATAGGCTGCGGGCATAGTGATTGTGTTGGTTATGTCTGTTGTAGGAGCGCGTTCGGATTGGATGTATTGTTGAAGATTCGGGGGAGTTGCACTCGGTTGTGACGAATCTGAGGATGACCAGACCCTATGATTGACTGGATCTGATATGTTTGGTATTCCAACCCGAGGGTCGATTGGGCCAAACATGTGAGGGATACGTGAGTATTCCATCCTAGGGATGATTGGAGCCGTCGTAGGCTCGCCTGGTAATCTAGCCCGAGGCATGAGTGTTCGTATTCATTAGTGGATTGATTATGTATGATATTCTGAAAGCTGAAGGTTGCATTATCATGTCAGCAAAAAGGGTTCGCTTCAGGAAAAAGGGAAAGTTGGGTTTCTGATAATTTTGATCATCAGGATTTTGTTAAGTTGTCTAAGTGGCATGAAGGATAGATCTTATGAAAAGTTTCGATGGGGATTCACATCACCTTTCACAATTCACACTTGCGAAAGTGCGTCATGGATCAGGAGGCGGTAGTATCGTTGGATGACATTCAGGTCGGTGAGCGCCTGGATTATGTGGAGAGGCATGTGGCCATTCTGGAGAGAGGGGTGAAGGTTCTTCGGGACAAGGAGGTACCTTTGGTAAGGGTACAGTGAGAGCACCAAAGAGGGTCTGAGTGGATGTGGGAGCCGGAGGCAGAGATGTGGGAGCACTATCCGAGGATGTTCACCGCAGCAGACTTCGAGGGCGAAGTCTAGTTCAAGTGGGGGAGAATTGTAATGCCCCGATTCTCGAATACCAATTTATGGTTATAAATTCTCATGAATTCAAGATCTACTCGACGAGTTGGTTGTTTGACTCATCGAGTAGCAGCGGGTTTGGGCCACGTGTTTAAGTGACCAACTCGCCGAGTCGGAAGAGTGACTCGACGAATTGTAGCTGGAGGGTGAAACCCTAATTTCCGGGGTTTGGCACCCTGTTTAAGGGATCATTAGCCTCCCTTAGTTCCTTGGCAGTCTCTTGAGAGTCGAGAAGCCCTAATTCATGTGTGTGCTCCATATTAGTGTAAATTTCAATCTTGGAAAGAAGACCTTGATGCAAGAAGCTTGAAGATCAAGAAGTTGGAGGCAAGAACGTTTGTGGGTCTGAAGTCTATCTCAGTTAGCTTCAATTGAGGTATCAATTCATGATCTTGGCCTCATTCCTTTCTAGATCTCTTTGGATGAAGTTTAGGGCTTCTTGGCTTGGTTATGAAGCTATTCTTGGGTATGAGCTCAGATCTGAAGTTGTAACTTCAGATCTGAACTCTCTTTGATTTGTAAGTCCATAAAGCTATCAGCTTTGGCAAGTATGAACCCCTCCTTAAGTGTAAAACCCCATTTCATGCTTGGTTTTGGCATTATGAGTCATTAGAGCCTTGCATGTACGTAAAGTTTGCAACTTTACGTGATAAGCATGCCTTGGGAAGTTGGATCTGCAGTATGGAGCCGTAGCATGGCTTAAAAAGCATCTGTATGGATGAAGGACTGAAGTGGCTCGGCGAGTCGCATGGTAGACTCGGCGAGTCATATGAAGATGGTCTTGAACTCGACGAGTTGGATGAACAACTCAGCGACTCCGATGAAGATTGCCTTGGGCTCAGCGAGTGGCATGGTGACTCGGCGAGTTGGCAAGTTATGCAAGGAACTCGGCGAGTAGCTGAGGGTACTCGACGAGTTGAGGTCAACATGGACTGTTGACCTTGATAGTTGACTTTGACTTTGACCAAGGGTTGACCGTTTTGATTTTTGATGATAATTGGTAAGCGGGTATTTATGAATTGGATCATTGATGGTTATAGGTGTTGGAGTTTGGGGCAGTGTTTCGGGAGCGTGATTTCGTGGTTCAGTCCGGCATTGCAAGGTGAGTTATCCTCACTATATCAACAGGGTCTAAGGCACCAAGGCCGACCCTTTATATATATGTATCTGGATTATGGCATGATATGTTTATTGATTACATCCTGGTAGTTAGGATGGTGTTATGCTTATGCTTAATGACCTGGTTAGGTCAGTGTCCTGGATATAGGATGATGTTATGTTAGTGATCGGTTAGGTTTGTAACCCGGTTATTGGGATGTTGTTATGATTAGTGATCTGTTAGATCGGTTTGACTGTTATATGATATGAGCTAACATATGATATTTAGGTGCACATGTTTGTTTGATTGGGGGTTGGGTTGAGGCGGTCTTGCTTTGTGCTGTAGGCCAACATACCTGGCGAGCAGTCCGGATAGGCTGTAGGCCCTGCGAGGCGGTCCAGTCATGCCGAAGGCTCAGGAGCGGTCCAGATGGGCTGTAGGCCCTGCGAGGCGGTCCAGTCAGGCTGAAGGCTCATTATGCATGATGTTCTGTATTTGTTGATATGGTATGATTATGGTTGTATGAGATTGGTATTTGCGGGTAACTCACTAAGCTTTCGGGCTTACAGTTTCAGTTTATTGTTTCAGGTTCAACGGATGGCCGCGGGTAGGCGAAGGCGTGACCGTACACTTCCTCGATTGACGATTATGATTTTTGGGAACTCTGATGTATAAACTATTTTTTAAAACAAATTGTAATAAATTGAATGATTTCAAATGATTTAAAAAGTTTTAAATTTGCTCGAATTTTATGGGTGTTACAAGTTGGTATCAGAGCCTTGGTTTGACTGAATTGGAGGAACACTCGTGTGAATCCAGTCTCAAATCAAGGAAAGATTTTCAAAATGATTTTAAATGGTTTTCAAAATAAGTAAAAGAGGATGCGAAGTGTACGATCAGCTGGAGCCAGTAAGTAGACCCCAAAATACCATACGGTTATTTGATATGTTAGAACAGCATGCTAGTACTAGGCTAGGGATCTTCAGGAATTGCATGATAGAATTGCCTGATGACATGATGCCCGTTAGCCTAGGGTTTTCCTTATATGAGATTGACATTATTACAGTAGTTACTTGTGTATGCATCACAGCTGTATATAATTAATATCTTATAGCCTGAGAATGTTTGATATGGCCTTATGTTCTGTTCTTATTGATTAGGGCTTAGGGTAGGATTGGATATTCGAAAGTCTATATGGTCCAACGTTATGTATGGCTAGCATACACTAGTGCTGCAGGGGTTGGTGGAAGTTTCATGAATGGGTGGGTAGTGAGAGGTCGGGAGGCCAGTTATGAGATATTTAGCATTCCTCTAGGAGTGAGGATTGAGTGCTCGCTATTATTATGTATATTGTTAGGGCGTTGTGATGATACTTGAGACAAATATGGGTAGGTGTGGAACGTAGTATGGGCCCGTACTACTGAAAGCACATGACCCATACGCGTATCAAGGAAGCCACAACCCCTAGGGTTGGGTTGGGAGTTGGTCCCCTGTCATTATATGGATTATCAGAGATCTTTCTGGTGTTTTGCCAGAATGGTGGTTACGAGACGTCTTGAGACCGGA
The DNA here is from genome assembly GCF_052849685.1 of Lactuca virosa. Classification (NCBI taxonomy): domain Eukaryota; kingdom Viridiplantae; phylum Streptophyta; class Magnoliopsida; order Asterales; family Asteraceae; genus Lactuca; species Lactuca virosa. Next base: position 20,548,535 of record NC_136429.1, on the reverse strand, counting down.
TCCAGGTTAGGATCGGGAGCGGGCAGCCAAGATAGGCCAACATTTTCAGGGGATCGTGTTAGTGAGATCATCCGAGAGTAGGTGATCAAGATTGTCCGGGGGCAGTTTTCGGAGATGTCAGGTCTATTAAAACCGCCATGGTTGAGTATTTCGACGAGCGCTATGCAGCCATTGCCGAGACGGTTGTCGCGACAGCTTTAACATCTGTAACAACGGCAAGGGGAGGAGCTGGTTGATCTTCCTAGTTCTAGGACATATTCTGATGAACAGAGGGCTGCAACTTTACGTGATAAGCATGCCTTGGGAAGTTGGATCTGCAGTATGGAGCCGTAGCATGGCTTAAAAAGCATCTGTATGGATGAAGGACTGAAGGGGCTCGGCGAGTCGCATGGTAGTCTCGGCGCGTCATATGAAGATGGTCTTGAACTCGACGAGTTGGATGAACAACTCGGCGAGTCCGATGAAGATTGCCTTGGGCTCGACGAGTGGCATGGTGACTCGGCGAGTTGGCAAGTTATGCAAGGAACTCGGCGAGTAGCTGAGGGTACTCGACGAGTTGAGGTCAACATGGAATGTTGACCTTGATAGTTGACTTTGACTTTGACCAAGGGTTGATCGTTTTGATTTTTGAGGATAATTGGTAAGCGGGTATTTATGAATTGGATCATTGATGGTTATAGGTGTTGGAGTTTGGGGCAGTGTTTCGGGAGCGTGATTTCGTGGTTCAGTCCGGCATTGCAAGGTGAGTTATCCTCACTATATCAACAGGGTCTAATGCACCAAGGCCGACCCTTTATATATATGTATCTAGATTATGGCATGATATGTTTATTGATTACATCCTGGTAGTTAGGATATAGGATGGTGTTATGCTTATGCTTAATGACCTGGTTAGGTCAGTGTCCTGGATATAGGATGATGCTATATTAGTGATCGGTTAGGTCTATAACCCGGTTATTGGGATGTTGTTATGATTAGTGATCTGTTAGATCGGTTTGACTGTTATATGATATGAGCTAACGTATGATATTTAGGTGCACATGTTTGTTTGATTGGGGGTTAGGTTGAGGCGGTCTTGCTTTGTGCTGTAGGCCAACATACCTGGCGAGCGGTCCGGATAGGCTGTAGGCCCTGCGAGGCGGTCCAGTCATGTCGAAGGCTCGGGAGCGGTCCAGATGGGCTGTAGGCCCTGCGAGGCGGTCCAGTCAGGCTGAAGGCTCATTATGCATGCTGTTTTGTATTTGTTGATATGGTATGATTATGGTTGTATGAGGTTGGTATTTGGGGGTAACTCACTAAGCTTTCGGGCTTACAGTTTCAGTTTATTGTTTCAGGTTCAACGGATGGCCGCGGGTAGGCGAAGGCGTGACCGTACACTTCCTCGATTGACGATTATGATTTCTGGGAACTCTGATGTATAAACTATTTTGAAAACAAATTGTAATAAATTGAATGATTTCAAATGATTTAAAAAGTTTTAAATTTGCTCGAATTTTATGGGTGTTACAAACTTATTTTGAAAACAATTTTTAAACAATGATGGTTTTTGAGTAAATTTTAAAAGTTTAAAAATTTTGAGAATTTTATGAATGTTACATTAGATTAGCGTATTAGGATTCTTACGGGTTAAGTTGGAGGTCGGTCGACTCGAGATTAGTGAGGTCGCCTTCAGGGAGTTTGATGCTTGTAGAGCTCATCGTTTCTTTAGTAAGATGGAGCCTATCACTAGTATCTGTTGGATTGCAGATGTGGAGATTGCTTTTTGTGCCAACTTTTATCCGGCGGAGGAAAAGGTCAGGTTTGCAGAGTGTCTTTTGTTGGATTAGGTGTCTAATCCTATAACTATAAATTGTGTATATACTTAAATTGATAGTAGCATAGTCCTTTTGAGTTGCCCTCAAGACTAGCAACTAGACAGGATGATTTTGGAGAAAGAAGTTTATTTATTATTTGATTAATTAATAATTTGAAATAAATGATTTATTAATTAGAAATAGTAATATTTAATTAATATTTAATCAGAAATTAATTGGAATTAATTTTGGAATTGAAGGAATTAATTAAAAGTGCAAGGATTGAAGTGCAATTGCTCAATAGTTGAGCAAGAGGCAATCTAGAACCCACCATGAAGGGTTGGATGATTTCTTCATGGGTAAGGGATTCTGTAAAATGTTTGAAGTACAAAGTTACAGAAATATCATGTTGGGTTTTGAGAAAACACATTAAAGTAAATTACAATGTCGAATGAGGGAGCGGTCAAAAGAGTCAAAACAAAAGTTGTTTGAAAGGACCAATGAAGCTTTTACACATAACGTGAACATAAATGTCATATGTTTAAGTTTTATAGCATAGAGTTCAAACATTTAAAAAAAAAAGTTTTAAGGTTTTTTTTTTTTTTTTTTTTTTTTTTTTTTTTGAAAATGTGCCAAAATGGTAAGAAGGTTTAATATGGTTTATATGCCCTTAAAAAGCACATTTATCAGTTGAAATGGATTTGGAATGAAATTGAAATAACAAGGTTAAAACTAACATTTTTTAAATTGAGTTTTGAAGAAAAATGTTAGGTTAAGGCAAGTTGGCAATATTAAAGTTGGTTGTTTTTAGTGAAAAATATAGTTTACATGGTTCGGAAGAGTCTAGTAAATTATATGTAATGGTTATAAAATATCATACTGATGCTAAATAAAACTGGTGAAATAAAATAGGTTCTTAATAGAAGATTATGAAGTAAGAAATAAGTGGATTAACGTACCTAGTCATACCTAAATACTAAGGCGAGTACCAGTGACTTTCCTCCAAAATAGAGGACATGAAATTTGTTTGTATAATGTTTTATAGTATAGACGCAGTTCCGCACCTTTTATAGGGGTCAAAGGTTAAGTTTGGTGTGTGGCGTAAGAGGATGTAATCCTTGATAACGATAGCAATGTCAGTAATGCCAATAAAGACTTAAACAAATGTATAAAAATGATAAGGGTCGAAGGAGGATCCAAAATTATAGGAAAGATTCGTACAACGAAGTAGTGCAATGTTTGATCGGGCGTGAAAATTTCAGGTTGAAGGTTGGGTATGAAACATGTTAGTAATTTGGAAAGTGTAAAATGATGGTATACTTGAGATGATCGCTAGTGCATCTGGGAGCTTCGAACTAAGGACTGGAAATTTTCATTATATGGGGGAGATGGTTTATGCTTGAATTAAGATATATAAAGTAAGGATGATAGGGTATCACTACCTAAAGGGAAGGTTTTGAGTAAAAGAGATATCATATGTTAAGTTTTAAGTTCAAGGTGGAAACAACCTAGAGCTAAATCGTAGCATAGAAGGAAGGTCTCACATATCAGTAACAATGGGTTAAATCGTCGTGTCTCATTGTGAGTCATATTAGGATGCTCGTAAATGGTATCCAAGTGATTACTCGTGGCGACTCATCTACCTCCTACCACGATGCTCCTATTGTCACCCTTGTCAGTATCGGAACGCTTTTCCTAGTCGTAACTCTAGTACGAAGGCGATATAGAGGTATTGAGGTAAGATTGATATTAGTTTCGACTTAAGATTATTACTAGTGGCTATCTAGCTGCTAACCTTACTTCTAGAGCCAATAGCTACCGAGGAATACTCGTTCTCAGTACTAAATTGATTTTTCCTAAAACGGATAGTGATAGAAGCTAACTGGTTAGCCTAGCACTTGATAAGGGATAAGAGTATTTCTAAATAAATACATTGTGATAAAAATGAACTTAGTTTCTAAGTGTACCTAGATGAATGCCTATAATATGCAATGCTTATACGCACACCGAAAACCTTTGCTTTTTAGAAGTTTATGCTGAAAATTGTTTTGAACATAATTCTACTATAACCATTTCCAGTCTCGCATATATTGTAATAAATTTGGGATAATAATAGCCTTGGAAATTCTAAGAAGTGTGTATACAGTTTCAGATTAAAGTATTTGGGTGGTACTCCCAACCTTTAATCGGATACGACTCAGAAATGAGAACAAGAACATAAAATATGGTTGTTATGAATTTCGTGATTGTTGTTGTACCAGGAAAAATGATGACCAAAATGATGAAGTAGTTCATTTGTCTGAAAACTGTCAAGGCAGTTTTCTTTATCCAAAAACACTCTAATTGTCAAAACTAATAACAATCACTAAAACGGATTTTTAATAAATGTCAAAATGAAGTAAAAAATCGGGTTCATTTACAGAAAATTCATATTTCTAAGGCATTTTTTATATAGCAATATAACTCATATAAAACTACTCTAACTGTCTTAAAACTACTCTAACTGTCAAAACTAATCGACCCCAGCCAGGGGCTCTGCCCCTTGGACCCCGTTCGCAGGGGTGCTGCCCCCGGACCCCCGTTCGTTTAGGGGCTTCGCCCCTAAAGGGCAGTCTACTTTGAATCTTGAATAAATTTAAACAAGTATGCACTCCACACCTTCCTTACTTGTTTAATATTCATCAAGATTGAATTTTGGTCAACAAGTCAATCCATTACACTTAAATACACATTAATGATACAAAATCACAAACAAACCTCCCCCATTTAAGTGTAATCTTGATTAACTTAAAACAAAACATAACAACAACAAACTGATGCATAAATGAAATGTCGTGACGATTGAATTTCACATTAGTATATTATTCATTCCAAATATTCGAATATCAGGGTGTCACTAATGATTGAACCCTTTCTATTCATAGTGAATACATGAAGATAATACACACAACAGTTTATATTTTCATAAGTTCTAAATTGACACTATATTTTAGTAGCTTGTGTCCCATCCTTCAATAAGCATATCAAAGCCAAGTACTAACTTCTTGAAGCAGCTAAACTTCATGCTTACATAGGTAGTCCTTTTATTCTTGAACCTACAAATGCAATTTTTCAAAAGAACTATTAAGAATGTAAATTCAACCTCCTTAACTTGCAATGCTGAACACATACCTTGTGATGATGATAATAATGTGTTCCAATCTTTAAATATCAAGCTTTCCACATTGAATTCAACATCTAATATTACATTAGATGGGAATTGGGTATCTCAATATAAAAGATTTTAAGTGGACTTTAAACTCATCCCTACAGCCGCCTTGTGCACAAGATCTCTTGCTAATCCTTTGGTTAGATGATCGGCTAAATTCAACTGAGTTCTTACAAACTCCACAGATATCACACCAATCATGATGAGCTCACGAATTATGCTATGTCCAACACCTAAATGTCTAGACTTTCCATTGTACACTTGACTATAAGCCTTAGCCAAGGTTGCAGCACTATCACATCTGATAGAAATGGTAGATATCGGTTTGGGCCATAATGGAATTTCATAAATCAAATTCCTTAGCCACTCAGCTTCTTTACCAGCAGCAGACAATGCAACAAACTCAGACTCCATGGTTGAGTTAGTAATACAAGTCTGTTTCTTAGATGCCCAAGAAATGGCACCTCCTCCAAGAAGAAACACCCAACCACTTGTGGAGGAGTGATCCTCTAAGTTATTAATCCAGCTGGCATCTGAATAACCTTCCAAAACAGAAGGATATCCACTATAAGTCAAACCATATTTCTTGGTTCCTTTCAAATACTTGAATACTCTATTCACTGCTTGCCAATGATGTGTACTAGGATTACTAGTATATCTACTAAGCTTTCCCACAACAAAAGCTATATCAGGCCTAGTACTAATCATGGCATACATAAGTCAACCAATTGCTCTTGAATATTCAAGTTGAGACATTGGAGATCCTTTATTTGGTAGAAGCTTAAGATTAGGATCTATAGGAGTGCTTACAGGAGAAAAGGTCTCAAAGTTAAACTTTTTCAATATTTTCTCAATGTAATGAGATTAAGAAATTGAAATCCCATTGTTCCCTTTTCTAATTCTTATACCAAGAATTACCTCAGCCTCCCCCATGTCTTTCATATCAAAACTAGATGATAAGAATTTCTTGGTTTTATCAACTTCACCTTGATCGGTACCAAAAATTAACATATCATCAACATATAGAAAAATTATAACTCCTTTACCAGAAGAATCAAATTTACTATATACATATTTATCAGCCTGACTTAATGCAAAACCATTAGACAATATTACATCATCAAACTTTTGATGGCATTTTTTTTGTGCTTGTTTCAAACCATATAATGATTTCTTCAACTTGCACACCTTATGTTCATTACCATGCATCACAAACCCTTCAAGTTGTTTCATGTAAATTTCCTCATCCAAGTCACCATTCAAGAATGAAGTTTTCACATCCATTTGGTGAATCACAAAATTATGTATAGCTGCAAGAGCTAACAATAATCTAATTGTGGAAATTCTAGCAACAGGAGCATAAGTATCAAAGAAGTCAATGCCTTCCTTTTGTCTAAAGCCTTGGATAACCAATCTGGCTTTATACTAATCTATTGTGCCATCCACCCTCATTTTCCTTTTGAGGATCCACTTACTTCCCAATGCCTTGCAACCAGGAGGTAAATCAGACAATTCCCAAGTATTGTTATGCACGATAGAATCAATTTCATCCTGAATTGCTTCTTTCCAGAAAAGAACATCCCTAGAAGCCATAGATTCACTAAAAGTCTTTGGATCCTCCTAAATATTAAAACAATATTGATGTTGAGATATAGTCTCATTCCTTGTTCCTTCAACTAGATAAAGTTGAAAATAAGATCCAAAAGACTTAGCTTTTCTGGCTCTTGTGCTTTTCCTAGGATCGGGTAAATAAGTTGCACCACCAGAAAAATCTTCAGCTTGAGTAGTACTATTGCTGGAAGATTGATGAATCATATCCATTAGTCTAGGTATAGATGTAAATCTTTCTTCATCAAAGATAGCATCTCTTGACTCTATCACTGTGTTTAAAGACACATAGTCATTAGATTCTAAAACATAGAATTTATATGCTTTGGAATGCTCAACATATCCAATAAAGATACAATCTACACCTCTCTCACCCAATGTTTTCCTTTTAGGTTCAGTGAGCCTTACAACTGCTCTACAACCCCAAACTTTGAGATAACTCAAATTTGGTACCTTTTTACACCAAAGTTCATAAGGACTATTCTTACTCCTTTTATTTGGAGTATTCTTACTCCTTTTATTTGGAGTTCTGTTCAAGATGTAACATGCAGTTGACATTGCCTCACCCCAAAACCCTTCACTTAAACCAGAATATGACAACATGGAATTAACCATTTCTTTCAAAGTCCTATTCTTCCTTTCAGCTACACTATTTTGTTGTGGTGTATACAGAGTTGTGGTTTGATGTATTATTTCGGTTGATTCAAAATAAATGGATCATAATACTCACCACCTCTATCAGTACACAATACTTTTATTAATTCATTTTTATGAAGCTCAACTTGTTGTTTATAAATTTTAACTTTATCAAGTGCTTCATCCTTAGAATGTAGCAAAGAGACATAACAATATCTAGATGCATCATCAATAAAAGTAATAACATACTTTTTGTTTCCAAAGGAAGGTGTTACATGGAAATCACATAAATCACTATGTATAAGATCCAACACCTTTCTTTCCCTAACAACATCTTTGAAAGGTTGTCTAGTGATTTTAGTTAGCATGCATGTTTTACATTTTTCATTATTTTACATATCAAAAGCAGGAATTAAACTCATTTTAGACATGTCTTTTAATCTCTTGTAATGAATGTGTCCTAGTCTAGCATGCCATAATTCAGATTTATTTAAATTATTGCTAGTACTACTGGAAGCCATGCAAACAAAATTATCACTAGAAGGATAATTAATATTAAGCCTAATCATTCCATTACATACATAGCCAAATCCAATAAAAGAACCATGTCTTGACAATATATACTTGTCACTTTCTAACACTTGTTTGTAACCACAATTATTTAATACAATTTCAGACACGAGATTCCTACGAATCCCTGGAACATATAAAACATTGTTCAAACACAAACACTTTCCAGAAGTAAAGTAAAGTGAAACAGATCCTAAACCCTTGATTGGTTCAGTTGCAACATTTCCCATTTTCACCACATATCCATCTTCAATTGGTTGACATTCCTTGAACCAACGAAGATCCTTACATATATGGCTTGTTGCTCCCGAATCAACCCACCATGCAACATCATCATCCTGCACATAAAATGCTTCAGAAATCACAGAAATATAATTCTGAACATATTTAGAATTCTGCATGGAAACAGAAATCTGACCTTGTTGCTTTTCTGGATCCTTGGATCCACTTGGTCCAGCACCATCCTTGTTCACTTTGCGAAGACGACAATCTTTCTTGAAGTGACTCGGTTTGTTACAATTCCAACAAACCAACTAAGCCTTTTTGTTGGAATACTTGTCATCATTTCCTTTAAACTTCCTTTTTCCATTAGACTTCTTGGGATTGTTTGAACTTTCTCCTTCCACCATGTTCACAGAAGAGGAACCAACTTGGTTCTTGCCTTTAGGATTGTTGTCAAGTTCTTGAGTCCTTATGGACTCTTCAATCCTTAAATGGCTTCCAAGTTGATTCAAAGTCAATTCCTCTTTGTTATGTATCAGATTGTGTTTAAAATCCTTCCAGGAAGGGGCAGTTTGTCAATATTCACAGCCATAGAAATGGCTTCATCCATTTTCAAATTGTGTTGAGCAAACAGTCCCAAAATCCTTAACATTTCATGGAATTGTTCCATAACAGGCCTGGAGTCAATCATCTTGACCCATAAAGTTACTAACAAGAAACTTCTTACTAGAAGCATCTTCAGCCATGTACTTGGATTCAGGAGAATCCCACAGTTTCTTTTGCAGATTCGAAATTTTGATAGATATCAAAAAGAGAGTCAGACATACCATTGAGAATATGACCGCGACATATGTAATCATCATTTTCCCACTTTGATCTTCTTCTTGTTGCCTCTAAAGGTTCATCTTCAATAGATTCTGGTAAGACTGGCATGGGTGTACTCAGAACATACACCACTTTCAGAGTGGTAAGGAGAAACTTCATCTTCTTCTGCCATCTATGAAAATATTGCCCTTCAAACTTGTTCAGTTTTTCAAACTTACTTGTCATTTCCTTCACAGAATCACCACTTGCCATGATCACATAAATACTTTAATCTTTGTAAGATATTCGTGATAATAATAGCCTTGGAAATTCTGAGAATTGTGTATACACCTTCAGATTAAAGTATTTGGGTGGTACTCCCAACCTTTAATCGGATAAGACTCAGAAATGAGAACAAGAACATAAAATATGGTTGTTATGAATTTTGTGATTGTTGTTGTACCAGCAAAAATGATGACCAAAATGATTAAGTAGTTCATTTGTCTGAAAACTGTCAAGGCAGTTTTCTTTGTCCAAAAACTACTCTAACTGTCAAAACTAATAACAGTCACTAAAACAGATTTTTAATAAAGGTCAAAATGAAGTAAAAAACCGGGTTCATTTACAGAAAATTCAGATTTCTAATGCATTTTTTATATAGCAATATAACTCATATAAAGGTCAAAATGAAGTAAAAAACCGGGTTCATTTTTTATACAGAAAATTCATATTTCGACCCCAGCCAGGGGCTACCGCCCCTTGGATCCCGCTCCCAGAGGCGCTGCCCCCGGACCCCCTTTCGTTTAGGGGTTTCGCCCATAAATGACAGTCTACTTTGAATCTTGAATAAATTTAAACAAGTGTGCACTCCACACCTTCCTTACTTGTTTAATATTCATCAAGATTGAATTTTGGTCAACAAGTCAATCCATTACACTTAAATACACATTGATGATACAAAATCACCAACATATATTTTCCTTAATTATGCATAGTTGACTGGGCTATACCTAATTAAAGTCCAATAATACGTAGTCAACTTAGTTATACCAGTAGTATGTTCAGTCTATTTTGAAAAGCCATTTTGAAAATTTTGGCTATAGTCGGGGTTCTCCAAAGGAAAATTGGTATTCTCTGTAACCTTTGGCTCTGATACCATTCTATGTCACACCTCGCTAAAGCGAAAACACAGGATGTGATAGTACAAAGGGTCTCACACCAAAAGTTAAAAGACAACACCACCATAGTATCAAAAAACATTACCGTTTACAATGAGTTTGAACAACTTTAAAAATATTACAATACATTTGAAAAATAACACATGCATAATGCTTCTACGAGTGTTGTATCTCTACGTGCAACTTACTAGACAAGTTCCTGAAAAAACATGTAAAATAAGCGGTCAACTATCGAAATAGTTGGTGATCTCACATGTTTACAAAAATAGTAGTATATGATTCATAATCAGAGTTTTAATACATGTTCGCATAAATGGAAGTTTGTTGCTGAAATGAGTAACAAGTTTATAAATAATAGTTCATTGCTAAAATGAGTAAACAAGTTCATTTCTATAAATAGTAAACAAGTTCGTTGCTATAATGAGTAAACAAGTTCATTTCTATAATGAGTAAACAAGTTCCTTGCTATAATGATTAAACAAGTTCATTGCTATAATGAGTAAACAAGTTTTCATAACAAAGTTCGTTGCTATCATGAGAAACAAAGTTCGATGCTAACATGCGAAACAAAGTTTGTATGTGCATAATGAACAAACCATGAGTTCACAACCCAAGCCTAATGACTGAGTGCCCTCTTGAATATTATGTCTTTAATAAATTTAAACATGCAATGAATTTATAATTATCCTTTAATTATTTTTATAATTAAATTAATTATTAAATTCATAAAAGATAATTTAACTTAATATATTTAATTAAAAATTATCAAATAAGGATATCTCCTAATATTTAGAGTATTATTGATTATCGTATAATGCATTCAAAATTCGGAATCACAACATAATTAGTACAAGATAATTACCAAAAATAACACCATAAATCTGATTAGAAAGATAATCAACAAAATTCTGGAAAAAAATCATTCTCACATCGTGACAGATGCACTGTCACGTCGTGAGATTAGTGAGTTACGTAAAACATGTTTAGTTCGATTCAACTCATGTGCAATCAATATTTGACAACCTTAAGCTCTGATACAACAGTTGGGTTTTATACTTAACAAAATTACACAATACGAAAAAAATTAATAATTAATAGGGTACATGCATCATATAAAAGATCTATATCATACACCTTGATAGCAACATACAATGAACAACTAAACTAACTTAACCCTAGTGTAATTTGACAATTGCAAGGTTAAGACTACATACCTTTTGATTTGTTATTGCAAACAAATCACACCAATCCTTGTAGTTGTGAAGCTTGGAAAGACTAGCACCAAAGAGATGATGCCTCTAATGGTTTGCATCCAAACCCTAGCAACAAAAGCACAAGATAAGAGAGGATGGAGTAGCATAATTTCGACTATAGGAGGAGTATAAGAAGTGGATGAAAATATGAAGCCAAGGGGTCCTATTTATATCTGATAATGAATCCTTGGATAATAATTAATATATTAATCAGCTCAGTCCCTGTACTTCCAATTAATTCTAATTAACCCCAAAATTAATTCCAATTATTTTTTGATTAATTAATAATTAATATATTAATCATATAATATATTAATAAATCATATCTTTTAATTTCCAATTAGTTTATTATTCATATAATAAACTAACAATTTATCCTCTCTCTCCAAATGCAATTCTTCTCAGTTAGTAGTTCTGAGGGTAACCCAAAAAGGACTTTGTTTTCATTTCAAGAATATACCAATTTAGTTATTGGCTTAGACACCTTAATCCAAAAATTAAATCATATTTTATAGACGATACATCTGATCCAATTCTACTTTTGTTTAGCCATCAGGATGAGGATGCAAGTATATCCATTCCTTCCGATTATGCTAATAATAGCAGCTAGGGCGGCATGGTACAAGCACCTTATCCCTAGAGATTTCTCCAGGAGGGGCTTGTTCTTCTGAGGAAATAAATTTTGATAATACTATGTCATCTGGTAGTAGGTCTATATGTACTAGGAGTTCTAGGAGATAGTCTAGAATGCCTCTTAGATCTAATGATTTTGTTGTAGAAGGGAAGTATAAATATTGCACTGAAAAATCTATAATTATGGAAATCTAGGTGAAGAGAAATTTTCTTTTGTTTCAAATCTGAATAAAACTGTTGAACCACAGAATTTTCTTGAAGCATATTTTGATCCTAATTGGACTTAAGAAATATCTGAATTACCATCTAATAGAAAATCCCATTGTTTGTAACTAGGTTTATAAAATTAAATATAAATCAAATGGGGAGGTAGATAGATTTAAGGCTATGTTTGTTGCTAAAGGATATAACCAAAATGAAGGAATAGATTATGAAGAAACATTTTCCCTTGTGACAAAAATGGTAACTTTAAGAGTTGTTATATCATTTGTTGTAGCTAAATACTAAAATTTATATCAACTGGATGTGAAAAATGCTTTCTTGTGTAGTAATCTTGATGAAGAAGTCTATATGATACTTCCTCAAGGGTAACATACTCCTGATGATAATCATGTTTGTAGGTTGTTGAGGTCATTATATGGCCTTAAACAAGCACCTAGAATATGGAATGAAAATTTATGTGCTCCTCTTTTTTAATTTGGTGTATTGTAGTGTGTAAATGATTACTCTATGTTTGTTAGAGATAAAATAAAGTCACATGTTGTTCTTCTTGTGTATGTTGATGATATAATGTTAACTCGAAATAATTTGGATGAAATTAATGAGGTTAAAGATTTATTTTAAATCCAAGTACTTAGTTAAAGACTTTGGAAGACTAAAATTCTTTTTGGGAATTGAAGTAATTGATAAACAAGATAGAATATGTGTAACACAATTTAAGTATTGTTTGTAGTTACTTCAATAGTTAATTATTAAACTAATGTATCTTACATTAACCACACCATATATCATATACTAGTCAAACACTTAGTCAGTTTATGCATTGTCCTAAAAAATCACATCTTAATGTAGCTTGCTATGTGTTAAGGTATTTAAAGCTTAATATACGAAAAGGTGTAAATGTTGTTAGAAATGAAAATTGAACTTTAAGTGATTATGTGGATGATGATGGGGCCAAGTGTATTGCATAGCGGAGGTATGTGACTGGTTATTGTGTTTATTTTGGTGACTCATTAACTTCTTGAAAGAGTAAGAAAGAAGATATTGTTTCAAAGTTTTCTATAGAATCTCAATTCCATGCTTTAACTTTAATTACTTGTGAAATCATGTGGAATTTAAAATTGCTTTTGGTTGTGGAGGTTATGAACTTAATTCTGGTTAATCTATTGATATTGTGATTAAACTTTCTCTTAATCTAGTTTTTCATGAATAAACTAAATACTTTGAAGTAGATGTACACTTTGTTAGAGATAACGTGTCAAAAGGTTTACTTAAAATTATTAAAATTGGTTCTGAGTGTATACGAGATAAGTCAAGGGACTGCGACTCATTTTCATTAAAGTTGTTGTGCACCCGAATCTTGTTTGGGTCGGGAATATCGGGTATGGTCCGGGTATACACCGGACTTGAACCGGTATTTTACCCGGTGCATATATTGACAATTGCAAGGAAAATTGCACTCATTCAACTAATTTGTGTGATCGTTCATTCACTGATAACTCTCTCGTCTCTCCCGACTTCTACATTTTTATGTCCTAATGTTTCTTAGGTTTTCCTGTTCAGGTTTTAGTTATTGAGTATGTAATGTTTTTTCTTCTTTTCTTTTGTGTATTTGTATGAGTGTGAGTGTTTATGTAGTGAGCTTTGAGTTGTAAGTTGAGGAAAACCAACTAGATCTTATCAATCAATAAGGGATTTTTTGATATTGGAATAAGTTTTCTCTCTCTCTCTCTCTCTCTATATATATATATATATATATATATATATATATATATATATATATATATATATATATATATATATAAAACAGCCCCACATGAGCTTGGGTGTAGAACCTATTAAACCATGTCGTTTTAGGAGTGATTTACAAATAATCAAACAACATCGGAGCTCAAAAGTTTTACATATTCTCAAATGGCAATGCGATTACTCAACTGCTACTTCTTTAAGTTCTGGTCCAGTTCTATTTCTCTCCCATACCAACATTTCCTACAATCCCCTTGCCAGTAATCTACCCTACAAAAAACCCTTTATCTCATAACCTTTAATGTTCTCGTTGTCCCCTTGAAAATCTAATTGACTCCTCCTTACAATATCTTAATCACGTACTCAACTAAAGGTTAAGTTCTTGTTATCCACGTTTCTATTTTTTGCTTTCCATGATATAAATCATTTTAGCCGGTTAGGTTTTCAAATATGAATTGTAGGAAAGTCGATTTTGTATTCATATTTGCCCCCAAATTCTTGTACGGTATTGGATTTTCCACCAAATTCAACCGATACACACAATTTGGTTGCAATTCAGACAGGGCAGGCCCAAGCCACAAGCGATCTCTCACAATATATTTTTCAGTCTAGATTGATGCCCTGATGCCCCCCACCCAATTGCCACCTCACGGTCGTCTGTCTGTGGTCATGTCTTCAGACCTTTCTTCTTGCCCGGTACGGTATCCTTCTCCCTTGAGTCTTCTATTTCTATTAATTCTTTCATTTTTTAAGGACCGGATGCTTTTACAATAGTTGTATTCGGATTTTATCAAGTTTCTTGAGGTATTGTGATTTGTAGATGCTTATCAAATTTCAGGTTCACATGTCTTGTTCAATTGATAAAAAGATGTTTACTTTTATGTCGGTTTGAAGTTTTAAAACCCAATCAGATGATGTAGACTCAAGAAATGAAATGAATATTTTAAATTTGTAAAAAAAAGTAATTGCAAATTGTGAAAGTGCTTTGATTGCAAAAACAGGTTAATAATTGGTATGTTATGTTCTGTTTGCTAGTATCCTACGATTCTTTTGTCGATGTAATACAACTTATGTTGTTTGAAAAGAAAATGAGTATGTGTGTATGTATTATTGATAAATGATAATGAATTAATAGTTTAATTGTGTGAGATATATGTACATATTCTGATGATGTGCACTGACCATTTATGAGTTCTAGTTCCAAAGAGGTCTTCACACCAATTAGCACCTGTGACAGTATGACTTGACTGGGCATTTATTTATAACCATTGAGACATGAAGAGGAAGCTTTGTGCATTGCTTGTTCCACAGCCACTGTGAAGTGACATTTGTGCCTTGACTGAGAAATATGCTGTCTTGAGCAACCGGTAAACAAAACTGGAATTCAGTGCGTGGACTCGTGTTGTTGGATCAATGGTTTTGTGAGAAACATGTAACCTTTGAATCCGATGGTTGGACTGTTAGTCTTGGTATTCAATGGCAAAAGTGGTGGCCTTGGATGAATGGATAAGACACACTCGGGTTGCCTTAAAGACCATCAAGCTTGATTGGGTGCAAATCCAATGTTAACCAGAATAGCAACGTACTTTGATTTTATATTAGAAATAACAAAGTTGTTTGGTTTTTTACGATTGAAATAATGTTTCTTAAAGACCAATGTTTCTTTTTCCACTTAGACTTCTCTAAGATTGATATAATCTTGTGTATCTTTTTCCAATTGCAATATAAAGCATGAATCCTCCAATACAGTTATGTACACAACGTGCAATCTTGCAAAGAAGATAATAAAGTTTCATTTTTAAATAATTTTACAGAATCAGCAACGTACTTTTCATTTTAAGCCCGTAGTAGCAACCTACTTTTATTTTTACCCTATATTAACAACCTACTTATATGTGTAACACATAATAGCAACCTACTTATAGATGAAACAACAAACAACCTTGCATTTTTTTTTAAATTTCTAAACAGCAACATACACCATCTGTGTCAAAAACGAAAACCATCCGGATGTTACATACACCATTTTTGTCCATAACAAAATAGAATTACCGCAACTATCCAAAGTAGATTTTTCATACACCGTTTATTTTCAAAACATAAAAAATGCGTCTATTTAAAGCATAAAAAGATTCAACTATACAAAATAGAAACCATCAAAATTTCTCCCAACGACAACACATCACCACTGTTTCTCTTGCAACGATTCATCCTCCTGATACATGAAAAAAAAATTAATACAATTATTAGGCAGCCTAATACATGAAAAAAAAAATAATTAATATAATTATTAGGCTACTAAACTCACGACAATATAAATTGATATTACAACTACCTTTCTTTTTGAACAACTAGTGGCATAATGACCCAATCCTTGACAGTAAGAGCATGTTCTTTTTTTTTTTCGGCATTTCCAATGAAGACTTAATTCTTGTAGCATTTTTAGGCTGCCGTTTTGTATTAGTTGGACCAATAGGATCACAGACAAACAACTGAGGCATCATATCTACTTGTGAAATTCCCATAGAAGAACCTTGAGATGCATTTTCAAATGCTTTAGGTTTTTCCTGAATTGTTAGATCATCCAAAAGCTTTATCAATATGGTATTGAATTTATCTATTTTTAAAGGGGATTCCTTTGCTTGTTCGATAAATTTGGTAAAATTTGAACGGACACACCATAAAGTGAATGCACTCACCCCATTTTCGTTATTCATTTCCTCTAGTCCGATACTACTATTTCCCACCTTATACCTAGCATTAAGGGTCCACCGTGGTAAAATATAGTGAGTCGGAAGTGTTTCAACATGCCTCTTCTTCATCACATATAGGAAGTGCTTGCATAAAATCCCACACATGTCATACTTGGCACATGAACATGTGCCATTAATTTCGCTCATAGAACGGAAGGTAACAGTTCGCCAATATGTTTTATCAACGTCAAGTTGCCCAACTCGGTATGTAATTTCTTTTTTACTTTTGTTTAATGCCTCATGAGTTAAATTGCTAGTGGATTCCATCCATTCATTTTTAAAAATATCAAAAACTTTTCATAACACTCACCTGCTTTTGCTTCGATTGGATGCACAGAAGAAAGAACTGCCCTTGAGTTCATAGTCTTGAAGTCTTCATCTTCTTCGACGGCCCTTCGAGACTCTACTACTTTTACATATTGTAGTACAAATGCATTCAACATGGTGCTGGAATTGACAAATCCATCAAAAAAAATTAATACTCTCACTTTGTTCACTGGTTGTCATACCGGCCAAGAAAATATATTTGAAGAAGGGTTTAGCCCAATGTATCTGTTGGTTATACATTTCACTTATCCAACAATTATGTTTCAGGTTAAACTTATTACAAATAACTTCAAACTTTTTTTCAAATTCTTCAATGGTGTCACTGTTTACCTAATATCTATAAGATTCCTGAAAATCACTATAACGGGCAACAAATGGACGAAAGTGTTCCTGTTCATTCTTTTTAATATGTCATTCACAAAAGCGGTGTCGAGTGTTTGGAAACACTTTTTTATCGCATTACCCATAGCTTTGTCTTGATCAGTAATAATTGCCTTCGGATACTTGCTAAACATACACTTTAGGAAATTCTCGAATAACAATACAAATGTTTCTTCTTTTTCGTTTTCTAGCAATGCTCCACCAAAAAGTATAGATTGACCATGATGATTTACCCCTACAAAGGGAGCAAATGGCATTTTGTATTTGTTTGTCATATAAGTGACATCAAACACAACAACATCTCCAAACTTAGTATAGGTCTCTTGATATTCCTTCAGCCCAAAATATATTCCAAGCAGAACCATCATCACACAAGTCCACAACAAAATAATGGTCATTATCCACTAATGCTTTATCTTGGAAATGCTTTATAAGTCCATAAAACTCCTTTCCCCTGTATTTTTTTCGTTGCTCGGATAAGACATCAACATATTTCTTTGAAGTAACATCGACTTCATTTGAAGTTTCCATTGCATAAATAGCCTTTCTAATTTGACAAGGCTTCAAACATGCTTGACCAAATTACACCATAAGAGATTTGCATTCCATAGTACGGTGAAACTTCCCATGAGATCTATGCTTCATTACCTTCGTTGGTGTCATGCTCAAGTCGTGATTGTGTGTGTCATAAAACTTGTCTACAATCCATTTCCCATCCTTCTGTTTTAAAATTTGAATCATTGCTTTGCATCCCATTCTTACTTCTCTACGATGTTTTATCACTTTTCCACTTGAATTATTAACTTTCAAGCGTTTGAAACCTTCTTTGTTACATACATAGGCCTTCCGATAATGCTCATTTGTTGTCTTATTCTTAAATTTCCAATGAATACGTATACCAAATCCATGTAAAAATGCGTAATCATTATAAAATGTATATGCATCATTGGGTGTATCGAAAACCTTTCCAATAATACCGCGATCATTACCTTCACCTTCGTCACATCCAATATTGACACTATCTTCATTATTTTCTCCGATTCAGATGCGGATCCTGAATAACCATCATTTGCTCCTGAATAACCATCATTTGCATCAATATCTTCATTTATCTGTTTTTCAAATGACTGATCCGCTACTTGCATTTCTAAATCCATAATGCGAAATGTGTCATGTACCAAGAAAACCACACATTAATGTCATTCTACAAATAAAAAAACAATTTTGAATAAAATGGATTTGAGATACATATTATGTATATTCAACCGTAGAAGTATAAAGAAAATATAAGAGACTTTATATGTTTATGTTTATGTAGATTGCAAGTATATTATACAGTAGTATGTTAATTTAATGGGTTATTAAAATAAAAGATAAACAGAGCACATGTGGCATCAACTACACAATTATATATATATATATATATATATATATATATATATATATATATATATATATATATATATATATATATATATTAAAGCGCATGGGATGTTTGAACAATTACCTTCTTCTTTTATGACTTTTGTCACATGTTTTTTTACCTTTTCCTAACAGTGCCCCTTTTTTTAATTGAATCACACTTTGCCCTCCCATTTTCTAATATTGTTCTGTTTTGAAACTTTTCTCATCATCTATTCATATTTCCCCAATTTTATCCATTCTGCTTACTCACTCCTTCATTTTCCACGTCACTTTCCACGTGCTTTTCTCTGACTTCCTTTCCGATCATCTTCCTCTCCAACTCCCGGTTTCTGTGTTTCTTCCTCCTAACTCTTCTTACGACAGGTATTTTTTCTCTTTTCTCATCTTTCTTTAGGGTTATGTAATTGGGTTTTACAATTGTCCTGCTTTGTGGTGTCATCGACGACTTCTGTTTGGCAATTGTTATGTTGTCTCCCATATTTCATGTCTTGTCGACCGGACCGTAGAAGCTTATCGTTTGGTGTTCTTCGGCTGGAGAAGAACACCGACTGTACATGTCGAGAAGAAGACCGACTGACTGCAGGTACGGCTGCTGGTTGTTGTTTGATGCCGACGGTTCTACAAGAAGATTCCAGTCGGAAATGAAGGTCTTTCTAATGATTTCGATTCAGGTTACATTGATGTCTGATTTTGTTTTTGTCGTATGTACGTTTCAAAGATTATGAAAAGGGTTTGAATTCCTTTGCTACTACCTACCATAGCGGGGTTGCTTCCATCTTCTGTGTTCGGTTCTACAGTCTGAAGAAAACGGGCATCAAACGGACATACCTGTCGTTTTACAGAAGAGATTGAACGAGAATAGGTACTTTAAACCCTTTAGAACTCTCTATGTGTGGAAATATTCAACACATATGTCGCAGTGTTTGTGGAAATGCCTAAGAGAAGGTAATATGTTTCTATTATCTGTTATAGATCAAATATGCCGCAGCTTTGTACATGTTTCTATTATCTGTCATCAATCATCAATCATGTTATTTTTTCATATGAACATGTTTCTAAATCTTCTTCAGAGTTGGAATTGGGTAGATTACATACGGATGAGCTGGTGAGGCCGGAAGGTATCTTTCTATCAGGTTATTGGATCAAGATATACGTATCTTAATCTTCTTCCTCCTTTTTTTTCAACTTCAACGGAAGAGAAGTAGTCACCAACTTTGAACCTTGCATATATGAATATGAAGATGAGACCAATAATAGAGGTAAAAACTATAAAATATCAATTAATTCAATATATTTCATGATGATTTTATTAATTATTTTGTAATAGGAACAGTGAATCAATGGATTTGAATATGGGAATTGCTCCCCTAGGAAGATGGGAATTACCTGTTGTGTACAACGATCAAAGTGATGGTTACAACTCATACTCATCTGATGATTTACCTGAACCTGTAGTGATGACACTAAAGTAGGGCTCAGAAGTCTAGGACATGGATTTTCACCCGGTACAGTAAATTTTGATTCCTGGTCAGGTCTCATTTACTAAACAAATACAGTTTAACTCTGTTAATTATGTATTTATTATCTCATTTTCTTTATAAGTCCTTAAATTATTACATTTCGGACAGGTACTGGACAAGTCATCATAAACGACAACATGGGTTGAAGATTTGGCTACGATGCACAAGGTCATTCATAAAAAAATTACATACAATGTGGATGGAACAAGGTTTAAAATTGTAAAATGCCTTTTCTATCCTTTTTATCTGTTAAATCTATGATGCTTATTAGACCATTGAATAAGTTATTCTCATATGGGACAAATAAAGAAGCTGAATCATACATAATGGAATATAACGAAAGCGGAGGAGCTTCCCTATTTGTGTTTGTTGTTTGCAGGTTTAGTGTAATTTTTTTTCTATTACAACTTGGTGAAATTGTATACTTTTATGGCTTTGTTAAAATGCATTGTTGACATGTCGGCTGGCATCGAAAGATGAACTATATGGATAGAGGTAACTTTTTTTTTACTCAATGATTAAAACTATTAAAAAAGTTTAATAGCTTGATTACATATGACCGTGATTAATTTTTTTTACTCAATGCTTAATGGGCCAGTAAGCATATTGACAAAAAAAAAATCCCTAACTGCAGTTAATAAGTATATGTGATGCTTTTGGAATTCATCTGTCTGTAAGTAAGTTACAGCTTCTAAGCAATTCGTTTTGACATTTAGAAATCCAAAATTTGGGGGTTTGGCTTTTGATTCAGTAAGTTGAACAAAGATTCTGATTTTTCACACTTAATCCAATTTTATTGGTATATTATAAATTGTAATTGCTGTTGTGAGCATGAAATTGAAAAGAATGCTTTGGTGAATTTCATGACTAGATAGCAACCAATTTCCAGTCCGATGCAATCTAATGATATTAGATTGAAAAAACATTTCTGACGTATGCGGAGCATGGGTCCTTTTCCTAGTTAATATCAATTTATTCGTAATGATTCTATAAAGCATAAATATGTAGGCAACCAAAGAAATTAATAAAATACTTTTGGATCAAATTTTTTATCTTAGTTATTCACTAAATTATCATTCACACAAGCCATATTCATGTTTAACAATGTTCAAGAACACGAAAAATTCCAGTCATAAAACCCTATACATGTTGGTATATACATTTACCAACATGTATCAACCAAACTTGTTGGTAGCCAAATAAATTGGTACCAACTATACTTTATACGTTAGTGGTAGCAAAAATTTTATATTAACTATAATTGGCACAATATACGGTTTATAGAAAAAAATAATTGGTATCGTACCAATTCCACCCCTAATTGATACATATGTCTATATTATGATCATTGTTTTTATTACTTCCCTGACGTGTTTTTTGGATCGTTGCATTCCAACAATCAGAATATACAATGGGTAGCCATGTAACTAATTATTTTGACTAATTAGGTAGTTACTTAATTATGTTGATTAAAGTGTTAGATGGTTAACAATTCAATTATAAATTGTAGGTGTGTAAATTTAATAAGTTAGTCAAGTACTGAACTCCACTCACAATATTACTTCGTTTTCTTCTCTACAATATGGAATTGCAGCACCCATGCTCCTTCTTTTGAAGCCTATGATAGTCGATCGATTCAATCAGATCAAAATTACATCCTCTAATCATTGATCCTATGATCTTCTTTATCAGACAGATCCACTCTCAAATTCCAAGATATTCATAAACAGGATATTCTTATCTATTTCGTTACGTCATGGGCTTGTAGGGACTTATGAAATGGTATGTAAATAAGTCCATTTTGAAAAAACCAACAGTTAAGTATTTGAATTTTAATTGTAGTTCACTTTCATCATATCCAATAACAAAACACAATCTTATGAAAAAACCAAAAGAACAACTATCATCACAACCATATTTGTAGCAATGATGTAACCCAAAAGCCCAAATAATAGCAACATAATTTTTTCTTGTTAAATAACTGGATATTAACCTTAGTTCCCTTGCATTCCATGATGAGAAACATCAAGGTTCATTTACAATTTAAATATATATAATCATTATCATTATGGCATCAAATAAGAGCTTAATTCTACTCCACAATGAATAATACTATTACCAGCTCCCTTGACTCAAGTCACATGATCCTCGAGCTTTACTTAATGGGATAAATTGTGCTGAAAAGGGGCTGAAACCATATACATATTTATAGGAAGGAATTTATTTACAAACGGGTTGGTTGATAATGAGAAAGAGAGGAAGATCTAGAGAAGCTCCCATTTTTAGTCTATTGAGTTGGATTTTTTGTCATCTGAAAAAGTGAGATTGTTGTCATATTGTAGTTGCTTGTACTCTTGCTTCCTTGCTGACTTCTTTTTTAAACAAAACGCACCCTGAATCTTTTTCTGCAATGCAAAAGATATTCATTTATTTGTTACATTACATATTTTACTAAAAGTAAAGAAATTTAAATAACTATATATCTTGTATGAGCATCTTGTTTGTTCTTTGTTGTTGATAGGAATAGAAATAGCATGATGATAATCATTTCCATCTACTAAAACACATGTTTCTTCAAACCCTAATTCATATCCATCTATATCTCCAGTAGTAGTATTGTTTTCCTGTTCGAAATCTGGATGATCATCATGTGCTGAAGCTAAACTTCCTAAAATAATTAAAATTAACTCACACGTATTATTGATTCTTCCCCAAAAAAATATATCAATAAAATTATTGACCATAACTAAGGTAAGGTGATGTTTCTTGTTTGACTCAACACAGAAAGAACAACTTTAAAATAGAGAAAGTAAGGAAAAATGCCCTTGGATTTTTTTTCTTCCATTTCAACAAGTGTGTCATAATTTTCTCAAATACTCTTTAAACTTCATTTTTCTTAATGGGAAAAAAAGTATTAAAAAATAAAGGAATTGGGTAATGATATTTTACCTGTATGGGACTGTAATATCTCATCACCACCACACTAAGTATTAACACTAACGGTTGGATGGCTGCTATTTTCACATGGATCTGCAACCAGAAGAGTAAAATAAACAATATGAAGATTGAAAAAAAATGTGTAAAACCCATAATAGAATTAATTAAATATTCTTTACACATAACATAATAGCAATAAACTTAGAATTCTTAACCCATAAAAGCAACATAGCTACAGTTCATTACTAATAATAGCACATTATATGTAACAAGTAAAGTACAATGAATGTTCATATTTGTAGCAACTAGTAAATACCTTGCTATTATGCAAAATGTGCCAAACGTTGCATTTAAGAACAAGTACCTGTATTTGTATCTTCTGTTCTTATGATATTGTTAGAGGAGATACGTCTGGATCTTTTCCCTCCCTTTCTACTCGATTTAGAAAATTTAGTAGTTAGTGTTGGAGAAGCCCTCTTGACCAAATTACATATTTTCCCCTCCTGCCCTCCACTTGTCTCCCACTCTATTATATCTTCATTTGATTTTGCTTCATCTGAACATAAAATGAACCTGTTTTTTCCATAGGACAAAGCTGACCTTAGACTAAAAAATATAAATAAAACAAAAATATGTATACCTCATTACATTATGCCTCGTAGTTGCATATCAGTAAAGAAATACCCAAATTTGTACAGAAAAATTCAAATCTGCAAAGAAAAATCCAAAATTGTTCATGTTCTTATAAGAAAACCCCAAAACCAAATTTAAACAATATAAAAAAGGAAAAATCGAGGTTGTTCTCATACCATATCTGTTCATGCTTATAGTTGGAGGACTCAAAATCATACCATAACCATTGTTTCCAAGGATCCTGCAACAAAAGTCAAAAGGTCCATAAGAACTAATCTATACTGAATATACATTCTTTAAAACTGGTTTCATTACTATAAACCAAAAAAAACCCAGAAGAAACATATGTGAAGATGGAAAAGTAATAGCTTCTACCTGATGCAATTTGATAATCCTTATTCAAACCCCTTTTCGTTCCCTTTAGTTTCATCTTCATCTAGATCTGAAAATCAATTTTCAAACCACAAAGAAAACATAGATGAGATTTGAAAGAAAAATAAATAAATAAACTTAGTAATATGGGGAGTTTTTTGATCTAGGACAATTCCAATAACCCAATACCTCAGCATTTTAATTGGAGGGTTCCAAGATGTAAACATTAGGGTTTATTTGTCTGCGTTATTCGTGGGAGGTCAAAGATACAAACACCAAAGTTAGGACCTGTATAAACAAACAAATAAACATACAGTTAAAGAGAGAGAAAAAGAGACTCAATGTCCTTCCTGTAGATTATAAAATTGAAACTGAAGCTCATGAAAGACATTGAACAGACCTGGAAACAAATGATCTGCAAAATTTCAGAAAAATCAACTATATGAAATGGGATACGTTTAGAAAGACCAAAATGAGCATCAAATGGCTAGTTTATTCAATATTTCCAGAGATATTATAAACAAAAAAACCAAAAAAAAAAACAAAAAAGATAGAAGTATGATCTGTTAAAAAGTTAAAGCAGCAAGAACCAACACCAATGACAGATCGTTAGACATTCTTCGGAAGGTTTGCTGCAGATTTTTGCGACTATTAGTAAATCAAACATGTTATAAAGATTTCAAAAAACATAAATCACATCTGTATTTGAGCCCTAGCACGTGAAATCGAAAGACACATGTCAACATACACAAGGTAAGAACATAAAGAAACTCTCGAATAACCCACCTCGATCCGGTTTATACTGTGAGATGTCTGGTGGCGATGATGGAGCCACTTTAGGGTTAGGGTTTCCGGTGTGCGATGGTGGTGGGATGGTGGCAGCGAGATAGAGTTAGGGTTGGTGGTAACCGAGGCTACCGGAGATTGAGGAGGGAGACGGAAGATATCTGGGAGAAATGACGGTTGATGGAAGATATTAGGGTTTTCCAACATCTAGACAGATGAGAAGCTAAGACTGTAAGTTACGATGACTTGCATGTGTATACACTTACATTGTAAGCTTAATAGGATTGTATATGGTGTTATAAGAGTTATACCTCTTAATTTTTAAGAAATAGGCAATATGTTTAATAATATATTAAAGATATATATAAGGTAAGGTTCAATAGAGAACCATAACTAACAAGGAACCAAAGAACCAATCGTGAGCGGCAGAAATCATAATGATCAACGGCCAAGGAAATAGATGTACACTTGTACATTGGACGCACACACACCAGATTATACCAAAAAACCCATATCCTTACCAAAAAACTCACCTCTTTTTTCGTTTAAAATTTTTTTAGACCATATTTTTTATCGAAAAAAAAATCGAATATACCGTTGTTCTCGATTTTTCGTTCTCTTTCCATAGATCTATGTTGATATATAAAAAACAAAGTTTTTTTTTTTCCAAAAAAACCCACTTCATTTTGTTAGTTTTTTCAATATTTAAGTTTATTTTTATAAAAAAAAAAACTAATTATATGAAAAATATTAATTTTTTGTACTCTATTAATAAATATCAACACCGACTGAAAAAAAAACTTCGATCAGTGTAGATTCACACTGTGAATCTAAACTGTAAATATTTCAATTTTTAACATTCACAATGTGAAAAAGCTTGATCAGTTCAGATTCACATTGTGAATCTGACGTACTATTATACACAATGTGAATCTGAGAAGGTTCACAATGTGAATCTAAACAAGTTCATAATATGAATCTGAACAGGTTCACAATGTGAATCTGAACTGAAATATCATTTTTTTTTAACA